>NC_064629.1:255695633-256320633 GCF_023864275.1 Schistocerca cancellata
AACCTCATTTTATGTGTTTTTGCATCTCTGTCTCACTATCAAACGTCATCTCTCATAACCTTTTCCGTAAAAGTAGAAACACTTAGATCTCTCAAGCATTTTTCGCCAGCCACTCAAAGCCATGCATAAAGCACATATATTAGCATGAGTAAATGTCTGTTTCAATGCAGAGAGAGGGGAGATAACTCAGATATCCTAATAATGACGCAGCCCAGCTGAGAGACACATATATACTCGCTAACACAGTTTGGAAACAAACTGTGGAAGTAAGAAATTCTAACACAAAGAATACCCTACATACAAAATCTATTAAATGAGAATGGTTTTTTCTATATTTATATTTTTTATAATTTTGAGGTTACATAACCTTTAGTATTTAGACTTTTACAATAAAAAACAGGCGTTTACGCATTTTTCACGTATTTTTATTATTACAGTTGAAACCAGTCAGGTGTTTTAAATTATGCACAATCATCTTATTTTCATTATTTACATTTCATTCAATAAGAAACAATCAGTTATTTACAGTACTCTTCATTATCATTTTTGATGTGGTGATGGTCCCTGGCCAGTGTATTTACCTTACGAGGAACTATATGTCGTTTGCCATCCCGAGTACACAAAGGGTATCAAGTTGTTTAACAGTCGAAACGACATGCTGCTTCGACTGAATGACAAATAGCTCAGTTGCTTTCCCTTCCGCATCCAGGACGCACTGCTTGTAATCGTCAAGGGTGGGTCTTTTTGCAAATGACTGTCTTACACCTTTTGTTCCCTTCGTTATGCGCGGAGACTTGGCCTCATGTGCATACACTTTTGATAGTAGGCCCACAAATGCTATGATAAGCTCCCCATTCAGTTCGTCTTTAATCAGACCAACCATTTCTTTATTCATCAGCAGAATATCGTGCTCGTTATTCGCTTGGTGTCCTGAAGTATCAAACCCCGCATGCACATCACTCCTGATACATTCATGGATATTGGTAGTCATGATGTGGTACATGAGGCCATCGATGTTTGTGTAGCACAGTTTTACATAATTTGACGGTAATTTGTTCAGTATATTTACTGAATGTAAATCTAAAAGTAGCGCACTGAAATAACGTTTAGTCTTAGAAGTTCAATGGCTCCTAGATTTCCGTTACAAATAAACGACTTTCCAAATTAGCTTTTGCTGTTAATACAGCTGCCATAAATCTGTCCTTCCATGATGCTGAAAGTCGAACGTCTGACATCTTTAACATATTTTGCATTGTTTTGCCAAGTATGGTACCGTTGATGAGTTTGAAAATTTTTTCTCAAACTAATTCCGTGCTCTCATGCGGTTATCTGCATTAATCTCTGTGTATGACTTCACCAAAACAGCTCGTGTAGACGAATAAATTCGATGAATCTTTTTCAAACTAATTTTTCCAAAATTGTTTGAAGATTCTGTACGAATGACACAATTATTCTTACCATTCCAGTTCGAAACAGCGTTGTTTGAGGGTGGTCCCAATTTTTCCGGACCTAAGAGCAAATCTGCATGTAAATCGAGAATACTTTCGTGGTAAATAGAACCCACTGGCAACATGTACCCGGCGTTGGAATCATTTTGTGCCGCCGGCCGGAGTGGCCAAGCGGTTCTAGGCGCTACAATCAGGAACCGCACTACCGCTGCGGTCGCAGGTTCGAATCCTGTCTCGGGCGTGGATGTGTGTGATGTCCTTAGGTTAGTTAGGTTTAAGTAGTTCTAAGTTCTATGGGACTGATGACCACTGCAGTTAAGTCCCATAGTGCTCAGAGCCATTTGAACAATTTTGGAACCATCTTGTGCCTTTTCCTCACCCAAAATTTTTTATTCTCTTTGAAGGAAGCCATTCAGAATGCAGATGCTGCACCATGACCTAGGTGTACAACTTATTCACATCAAGGTATATGATGTAAGACTCATCGATGTTTTCAACATACTGAGACATGAATCGGTTGTTGGCAGTTTCATCTCTACAAGAACAGGGGACAATTCTCCCTACGATGCTGCCTTCCTCAACTAGAGTCTTTCGATATCGGTTATAAGCTGAAACTCCTCTCTTGTAATTTTCGTCAGAACGTTCCACACCAAACCATGTGCGGTAATACAACGCGCCATTGACACCTTGAGTCAATGGCACGCTGCACGTTTCGAGCCGCCGTTACCTCGGTGACTGTTTGTGGAAACGACCATAGACCTAGTGCAGCAAAAATGTGATTCATGCGAAAAGCCGACACTTTTCCATTGATCGACGCTCGAATCCCGATGGTCCTGTGCAGTGAGCCTTGAGAAGCCGCTGGTGAAGTATCAGTGCAGAAGCAGTGCAGTAGGGAGTCTCATATTTAGCTTTCATATTTGGTTTGTAGTTCGATTTTTAATTTCCTTCCGAGTGTTTGTGCGCGTGCATATTTAATTACATAAAATCCTGGCGTATTCTCGTATTTGAGAGGAGTTATATTGCTTATTGATAGCTGTAAAGTATAAACTCGCGGAGTCGTTAGTCAGTTGTTTGTTTTGGACAGCCAGCGCTTTCGGTTTATTTCGTAGAGTCAATTAGCAGCAGACAGAGGCCAGTGCAGTTTCATCTGTGCTTGCAGAGTGACGTGTGCGAGCAGCAGTAGCAGAAACTAGTCGTATATTCAGTTTTTCGTATCAGTTCCGCAGGTTTAATTCAAATTACTTTGTGTGTTTGTGTGCTTCCGTGGTGAAATTTTTCGGATCTTTGTGTATTTTCGAATTAGAAAGGGGTAGTATCAAATTTTAATAACGGTAGAGTGTAACATCGCGTAGGCGGTTGTCATTTGTACTAAGACAGGGGTAGGATCGCATTGTAATATCTGTATAGTGGCGAAGTCGTGGTCATTTGATTGCTTAGTTCGTAAGTAATTGTTCATATATCGTAGCTCAATCTGGCACTGGTGACGCAACTGTGCAGTCGCATATTGCTGTTTTATTTGTCGCAGCTCAATATGTCCAGATATTAGCAGAAGGATGGATAGGGTGTGTGCATGCTCTGTGCGGGCACAGGGAACTGGCCGCGGTTCGCGAGCAGCTGAGCGTGCTGTTGTCTACGGTCAGCCGCCTTCAGGTTGCTGCCTCGAGGTGCAACGACGGCGGAGGGTCTGGCGCGTCGCTTGAGACACCCCAGGTGTCGCCTTGCTGCGTCCGCTGACTCAGCAGCCGAGGGACCTTTTAGTGTACCCGGCGCGTTGGGGCGCCTTCACCTCAGGGTGAGTGGCGGACTGCAACGCGTTCGCGTCCGTCGAGGCGGAGTGTCAATGTGGAGGCTGGCCGGCTGGCCTCGCCCATTCGTCCTGTCAGTGGGCAGGTGGCCGCTCCTTCAGCAGGGCCCGAGCAGGCACACGGGGGCAAAGGCTTGCTGGTTATTGGGAGCTCCAATGTTAGACGGGTGATGGAGCCCCTTAGGGAAATAGCGTAAAGGGCTGGAAAGAATTCCAAGGTGCACTCGGTTTGTCTGCCGGGGGGCCTTATCCAAGATGTGGAGGTGGCCTTGCCTGCGGCTATCGAGCGTACAGGGTGCAGTCGTCTGCAAGTAGTTGCTCACGTCGGCACCAATGATGCCTGTCGCTTGGGTTCTGAGGCGATCCTCAGTTTGTACAGGCGGCTGGCGGATTTGGTGAAGACCGCTGGCCTCGTACGCAGTGTGCAAGCAGAGCTCTCTATTTGCAGCATCGTTCTTAGAGTGGATAGGGGTCCTTTGGTTTGGAGCCGAGTGGAGGGTCTCAACCAGAGGCTTCGCCGACTCTCTGACGGTCTTGGCTGCAGATTTCTAGACTTGTGCTATTGGATGGGGAATTGTAGGACGCCCCTAGATTGGTCAAGGGTGCACTACACAAAGGAAGCGGCTACTCGGGTAGCAGAGTACTTGTGGAGTGCACATGGGGGTTTTTTAGGCTAGGCAGTAGTGCGAGGTATCCTGATGAACACTCACCAGTCGACGTGGAGGCTGGGAAATCAGGACGCGCTCAGTGTAAAGACACTTCAGCTATCAAGATATTAGTAGTAAATTTTCAGTGTTCGGAATAAAGTTCCTGAATTTAGTGTCCTCCAGGAAGCGTGTGGCGCGCAAATTATTCTTCGGACTGAGACCTGGCTGAACCCTGAGATAGGAAGTTCTTAAATATTTAGTGAGGGTTGGAACATGTATCGGAAAGACAGATTAGACACCGTGGGAGTTGGTGTCTTCATTGCAGTTGACAAAAATATTGTGTCTACTGAGGTGGAAGTAGAGTGTGATTGTGAAGTTATCTGGACACGTTTAATAAGGCTATTAGAAATAAAGTTAATTGTGGGGTGTTAGTACCGGCCACCAAGTTCCACCGTGACAGTTCTAGAATCATTCAAAGGGAGTCTACACTCTGTATCGCAGAAGTACCCGGATCATGCTATATTAGTTGGAGGCGACTTCAACCTACCTAGTATAGACTGGGATGTATATGGATCCATTACAAGTGGTACAGACAAGCCGTCGTGTGAATTACTTTTGAACACATTATCCGAAAACTGTCTTGAGCAGCTAAATCGACAGCCAACGCGTAATGGAAATATTTTAGATCTGGTAGCCACGAACAGACCAGACCTCATCGACGGTATCAGTGTTGAGACAGGGATTAGTGATCATGATTTTGTCATTACGACTATGGTTACGAAAGTTAAAAAGTCGGTCATGAAGGCTAGGAGAGTATTCTTACTAGAAAGAGCAGATAAGCAGTTGCTAGCATCCCACTTAGTAAATGAATCGACTTCATTTACTTCCGGTACAATGGACGTGGAAGAATTATGGGAAAATTTTAAACACACTGTAAATCGCCGGCCGTGGTGGCCAAGCGGTTAAAGGCGCTGCAGTCTGGAACCGCGCGGCCGCTGAGGTCGCAGGTTCGAATCCTGCCTCGGGCATGGATGTGTGTGATGTCCTTAGGTTAGTTAGGTTTAAGTAGTTCTAAGTTCTAGGGGACTGATGACCTTAGAAGTTAAGTCCCATAGTGCTCAGAGCCATTTGAACCATTTGAATTTTTGTAAATCACGCTATGGAGAAGTACGTGCCGAAAAAGTGGGTTACGGACGGAAAAGACCCACCGTGGTTTAACAGCGCAATTCGGAGTATGCTCAGGAAGCAAAGACAGTTGCACTCGCGGTACGAGAAAGATCGGGAGAATGAGGACTGGCAAAAGTTAGTAGAGATTCGTGCTGCTGTAAAAACTCCGATGCGCTAAGCATACAACCACTACCACCGTCATACCTGGGCAAAAGATCTTGCTGAAAACCCAAGGAAATACTGGTCTTACGTAAATTAGGTAAGCGGGTCGAAGGCTTCCATCCAGTCACTCACTGATCAGTCTGGCCTGGCAACGGAAGACAGCAAAACGAAAGATGAAATTTTAAATTTAGCATTTGAGAAATCTTTCACACAGGAGTGTCGTACAAACATACCGCTGTTTGAGTCTCGTACAGATTCCCGTATGGAGGACATAGTGATAGGCATCCCTGGGGTTGTGAAGCCGCTGAATGGGTTGAAAATAAATAAATCGACAGGTCCTGATGGGATTCCAATTCGGTTTTACAGAGAGTACTCTAATGCATTGGCTCCTTACTTACGTCCCATTTATTGCGAATCTCTTGCCCACCGTAAAGTCCCGAGCGACTGGAAAAAAGGCGCAGGTTACGCCAGTATATACGAAGGTTAGAAGGACGGATCCTCAAAATTACAGACCAATATCCTTAACATCGGTTTGTTGCAGGATTATCGAACATGTTCTCAGTTCGAACATAATGAATGTCCTTGAGACAGAGAAGTTGCTGTCCATGCATCAGCACGGCTTTAGAAAGCATCGCTCCTGCGAAACGCAACTCACCCTTTTTTCACATGATATCTAGCGAACCATGGATGAAAGGTATCAGACGGGTGCCATATTCCTTGACTTCCGGAAAGCGTTTGACTCGGAGACCCACTGCAGACTCCTAACTAAGGTACGAGCATATGGGATTGGTTCCCAAATAAGTGAGTGGCTCGAAGACTTCTTAAGTAATAGAACCCCGTACGTTGTCCTCGATGGTGAGTGTTCATAGGAGGTGAGAGTATCATCTGGAGTGCCCCAGGGAAGTGTGGTAGGTCCGCTGTTGTATTCTATCTACTTTAATGATCTTTTGGATAGCGTGGATAGCAATGTGCGATTGTTTGCTGATGATGCTGTGGTGTACGGGAAGGTGTCGTCGTTGAGTGACTGTAGGAGGTTACAAGACGACTTGGACAGGATTTGTGAATGGTGTAAAGAATGGCAGCTAATTCTAAACATAGATAAATGTAAATTAATGCAGATGAATAGGAAAAAGAATCCCGTAATGTTTGAATACTCCATTAGTAGTGTAGCGCTTGACACAGTCACGTCGATTAAATATTTGGGCGTCACATTGCAGAGCGATATGAAGTGGGACAAGCATGTAATGGCAGTTGTGAGGAAGGCGGATAGTCATCTTCGGTTAATTGGTAGAATTTTGGGAAGATGTGGTTCATCTGTAAAGGAGACCGCTTATAAAACACTAATACGACCTATTCTTGAGTACTGCTCGAGCGTTGTGGATCCCCATCAGGTCGGATTGAGGGAGGACATAGAAGCAATTCAGAGGCGGGCTGCTAGATTTGTTACTGGTAGGTTTGATCATCACGCGAGTGTTACGGAAATGCTTCAGGAACTCGGGTAGGAGTCTCTGGAGGAACGGAGGCGTTCTTTTCGTGAATCGCTACTGAGGAAATTTAGAGAACCAGCATTTGAGGCTGACTACAGTACAATTTTACTGCCGCCAACTTATATTTCGCGGAAAGACCACAAAGGTAAGATAAGAGAGATTAGGGATCGTACAAAATCATATAGGCAGTAATTTTTCTCTCGTCCTGTTTGGGAGTGTAACAGGGAGAGAAGATGGTAGTTGTGGTATGAGGTACCCTCCGCCACGTAGCGTATGGTGGATTGCGGTGAATGTATGTAGATGTAGAACTGCGATCGTAACTGACGACGTCGTAGGGTCAACATGTGAACATGTACGGGTGGTCTGTTGTGGAGCTCCATATTCAACAATGTACGATGAGCAGTGTACTTCGGAACACTTCTGCGTGCACCAGCGTTGTACTATTTTGGCAGAGATACCACAGATCACCATCTATCCTAATTTACAGAACAGACAAGCCTCCGAACCACACCTCCCTTACCGCGTCACGTGACCGCACACCACCAGGCGGCGTCCAACGTCGCGGTGGGCAGTGGTCGTAAAGTTTTGGGCTATCAGTGTCTAGTGACGCCTGTAATCACATTGCAGCCTCGGTGTGCTGCACCTCGATACATATCTTGGAAATGACAATGATCCAGGTGCTTCATATCGTCTTCCGCAAAAGATCCCTCACAAATGTCAGAAACTTTTGTAGACCAATACGCTGATCATACCACGAAGCTTAATCTCAAATGTTTATTCTTCACTAGAAAGGTATTTACAGTCTTAGCGATTGCGCAGTGTTGCCGAGTAAACCATTCCATACAGTCACTGCCTATGCTTGGTGATTCTTTTCCATCATATACAAACTCCAGGGATTGATCAGTGAGACGATACGGGACAAAACAGGTCTAATGAAGTTATATCCGGAAATGCATGGTTTCCATGCTAAAGACCATTTATTCAATCATACTTCGTTATAGAGACTGTGATCTAATACGCTCTGTACCATGCAGCCACACATACAGTATGGTTTCCTCCTAGAGTATGGTACTGTTCATCATACATCATACACTAGCACCCTCTCCTACCATGGTAATTCGTAATTTTGTGTCCGATTCACTTCTCTTGCTGACTCACTTTGTAGTTGATGTAATAGAGCGTTGTACACAATGGTTCCGTATTCCTATCTGGGGTTTGCCCACATGGCGTTTACTTATGGAAAGGCGAATGGAAATGGGCGGCGGGCGGCAAGGTTGTATCAGGAGACCTAGCTCTGCGGACAATAACTACAGCATTCAATGTTTGCAACAGTGGTTCGCCGTTTGTCTGAGACAGGATCGTTTCAGGAAGCAGGAAACCATGAAGGACTTACCTGACGGAGTAAAATGTGATTAAGACTGTGGAAGGCACCAGGCATGTGCCCCCCCCCCTTCCAGTTCAGGCTAACCCAGACGACCGTTTGGATCATTCTGTTTCACAGTTGTTACTAACCATGCCACTCACAGCGTATGCAGGTCTTACCACACTACTCGCCATTAAAATTGCTACACCACGAAGATGACGTGCTACAGACGCAAAATTTAACCGACAGGAAGAAGATGCTGTGATATGCAAATGATTAGCTTTTCAGTGCATTCACACAAGGTTGGCGCCGGTGACGACACCTACAACGTGCTGACATGAGGAAAGTTTCCAACCGATTTCTCATACACAAACAGCAGTTGACCGGCGTTGTTGTGATGCCTTGTTTAAGGAGGAGAAATGCGTACCATCACGTTTCTGACTTCGATAAAGGTCGGATTGTAGCCTATCGCGATTGCGATTTATCGTATCGCGACATTGCTGCTCGCGTTGGTCGAGATCCGGTGACTGTTAACAGAATATGGAATCGGTGGGTTCAGGAGGGTAATACGGAACGCTGTGATGGATCCCAACGGCTTCGCATCACTAGCAGTCGAGATGACAGGCATCTTATCCACATGGCTGTAACGGACCGTGCAGCCACGTCTCGACATCTGAGTCAACAGATGTGACCGTTTGCAAGACAACAACCATCTGAACGAACAGTTCGGCAACGTTTGCAGCAGCATGGACTATCAGCTCGGAGACCATGGCTACGGTTACCCTTGACGCTGCATCACAGACAGGAGTGCCTGCATTGGTGTACTCAACGACGAACCTGGGTGCACGAATGGCAAAAAGTCATTTTTTCGGATGATTGCAGGTTCTGTTTACATCATCTTGATGGTCGCATCCGTGTTTGGCGACATCGCGGTGAACGCATATGGGAAGCGCGTATTCGTCATCGCCATACTGTCGTATCACCCGGCGTGATGGTGTGGGGTGCCATTGGTTACAAGTCTCGGTCACCTCTTGTTCACATTGACGGCACTTTGAACAGTGGATGTTACATTTTAGACGTGTTACGACCCGTGGCTCTACCCTTCATTCGATCCCTGAGAAACCCTTCATTTCAACAGGATAATGCACGACCGCATGATGCAGGTCCTGTACGGGTCTTTCTGGATACAGAAAATGTTCGATTGCTGCCCTGGCCAGCACATTCTCCAGATCTCTCACCAATTGAAAACGTCTGGTCAATGGTGGCCGAGCAACTTCCTCGTCACAATACGCCAGTTACTACTCTTGATGAACTGTGGTATCATGTTGAAGCTGCATGGGCAGCTGTACCTGTACACGCCATCCAAGCTCTGTTTGACTCAATGCCCAGGCGTATCAAGGCTGTTATTACGGCCAGAGGTGGTTGTTCTGGGTACTGATTTCTCAGGATCTATTCACCAAATTGCGTGAATATATAATAACATGTCAGTTCTAGTATAATATATTTGACCAATGAATACGTTTATCATCTGCATTTCTTCTGGTGTAGCAATTTTAATGGCCAGTAGTGTAGTCACAGACTTTCCACATCGGGAGCAGTTTTGTCACTGGTTTATACACCAGGCAACCACGATGCCGAGATTTGTACCATCCATTATATTCACAGGTGAGGCCACCTTTACACTGATTGCTATCTTCAACAATCGTAACAATATCTGTGAGATAGTGTGCAGAGCCCCCATGTTATGGTGACAGCGAATCATCAGCATCGATGCAGCCGGAATGTGTGGGCCAGGATACTTGGCGACCGTATTTTTGGACCAGTCTTCCTTCTGCGTTGTCTAACAGGCTGGAACTATCGGCACTTCTTTTTGCGGGTGAACACCTCTCCTACTGGAAGAAGTGCCATTGACGGTCCGAAGGGCTATGTGGCTGCTACCTACTGATTCTCCAGACCACTTAGCCGTCGCGCGGAGTAGCCGTGTGGTTTGAGGCGCCATGTCACGGACAGCGCGGCCCATCCCGCCGGAGGTTCGAGTCCTCCCTCGGCATGAGTGTGTGTGTTGTTCGTAGCATAAGTTAGTTTAAGTAGTCCGTATGTCTAGGGCCCTCTGATCTTAGTAGTTTGGTCCCTTAGGAATTCACACACACACCACTTCACTTAGCCGTTAACGTCTGGACGCATCTCAATCGTGTCTTCCCTAGACGATGGATGCAGGTGCATGGCCTGCTCGTTAACCAGATCTCAACCTGGGCAACTTCTGATAATGGGAACATCTCAAAAGTATCGTGCATGCAGAGCCTATACCAGATGTGGAGACACTGGAACGGTGTATTCAATGCTGCCTTTGACGCTGTTCGGATGTAGCCGGGCCGATGTGAACATGTGAGACAGAACATGCTACGGCGGGTATACGCATGCGTTGAGGAACATGTAAACCATTTTCAAGACATACTGTAAGTGTGGCTGCATAGTACAGAGCGTATTAGACCTCAGCCTCTGTTACAATGCATGACTGAATAAAAGGTCTCTTGCATGGAAATCATGCATTTCCGGACGTAAGTTCATTGGAACTCTTATGTTCCATATCCTCTCATCGATCTGTCTCTAGTGTTTGTACACGGCGGAAAAAATCACCCAGTACAACTTAAACTGTGAATATTCCTTGTTATAACTGCAGTGTATACAGTAATCGTCACTGAATGATCTATGGAAATGTACGTAACTGAAATACGAGCTAAAGCGATCACTACGACTGCAACCAGCATCAGGTTCCGATTTGTATTCCTTATCAGCAAAAATTAGAGAGGTTGTTTCAGTTTATTACCAAATTTTGTAAATTCCACCAACTCGTTTTCGCTAGTAGGTACTAACCTGGTGACTGATTTAAACTGGGCACAGTTAACTGAATGAGCATCTAATCTTTCCTGGGTATGAAAATCACAGAGATTGCATTCATATATTGCAGTTGATTGTTGATATTGGGTAAATCTGTTTTATGCGAGCGACAAGCTTCTTTCAAACGGCAATGACATATGTCTTTATTATCACCGACCTCTAGCATTAATAGATTAATATGTAGGTCGCAACGGTAATTTGTAATATGCAGTGATAAAACTCCAATTTCTTTGGCTTTTCTCTTACCTTCTGCGGCCATCAATTCGTAACCTGAGTACTGGACGCCCTAGACGTTTGGTTCAAATGGCTCTGAGCAGTATGGGACTTAACATCTATGGTCATCAGTCCCCTAGAACTTAGAACTACTTAAACCTAACTAACCTAAGGACAGCACACAACACCCAGCCATCACGAGGCAGAGAAAATCCCTGACCCCGCCGGGAATCGAACCCGGGAACCCGGGAGTGGGAAGCGAGAACGCTACCGCACGACAACGAGATGCGGGCCCCTAGACGTTTATTAACACGTCTTCATTCTGTTTTTAGAAAACATGAAGTGTCAGAACTCTGCAGAGAACAGCATGTTAGCAAACTTTAGTTTGTTTTCATATTGCCGATATTTAGTCTCACGTTGTGCATCGTGATTTACAGGATACAATCCTGCTGGAACTGACCGTTAAAACGGACATTATCCTTTGACTTCATGTCTATTACTGCAAGTTAACCTGCTGTGACTTTAGACAGTTTCGTGTGTGCTCCTACATAGAATCCTTTATTTTCATGAACACCAAATCGCAATGGAATTATATCCTTCAATTCCCAATGAGAATTGTGAACTTCGAAAGTTTATTTATTTATTTTATTTTTTTTAAATCGCTCTGTGACATTTGTTGAGTTCCATTCACTGTGATCAGCAGCAGATAGTGACAGAGACGCATTATTTGCATTGTACATCCGTCCCTCCTGGCCTGTCTTCAGCAAGAGAAAGTTGCAGATTAGCAAACAATTAATATGAATGGGTTGGTTAATTTGACGATCTTTTGTCTCGAAAGTGAGAAAACAAGCGACCAAGAAATGTCGAGGTCCTTAAATCCAAGCGACCAAGAAATGTCTGGGTCCTTAAATCCAAGCCATTACCCATAAAGCCAATATACAAGGTGTAAATTTTAAGTTGACAAACCAGAATAAGGCGAAAAATAAGCTCCACACAAAAAAATGTGTGGAATCCAAAGTTCATTAGCCCGGCACCTCAGCCCCCTGGGGGTGGGGCGGGAGGCAACTTTGAAGTTTCAAATGGGAACCCCCATTTTTTATTGCAGAATTAGATTCTACATAAAAAACTACGTACATTTTGTCTTAAACATTTCCTTTGATTCTTGGTAGTTGGCACTGTAATCCAAGAAAATCCATGTTCTCATTTTCGCGTGGAAAATGGTTACGGAAAAAAATACTTATTTACTTTGTAAATTTTGATTCACTATAACTAAAACTCTCTCACTCTCCCCATAGGGTGTGATTTGAGAGAGAGGAATTAGAGTTTTACAAATGTTGACCCAAATATTAATTTTTTCCGCAGATTAGGATAATTTAGTTTGTTTCCTGGTAACGGGGCCTCACAACTTTTAATTATCAAACAAATGATCTGAATAGCTAACTAACAAATCAAACATCCTACTTACTAATGAGTGAACTCACTAACTAAAAAACTAACTGACTCACGAACCCATTTTTATTGGATTCGGAGTAATCACTCTTGTTTGTCGAGATGTCTCACAACTGCGCGACTGCATCTTCAAAATTTCTCCCAGTTCCTCCATAAATGTAACCATCTCAATTTTTTCTTCCTCACTAAGATAGTTCATAATGACGTATACCACCTATTACTGTCAAGAGAGAAAAATTTAAGAGGCGTCGAGAAAGGCAGGGTTAGAATTTCTATGAGCGAGAAGCGGCCCACTCGGCGTAATTCCGCCTAGCAATACTAACTCCTGGGTCAAACGCGACTGGTAGCGAGCAAATGCCGCGAACGCAGTCACACAAGGTAATCAAACATACGTCGCCAAATAGACAATCGTTATAAGCGATGTATTGCTGTATGAATGCTAAGGCGGGAAGAGATACAGTGTATTTATTACATAAATACTTATAATTTCTAAAGCCCAGGCTTATTACGAGAAAGGGCGAATTTCTCGTCCCTGGGCTACCTATCGGCAGCACTCCGAAACATTACGCCGCTCATCAGCTAGGGCTGGATAAGAGCATCGATTATCGAGCAGGGATGAGTGGGATATCGATTATCGTACATAATTCTAAAAATGTAAACGACGTAACAACCGCGATATTCCAAAATAAAATAAAGGTGTGAACAATGTGATTTAAGTCAATAAATTTATAAATGTCGTTTTCTACGTTTTTCTACCCGAAACTAAACGACTCAAATTAAGCAAGCACCCCAGTTCTGAGACTTCTCGACAAACAAGAGTGATTACTCCGAACTTAATAAAAATGGGTTCGTGAGTCAGTTAGTTTTTTAGTTAATGAGTTCACTCATAAGTAAGTAGGATGTTTGATTTGTTAGTTAGCTATTCAGATCATTTGTTTGATAATTAAAAGTTGTGAGTTCTCGTTACCACGAAACAAACTAAAATTATCCCAATCTGCGGAAAAAATTAATATTTGGGTGAAAATTTTTAAAACTCTAATTCCTCTCTCTCAAATGCCCCCCTGTAGGGAGATAGTGAGAGTTTTAGTTACAGCGAATCAAAATTTACGGAGTAAGTAAGCATTTTTTATTTATCCGTAACCATTTTCCACGCGAAAATGAGAACATGGATTTTCTTGAATTACAGCGCCAACTTCCAAGAATCAAAACAAATGTTTAAGACAAAATTTACGTAGTTTATTACGTAGAATCTGATTCTACAATAAAAATTGGGGGTTCCCATTTGAAACTTTAAAGTTGCCTCCCGCCCCACCCCCAGGGGGCTTGGGTGGCGGGCTAATTTTAGCACCAGCAGATGTCCCCACGAAAATAATCAGCTTTGGATTCTAAACATTCTTTTGTCTAAAGCTTAGGTTTCGAGTTATTCTGGTTTGTCAACTTAAAATTTACACCCTGTATATTCGTCTTCTAAATGCAGACTCAGCATTAAGCCTTTCGAGATTATCGTCCTATTTAAAACGTTTTCCTGCTGGTCCATACATTATAATAACTGTATCATTAGGTTAGTCAACGAAAGTTAAGCCTACATGAGGTGATGGTCTTCTTCTTCTGCTTATTTTCCCCTCTCAGCTGCTCGATCGTACCGCTGTTCTAGCAAGTGGACAGCAAATTCTTCTTGCCGCTCGATCAGGCGGACTGCAGATTCTATGAAATTAAACAATAAAAAAGTCTAACAACGTGTTTAAATGATAGCGTGCATAGGAATAAGAAGAATACTGGTACCTATTTTCTCGCCTTTTCGATTCCCAACTCCTTTCTAGTGCAGAAAAACTCTACTGCATTTTTTCTACAATTTTTTTCCAGATGCTCCAGTAACTCACTTCCGCAGGAATGACTTCTGAGAGATGAGCAGGGCATTTCATATCCTGGAAAAAGTAATGGAGGGAAATTTTCCTGGAAATTTCTTTGCTGAATCAGAACTTGTGTGTGCTGCAGAAATTCCACAGATTCTGTACCAGACAGCAGATTCTGTAACATTAAATGAGAAATAAAACGGATATTTTCTCCTTTGTTCTCTCTCAGTATTAGATTACGTGTCATTTCTTCCGTCTCCCCTCCCCTCATTCTTACGCACGCAACCACACACACACACACACACACACTCACACACACACACACACACACACACACATGAAAAAACAAATAACTGAAAAATAACCCTAGAAATATTTAAATGCAATTAAATTACGTAAAATTACAGGAGACCGCTTGGTTTATTAACTCACTATCACACAGCACACTAAAAAAGAAAAACTAAATTCGCTATGTATAGATATCACACAACTGTGAAAAACCATGTTTCGTAAATAAAATTGACTAAACTAATCGAAACCTGTAGATGCAATGGAGTCCTGTACTGAGAAGTGTATATGCATATTTAAATGCAATTAAATTACGTAAAATTACAGGAGACCGCTTGGTTTATTAACTCACTATCACACAGCACACTAAAAAAGAAAAACTAAATTCGCTATGTATAGATATCACACAACTGTGAAAAACCATGTTTCGTAAATAAAATTGACTAAACTAATCGAAACCTGTAGATGCAATGGAGTCCTGTACTGAGAAGTGTATATGCAGGTTGTGTCGGGAATACATTCACAAAACAGCTTCCTCACAAGAAAACAAGGAATATGTCCACGTTAACGTATAACTGAAAACCCGCTCTTTAGAAATTAATGAAAGTGTACGTTCAACGGGATTCTTAGCCATTAACTATAATTCATACTGTTAGGCATTCTAGTGATGTTATCAACGTAAGTAGCTCTACCAAAGCAGTACATCTACTGTCGATGGCGAGGTATTGCTATGGATACATATTTGCATTTGACACTTGCGTGCACTTAACGTTCGTGTGTGATGAGCGGTCCAGGTATGCATTAGTAGTGAGTTACATATTTAGTGGTCCATTTAATACTGGCAGGAAACTAATTTCGTCAACAAGTCGATATACGTGTTGTGTACGACCCCGACAATGATACGGTAATCATCTCCATCACATGTAACGTAACTGGATACACCCTAGACTTACAACTTTCGCTGCAGGTTAGTGTCTTAAATGTTCTCCCTAGCTAAGTTGTTTGAAGTGCTATTTATTAGACCATTCAAAATATTTCATTTATGCATGAGATATTATTGCTAATGCGGTGATGCTTCATCAGCTTTTTGTTGATGCATGCAAAACCATTCGACACCGCCAGGTAGTGCTTCAGAGTGTGAAACGAAAACAACCTGTAATTCAGTTATTCCAGGCGCTACAGTCTGGAGCCGTGCGACCGCTACGGTCGCAGGTTCGAATCCTGCCCCGGACATGGATGTGTGTGATGTCCTTAGGTTAGTTAGGTTTAATTAGTTCTAAGTTCTAGGCGACTGATGACCTCAGAAGTTAAGTCGCATAGTGCTCAGAGCCATTTGAACCACCACCGTCGTAATCGGACTGTGCAGAGCGTCCAGCCCTCGACCGATGTGCATGATCTTGGTTTTATTCATGTTGACCATGCTTCCCGCAGCTACTCAGTACGTATTAAGAAGGGTAACCACCTTACTTACTTCGTTCTCCGACCGGACGACTATCATCAAGTCGTCGGCATATGTACGACACGTGAAGGAGCTCGCACGGAGCCGGACGCCTGTTAGAATCCGTCTAAGAGTCTGCATCAATGGTTCGAGCGCTATTGTAAACGGTATCATCGACAAGGGACATCTTTGCCTAACGGAGCTGCACACAGGAATCGTTCCTACCTCGCTGCCATTGACTCTCAACGTCGAAGAAGCCCCACGGAGGAGGCGCATGAGGACGGTAATAAAATCCTGTGGTATCGCCATGCGTCGCTTGGTCGAGTCAAGGATATCATGGTTGATCCTGTCAAAGGCGTGATCAAAATCCACCGATACGAACGCCGCTCGCATGCGACAAGCTTCCGTCAGGGAAATTACGTCACGGTATTCGCTTAGGTTAGAATGTATGTTGCTCAGAAGCCCTAGACAAGACTGGTCTGGTGGTATTGTCTTGGATATTACAGTCTTGAGCCTTGCCGCCAACATTCGCGCAAAGATCTTATAGTCAGTATTGAACATCTTGAGCGAGCTAAATTGATGGGTGCTGACACTCGCTGTCGATTTCGGTATTGGTATAAGCAGTCCCGCCATGAACTGCGACGGATCGTCCGTGTCAGGGCACCAACTGAGCTACCCAAGCACGACTCACACCCCGTCCTCACAGCTTTACTTCCGCCAGTACCCCGCCTCCTACCTTCCAAACTTTACAGAAGCTCCCCTGCGAACCTTGCAGAACTAGCAGTCCTGAAAGAAAGGATATTGCGGAGACATGGCTTAGCCACAGCCTGGGGGATGTTTCCAGAATAAGATTTTCACTCTGCAACGGAGTGTGCGGTGATACGAAACTTCCTGGCAGATTAAAACTGTGTGCCGGACTGAGACTCGAACTCGGGACCTTTGCCTTTCGCGGGCAAGTGCTTTCCGTGAATTTCTGCATGTTTCGGGTCATTTGCTGTAATTGACAACTAATTAAGGCGAAATGCGTTGGCGTTTTACTTTATTCAGTGTCATACAATACCTCTGCCAAATGTTTCAAAATACCTCTGCTTAATGAACTTTTCTTATACATTCACTGCATCCTTGTCAAAAAGTTGCGCTGAGACTTTTCCACTTACCGTTACCTGCTTGCACCAGTTTCTCTTTATAGCCGTTTTACCTTACTCTATCCTCAGAATAGGAGCTTGCATTTAAATGTTACGGCCCGTAACCGCTCGGTAAACGTTAGATTCCTGCAGTCTGACGTTCCCAAGAGGCCAACCTACAGACTCGTCGCACCACTCGCCAAAGGCCAGACGCCACGGCACGGCAATTAGCGCATGTGCAGCGTAAGCTAGCGTTTGGTAAATATAGTCGTTCGTGTAATCGTATGTCGTCGCCGCTCCAGACAGTGAAAATGATTCTCTTCTGTAATTACATATCTAACTCACACAGAGATTCCATTAGTGGCAGACTGCTGATACTCTCATATGTGAGGCTAATGAAATCAGTTTTACAGCAGCCCATTTATGCATACACTGCATGCGTGATCTTATTACTGAAATAAAAGTGATAATTCGATCTTCCGATTAAAACGACACTCGGCAAAAATGGTTGTGGACTAAAAGTGAGTGCCATGTCTTGAGTACCGTGCGATACACGAGCAAACGAAGAAAATTATAAATCTATATACCACACCTGTTTAATGCACACGTTTTTCCTATAGCAAGGCCGCATTTGACTTCAACGCTGGTTCTTACGTCTCTACCAAAGAGGAGATTTTTCTAATAATCCAATGTCCGTCCTAATTTTGTAGTACCGTTGTATCCTCTAGAGAGCTGGAGCGAAATTTGCACAGTATATTGAAACAAATTTTAATGTGTCTTTGGAAGCGCTGATTTTAATGTATTCACGAACAGTGTTATACATATGCTGATGACACGTTGTTGTAGCCCATTTATGATACATGAAGTACACCGCCGGAAACGAGACGAAATTGCACACGTGTAAAAGTAGATGTTATTTTATTCTGTTTCACTAACCTAACCCTAACTACTTTTTACGCTGGAAAGTCCACCAGAACGTAGAAAATTGTGCAGCTACTGTCGTTTATTGAGACAAAAATGTTAACAAACAATTTAAAGTGTTAAAATTAAATAATCAACTGATTAAAATGATTACAAATTACTAATATATCATTAAATATGCCGTTTCTTGAAAATATTTCTTTTTGAAATTCGACAGAAAGCGGTTTTAAATCAGAACATATCTTGTTTATCAAGCTTCTACAACTCAGTCCCCTGCATCTTGACCTACTGGTTCTTTCAGTAGCAATTTCTCGAGTGTGCAAAGTGTATTTATATCTACTGACGGGTGGTTTCAATGGTTTTAACTGTTACTATCTTCCTTTTATTCACTTTTTCTTTATCAGTACTTTCCTTTGTCTCCATTTCTGGTGTTTCTTCTTTTGGAACAAAACAGAGAATGGCCAGAATTACGAATAAACGGACTAATATGGTATCGATTGTCATTTTCAGGCAGCTGCAAGAAATGTAGTCGCAGGAAACCATCGTTCTCACAAATGATATATCGAAGGAGCAACACGCTGAGGAACTGAAATAGAATTTCACTTTATTTTATCTTCAAAAATTTGAATCAGAAATTGTCAAAAATATTTCAGCACTGTCATAAAAGAAAATAAAGAGAACTAATATAAATAAAGGGAACTAGTATTTCCTTCGCCAAGCCATACTCGACAGCGAGGAAACCAGTTGTTAGACCTATTGGTTCACCCTGACAGTTGTTTGTGATTCTGAGACTGGCTACCAATTGATGTGCTCATCCTCCAGAGTGCGGTGAATAAAATATCTCCATGTTCTTAAGAAACACAGCTCCACTAGTGAATGAGCACCATCTGGATAGCATGTATCATATATGGTACACGGGGTCACTCGAGGATACAACTAAATTATTTTAGGCGTATATCTGGACTTCTCCTCAATCATGGCTGAGGCAAAATTACTGTATCATCCAAGGTCAAAAGATAGATAAAATTAGGGTTTAAAATACGATCGATGACGACATTACTAGAGACCGAGCATGAGTTCTGAACGGACAAAGATGTGTAAGAAAAACAGCCATGCCGTTTCGAAGAAAAGTCTAAATCTGGAACGACATATGAAGATTCAGGTGCGCTTAAGTTCTGTTTCCGTCCTGAACGAGATGGCGAAGTTGTAAGATAACTCGTATTTGAGAGAACGGTGGTTCCAATTCCCGACCGGCCACCCAAATTTAGGTATTCTGTGATTTTTCTTTAACCGTCTACGACAAATATCTGCAATTCGTCCTGGAAAGAGCACGACCGATTTCCCACTCCACCGTTTCATAATACAATCCTTAGTCCGTCTCCTATGATCACGCCTCCCTTCCTTTGTTTGCTTGAAGGCGTTGAACCACACGGATGATGAGAACGTATCGAGACCTCCGGCTCTCCTGCCAAGCATCGCAGTGCTGTCAAACCGAACCACAAAAATAATTACAATGTATGTCGTTACTGTATTGCTACTAATATACCGGGGATATTCCGCGCCTCGATCTCAAGGCAGTACGGCCGTGGTAGTGGTGTGTTGCATGCCGTGCTATCAGAATATGCTCGAAGTACGCTGCTGGCTGCTAAAATTGCAACACCAATAAGGATAGCAGCTAACGAGTATACAGTGTAATAACAAGAATGCGAGATTACACTTTAAGTTGCTCTGTCGGCATACATGATATGAAATAAAGGATTCTGAGCTACATCTCCTAATGGCAACATTGGCTCTACTCCATCTGGACGTCAAGTCAAACTGAGGTTGGGTGACAAATACTGTTATGTCATACCATGTTGCTTCCACTGTGTGCCATAGTTCATCAAACTTTGTTTCTGACTAGTGGTGGAGTGCCAGTCTCTAGGCAACCCACAACCAGCTCTGGAGAATGTCCTGGTTGAGGCACCAAGGCAACATCCAAACAGGTCAGAACAGCATGGGTCTTGGATAATGGTTTTGAAAAATAATGTCATGGCCGGCCGGGTTGGCCGAGCCTTCTAGGCTCTACAGTCTGGAACCGCGCGACCGCTACGGTCGCAGGTTGGAATCCTGCCTCGGGCATGGATGTGTGTGATGTCCTTAGGTTAGTTAGATTTAAGTAGTTATAAGTTCTAGGGGACTGATGACCTCAGAAGTTAAGTCCCATAGTGCTCAGAGCCATTTGAACCATTTTGAATAATGTCATCGAATTTTGAAGATAAGGCAAAGCCATTTGTCCTAACACGTCAGAGATTTTATACCTGCTTTCCATATTACCTGCTATGAGAACCAGATGGGTTTATGTGGTGTAACCAACGGTAGCCCAAACATCACGTCAGGTGCTCAGGCTGTACGACGATCATGAATGCAATCTGCCAACATTCTTCCTCGTCAGAGGTTCCACACGGGTACATGCTGATGCTGTACGCAGAACAGGGTCTCATCTGAAAAGACAACGTGGTGCCACTCTAGTGTCCAGTGTTCTAACGCACACCACTATTGGCACGCCTCACGTTGCTGCTGCGTCAGACGTAACGTCATCAGCCGTCACCGTACTGACGATTCCACTATTCTCTAGACACCACAGCACTGTCAGCGAGGGTTCTTGTCTTGATCCAACAACCCCATTTCCCGATTCAAGGTACGTGGTTGGTACCGTCCCGCAGGACCGTTGGTAAAATACTTCTGTTCTCTCGGGCGTTAGTTGAAAGGGGCACTTATATCCTGCACAGTGTTGAGTATGGCCCTTCTGAACTCATTGAGTCCAGTTTTGCACTGCAGAGGAGTGTGCGCTGATTTAAAACTTCCTGGTAGATTTAAAGTGTGCCGGACAGGGAATCGAAGGTGGGAAACTTCGCCTTTCGCTAGAAAGTGCTCCTCCGACTGTCTCATCCAAGCACGACTCACGATTCCTCAAAATCTCACTTCCGCCGTACCTTTTCACCAACCTTACAACATTCACAAATGTTCTCCTGCACGTGCGGAAATGCCTTCTCTTGTCCCAGGAACGACTACGGCTCCGGCATACACTTTTAATCTCCCAGGATGTTTCAAATCAGCGCACACTTTGTTACAGCGAAAACAATCCCCTAGGCTGTGGATAAGACCATTCACCGCAATATCCTTACATCCAGGATAGCTAGTCCGAATGGTATACAGGAAAACTGTGAAGTTTAGAAGACATTAACAGAAATATTGGCAGAGGTTTTGTTGTCAGGACTGGTCGTGAATCGTATTTAAATGGCTCAGTCGGTGGAGCACTTTCTGGTGAAAGGCAAAGATCCAGTCATCGAGTCCCGATCCGGCACAGTGTTTTAATCTGATCTGGACCATTCCCTTCGATTCCATAGCCGCTTGACACTCATGAGATCCCAACCGACTCAACAACAAAATCACAGATCGATAAACCATAGTCTCGATTGGACGCGATCCTGTCGTAGTCGACTTCTAACAGTCGTTAATAGTCAATCTCCTTCTTATATTCCCACAATCAATCAACATTCTTATGCCATTTCCAAATAGGTAGCGCGCTGAGACATCTTTCATTTAATGCATGATTTTCGACGGTACACACCGACAGAACGTACCTCTGACGGGAAAAAATCAGAACCGTAGATTTTGAGATGTGGTACGTTAGAAATTTTGCTGTCGTTTAAGCGACGTAGAACAAATGCTGTATCCATACTTTTAAAACACTCATAAAAGAGGTCAAAATAAGGTTTTAAGAAGTGTATACTTCAGAAAAAAACCCTCTTTCTTTTTACAAATCAAGCACCCCATTTCTTTAAATATAGAATCTAGATAGGATCTTTCCTATCCACTTTCAAATGCTATCATTTGCTTTTTCAAGTATGTAGCACACTTCATGCCAATTTGACCTCCGTTGCATTCCATCTTCACGGTTTTTTATTTTTATGTAAAGGAGTATATTTTTACGATCTAACGTCGAATGACTTCTTCCTCTTTCCTGGATATGAATGTGAAGGTCCTTTGTTATCACGCGCGAAGGAGAAGCAGGGGAAATTTATTCGAGGAGAGGATATGTAGTTTGGCCTGAAGGAATAAGACCTACAGAAAGACAAGTGATTCTCGGGGACAGTGGACTTTAAGGTCACCCAAAGGCACAAAATATACGTTTTCATATCAGATGATCAACAGCACTGTGAGTAAGTAAAATATGAGTAAAAGTAAGAAACTTGCTAAACAATTAGAAAGGATACGTAGTGCAAATTTTGGTAATTAAAATCTCTGTCAAAACATTGTAAGTCTGCTTGAGTCAGGCTTAAATAAGGCAAGCAAATTATGCTAAGGGGCCTCGAAAAGGCAGACAAAAAAATGAAAGCAACAGTTAGGTTTCCAATGAAAAGGGTGCAGGAACTTACTATTGTTTACGGTGAAACTGTTGTCACAGAAGATGGCAATATCCTTCTGGTTATACAATTCTTCGTACTCCTACTCAATAAGCACTAGCAGTAGCTTAGATCTCTGCCTGTTGGGCCAACTACTCAATGAATCGAGAGGTCACATTGAAAATAAAGCTTCAGTTTGGTGAACAAATAACTACTATAATATTTAAAGTAATGGTCCAGTGCATACAATTGTTGACTACTACAATGGAGGCCCCAGTATTGGTTGCAGGTTACTATCTTAGATTTTGATAGAGTGTTGATGCCTGGAATGGTGCCATTTAGATACGTTAGGCCAACTGAGCAGATATTTCAATAAATAATCGGTGGTATCGGTATTTATACCAGGATGTGAGCCCCATGAGATAAAAATCTGATAGTGGCCAGTGTAGGGTTTCAGGCTGCACGGATCGGATAGTCCTCATCTGCTTTCTATTGACTGTGCGTAATTTACATATCCTAAACCCGGTTTAGAGCTATTTTGGTTAGATTTCGGTAGCGCACTAGATGTTGGACTGCAAACGTGTTCCGTGTGTTGTGCACTCGACTGTAAGACGTGTCTCAACAGTGCACAAGAATACGTTACACAAGACTATACTGATGAGCCAAAATACAGGGTCACTCTAAATGATGGACCAATTTTCAAAAATTCGTATGTATTCAGGTACAAATCCTAAATGAACAAGCTTTATACCAATGAAAAGATGAAGTTTCAAAGGTTTGGGCGGGGGCGCTGATGGTTTCAAAAGCGACCGGTACAATTCGCGCGGCAATAGGGCTGTCATTCCGTTTCATTGTCAGAAGTGAGTGAGATGGTGACTGTGGAGCACAGGGTTTTCTGCGTTCTTGAGTTCGCGAAAGCTGAGTCGCAAATTGCAGTGCAGCGGGCATTTGGGCATTTCGTACCAAATTCGATATTCAACCACCAACTCACAAAAGCATTAGCCGTTGGTTTAAGCAATTTAAACAGACTGGGAGCGTGTGCGAAGGAAAAAGTACGGGCCGACCACGTGTACGTGTGTTAGAGGATGATATCCGACGGATTCAAGAAAATTTTGTGCGCAGTCCAGTAAGTCTACCAACAGAGTCAGTCCAGAACTTGGAAAGTTCTGAGACGGCGTTTGCTGTACAAGCCCTACCGATTACAACTTCTGCAGGCTCTCAACCCCAATGACAAAGAGAAGCTTCTCGCATTTTGTGGTTATGTGCTAGCAAAGGTGGAGGATGACACATTTCTACAGCGTGTAATTTTTAGCGATGGAGCGGCCTTCTGCCTTAGTGGAAAAGTCAACAGACACAATGTTCGCATATGGGGTTTGGAAGTTCCACATTCACCATTACAACACTAAAGAGACTCACGGCAGACCAACGTGTTCTGTTCCGTATACCGTACAAAGCTCTATGGACCATTTTTCTGTGCAGAAAGAACCGTAACGGAATCACGTACCTGGAAATGTTGGAACAGTGGCTGTTCCCTCAAGTTATGGAAAATTCCCAGGACTTTATTTCCCAACAGTATGGAGCTCCGCCCCATTGGAACCGTGACGTACGAGACTTTTTGAACGGTTCCCTTCCTCAGCGCTGGATAGGTCGCAGGGGACTTTAGGACCTGGCTCTGCTATTCTGTATGTCAAGGAACTTGTTTACGTCCCGCCTCTGCCAATCACTCTGAACGATCTGCGGAACCGGATCACTGCTGCTGTGCACTCAGTAACAGCTGTCTTGTGACAGCCAGAGCGAGAGCACCAGCAGCAGCGAGTACTGTTTGTATAAAGCGTTTATTTTGCATTTTGTTTACGACCTTCCACTAAGGAAGGGATTCTATTTGTGTTTATCTGCTCTGCATAGTAACTAACAGTTCTTGATAAAACTTTACGTAGTTTTCGTGTTAGATTTCTTAGTGTTTTCTTGATCGTTTAGAACAGAAAGCGCCCTAAAACCGTCTTTTGTTTGTTTCGCGGCCGTTAGCCACTAGTCACTTGAATCAGCAGTTGTCTTGTGACAGCCAGAGCGAGAGCACCAGCAGCAGCGAGTAGTGTTTGTATAAAGCGTTTTTGTACTTATTTGCTGCGCTTAGCTTTTAAATAGTTTTTCTGGGAAAACCTAGCGTAGTTTTCGCGTCTCGTATTTCAGTGAGTGTTTCTTGATTATCAGAGTAGCTCATCAGAAGATTATCTTGGGAATTTGTCACCGTATAGGGTAGGGTAAACATAGTCATGTGTAGGGACTGTGGTTGTTGTGAGCGGACGCAAGGAGAATTGGCCACTCTTCGGGGGCAGGTGGAGGCTTTGTCTGTTAGGCTCATCGAGCTCGAGGCGCAGGCGTCGGCTCGTAGTGGCGTTGGGGCAACTGTGGTGAGACCTATGCCTACTTCGGTGGCCTTGGAATCACATGGAACCCCTGATGTCGCTGCGTCTTCCGGCAGTGAGCATCTTACCGGTCAGCCATCACTCCAGGGTGAATGGCGGACAGTGGTGGGCTCGCGCGTGCCTGGCCGAAAGGCGAAGGTGGGATCTGGCCGCGTGGCGGCTGCCTTACCCCTTTCCAACAGGTACGGGGTGCTTCCTAGTGGTGATGACATCGTTTCCGAGCCACCACAGGATGCCTCGCCTGTTGGGCCAGTGGCCGATTCTCCGGCAAGGTCCCGACAGTCACAGAGGGCGGGCCTATTAGTTATAGGGAGCTCCAACGTTAGGCGGGTTATGGAGCCCCTCAGGAAAATAGCGGGTAGGTCGGGGAAGAATGCCAGTGTGCACTCGGTGTGCTTGCAGGGGGGTCTCGTCCGTAATGTGGATGAGGCCCTTCCGGCAGCTATTGAACGCACTGGGTGTGACCGGCTGCAGATAGTAGCACATGTCGGAACGAATGACGCCTGCCGCTTGGGTTCTGAGGCCATCCTTGGTTCCTTCCGGCGGCTGGCTGATTTGGTGAAGACAACCAGCATCGCACGCGGAGTGCAAGCTGAGCTTAATATCTGCAGCATAGTGCCCAGAGTCGATCGCGGTCCTCTGGTTTGGAGCCGTGTGGAGGGTCTAAACCAGAGGCTCAGACGACTCTGCGACTATAATGGTTGCAAATTCATCGACCTCCGTTATTGGGTGGAGAACTGTAGGGCCCCCCTAGACAGGTCAGGCGTGCACTACACACCGGAAGCAGCTACTAGGGTAGCAGAGTACGTGTGGCGTGCACACGGGGGTTTTTTAGGTTAGAGGGACCCCCCCTTGGGCGAAACGATAAAATACCTGACGGCTTACCAGAGAGGACATTATCATCGTTGATAAAGAACGTCCGTCCTCAGAGACCAAAAACAGGAAAAGTTAACGTAATATTGGTAAACTGCAGGAGTATCCAGGGCAAGGTTCCTGAATTAGTATCTCTTATTGAAGGAAATAGTGCGCATATAGTATTAGGAACGGAAAGTTGGTTAAAACCGGAAGTGAACAGTAACGAAATCCTAGACACAGAATGGAATATATACCGCAAGGATAGGATAAACGCCAATGGTGGAGGAGTATTTATAGCAGTAAAGAATTCAATAATATCCAGTGAAGTTATTAGCGAATGCGAATGTGAAATAATCTGGGTTAAGCTAAGTATCAAAGGTGGGTCAGATATGATAGTCGGATGCTTCTATAGACCACCTGCATCAGCAACCGTAGTAGTTGAGCGCCTCAGAGAGAACCTGCAGAACGTCGTGAAGAAGTTTCGTGATCATACTATTGTAATAGGGGGAGACTTCAATCTACCAGGTATAGAATGGGATAGTCACACAATCAGAACTGGAGCCAGGGACAGAGACTCTTGTGACATTATCCTGACTGCCTTGTCCGAGAATTACTTCGAGCAGATAGTTAGAGAACCAACTCGTGAAGCTAACGTTTTAGACCTCATAGCAACAAATAGACCGGAACTTTTCGACTCCGTGAATGTAGAAGAGGGTATCAGTGATCATAAGTCAGTGGTTGCATCAATGACTACAAGTGTAATAAGAAATGCCAAGAAAGGAAGGAAAATATATTTGCTTAACAAGAGTGATAGGGCACAAATCGCAGAATATCTGAGTGACCACCATCAAACGTTCATTTCTGAGGAAGAGGATGTGGAACAAAAATGGAAAAAATTCAGAAACATCGTCCAGTACGCCTTAGATAAGTTCGTACCGACTAAGGTCCAAAGCGAGGGGAAAGATCCACCGTGGTATAACAATCATGTACGAAAGGTACTACGGAAACAAAGAAAGCTTCATCATAGGTTTAAGAGTAGTCGAATCATAGCTGATAAGGAAAAGCTGAACGAAGCGAAAAAGAGCGTAAAGAGAGCAATGAGAGAAGCATTCAACGAATTCGAACATAAAACATTGGCAAACAATCTAAACAAGAACCCTAAAAAGTTTTGGTCATATGTAAAATCGGTAAGCGGATCTAAATCCCCTATTCAGTCACTCGTTGACCACGATGGCACCGAAACAGAGGACGACCGAAGAAAGGCAGAAATACTGAATTCAGTGTTCCGAAACTGTTTCACTGCGGAAAATCGTAACACGGTCCCTGACTTCAGCCGTCGCACGGACGCCAAAATGGAAAATATTGAAATAAACGATATCGGAGTTGAAAAACAACTGCTATCACTTAGTAGCGGAAAAGCATCCGGACCAGACGAGATACCCATAAGATTCTACAGTGATTATGCTAAAGAACTTGCCCCCTTTCTATCAGCAATTTATCGTAGATCGCTGGAAGAACGTAAAGTACCTAGCGACTGGAAGAAAGCGCAGGTCGTTCCCATTTTCAAGAAGGGTCATAAATCCGATGCGAATAATTATAGGCCTATTTCGCTTACGTCAATCTGTTGTAGAATAATGGAACATGTTTTGTGTTCTCGTATTATGACGTTCTTAGATAATACAAATCTCCTTCATCATAACCAACATGGATTCCGCAAACAGAGATCATGTGAAACTCAGCTCGCCCTATTTGCCCAAGAAATTCACAGTGCCGTAGACACTGGCGAGCAGATTGATGCCGTATTCCTGGACTTCAGGAAGGCATTTGATACGGTTCCGCACTTACGTTTAGTGAAAAAAAATACGAGCTTACGGAATATCGGACCAGGTTTGTGATTGGATTCAGGATTTCCTAGAAGAAAGAACACAACATGTCATTCTTAACGGTTCAAAATCTGCAGATGTAGAGGTAATTTCGGGAGTACCGCAAGGAAGCGTGATAGGACCTTTATTGTTTACAATATACATGAATGACTTAGTTGACAACATCGGTAGCTCCGTGAGGCTATTTGCAGATGACACGGTTGTCTACAAGAAAGTAGCAACATCAGAAGACTCGTACGTACTCCAGGAAGACCTGGAGAGGATTAATGCATGGTGCGACAGCTGGCAGCTTTCCCTAAACGTAGATAAATGTAATATAATGCGCATACATAGGGGCAGAAATCCATTCCAGTACGATTATGCCATAGGTGGTAAATCATTGGAAGCGGTAACGACCGTAAAATACTTAGGAGTTACTATCCGGAGCGATCTGAAGTGGAATGATCACATAAAACAAATAGTGGGAAAAGCAGGCGCCAGGTTGAGATTCATAGGAAGAATTCTAAGAAAATGTGACTCATCGACGAAAGAAGTAGCTTACAAAACGCTTGTTCGTCCGATTCTTGAGTATTGCTCATCAGTATGGGCCCCTTACCAGGTTGGATTAATAGAAGAGATAGACATGATCCAGCGAAAAGCAGCGCGATTCGTCATGGGGACATTTAGTCAGCGCGAGAGCGTTACGGAGATGCTGAACAAGCTCCAGTGGCGGACACTTCAAGAAAGGCGTTACGCAATACGGAGAGGTTTATTATCGAAATTACGAGAGAGCACATTCCGGGAAGAGATGGGCAACATATTACTACCGCCCACATACATCTCGCGTAATGATCACAACGAAAAGATCCGAGAAATTAGAGCAAATACGGAGACTTACAAGCAGTCGTTCTTCCCACGCACAATTCGTGAATGGAACAGGGAAGGGGGGATCAGATAGTGGTACAATAAGTACCCTCCGCCACACACCGTAAGGTGGCTCGCGGAGTATAGATGTAGGTGTAGATGTAGATGTACACCTTCGCGTGTGTGGGACGAGTTCGGTTACCGCGTTTATGTTTGCCGTGCAGCCAACGGTGGCCACACTGAACATTTATAACTTTTATCACGTTTCTAATTATTAAATAATTATTGAAAACCAATTAATTACAAATTATTACATTTATTAAAGTGATATCAAACATTGTGGAAAAAACTTTGAAACTTCCTCTTCTCATTGGTATAAAGCTTGTACTTGAATAAATACGAAGTTTTGAAAATGGTTTCATCATTTAATGCAGTAAGGGAAAGAGATAAGTGGAGCACGGATAACTGAGGATTCACGCTGACGTCTATTCGGATCGCTTACGGGGATATCCACATAAGTGAATCTTACAAACGACAGGTCTGGGGACGAGCATATTGAAAACGGTGAAGCTGGTCGCCTATTCGCATGGTACTGTGGCTGAAGGACGGTGAAACCGCTAGTAGACAAGGTGTTGGAATTCCACGTCTCATCACAGAACGTCCAGGTCCAATGCTCGCACCCTTACGAGGTTTTCAGACTGTTTCTGACCGCCCTGTTCAGAATTTCTGTAGAGGCGAGGTGAAAATCACTTTCAAGCCTCGATAAACGTGATATTAAGTATTCACTTATACATTGCGTAACGTATATACATTAACACAGGCTAATTAAGGGTTTCTACATGCACCGACGACAGACTAAAACTGCAGTAACTTGGCACGAATTACTCTATGGTACCACCAAGGGAAAAGTAGGCACAGTACGGTCTGCGTAAAGATATTGTGTTCAAAATGAGAAATGTAAGAACTGACAAATGACCCATCCTACGTGGAGACCATTGAACTTAGCGACACAGGGATCATGGGACTAATCAAGCAGCAAGAACTATACGTTACGCTTTAATAGAATACTTCATGATACGTAACATTGGGTCACTAATTGCAGGAATAGCAAAGAAATATAATGATTTATCGAGACTCGATTAAATAATTTGCGGATCAGTGCGTCATCCAAGCCACAGGGATGTCCGACACACAGAAATTTTACTACAGAAAACTGATCAATAAATTCGGAGGTTCCGGGGAGAAAATGGTTGTCAGAAACCAAGGAGCACATATACTGGTCCAGGCACCAGAATTCTGAAAAATAGAGGATGTCCTACATAACGAAGCAGAAGCGGCGACGAAGTAATCCATTAACTAAATAAAACTGTAGAAATTAACACATCAATAGCCAGGGTGTGATGGCGACATGTGCAGTAAACCCATCTGTCGGTTATAAACGTTGAGTTGAAAAACTGTGAAGCTGATGACAAGATTTTCAACGACTATTGACAAGGAGTAACGTAAAGGTTTCATAATGAGAGTACCACCTTGGACATTGGTATAGGTTTTAAACACGCTGTAACTGCGTGTCTATTCCCACTAGCACCTGAAGGCTACGTAGTCAGACGGTGTATCAAAAAAATATGAAGGGACTGTAACAAAACAGTTTAAAGGTGCAGAGAGCGCACAGGAAGTGTAGGATTCAAACACTGGAGTATCTTGATAGAGCGACATGACCCACGAATCATAGTCGCAAAATTCAGAAAACAGAAAAGAAGAGCATCAAGAGAGGTTGCACGACTCCATAGAGAAAGGCATAAGTGAACTTGTAAACATGGCCGCAATTAGCTGAAGGTAGAGAGCCTGTATAGGGAGAGAGAGGCCAACCAGACGATACGATGGCCATTTTTCTGCCAAACTGCGGGCGGGACTTTTGAATGGCCAGTAATGGAGTACACACTCACCGAATCAAAAGCACAAGACAATGTGGCGAAATCATTCGTTAAATGCCTTTGCTTTTAACAATAATGTGTTATAATAATTTTCACACAGCGAATTTACAGGTCTGTTTTCAAATGTAACTATGTATATTGCAAGTTGTTTTATATGTAGTAAAAAGCAAAAACGACTTACTTCGCATAGATAAGAGTACTTGGTTGGTTTCCACAAGGCTCCTGTTTGATTTATGTCAACCCTGTTGACTGCGAGTGCCCACTGCTTTCGTCTTTCTTCATTGCGTGGAAATGCTGGCATGCGAAATCCACCTTCGCCTCTATTGGAACAACCAAATGCAGCACAACCTGACATCGTTTACGAACGTCTGCAGAACGAATTACAGATGTCAAAAACAATAGTGTACTATTACTAACGTGTTTACTTCAAACATGTAGGCCTACCGACTTCATCACAAAACGCTTCATTATTTCAACTCTCAATAATTCAAATACCTTTTAATCGTTTCCGAAATTCCTCTGAACTTCAATTCAACTCAAAAGCACGGCGAACATAGGAAGCGCGAGAGACGCAAAGACCTTGTAAAAAATAACTAGACTCACTGATGGCGCTGCAGTCGCGGGATAATTTGAACCTTCGGCTGGACGCCATTACAGTGGTTGTAGTGTGATGTGTTGTGTAGTACTGTTGTTTATGAAGACCCTGATTCAACGTTGTATATTTGTTGGGGCGTACATACAGTATTTGTTACTCGTAATTCTACTGTCTGTACGCTCCAATCAAAAGAAGTACAATGGTGAAGAGTTGTGCAGCGATTAATTGTACAAATAAATTTGAGAAAGGAACGAATATTACGTTTCACAGGTATGTGGATATTTTAAGTTGTTTTGTATGTCGGTGCACTTGCTTAATAAATGTTTTTGTAACACGGTATTAGCATAAAGTCTGTGCATATATTTGCAGGTTTCATTTCTCAAAACCACAGCTGTTACAAAAATTGTTACACGCTGTCGGGAGGCAAGATTTCCGACCGACAGAATACCATTTTATATGTTCTGATCATTTTGAAGAAAGCTGGCTGATCTGTAGTGTTTTCATGGTCTAGGTTAGGTTGAAACTTAGTAATTTGGTCGTGAGTTGCCAAAGCACTATGCCGTATATAACGCACTTCTCGTCAGAAAATCTAAAGGAAGGTAGTCAGAAAATATCTATTAATATAGTGGGCAAATCTTCGAGTATTTTGATGCATTTTGCGTACATCTATCGTAAATGAACTACGAAAAATGCTAGGGGTCCAGTCCATAACTTTTAGCTACGGCAGATTCCATGTAGTACGTAAGATAAATTCATAAACAGTAACTAGTTGCTGTTTGTTCATAAATTAAAAAGTGTATTGTAGTAACGTATTTAAATGAGGCATTATGTTTGTACCTAAGTCAAGGGAAGGCATTTTATAACCAAAAGCGATGTATAAACATTCGAACTCCGCGCGTCAGTTTACCACTCTAATGGCCGCCAGCCAGCTATTCAATTTGTCCGCTCTTCACAGTCGACCACTCTAGCAGTTGTGGGGGCCTGGAGAGACGGTTGGCGCCATTTTTCTGCCAAAGCTAATCAACCAATCACGGGCAACTTCACCTATGGCCACTCTCTCTGTATACAGGCTCTCTTGCTGAAGGGAACTAGCGGCGCCTCTAGTGGCGTTACGGGCAGTGGCGGGAACCACTAGCCGACCGCAACTAGCGACACCACTGATCCACTAGCAGCCAGGCCAGCAACATCGCTGTCCACTTTGAGTTCCCAAGACCGTCAGGGAGCATTGTGGTATATGGAGCCTACTAGCCGAGGGACACTAATAGCACCACTTTTCATCCAATAGACCAGCTTGCATATACGATTCGTCACTCGAGCGCGTACCCTCAGCCCCACAATCCGTCAAAAACTTATTGTTACTATACAGTGAACATAGTGTTTGTTACATCATTGCCACTTTTTATAAGCAAATAAATAAGGAAACAGCAAACAAGGTACATTGGGAAATGGAGGAAATGAGTAAACTATTCATAAGTACAATAAACACAGAAGAGCTAATTTCTGAGATTGAAAGGAAATCTGCAGTTTGGGTTGCCACGACAAAAGCGTATTCTGAGAAAACAGACAAACAGATTTCTTAATATAATATTGTGAAGTATCTTATTCCAAATTCGGGAAAAAATCTGTGAGCGAGAAAATATTTTAGATGAGTTTTATTCTAATTTCACTACCTCAGTATAGAAATAGGTGTCATCTGAAGACCTGGTTTTATATTATATTCATTGCTTCCAGTCGATTCTTGAATATAAATGTGTTATTCAACGCAGATAATAATGCGCAAGCCAGACTGATACCGAACTTTATTATTTATGTCTGCGTAAGCGCAAACATGGACTGAACAATAGGATCTGTACGGGTCCCCTCCTTGAAATACAGTGTTCTTTTAGCGCTCGCATCTTTTCAAAGGTCCATTCTCCTCAGTCAGTGAGTAACATAAGCCTCACAAGCTGCGAAATGACAGCGAATTAAAACAATGATCCAGGAACTGGAGAATAAATTAATTTTATTTCCGTCAATGTTTACAAAACTTTTGGTCTTTAGACTACCGGTTTCGGTCAGCAATGACCATCTTCAGATCTTCAGCAAAACATGGGATATGAAATACAACTAGTTGACAGATTACATCTTAAAACGGTAAAATATGCCATAACGCCAAGAGATGTCACTGATAATTTACATTAGTATTTTGATTTTGTCCTTTTCCCTTCCTTCCCTAGTTATGCTACCAGCTTTACATTATTCTATTAACTCCATAAGCTTGTTCTTTATGTTGTTGGTTTATCTAAAATGACCGAGAGAGTGTCTCTGAATTACGTTTCGTTACCGACCATTTCTTTTTAACACTTTTAAATTTAATTTTATTGGAGTCTTAAATACTACATTTCATCACTGTTATAACTTATGTATCTGGCAAGCCCACTATAGAATTTACCTCTTTTACTCTTCATTTATTACATTCTGTAAAATTTTATAACTGACGAATATGTATAGACTTGCTGAAGAGACATCAAAGAGCTTATGGCACAAATATATGTTGTGGTTACTGTATTACAGTTTATTATGAACATTAACGCTTCTGACAGTACACCTCTGGTGGCACTGCGGCCTAGTTTACACCATATTTTAAATATTTTTGACGATGCTAAGCTGGTTTTGTGTATATTTTATGATGATGCCACTGTGGCTTTATAATATTAGGACATATTATTAAACAGGTATGCCTATTCATATTTTAAGCGCATGCTTCCACATCCATGAAAGCAATTTTAACTCCTCGGAGGGTGGCGGCTTAATGATGACTGAATTTCTTTAAAAAATCAGATAATTCTGTCCTAAAATCAAATAAATAATATTCTAAATGGCTTCATTAATTCTTACAAAAACGAAATCGTAAAAATTGCTTTTTTTCCCTCACTGAGGAGAATGGAACTTCAGTATTTTCCCCGCGCAATAGTAACACGCAAGGTGAAACAGCAGGCAGCTAGTGCCATCCCTGGGTATCCATTTCTCCTTGTATGCCCTCAGCCAAGTACTTACCATATCCATGATTTTTTATTTTCTTATGTCAAGCAAAAATTTGCCATGGACTTTTTACGTGAATTGAGCTACGAGTGACAAAAACTCATTGTAGGTTTCTAGGCGACAAGCCGGACTATTTCCTTGTCAGATTCTCAGAGTGATCAATCGTTCGCAGTAAATGTAGTACAGTCTGACGAGCTACAAATTATTACTAACATACATAATATAATCATTTAAAAAGAAAAGTGAATCACTCGCGTATATTAAGCAAGGAGCTGCTGGGACTGCTTCCCTTCGTTGTTCCAGCATTTCTGTCACGTGCTTAGGATATTGCTCATTACACTCTGCAGTGCTGCCTGGGAAGTGGCAGCCAATTTGTTACCGAATGTTAGTTTTAAGTTCATCTACTGGCTGTGGATTTGATTTATACACTTTCTCTTTTAATTCCTACTCAGAGATAAAAATCCCAGCGGGCTGAATCGGGGGACGAGGAGGCTATACGTTGTTGAGGAAAACTATATCTTGAAACACGTCATGAAGTTATTATAATGAGAAACTGGCTGTATGTGCGTCAATGTAGTCCTGCTGAAAGGTCACGAAAGCACGAATAAGTCGAAAATAAAACAAAAAAAAGCTACAAAATATTTTCCACGTATCTCTCTGCGTTAATTTTTCCTGATAAAAATAGGACCTGTTATTCACTCACCACTAATTGCGCACCACACTCCTATTTTCTGATCTTTCAGGGGCACCTAATGTATTACATTACTCTTTTCAGAGCTTCAGTGACGGTTTATTAGTGAACTAACATATCCTGATTGTACAATCATGAGAAGAAAGTCAATTTCTCCATTATGCTCCCTACTCAAAATCCATTTACAAAACTGCAAATGTTTTACAGGGTCATCCGGTTTAAGTTAGTAGGCTGCAGCTATTTTATAGGGCTGTAACTTTAGCAGTTAGATCAGAGCCATAGGAAATTCCCATTCCTGACCAAGACTTCGAACTGATTTTCGAGGAGGCCTTTCCAGATAATGTCCAGTGTTATCCAGAGTTTCTTCTGTGAGTACAGTACGCCCTTGTCTGTGTTTCTTGTCAACAACACTTCCAGTTTCACGAAACTTATTTATCAATTGATAAATTGCAGCCGGCCGCGGTGGTCTAGTGGTTCTAGGCGCGCAGTCCGGAACCGCGGGACTGCTGCGGTCGCAGGTTCGAATCCTGCCTCGGGCATGGCTGTGTGTGATGTCCTTAGGTTAGTTAGGTTTAAGTAGTTCTAAGTTCTAGGGGACTGATGACCAAAGAAGTTAAGTTCCATAGTGCTCAGACCCATTTGAACCACTCTTTGATAAATTGCACTCCTTGTAGGAAACTGAAAAACAGGAATTTCATATTGAAATAGTCTATTTACTGCATGCACTGATCCTGTATGCACATGTGAATCACACATAAATGCCCTTTAGCGAAAAGAATACATTCATTTCATGGTATCACTTGAAGCACTCTAAATCAGTACACTTTATTTCGTCGCCTAACAGGCGGCGCTAACAGGTGCTGCCTGCGCAAGATTTCTACACAACCAAAGGCCTCGCAGCGGAGGGGATATATAATGATCACTGGCGCCGCTCCCGGCTGGCTGCCAGCGTGGGAGAAATTCCCCACTAGGCAGTGGCGATAAGGGTTGTATTAAGTAAATGGAAGAACAAAGGGCTTCTAGTAGGACTCCAATATTACGTAAATTGAAGGGGTATCACTGCTGTCTGCTGCAGTGGGACGTAAAGCGTAATCAACGGCGCCGAGCGAAACTGTGTACCGCACCGGGATTCGAACTCGTAATCTCCTGCTCACTAGACACGTTCGTTAGCTACTGCGAAATGAGGGCCACAGCGTTATCGCAACTCCGCAGACTGTCACGGCGCGCCTCACGACCCATCCACACTCTCACTGAGTGCCACCTATCCGCAGGCGCTGTCCATTTACTCACTCATCGCTACTCTGAGTTCTCACAGGAGGTCGGACGTATTTGTACATCCTCAATGAAGAAGGTGGAGCCATCGCCCAGCTAGGTGTATCAGTAAAGTGAATGTGTGGTGTCCGTTCTTTCGGCCATGTGCGAAAGAGCAGACACCACGTATTCATATAGTACCCCAATTTTATTTCGAACGTATCTGACATACTATGATACACAGTTTTCTCTGTGTTTCATGAGTATAAAAGATTAAGCCATACAAAAAATATAAAGTAAATGCAATCAGCAATAATGACGTGAGAAACAGGCAATCAAAACGAAAGTTAACTAATTAATTGAAATACCTTCATCGCATGAGTGACTGACTCCGACAACCTTTTTAAAGATGGGCCATTTGCCGTGGACCCACCCTCGTCACTCACAAAATAACCGGCAGACTTATTCTTCGGTTTGGTAGTTTCCTTTGAACGCACCTCGTTTCCATATCATAAGTCAAATAATACTTCAACTGTGAAACAGTCTTTAGTCTGAAAACCGTCCCTTGGCCTGACGAAAATGTGAAAACCGTCCTCTCTACTTCTCACTGTCATTTCTACTCATTTGCCATGTCGCTCATTTGTTCCGATTGGGCGCCTTCTGCGCTGATCGTTTGTCACTGCCGGTTTTGTTCATTTCCATTTACTGGATTATGTCTAGGGTTAGCTGGCCGAATTTCAACATCATGTGGTGCTCCGCCTATAGTCCTATTCCCACCGTGTTCACCGTAGTATCGATTCTGGTTGCCATAACTGTTGCGTTCACGATTCTGTCCACGTCCTCGATCATTTCCGTTGTTCCACCTGTGTTCGCGACTGTTACCCCAGTTTCTATACGGCCGGTCCCGATTATTGTTCCGTTCGCTTCGCGACGACCAGTCACGCCGTTGATTAGTACTACGGCCACGAGTGCGATCGCGCTGCTGTGCCCCGTAATAATTTTGTGCCTGATTAGGCGGGCATTCTGCTGTATTATATTCCAACTCTTGGAGAAATGTCTCAAACGTTTCCACGTCCTCTTTGCATTGTCCCGCAAGAATCACGGTGGCGCAAGTGCATCGGCAATTTGGTGATGCATATCCTAATTAGTTCCACAGGCCCGTATGGGTCGTATAGAAATTGATTTGCCTGCAGCATGTGGTCGAATAGGCGTGCTGGGCTGCCGAAACCAGACTGGTTCAAATTTAGCAGCATAATTATGCCATGTTTGACCCTATCTTGTGCCACTTCCGACCAATAGGCGGACAGAAAGGCTTGTCGAAACTCCCGAGTGGAGTTGCAGTGACGCGCTGCCGACCTCATGCGAATCGCCGGTTCACCTTCCAAATAGCCACAGATATATTCTATCTTATGTGAACTTGCCCAGTCGGGGGGAAGACAAAACTCAAATGGCTCGAGCCATGCTCGTGGATGTATTCCTTTTTGCGAATTTCGAAATATCTCAAATTTCTCACCATAAGGAAATGTTTGAAATCAAATCCCCGCATTTCCTCCCGGCGAGGCCCTTGAATGTTTCTAGTCTGCCCCTCAAAATACATTCTTCCCTGTCGTCAAAATCTCCCTCGTGGCCGGAGTCCCTCTCTGCACTGTCCGTACGGCTATTTTTAGTGCTATTGGCGAGTTCGGAATCACACGCCATGCGGTTTTCCAGATGCGCCACGCGTTCTTGTAATTCGCCTGTTACAGCTTTGTGCTGCCTGTTCACTTCGAACTGTCCCTTCTGAAATCTAAGAAGCGAACGCACTTCTTCGGTCTCTGCGACCGCTACCACTGTAGTATTGTTCTCGCTTTCCGTCACCTTCATCGTGCCTACGATGTCCGCTAATGCCGCAATCTTATCATGTATTTGTCTGTTGTCCTCCGCCCCAGTCTGCTTCAATTGTTCTACTTGCTGTTCGAGAGTGTGAATCGCTTGACTGTTGTCCGCTACTGTGTTGCTAATGGACGCTGGACAATGCGTTTCCGCCTCCTGGACCCTTGAGAGTACCTGCTGGTGTTCTCTTTGGCATTCTTCTCTCAGCACTTGGAAATTCCTAAGTAGCTGTTCTTCGCTCTCTTTAGATTCGGCATCGTCACTCCGCTTGCCCTGTTCTAAGGCTTGCAGACGATCATCGATTTGTTCAAATGTACGGCCTAATTCTTTCATAATATCACTTTTTATTTCACTTGCCAGATTGTTTATTCTTTGTGAGATATCATCGGACACTCTCTGCATCGATTTGTCAACTTCATTTGTCTGCTGGATTACTTTTTCGTCTATTTGTTCGCCTAGCTCTTGGATCGATTTTTCGGATAATTCTTTTTGTTCTCGGAACGATTTTTATGATTTCTGCGTCATTTGTTCGCCTAGCTCACAGATCGATTTTTCATATTTCTGCGCCATTTGTTCGCCTAGCTCTCAGATCGATTTTTCAGATTGCTCTGCGTTTTCTTTATTTTATTGCAATAAGGCTTTCATGAGTTCTGCCAAATCAATTTGGTTAGTAGGAGGCAAATTAACTTCTGGCTCTGATGTGAGCCCGTTCGTCCTGTTTTGCACTTCCTCTGAAGTATTCCCCAATGCATTTTCGGAACCGTCCGACGCGTTAATATTCGAAAGCAAATTATCCCCTTGGTCCATATTGCTTAAGTTGTTGGACCGCCTACTCTTAGATTGGTTACATGTCTGCATTCGTTCAATTTATACCCAGTACGCAACACACTAATCACAATAAATGTATCCCCCAAAAATTACGACAGTCACACGAAAGGTACCCAACCTAGTACGCACTTTTTCACATGCAAAACAAATTTTTATCTTTGATCGAAACAGTGCAATTTACAAGCGAAAAAAAAAAAACACACACACATATAAAACACACAAATATAGAAAACAAAACAAGACAAACAACACAACGCCGCTCAACAACGCCGTGAATCTTTTGAAAGTCTGCTCAGAAACAACGCAGAAGTTGTTTGAGCGCTGCAGGGAAAAAATTAAGATTATACAACGCTCGCAATCTAACGTTTCAGAGATTCCAGAGTCTAGCGGAATCACAGAACAGGGTCGCCATGTGTAACGTTGTTGCTTTAATTTGCGGTGTAAGCGGAACTGATAGACAATAAAAGCGGTTTAAAAGCTGTGAGCTGTCTGGGGAAGTTAACCTTGCACTACTGATCCAGTCTAGCTTACCAAATTCCCAACCAGACTAACATTAATTATAATCTTTTAATAGTCATACGAAAACCGGTGATATATATATATATATATATATATATATATATATATATATATATCTGTGTGTGTGTGTGTGTGTGTGTGTGTGTGTGTGTGTGTGTGTGTGTAAAAGAGAATTTAAATAAAAAGAAATAAATCAGTTTATATTTGGAAATTTATTTTAACATTGATCATTGAAATTTCAGCATATTAAACTTGAGTCGTAATTAAGCTGGTGCCTTATTTAGGATTGTGAAAATGTGAGATTGTAATCTTACGGAACACATCAAATATGGAGCCAAGATTGGGAGACTGCATACAACACTGCATTCATAAAATAACACACAAAGAACGTTGAAACATATGCAAGAGGAAATTAACCACTACCAACCAATTCAATTTTCACCCAAAGAAGTTACGTTCGTAGCACAATCCTGTCCGTCATGTAATTACCACACACTGGTATACTAAATTCATACTAACTCTCTGTGAAATCTTCCCGAAAAGAATAGCTGAGGGCTACTTTGATGATTACACCACATGCTTCACGTGGTCAACTTGGTTTACACAAAGCGTGTAACTCCACAATAATTTTGATAATTAAAATAAATTAGATCGAAAAGCAATTTACAAAAGAAAAACCTCGAACTGGTTACTAACGTCTTACTATTAACCTGATGGGTCAAACAATTATATAAGCACCTGGTAGTGGTCTCACAAAGTACACCCCACGTGGGTTGAACATAAAGAAAAGTTGCTATATTGAAAAATATTGTCAAGACGAGATGTTATAATCTAACGCACACTCGCATTTAAGATTGATGATCTTAGTTAGAGTTACTGATCAACACGTGGTTCCACTTTACTCACAAAGTAGTGACAAAGCAACTACCGGAATATATTCTGAACTTCACACGAGAATTACACTGCGCTGCAATTTAAGATAACATTAGATATTTTAGAGCTAAACCTGAAATAAAGGTGATTAAATTTTCAGTTAGGCTGAACTTAAGAAATCCATTGTCCTACGGACTTAGCAGACATGCGCTTAGCCGGAGATCTTACCACTTCAGACGCTCGCCACGGACAGACTGACCTGGTCCCTTCCTGAGGGGGGCTCACAAATACAAACGGAAGTGGCCAGAGGGGCAGCTTCCTATACCAACATGACAAGCGACGGACAGGACCATACTAAGGATAGAAACCTCTTTGCTTTTAGAAAGCGTAGCTACCTGTTCCGACGTTGGTCCTACTATTCTCTAGCAGACAGGCTTGTCTGCTACCCTCAAGCATGCAACTAGAAATACATTTGCTCATTCATCCTCTCACACAGAAGGGAAGGGGGATGACAGTGTCTTATCATATACAGTATATAAAAGAAAGCGGATGTAGGTTCCGTATGAGACTGTGTGACATGAATTACATATAAACTGTGTTTTAAAGTGTAGTAGTGTGACAGATTGTTCTTGTTTATGTGTAAAAGTAACACGTTCCACTACTCAGTCTTCTCCCAGATAGTCAGAAACGCCACAGTAAATTTAGAAGGGGAATTTATGCCGTAAAGACAACAGATTTAAGAAATCAAACATGAAAGGAATCCAACAGAGACCTTACAACAGTCACTAGGCTAACACTAAATCATGAGTCAAAACGATATGAAAACCAGCATAATAGCGTGTTCGTTCACCTCTGGAATGCAGTACAGCAGTGATTCGGCCTGACATGAATTCTACATGTCCGTGCTAGGTCTCCGGACGTATGTGGCAGCAGATGTCTATGCACATGTCACATAATTCCCATAAATTACGTACGTGGACTAGGTATCCACGCAAAGTTCACCCTACCCAGGAAAATTACCAGCCGACTATTTTTGGACACTGAGCACCTGCTTGGACTGTTGATACATTTAAAAATATCGTTAAGATCATACATCGATATTTAATAAATATCATTGTCTGTCGTCCGTATACCGAAAAGTATGTCGACATACCAACGGAGAAATTATCGACTTAACGGCCTATAAAAATATCGGCTGCACATTGTAAATATACCCCAGTTTTTAGAGCTGCATATTTAAGTACTGATTTATTATTCGATATTCTGTAAATCTACAACCTAGCAGCCTTAGAGTAAGAATTGAAAACGATGCACGTTCACGCTTGGCGATAACCACATCGCTAAAATAATAAGTGGATATAAGTGGCACAACGGAAGGAGTCCAATGGAACCGTCGTTAGGTTTCCTCACATATTGGATTTGCCCTGAATACTTCATGTCTACTTCCTTGTTTTATCATTTCTGAAACGCCTTCGAACTAGCAGTTGTAGTGTCAAAATTTCGTGATGAAGTTATGGGTTCAGTTTTTGTAGGTAGCGTCGAACGCCGATTACGTCAGCGTTTCCTCTTAGACGTCTCCTACCACCGCAAAGAGCAGATTTATCATTTAGATATACGTTCATCATTTTCAGCAACTGTTTTTGAAGAAAGTCGATGTGAACAAAAAGCACACTAGTTGCCTTAAAAACTGTTTTTTAACGCAGATGGTAAGCTATTTGTTTGGTTGATTGATTAAGGTTCAAAAATGGTTCAAATGACTCTGAGCACTATGGGACTTAACATCTGAGGTCATCAGTTCCCTAGAACTTAGAACTACTTAAACCTAACTAACCTAAGGATATTACACACATCCATGCTCGAGGCAGGATTCGAACCTGCGATCGTAGCGGTCGCGCGGTTCCAGACTGAAGCGCCTAGAACCGCTTGGCCACACCGGCCGGCGATTGATTAAGGGGAGGGGACCAAACAGTGGATTAGGGAAGGATGGGGAAGGAAGTCGGCCCTTTAAAAGGAACCATCCCGGCATTTGCGTGAAGTGATTCAGGGAATTCACGGAAAATCTGAATCAGGGTAGCCGGGCGCAGGTTTCAACCAACGTCCTCCCGAATGCGAGTACAGTGTGCTAACCATTGCGAAACCTCGATCGGTACGTGCTAATTTCTGCACATTGGAAATCTTTTTATTACATTCAAACCGCTACTACCTCACCCCCCCCCCCCGCCCCCAGCACTGTCGCACTGCAATTTCTTCACACAAAGAAAAAGACGTGATAAGTACTAAGACTCCTTCACACAGTGAAAGTAAACTTATGTTCTGCTACAGTTTCAACAGAAGGATTTCAAATATTTATCGAAATTAGCAAAAAGTATATAATATAAAATAAAAATATCGGCACTCGATATTTCCATTTCTGTATCGATATTAATGAAACAATATCGATAATTGATATTTCGTCAACTAGCTGGTGCCCTATAGTGTTCATTATGTTGTCCATTGGATTTAAGTCTGCCGAACGTACTGTAAAATACAATAACGTGAGTTTATTAGGAGTTAAGCATCAAGGGATGCAGGTTTATAATGTTCACGTTGTCAACAGATCCAATCGTGCCTGTAACTACTACTACAGCTCCATGGCATCCCACATAAATGTCTCCCATTCCATAATACTGCCCACTCCAACCTGCATCCATGGTTGGGAGCATGTTTTGAGCAGGCTATCCAGACACGGCCATTGACCACGCGGCTGCTACGGTCACAGGTTGGAATCCTGCCTCGGGCATGGATGTATGAGATGTTCTTAGGTTAGTTAGGGTTAAGAAGTTCTAAGACTAGGTGACTGATGACCTCAGATGTTAAGTCTCATAGTGCTTAGAGCCATTTGAACCATTTTGGAGAGTCTCCTCCGACACTTTCGAATGCACCAGCGTTGCGCTCAGCCATCAGATCTGCCACAGATCGTCTCCTGCCCAGTTCTACAGATTGGCAATCCTCTTAGCTCCAAATTCTGTAATGTGGCTTCGATACTGAGCACCTTGCCACCTAATCGCCATATCACCGACCTTCAACCATTTTATGTAGATTATCAGTGTGGGGAAGCACATACTGTGGCTACATAATGATGACGGAATGTGAATCAGATCGGTACTTCCCCTTAAATGGCCAACGGCAAATCAGTTGTACTTAACGTGTGCACAAGCATTCAAGGCATTCTGCGACAACCTAAAACAAACAATATTTAAATATTGACACAGTCCTTTGCAAGATGATGTTAAACCATGCCAATATAACCTATACTGAGTACGAATACGATTTGTTGATTGGTATCCAAAATAAACCATTATGGAACGTGTATAGAGTGTACCACTGCTCACAGAAATATTAGGACACTTGTTACTCCTCAACCAACAACTATAATTACGATCGATGTGACAGAAAGAGTGCCATGCGAGACTGCTGCAGATGCTCGAGGAGTTGTTATTACCGCATTACTGTTTGCCACGTGGTCCAAATTCTCATAGACAGTATAAAAGGACCACTGCAACGGTATATAGAGTCAATCGATTGTCGTCAGCCGCCTGGGCTATATGTCGGCCATACTCCATCCCACGACCGCGTATACGAAGCCCTCAATGGCACTAAAGACGACTGACTTGTGTGGTTATTTATTAAATTACTTATTGCGCTATTTAGTGCAGATGAGTAGAGATGAACTTTCGTGGATTGGTAATTTACAGGAAAGTACATATTGTAGTTTCGATGCTTTCATTTTGTGCCACCACTTAAGCGAGCTGGTTTGTGGATAATAAGCAGCAGGTTCCTCGATTATTTCTGGCTGTTCGCACAGTAAACTTTCAGGCTCTTATAAACAGTTGTGGTACTGAAAATCTCCAAAAATAAGCAGTTTTCCATGAAACAGTGACATACGCCCCACATGTGGCGAAGATCAGCCTGGGAAAATAAACAGTGAAACTGACTGGAGTAAAAGTAACTCATTTGGCAAGAACAGAATACCGAAATGAGACACACAGAGGCAGGACTCAGTGACAGGAGCAGTAGGTACAGTATACCGATTTGTTCTAGAGGGTAAGGCCTCAACAATGAAGACCATCCACAGTGGCCTTGAACATGACGAGAGGAAACAGGACAACGCCATGTTGTGACTACCATCGGCACTGAATGCAGAGAGAATTGGTGCGTCATTGCTCTGCTACGTGGGTCTACAGACGACTGCATATTATTACCAGTTTCAGCCCGTCATAGCGCTACTGAAATAAACGATACCTGCTGCCATCCGTGCTGCCTCAGCTGCCTTTAGTATCCGCACTATGTCGTGATATTCGGTACTACAATTTCTGGTACAGAGCGCCAGTTCACGCAAATAAGTGAAGTCAAGAGTACTCAAAGTATTTATCAGTTGCTTCTAACCAGATATCAAAGATGGATTCTACTGAAAAAGACTATATGAAAATTAAAACTGATGCAGTCCCTGACGATGATGGGCTTGAAATTCAGAGATGAAAGTTAATTGAAAGTAGAGGTAGAACCAAAGTAATTGTCGCATAGTGACACTGAATTTGATGATTCTGGAATTCAAATGTGTCTCATATTGCAAGATACTTAACTTTGACCGACTGCAATGCTGACTGGAACTTTAGGACTGCCAGCTTGGATCAAGCTGTTATTTGCTGAAATTTAAGCTGGCAATGAAGAGTTAAAATTCAGTAGTTACGAACAGTAAAATAAAATGGAATCCAGCAATAATAAGTTGCAAAAAAATGGAATAGAGTAAAAATAAATTGCAAAATAAAAAGGAATCTGGTGTTAATGAAATAATAATAGTTTTAAGCGTGTGTTGGAATACAACAATAAAGAAATAAAGGGGAAAATGAATCAAAATCTGGATAGTTTAAATTATAAAATTTAATCCAGTGACTGAAGTAGGGAAACAGTTGTCCAAAATAGAGAACATTTTCAAAATCGAAATTGGTCAGGTTCGTAATGAATACAAAAATGTGATGAACTGTTAGGAAAGAGATTAGCTGAAAGAATAGGCAAAAAACAGGATGCAGCTAATGTCAGTATCTGTCAAACAGAAACAGAAAGGTAGTGATGCTCAAAATATTGACGAGATCTTGGAAAAATTTCGAGTAGCTAAGTGTTTCACTTCAGTGGACATAACATGTAGATAATGGAATTTATATTTGGCGAAAGAATCTCTTAAACATCTGCCATTTTTACGTGAAGGGGTATGCTACCAGTAAAGAGTAGTCCCTTTTGAATTAAATGTTTCTGTTTGTGATTAAAAGCGATTGCTCATATAATGGTAAAATAACGTTTTGTAAGGAGTGTTCAGACTCAATGCTGTTTGATTTTGATTTTTATTTCTTTCACTACACATGTATATCGTCTAAACTGCCATTATCGAACGACCTACGGTACAATGTGGGTGACATTAATTTCATTGTATATTTTCACATTATAGTAAAACATTGAGCGTGAATTGCTACTTACTTATATATTGTCTAGATGGATTGAAATACATGTGACACTATGGCAACTTTATTTTGACTGTCAACGTATATTTGCTGTATTAAAGTAGTAGTTAATTTGTGACAGTAATCTGACAGTTTTCCAGCTACGGTGCCATATGTTTACGGGATATAAGCACTGTTATACAGATTATGCATACATTATTTGGCTACACAGATAACTAGTCTATATTTATAGCAATCGCAGGTGCTTTTTAATTTATAGATGTATGTTTGGTAGGTGCTTTTTGTTTGATGTGTATGTTTTTTACCTTTTATTTTGGAGAATTTTTCGTAAATGACGATATTGTCGTATGTATTGTATTTGCGAACCGTCATATGTTTCCATAGTATGTATACGAGCTACTATGTTACGGTTTTATTGCGCTATCTATGGGTATTCATCGTGTTTTACTTTTATCCGTTTTCTTTTTAAAATATGTTAAAATATTTTTTTTTGTGTAGTATTGATGTTTAAGATTCTTCTGTCGCACAATATGTCATACAGTCAACACAATACTCACGAGAATGTCTTAATTTACGAAAATTTATCGACCAGACGTAAACAAAAACATATACGTGAAATGAAAAACGCCTACCAAATAAACACCTGCAAATTAACAGTACCTACTCTCGCTATAAACGTAGACTACCACTAAGATACAGCAAACCCAGATATATACGTAACCAAATAACGTTTCCATCATTTGTGTAAAAGTGATTAAACTTTGTAAACATACGACATCTAGCTGCAATACTTTAAAATTGTTTTGATAATAAATTAATAGTGTACCTTACTACAGCAAATTCAGAGTGGCAGACAAAATAAAGTCGCTACGATGTTATATGTATCTCACTCCATTTAGACAATATACATATAAGCAGAAATGAGCGCAGATATCCTACTATAATATAAAAAATGTTTAATGAAAATGTCACCCACATTGTACCAAATGTAACTCGATAATGGCAATTTAGAAGAAACAGACCTGTAGTGAAAGTGAAAGAAATAAAAATTAATACCAGACAGCAGCGAGTCTGGACACTTATTATAAATACGTCACTTGCTTCAGGCCCTGAGTAAATAAATACCTGTTAGAAATAAATGACAGCCTATGGCAGCTGATATACTTATGGCAACATCCACATGGGGAAACATACAGTCTACAAGATAGTCTTGGAAGCAACAGAAAGAGGATGCTTGAAGTTAAATTTGGCCGATTGTCTTAGAAGCAAATTATTTCTCTTGGGTCACGAAATTAGCACAGAAATTATATTACCTGCATTCCGTTTTTGAGATATTTGAGTCATACAAGATTAAAAAGCAACTTAAATCCGGTTTTGGATTGTTGTGGTTCTATTCTATCGACATTTTGCGGGAGATCAATCGTTTAATGCTACTTCCTCACACCAGTTATTGACAAAGATTACCCTTTGAATTTAGGCTAAAGAGTACCAGTGTGGTTATACAAGAACTGAAAATTTGTTATGTAAATATTCCGCTATTGGTTCAAATGGTTCAAATGGCTCTGAGCTCTATGGGACGTAACAACGGAGGTCATCAGTCCCCTAGAACTTAGAACTACTTAAACCTAACTAACCTAAGGACATCACACACATCCATGCCCGAGGCAAGATTTGAACCTGCGACCGCAGCAGCCACGTGGTTCCAGAATGAAGCTCCTAGAACCGCTCGGCCACCGCGGCCGGCATTCAGCCACGTTTTTAAAAGCGTTATTGTATCTTCGTTGACCCATGTGGTTACGCGGAATTGCAGTTGAAGTGTTACAGGTAAAAGCACCCCCTAAAAAATGGCTCTGAGCACTATGGGACTTAACATCTATGGTCATCAGTCCCCTAGAACTTAGAACTACTTAAACCTAACTAACCTAAGGACAGCACACAACACCCAGCCATCACGAGGCAGAGAAAATCCCTGAGCCCGCCGGGAATCGAACCCGGGAACCCGGGCGTGGGAAGCAAGAACGCTACCGCACGACCACGAGATGCGGGCGAAAGCACCCCCTCTTACCCACATTTACCCCTTCTTCTGAAGTCTCTCTGATGGAAGTCAGAACTGTGGTACCCAGTGTTGAAAACACGCGGTTTCTGGTGGCCGAAGAAAACATTGAAGACTCACCGCCTCATAGAATCGACAGGAAAAGCCCTCAGGAGGTGGCATAAAGCACATGAATGAAGTCATTACTTCCCTTGGGATGTTGAGTCCCAAATTTCGCTGTCTAGAATGACAGTTCGCAGTGCGATGAGCATCATTACGACGTTCCAGACAACCTCTGACACTGCTGGCAGCCCCTAACCCCGCCCCGCCCCCACACCGCAACAGTACGACGTTGTAGACAACCTGTGACACTGCCCGCAAACCCCCCCCCCCCCCCCCCGCCACAGTACCCGAGTGATTCAGCACTACACTAGAACGCGAGGGTGTCGTCGCAGGGTGCCACGCTTTTGAACCATCCCACAATAAGGTTGTAATCATCTTTCACCCAATTTTCCAAACTTTTTATGTAATCATCTTTCACCTAATTTTCCAAACTTTTTATAGCAATGGCATCTTGCACAATTCTTCGTTGACAACTTTGGTCCATGGCTTCGTGGGGTCTGCGTCACAATCGGCCCCTACCATTAGCTCTTACCAATTCAAATCGGAACTCATCTGACCAGTCCATGGTTTTCACGTAGTCTATGGTTCAACCGATATGGCCACGAGCCCAGAGGAAGCACTGCAGGCGACGTCGTGGTGTTAACAAAGGCATTCCTGTCGGTCGTTTGCTGCATTGCTGTTAGCAGAGGCACTCGTGTCTGTCGTCTGCTGCCATAGCCCATTATTACCAAATTTCACCACACGTCCTAACGCATACGTTCATCGTTCACCACACATGTATTTCTGCTTTATGTCACGCAGTATTGATTGTCTGTTAGCACTGACAACTCCACGCAAACGTCGCTGTTCTCGGTCGTCTCGATGTCCGTGGTGTGAGGTAATGCCTAAAATGTGGTATTTTCGGCATAATCTTAACACTGTAGATCTTGAAATACTGAATGCCGTGGCGAATTTGGAAACTGAGCGCCACACGTGTCTAGCTCGAACTATCATTCCGTGTCAAAGTCTGTTAATTCCAGCCGTGCGACCATAATCAGGTTGGAAACCCTTTCACACGAATCACATGAGTACAAATGACAGCTCCGTCAGTGCACTGCCCTTTTATACGTTGTGTATGTGATGCTACTACTATCTGCAAATATGCATGTCAGTATCCCATGACTTTTTCACTTAATTGTATTTAAAAAAGTGTGTCCTATTAATAGCATATTCACACTGTAGCGACGAGTGAGTGCCTAGAATTATTAGCAACTGATCTGTTTCATATCTTTTGCTCCACTGAAAGTAGTGTGTACTCAAGGATTTGTGTGGTTGATGGTTTAAGCAAACAAATCAAAGATTGAAACTTCCTGTCAGATTAAAACTGTGTGCAGCACTGAGACTCGAACTCGGGACCTTTGCCTTACGCGGGCAAGTGCTCTACCGACTGAGCTACCCAAGCACGACTCACACCACGCCCTCACAGCTTTACTTCTGCCAGTACCTCGTCTCCTATCTTCCAAACTTTACAGAAGCTCTCCCGCAAAACTTGCAGAACTAGCACTTCTGAAAGAAAGGATATTGCGGAGACATGGCTTACCCACAGCCTGGGGGATGTTCCCAGAATGAGATTTTCACTCTGCAGCGGAGTGTGCGCTGATATGAAACTTCCTGGCAGATTAAAACTGTGTGCCGGACTGAGAGCCGGCCACGGTGGTCTCGCGGTTCTAGGCGCTCAGTCCAGAACCGCGCGACTGCTACGGTCGCAGGTTCGAATCCTGCCTCGGGCATGGATGTGTGTGATGTCCTTAGGTTAGTTACGTTTAAGTAGTTCTAAGTTCTAGGGGACTGATGACCACAGATGTTAAGTCCCATAGTGCTCAGAGCCATTTGAACCATTTGAAGCGGACCCAGACTCGACTCTCGGTCCGGCGCACAGTTTTAATCTGCCAGGAAGTTTCATATCAACGCTCACTCCGCTGCAGAGTGAAAATCTCATTCTGATATCAAACATTATCCAATAAAGAGTGGTAGTGCCCGAAGTCTGTTAGACAACCTGGTAAAGGACTGTTTAGTAAAAACTGCCAAGCCTAAAGGACTCTTATGAAATAAATGTCCACAAATTGTATCATCTAAATGTAAAACACACCTAGAGAATGCAGAGATTCGGTATATAAAAATCCTGCGTATATCCCTCAACGAAGTATAAAGGAGAGTATTACATATGAATGGAATCGATCGTGTTAAACCCGTTGTGCAAGAAAGTCTTCAAATGGGCCGATCATGTCTAATAATTTTTATAAACCGTCAACAATCTCAAATATCATGCAACAGGATGTGCTCCTCGCAAACGGATGTTAATCAGGAACCTCATAGTATTATTTCGAGTATAGACAATAGCTATTAAGAGTCTGTAGGGAATCTGCCACTCTTTGGCTGATACACAGTGAGGCGTAATGTGCAATCCCCGTGGGGCGAAAATCTACTTTCACTTTCCGGTTTTATTCCTTCTTATTTCCTATCTGTAATTAAAATCAATTTTGTGCCTTCATGTGTGCATATAAGCTATTACTGTCTAAGAATGCAAAGTGTAAGAATTACTAACTGATTTGGACATTCCCTATTTGTGACATAGCAATCAAGGATGAGCTTATGTTAGTGGATCTCATATTTTTATTAAAATTCTGTAACTTATGGACAAGAGCATAAACGTAATAGTAAATATAGACCATAAAATCTGATGTTAGGGTTAGTAAGAAAACTCGTAAAATGTAGAAGCTGCCTTTTTGAAATCTATGGAAATGAACTCTACTTGACGTTCTGTTTTATAGTTGGTTACTACAATGTCAGCAATTAAATGGGTTTGATACGATTGGTCCGTATAGAGGCAAACAAAAGCGTTTTGTTGTTAGTTTAAAGAGAGCTGAGGAACTTAATTATGTATCGAGATGATAATAATAATAATTTCGGGTGCCACAATGCCCTGTTGCAAGTCCACTTCAATGGCAGGCTTGTCCCTGTGCTACTACAGCTATCCAACTGCTGAAAGGGGACCTACCGTTTAACATGGTATGCGAATGATGTGTTGTTTCTGACGAATCCCCAGATCGTAGAGAGGTGAAGGCAAACATAAAACTTTGACTGAAAACTGCGTGGTCCATTTGAATTTCGATGTCGAGCCCACTCGGTTTCGAGGCACATGCTTTACAGCTTTTCTTTAATGAAATGTAACAGACATATGAAAGGAAAATATCTACGACTTTACCTCTATCAGCTCCTGACAAAAAGGTCTCTTAGCAGTCGGAGAGACAGACTGACACTTTGAAGAACTACAAAGTAATCCTACAAAGCTTCCATATTTACCGTTTGAGGTACAGAACTCCAAAAATGGTGTTAAGAAGAAATAAGCGATTTATTATATGCAGATATAAAAACTGGCGAAATATATGGAAACAAAAAGGAGATCATGTTAGGATATTTATTTGCTGTAAAGGGCGTATACTTGCTGTAAGGCAAAGTGTCAGCTAGAAGGATGAAAATTTGGGCAGGTGAAATGATTTAAGAAATGCCGATTATTGAGAAATGCAGATATAATGAACAGAGTTTTTGATAGATGTGGTGGCAGTACAGAATAGCTTGGAAAAAAAGAAATGATTTTCGTAGTAAACCAATACATATTAAACTGAGCCATGCAAAGATACAAGCTAGCTGGCGTTACTCAATTTTACGCGATAAAGAAACAACTGGTGTAATAACATGATGCAAACTCGTCAATATATGACAAGTAAAATGCCGATAAGGACATTGATACATACATAGAATACAAAACTGAATGTATGTGCAGTATGTATGTGTGTATGTATCTATGTTCCTCATCTTTTCTTAAAACACTGCACGGATTTCAACCAAAATTTGGTACACATATCACTTACTCTGTAGTAAGTACCACTGTGAGGGTAATAACGACGTACCTCTCAAACCGGTGGGGGTGAAAGTGTAGCATAGCATACTTCGATCAAATAGCCAGATTATATTCATCCAGTATTTAAGAATGAGAGCACTTAGTGACTTGAACGAATTTTGTACATCATTTCAAATCTTTACAAGACTTTCTCTCTCCCCCGAAAACTGATGAAGGCAAAAACTTTTACTGGTTACTACGTTTTTGCTGTTCATGCAGTACGATTGCTACAAACTCTAGTTGCAGAACATTTAACAGACAGCACTCCTATATACCACTCAATGTACCTGCAAAACTATATCATTATACGACACATAGTTCACGAGATATGACGTAATGAACAGTGATGTGCATGAAAAATTGCTGCATCATGCATGGTCTTTTAATTTAACACTTCTTTGCTACTTACTCTACTCGCAAAACATCTCGCAGACAGTATCCACATATAACGTTTGATCTACCTACAAAATAATGTCAATGTACAGTTCTGGACAAAACGAACGAGACGCCTCGCCTTTCCGTTATGCTGATCCGCACAGCTTTAAAGTCTGCTACACAGCATAACAGGTAAGGCGACTAAGTGCTACCAACATACTACGCACAGGCGTGAAACTGAAAAACTATCCAAACTTTGTCAGACTGTTTTCAATCATGTGTAAGACTATATTAATGCTGAATAGTGTGTTAAACATAGCAGAAAAATATAAAGTATAAATGGAAGAAGAAACGCTAGTTATTATGAACTGTACTAATAAAAATGAATTTCAGCTTATCGAGATAACATAACTGTTTTAGTAAGACAAAGTAAACCAGATAGTTACGTATTAGCAAAATATTATGCGCATTCGGACGCGAAACGGTCTGTGCTGACGTTCAGACCAGTCATACTGGATTACCGTTGCTGACCTACCATGAAAGTGTCTAAATTTAGCAATGCGTGAAGATTCTTAACGAAATTTAGTTAAAAATCATTCATTGCCACACTTAAATCAATTCAATTATTGACAAAAGCGAAAAAAGTAGGCAGTAACAAGTATTAAATTCTACAAGAGTTCCATATTGACATCCACAGGCCGCCGGTACAGAATAAAGGTAGCAATGGAACGTACTGGGGGTGCGAGAATTTCTTAAAATTGCCTTATTGTTAGTCTATTTGCCTGTATCGCGATTAGAACTAAAAACAAACCAGACCTCCCTAGCAGTAGCAAACACCTTTCACTACGCTAGCAGACAACACATACATGAATTAGCCGGCCACTTCGAAATGAAAATGGCAAAATGGTATGCAGTTTCTGTAGCATAGAGGTTTCTGGATTCAAAAACATGAATTTTCTACCTTTATGTCACCGCTTATGTGACAACCATTCGGGATGTTTATCGAAATAACAAAATACTGTTATTAGCGAGTAAATTTACTAGGATAATTCAGCACAAAACCAGGATATATACGGCTACATAGCTGCCAAGCGTATTCTACAATGTTTCGAATTCCCATTAGACTCGCCACAGCCATAAAACGTTCATTAGCCGAAGTGTTTCTTAAGCTAGTTAGCAATGGGAATGCTCACACTTCTAAAACGCGGTGGCATTAATACTGGGCTCTGAATTACCACGTGTATAGGCAAATGGATTTTCTTTGCATTCCTGTAAACACGATTTGCATAGAAAGCGTAGCTACGATTAATACACTGATATGTCGACTGCAACTAGAACATTTCGAATGAAGAGTGGGGGGAATTATTTATGCGGCCCTCATCTTCAATAAGCGTCGTAGCTATTTTCGTTGTTAGGATTTCGTCACCTAATCGGTAAAAATGGAACCGTAGTAGTCTCGCTTTCTTGACCGTCTATTTGTCTACCCAATCCTTAAAACGGGTATACATAGTAAGCGGAAACGTATCGCACTTCCTACGGTATACGGTCCCTTGGTGGTGTAAAAAAGTGAGCTTTGTCAACGCAATTTAAAGATACAGCCGTTTATGTAAAGACAATTTACGCGAAAGGTCAAAAAGTGGCTCTAAGAACCATGGGACCAAACAGCTTATTTCATCAGTCCCCTAGACCTGGAACTACTTAAATCTTCCTAGCCTAAGGACATCACACACATCCATGCCCGATGTAGGATTCCAACCTGCGATTGGAGCAGCCGCGCTGTTCGTTACTGAAGGGCCTAGAACCGCTCGGCCACCAGACATGGGGAAACCTTTTTCACCTCATGCTTAATGATAATATATACTGTCTAGTGAGGATTAACTGTATTCGCCAGCAACTCAGATCGTTTGACGTACGAAGCTACAGTCATATTTTGTTCGAAGTCGTCTGCAATATCCACTTATAAACACCCTAGGAACGTCGTATGCGATATCCAGTTGCCGGCCGCGGTGGTCTAGCGGTTCTGGCGCTGCAGTCCGGAAACGTGGGACTGCTACGGTCGCAGGTTCGAATCCTGCCTCGGGCATGGGTGTGTGTGATGTCCTTAGGTTAGTTAGGTTTAAGTAGTTCTAAGTTCTAGGGGACTTATGACCTAAGATGTTGAGTCCCATAGTGCTCAGAGCCATTTGAACCATTTTTTTCGATATCCAGTTCTGAAGACGTCGGCAGATACCGCAGTACCATAACAAGTAGTTAAGAATTTATTGCTATTGGTCTTTGCATGACATTTTATTTCAGTATCAATTTAAGGCGCCTACGTGTTTGTCTATGCCCGAAAATAATGAACAATAGATAAATAAACAGAAAACAACTTCGATGTTTGCCGGCAGGGGTGGCAGAGCAATTCTAGGCGCTACAGTCTGGAACCGTGCTACTGCTCCGGTCGCAGGTTCGAATCCTGCCTGGGGCTTGGATGTGTGTGATGTCCTTAGGTTGGTTAGGTTTAAGTAGTTCTAAGTTCTAGGGGACTGATGACCTCAGAAGGTAAGCCCCATAGAGCTCAGAGCCATTTTTTTTTAAACTTCGATGTTCAAATTAAATGTAACTCACATGTCACAATTACAACATAATTTCGTGGTTACATACACATGGCTACATCTACAGGATTTCTTTGCAAACCAGACTTACGTGCCTGGCAGAGGGTTCATTGAACCACCTTCGGACTATTTCTCTACCGTCCCACTCTTTAACAGCGTGCGGGTAAAAGGACCACTTAAATCTTTTCTTACTAGCCCTGAATTACAGTATTACTATGGTCATTTCTTCCTGGGTAAGTTCCCGAGGAAATAATGCGTTGGCACTCAGAACAGATGTTGGTGATTGAAATTTCGTGAAAAGATCTCGCGGCAACGAAAAACGCATTTGTTTTCATGAATGTCACCCCAACTCCCCTATCAAATCTGGGACTCTCTCTCCCCTATTTCATTACATTACAAATCGTGCTAACGTTCCTTGGACGTTTTGGCGTGTAACGTCAGTCACGTCTGTCAAGGGTCCCATACCGCGCGGGAATACTATAGCAGTTGGCGGATGAACGTAATGTAATGAGTGTATTCAGTAGACCTGTTGCGCATTCTTAGTGTGTGGCCAATAAAACACAGTCTTCCGTTTGCCTTCCCCACAAAAGTTTGTTTGCGATAGTTCCAGTTTAAGTTTTACTGGGTACGGAGATGATTTTACGGTGTTTCGACTTGTGGTTTGTTATTCAACAGAAAGTTAATTATTGGTACTGGACGCAGCTTTCGTGTTTAATGTATTCCTCATTCAACAGAGTACACTCCTCGTACACCACACGTAACTGTTTCAAAGTATTAAGTGGTTACTGATGTTACCAAGTTACAGTGGTGATTTAAACTTGCCGTTTTTAAGCAAAAGAAAATGTTATAGCGAAATATCGCAACTAAGAAGCGGACTATCCAAATAAACAAGCATTTCCGGTTCAAGCCGTTGCGGTAGGTCTACTACACAGTAACATAAATTAGGAGCAAAGTCCATTAGTAGATCGTTATCAGGAAAACCAACCCTCATAATGCAAACTGCCACTACAAGAACGAAAGTTTCCAAGCATGACAATGAGTAATCGAAGAAAGTGGACGCATTCTGTCTACTGAACCGCAACGCACGCCAGTTACGAGGAGACCCGCCAAGTGTCATACCCCGATCTTGCTGAAACTTCGCTCAGTGGAAGACAGGACAAAATAAGCGAACACCTGTCTCGGCTTATCTGCATACACTCGACCTCTTCTGAGAAAACGACGGTCAAAGTTTTCAATGCGCTGTTGCTATAATGTAGATACCTCTTAGCGTGTAAGGATTCAATTGAAGCCCTGGCTCAGCGGCTACCGTCGCGACTTCAGAACTTAGCGCTGCGAGTTCGAAACCCGGTTGTTCCTTCTTTTTCCCCGTCAGTCTCTGAATTTTCTACGAATGTTCATTCCAATTTATGTTGAAACAATGTTGTCGTTATTCGTAAATTAATTTACTATGTAATGAAAGATGTTAAAAATATAAACGAATGAGAAAATGGTGTGAAATATTTGTGAATGTCCTTGCAAACTTACAGATTGTAAGGTGGTTCGCCGGCCGGAGTGGCCGACGGTTCTAGGCGCTACAGTCAGGAACCACGCTACCGTTGCGGTCGCAGGTTCGAATACTGCCTCTGGCATGGATGTGTGTGATGTCCTTAGGTTAGTTAGGTTTAAGTAGTTCTAAGTTCTAGGAGACTGATGACCTCAGAAGTTAAGTCCCACAGTGCTCAGAGCCATCTGAACCGTTTTGTAAGGAAGTTCAAAAATATTTCACATTATTTTCTCATTCGATTATTATTTTCTTAATTCATTAATTACACACAAAGTTAATTGACGAATAACGACAACATTATTTCAACATAAACATTCGTAGATAATTCTGATAGAGAGAGAGGAAAAAATAAGAGTAAAAAAATAATATGGTCTCGAACTCGGGTAACAAAGTTAAGAGGGAACGATGGTAGCCACTGAGCCACCGCTTCAGTTGCATTCTCGGGCGCAAAAGGTATCTACACTATAGCAACAGCGCGTTGATAACTTTGACCGCCGTTTTCTCGGAAACGGTCGAGTGTCTACACATAAGCCGAAAAAAATGTCTCTGAGCACTATGCGACTTAACTTCTGAGGTCATCAGTCGCCTAGAACTTAGATTTAATTAAACCTAACTAACCTAAGGACATCACACACATCCATGCCCAAGGGAGGATTCGAACCTGCGACCGTAGCGGTCACTCGGCTCCAGACTGTAGCGCCTAGAACCGCACGGACACTCCGGCCGGCTAAGACTAAACACATGTTCCCTTATTTTGTCCTTTCCTTCACTGAGCAAAGTTTCCGGACAATCGGCGTATGGCACCTGGCGAATTCCCCTCGTTAGGCGAGTCGCTTCTTACGCCCGGCGAGAATCATGTATGCCTCAGAGTAAACTGTGACACTTGGAAAAGCGGTGGGCGAGGATAAACAGGTTTTCCTTCTTAAAAGGCAACCTTCTACAGCTAAAATTCACGGAGTGTTCTTCAGATTGCCTCAGGTATTTCAGAAATGATTATTGCGTTAGGCCTACCGTATATGCAAAACGTAAACATTTCATTTCATGTAATATTTATCGGTATAAGACGTGACAAGAGCGGACCAGTCCCTTCTGAGTAAAATTACAGAATCTAAGTTGCTGCACTATGTAATGACACGGTTACGGGCTGGCTATCTCTCTTTTATGCCATCGGTTTCCGTGTTACATATACTTGGCCACTGCGTTGTGGCTGCAGTCGTGGGGGAGGCAGTCTGTTTCCTAGTAGCGCTGTTTTCGCAGCAGATATTAACCGCGACGAATAATTGAGTCAACGCTAAATAGCCCATCTGACTGAGGCAGACAAGGGCCCTATAATAGCACTCCATGCAGAGGGATTTTCAAATGGCTATATAGCAAAAACTATGGGTCTTCACAAGTCAACGGTAGCCAGGTGGATTAGACGAAAGGAAGAGGGTGGTAACCAGAATGGAAAGCCTCATGGACGTCGCCGCAAAACAGCAGCAGCTCAGGCTCGGCAGATAGCTGTTTCAGTGAGAACCACCCATTTGTCAACGCCCGACTGATTCAGCAGACTTTGGGTCTCAGTGTTAGCAGTAAGACCGTCACTCGTCGTCTAAGGGAAGGCGGACTGAGAGCAAGAAGCGCTCCTGTGAAAGAGACAATGACTGTTTCCCACAGAGAAGCCCGCCTTACTTTTACTGCTGAAAATGTCGGCAAACCTCTCCAGTTTTGGAGGCGAGTGGTTTTCACGGACGAAAAAGTTTTCTCTACGGCATCAACCGGAAAAGTACTTGTTTACCGGCCAAAAGGTGCTAGGTATAACCCAAAACTAATTTTAAATTAACAACAGCTTCAGTTGCAAAATTTATCTAGACTTACCTAGATTTCAGTTAGGATAACCCTATCTTCTTCAGAATAAAAGGAACTACGATTTGTCCACAATGGACAACGTCAAAAACTAAAAACTATAATACAGTAATACATCGTCATATTGCAGTAACTTATCTGGGAAACAGCCTCGGCCCCACTTCGCAACCGCAGTATGGCAGCAACGGATGTTGTACTGGAACTGGCTATAGCCTCGAGAGCGCATGCGTCTCACCATTCCAGGCCGTAACAAGAAAGTAAATAATAATAGAACTACGACAAGTTCCACAGTAGGTATCATGCCGGAAATTAGTCCATCTGCCATAATACCTATTCCATTCATAGGTAAAGTTTCATATAAAATAGGTAGTCTTCTAGAAAACCAGTGGTTCAAGACAATTTTTTCTTCTAATAGTAGCCTGCACAAGAACCTGAGTCACACTTTAAAAAAGCCTAAAGATAAATTCTTATTATCCACAAGATTACATGTGGCAATAGCCTGAAAATCTACATCGGCCAAACAGCAAGAGCCTTCGAACAAGATACAAGGAACATATCCCTACTAATGTTGAGATGGCACGCATCGTTCGGCATCTGCTGAACACTTTGGGCAAACGGCTGACGCACCCAACCCTCCGGATAATACTCAACTCTTGTATTGCGAAGTGAAGGGTGCGAGGTTGGATATTTTGGGAGAAATGCAAATTTTTAAACACTTATTATATGACAAAAATAAACTTTTTAACGACCAGCTGCAGCTGCGAAACAAAAACTTTTTTGAAGGATTTCAACCGTTATTACATCCGCCATAAGTTTAGGGAGTAATTATTATACCCTTGCCAACATGTTTTTAGCACTCCCGTTTGCTGAATGGCTGGGATTATCTGGTATTTCAAACCCGTAGTTATCATCATGCGATCAAGTTTGGTGATTAGCCCAAATATGCTAGGTTGGCTTAAAATAATAAACGCATTGCTCCCTTCACTTTTGACGTCCAACAAATTATTACAAATGTTAATACAGTCGATACATCTTTGTTCCTTACAGGATAAAATATACGTCAATTTCGTTAGCCACACCTTGTTATTCATATAATTTTAAGTTTAGGATTACATGTTGGTATCAGTGTTAACAAGTACGCATGACACATTGTCTGCAATTGTATTTCTGTGGTTTATCGTCGAACCTAGGACTGAAACCGATACTCTGTTTTATGTAGAGAATATAACCTTTAAAGTTTACGTAGCAACGCAGAATATTAATACACAGTATATAGTTCAGGAGCTTAATCTCACTGCCTTTAATTTTATTCTCACGGATGATACTGAGACAATAAACAATAAGAGGAGCAACAAAACCCTCACAATCAATATAGTGAATTAATGTGTCCGGTGGATTCAAAAGTTTGCTATAATAGCGAATAATTGCTCTCACTGACTCCATGGCTACGTTTTCTCTTTCAGACAATGTTTGAAACTAGGACTAGCAAGGTAAAATGTTTTTCACAAATCGTCAAATTGGAAGTCGAAGAGCACGTTACATAAATTACAATGACAACAAACGTTTTTCGAGTAGACTGATCACTGTAGTATCCAACGCTTTTATTGTGAATTACATGCGCAGTATCAAAACTGACAACGCCACCAACACACAATACCACTAACCTATGAAACAACTGTAGCAAAACAGAGCATCCTCATTGTCCATGTTATAGATAAGGCGACTAATTCGCAACGTAAATGTCAGTGTAAGCAGCAATTTCTGTTGGAACATGCTTCCTGGACCAAATAACATACATTTCTCACGTCTTCAGTGCGAATCATGTAGCAAATGTAATTTAAAGGACATAAAAATAACGAGTGGATTTACTAACATAATTACGAACCATTCAAGAACGTAACTCGATGGTCACATAGGTGTCAAACGCATTCTATGGTATTGCCATTGTCCATTAGACTAGCAGCAGGAGGAATTATTTCGCTCAGCTAATGTGCTGAGATAGCTAGCACTGGCGAAGTTCGCGCTTCGAAGACGCCACAGCATCGTCTGCCACCACTTCCTACGAAACGAAATACCTCAAGTATGAGCCCATGTGCTGTATTCGCATATATGTGGCTACGACTTGGCGCAAAAGTGTGATTATGTATAGTACGTATGCTCAGATTGCAAATCTAGCATCATAAATAAAGACAAGGGGAAATGAATTAGTAGTCCTTCTTCTTCCGTAACATCAAATATATTTCTGTTATTCTAGCTCCAAATAACTGGGCAGAAAATCATTTACCAGAAGTGAATAACTTTTTAGCAACACCAGATGATATTAACAGCTTGCCGGCGCGTGTTAACCGTGCGAACCACGCGACTGCTTGCGCCGTCAGTTCGAATCCTTCCACGGGCGTGGATGTGCGTTAGGTAGGTTTAAGAAGTTATAGGTCTAGGGGACTGATGACATAAGCAGTTTGGTTGCATAGTTCTTAGAGCCACTTTTTGACCTTTCGCGTAAATTGTCTTTATATAAACGGCTGTATCTTTAAATTGCGATGACATAGCTCACTTTTCACACCACCAAGGGACCGTATACCGTAGGAAGTGCGATACATTTCCGCTTACTATGTCTACCCGTACTCGACGTAAAGGGGTCTTAAGGATTGGGTGGACAAATAGACGGGCAAGAAAGTCAGACTACTAGGGCTCCATTTTTACCGATTAGGTGACGAAATCCTAACAACGAAAGTAGCTACGACGCTTACTGAAGATGAGGGCCGCATAAATAATTCCCCCCACTCTTCATTCGAAATGTTCTAGTTGCAGTCGACATATCAGTGTATTAATCGTAGCTACGCTTTCTATGCAAATCGTGTTTACAGGAATGCAAAGAAAATCCATTTGCCTATACACGTGGTAATTCAGAGCCCAGTATTAATGCCACCGCGTTTTAGAAGTGTGAGCATTCCCATTGCTAACTAGCTTAAGAAACACTTCGGCTAATGAACGTTTTATGGCTGTGGCGAGTCTAGTGGGAGTTCGAAACATTGTAGAATACGTTTGGCAGCTATGTAGCCGTATATTTCCTGGTTTGGTGCAGAATTATCCTAGTAAATTTACTCGCTAATAACAGTATGTTGTTATTTCGATAAACATCTCGAATAGTTGTCACATAAGCGGTGACATAAAGGTAGAAGATTCATGTTTTTGAGTCCGGAAAGCTCTATGCTACAGAAACTGCAGATCATTTTGCCATTTTCATTTCGAAGAGGCCGGCATATTCATGTTTGTGGTAATAATAGAGGGTCGTTTGCCTGTGTTGTCTGCTAGCGTTGTGAAAGGTGTTTGCCACTGCGAGGGAGGTCTGGTTTGTTTTCGGTTCTAATCTTGATGGAGGCAGACAGACTGTCAGTAAAGCAATTTCAAGAAATTCTCGCACCCCCTCTCCCCCAAATACGTGTTATTTTGCTACTTTTATTCTGTACCGGCGCCCTGTGGATGTCAACATGGAACACTTGAAGAATTTCATACTTGTTACTGCCTAGTTTTTACCCTTCTGTCAATAATTGAATTGACTTCAGTGTGGCACTGAATGATTTTTAACTGAATTTCGTTAAGAATCTTCACGCATTGCTAAATTTTCACACTTTCATAGTAGGTGAGCAACGGTAATCCAGTATGACTGGTCTGTATGTTGACACAGACCGTTTCGCGACCGAATGCGCATAATATGTTGCTAATTCGTAATGATCTGGGGTACTTTGTCTTACTAAAAAAGTTATGTTATCTCGATAAGCTGAAATTCATTTTTATTAATACAGTTCATAATAATTAGCGTTTCTTATTTCATTTATACCTTACATTTACGTGTTGTGTTTAACACACTAATCAGCATTAATATAGTCTCACACATGATTGAAAACAGTCTGACAAAGTTCGGATAGTTTTTCAATTTCACAACTGTGCATAGTATGTTGGTTGCAGCTTGTTATGCTGTGTAGCAGACTTTAAAGCTGTGCCGATCAGCATAACGAAAAGGTGAGGGGTCTCGCTCGTTTTGTCCACGACTGTACAACACATAGTTCAAGAGTAGTGACGTCATAAGCATTGAGCACCGTGGAATGGGAACTGCGGGGGAAATTCGGTAAATATGTGAACAAATATGTGTGAAATGAGTTAAATATATGTGAATCATATGTGACACAATCATATACGTGCAAAGAATTGATACGAAAGTCCTTCTAAAACCTTGGATCGGTTTCAGAAAAATTTGGTACACATTTTATTTATTATCTGTACGTAAATAATGTATGGGTAAGAACGAGTAACTTCCTACTGATGTAGGAATGATAAAGTGGAAAAAGAATGGGTCAGGATGTAATGGGGAGACGGAGAGGGGGAAGAAGTAGATGGACATCAACATGTGGGATGAGGAGGTGGACAGAGAGAGGGAGGGGTAAATGGACAGATAAGAAGGTGAAGGATGTGGATAGAAAGAGTGTAGAGCAGGAGATGGATGGAGAAAGGAAAGAGGAGGAGTTGGACTGAGAAAGGGAAGATTAGGAAATGGACAGGTAGAGGGGAAAAGAGGAGATGCGCTGTGAAAAGAAAAGGAGGAAGAGACGGATAGAGAGAGAGAGGGGGGACAAGGAATAGGACGGCTAGAGGGAGGACGAAGAAATGGATAGAGAGGGGAAGAAGGGGATGGAAAGAGGGAGAGGGAAGGAGGAGATGGACTAATAGAAGAGGTGAAAAATACATTTCAGGATAACTCATCTAGTATTAAAATACAAACACAACTTGGCATAAATAGCAGAGTTCTTCTCTCTGGTCCTCTAACGAAATCTGAATAAAAATGCTAAGAAATAGCACTCTGTTTTTTCTGAAATGATGTACTGTCAATAGCAAAGAGGATAGATAATAATTTTGAAACAGAAACATCCTTCATGTAAATATCTATTATAATTACGTTGATAAGCAGAACGAAGAAGTACTGTTTTTAAAAATTGTAATCTTCCGTTGGAACAGTATGAGAACAGAGCTTGAGGCTCTGTTACATGTTTGTCAGGGACGTGGATGCCTCGTTTACCTGAAGCCTATGGTCTGTTTGACGAAATAGGGGAAAATGACGCCAGCCAAGGTGACTCTTATCCTTTGCCTTATAGTATAATAGAGTGGCGAGACGGGTTCTTACGAAAGCCACATCCCAATTTACCCAAACTGAGCAGTGAAAGAGTGGTCGGTAGGAAGTTGTCCGAACTTCCATCTCTTTGCGGGAATATTGACTGAGATCAAGTAAATAAAAAGAAATACATTGTAAATAAAAAGCTGATTTCATCTGTATGTAAACAGATGATTAAACAGAAATCAAGTTATTCGTTGATACGATACCCATTTTTCCGTATTTATGTATAAATATGTATTGAGATATTGATTTGTGTTTCTTCGTGAGCAAATATAATTGAGTTTTTGTTTGTATAGTAATGCGTAAGAGATTCTTCTCATAATTTGTACATAAAAGAAGCACACACAATTATCCATCACTTGCTTGCAAGACTTAAGACTTTTATCACAAAATTAAACAGGGGGTGAGGCGGGGTAGCGCTTTGGCTATATAGCAAGGATGGAGTGTGAATGCGGTTGGTACATCCCTATCACCTGGCCAAAGCCATTCTGGACATACTTAACATGTGCACGAGCGTTCAAAGAAAACATTGCGAAAAAATCTAAAGTGTCATTATATAACAACTTTGTTTGCGGAGCATCCTCGGCAGCGAGCACATGATTACTTATTTTGTAAATAAAACCACCATTTCTTGCTGCAACTTCATTTATTTTTCCAAGACGCGTTTTACCTTCTTTTGCTCAAAGGCATCTTCAGTCGGATGACACAGTTTTGTTATTTTAAGATTATCAAACAGTTCATGTCGCGATTTTTTATGTAAATAGGTAATTACTTACAGTGTGCTGTGATCTACGTTTCCTCTCACCTAGTCTGGAAGTCGCACTATCACTTCGCTTCCGACACATCAGCACAATATTGTATTCCAAACTTTTTCATATTGTTCACTATGTTTCTCCTTCCTTTTTGTGGTTTACTGTTATTCTTTTGGCACTCGATATAGCTATTTGTTCAAACACTGTGATTTTAACAACGTAAATATTTGACTTCATTACATGTATTTCTTCCTCCTTGGTTTGTTTACCTACTTGATGCCAATCTTACGAAGTATATGTTCTAAATCAACTTCCATTCGCGATGTTTATATCCTTGTGTGTTTGTGTGTGTGTGTGTGTGTGTGTGTGTGTGTGTGTGTGTGCATGAGAGAGAGATGCTCTGAAAAGTGTGTATATGATGGTTTCTTCTTTTTAATAGTGTGTGTGTTGAGTGGAGTTCAAGTGGTTTTCTTTGTGGTGTGTGTGTCCGTCTGGTTTGAGTTGTAGATAGTTGAATATGAAAGTAATAACTGCTAGAGAGTGGTTGAAAGCTTTGGTGTCAGCTGATCTGACTCTTCATTTCAATGTTCTGTGTGGGGTTTCATGGATAATTGATTGAAAAGATGTTGGGTGGTATTATAATTATTACTATTATATTAATCCTCTCCGAGAGCGTTATTCCTATGTTTTATATATTAGTGTAAACAATGAATTGTTTGGCATGTTTTTCCTTTCTTCTTTGGTTTGCTGTATGTGGTAATTTTCTTGCAGGGTTAGGTTTTTTTATTGTTGATTCCTATTATTCTCAAGTCTTCTTCTCTAGTGGTTTGTTTGTGGTTATGTACTCTTAGACGTTCCGCAAATGTGGTGTGATTTGTCCAATATTTAGTATTTTCTTTGTGTCTGACATTAAATGTTCTACGTGTTTGTCCTATGTATCTGACCTCAGAAGTGTTACACTATAGCAGATATGTATCTGATTTCTGGTATATGTCTCTGTTTTTTGTCAGTTTTGGGGTGTATCTTTGTATAGAATTGTCTGTTGTGTATGTTATTTTTATTCCCTGTATTTTGAAAATGTTGGTGATTTATGTGTAAGTTTGTGTCTGTATGTCACTGTGTACCATCTTGTGTTCGCACGTAACCACTTTCGTCAGCTCGTCTATCTCTTCGCCGTTGAGGGTGCGTGCGACATGTGGTAACACAATCTCCTCCTCACGGTATCGGTAGGCTCCTTCTAGTACATTGTATGGTAGTGGTCTACTAAGCCATTTCGGCCTAACAAGTGGCGTGGTCGGTACGAGAGGTGCAATCTCGGTGATGAGTCCTAGTCTTTGTCGTTTCCGATCAGAGGCAAAATCATGCATTGTGGGGTGTTACAGTTGCGCCCAATATTCACGTCTGGTTCTCACTACCACCCACTGCAGTCTATGGGGTCTCAGTGTCACCATTTGTACCTTAATCTTATTGCGTTCCCTCTCAGCTTCAGGGGTGGGCGGCTAGGCGCCTAGGTCGTGGAGAATGGCGTAGAAATAGTCGGTAGTGTGCCGTCGCCACGCATCTAGTTCCTTGCCATACTGAAGTAAGGTACGACGAATGGTAAGTTCGACACATTCCAACCACGACGTCGAGGTTTTGCAGTACTTAGGCTAGCAACATTTACAGTTGGCTCACATCTCGGTAACACGCTGAAAACATTCAGTATCTTGGAGGTGGGAGGTGTTTAACTTCAACAGACCACTTGCAGCAGGAGGAAAATATTGCAGATGTACGCACAGTGGTTCGAAATGTCAGAGGGATAAAGTTCGGCAACTTGGTGTGTAGGTGTGAGTTCTCGAGAGACGAAAATTCTGTCAAGGCGGCTCGCAGAGTGACCCGACTCATAAATATGTCCAGGTGCGATGCCATGCTAAACTTCTCAAGTGTAGCTAAGGAACAGATCATGGACGAAAGGTGCAACTCTTGACTGATGTAGTAGGAGCGTTTGATCCTTAGGGTGCAGGACACAACTAAAATCACCACCAAGCATATAATGGTAACAGTGATTTCTTCTGAGTAGAAGCATGTTCTGTTGTGTCTATTGGCGGATCCTGCCGAGACGTAACTGTTGAAGATACGCGTCCCCGTGACGGTTATCGCCATGCTATGGTGGACGGAAGGTATGTGACATCAGCTACCGAGATGCCCTCGGTCATGTATGTAGCTATGCCTCAACCGAGGTCGTCACCAGGAGAGGGAAAGTTGGTATAGTCAGCGACACCGGACTGCAGAGAGTCACGGCGGTCCCGGATGAAGGCTGTCGCGGGGACGATGAGCGATGTGACGTTCATATCATCGACAGGGAGGGAATTAGCAGTCATCGCTGTTGATAGTGACTCAGAAGTCGTGTCAGGCTATGAGCGTGACACGTCGACTCCAGAGTTTTCCGTGGCGGTTCAAAGAGAAACTGATACATGGTTCGGCTGACGACTGTTTGCGAGAGGAGAAGAGAGCGCCGATGCGTAGTTGATCGGTAAATCCATCGTCAGTGTCGGAGGCACCACAGTAGCGGCCGGAAATTGAGTGATGCGCTGCTGAAGACACTCAGTCCTGAGCTGGCCTTCCTTTTCGCTAGCGGAATATGTCCTGGGTTGGCCTTCGTATATACGGGCCGCACGGCACCCACTAATCAGTATATTACAGGGCACGTGGTAAAGGACGCCGAAAGAGATTTGCCGTATACCGTTGAGAACGAGGTACGTTTGGAGTGTGGCCAGCTTTCGGCGGTATGACCATGTACATTGTCATAGTAGGGGAAAGCCGCGGTAACGTCTTCCGCCGCGAGCTCAAACGGTAATTCGGAGACTCGTATGGTACGCATGGCCAAGCCAGCGCGGACGACATTGACTGAGCCGACATTGCAGTCAGCGTGGGAAAAGTGTAGTCCATGTTTGGTGTCACCAAGTATTCGTCCCCACACAGCATCATAGACGGCTTAGCTATGTCGCGTAGGAAACGTTCCACTTCCAAAGCCTTTGGTTGAGAATAATCATGACAGATGTTGAAACGTAGCGTGGATTTTCGGAAACGGTTGGTCATGGCTCTAGTACGCGTTTAAGCGACATGTAAATGTAGAGCACTGAAAGTAAAGAGCATCTAGCGCGCGCCCTGCGCGGGCGGGAATACACAGTACGCCCGCATTGCACAGCTGTAACATTCATGATTGTATCGTAACGTACGATTCGCTTAGTTTACGAACTGGCGAAAACCGAACTGTATGATGGGCTAACACTTTACCACTAACCTTGCATAAACTGCATAGGGCACCACTTCCTTGTTGTCCCAATTAGACCTAAGAGTTGCGCGGGGTAGCCGCGCGGTCTGTGACGTCTTGCCACGGTCTGCGCGGCTCCCCATTCGGAGGTTCGAGTCCTCTCTCGGCCATGGGTGTGTGTGTGTAGTCCTTAGCGTAAGTTAGTTTAAGATAGATTAAGTAGTGTGTAAGCTTAGGGACCGATGACCTCAGCAGTTTGGTTCCGTAAGATTTTACCACAAATTTCCAATTTTTGAGACCTAAGACAGAGAATTCGCAAAGTAAATGGCGACGTAAGTTGTAATTTCTGTTGGAATGAGCTTCCTAGTGTTAAAGCCGTAAATTTGTTAATTGGGAGTAATTCAGAACATTATCTAAATGACAAGAAAATATCGAGTAAAATACCCGGGATGATTCTGATCAAACCTGGAAGTAAATTGACGGTCTCATGGTTGCCAAACGTTTTCTGAAATGTTACTAGTTCTCCATTAGACTAGCAAAGGCGGAACACGTTTGTTCAGCCAATACGAGTCATGATGTGATTGGCAACGGAGAAAATTGCTCTTCGAAGACGCGGTGTCGTCAGCTGCTACTACACTAAATGGAACATAAATACCTAGTACCGACCAATGAGTTTTATTTGCGTCTCTGTACCTATTATTTAGGTCTAAAGCAGAGTTACGAACAATATCCAGATGTGCTAACTGCAACTTGAAATCAGAAGCAAAGAGCTGAGAAAGTTATCCAGGCAGTTCTCGTCTTCTGCAGCTGTCGTAGGTATTTTTCTTTTTCTGTCTTAAGCGAAGTGCAAGCTAAAAACACTATTTACTGGAAGCGATTCGCTTTTTCAGCATTGCCAGACGCTATTAACATTATGCATAAATAAGATTCGTTTTACATTTATGCGGCTGGTCCCTTCGGAGTTTCCAGTCCTCCCTCGGGCATGGTTGCGTGTGTTTGTCCTTAGTGTTGTGGTTGGCAGGAGAGCCAACACCGTGTTACTAGTGGAGGTCGAAAGGCACGCGTTATAGCTCATGCAGGCTGGCATGAGGTCTGGAACAGGACAAGGAAATTAGAATTTAGAAAAACGGACGTAGCTGGTGGAATACTTAACTTTAATCCATTAACGATGAACGTCGCTCTTGACGGTACATGATTCACAATATCAATAGTAAGTGAATATGGCGCGGCCGGGCGTGAGGACTGTTTACTGTTCCGTGCAGCTCGCCTGGCGGGCAGGTAAACCTGACACATGGCTGGTGAAGTTTCAAATGATTCCTGAGCAAAGTCAAGTGTATCCTGCCGATCCAATATGTCCATCAGTTGTTGAAGGGAGGGATTGACTAGTTTCAATATCTGTTCCCTTATACGAACATCAGAAACATTCTGTGCAATTGCATCACGTACCATAGTATCTGAATGAGGGAGTCCACATTGACACTCAAAAGCACAATCCCTAGTAAGGCCTCGCAAAGTTGAAATCAGTCCGCAGCTCATGGTCGTGCGGTAGCGTTCTCGCTTCCCGTGCCTGAGTTCCTGGGTTCGATTCCCGGCGGGATCAGGGATTTTCTCTGCCTCGTGATGACTGAGTGTTGTGTGCTGTCCTTAGTTTAGTTAGGTATAAGTAGTTCTAAGTTCTAGGGGACTGATGACCATAGATGTTAAGTCCCATAGTGCTCAGAGCCATATGAACCATTTGAACCAAGGTTGCAACCCACTCCCGATTAGTCTGACCTGCCGTACGTTTTGTACGAAAGAAGGTATACCTTTTCGCAACTACATTGACTGATTCTTTGAAATATGCATCTAATGCAGACAAAATTTCTTCGTAGGACAGAGTTGCTACGTCGCATCAGGGAAATAATTTGACTATCACACGGTTTCTTTGTACGCCGACCGATGATAAGAGATAAGGCTCCCGCTCGTTACCTTGAATTCTGTAGGCGGCGAGATGGAATCCAAATTGGCGTGACCACTCCGTCCAGCTTTCCAGTGCAGCATCAAAAGGTCGAAAAGTTGGTGCAACTGCGTGTTGTGGCTGCGTTAGCGGTGCAGCGGCTGCTGCCGCATCGTTTTGCATCGCACGTTGACCCTGGACGAGCTGTCCAAGGGCATCCAGTAAGGCCTGCGTCAGCTGGTTCTGTAAGCGATAAAATTCGGACAGTACATCTGGAGATTGTGGCGAAGCCATTACACAAGTAAATCAGGGCAATATCGATAAGAACGCGGTTTTGCCCCGTCGCCAATGTTGTGGTGGGCAGGAGAGCCAACACCGTGTTACTAGAGGAGGCCAAAAGGCACGCGTTTTAGCTCACGCAGGCTGGCGTGAGGTCTGGAACAGGACAAGGAAATTAGAATTTAGAAAAACGGACGTAGCTGTTGGAATACTTAACTTTACTCCATTAATGATGAACGTCGCTCTTGACGGTACATGATTCACAATATTAATAGTAACTCAGTATGGCGCCTTGCTAGGTCATAGCAAATGACGTAGCTGAAGGCTATGCTAAACTATCGTCTCGGCAAATGAGAGCGTATTTTGTCAGTGAACCATCGCTAGCAAAGTCGGTTGTACAACTGGGGCGAGTGCTAGGAAGTCTGTCTAGACCTGCAATCACTGATAGTGGCGACACGCGGGTCCGACGTATACTAACGGACCGCGGCCGATTTAAAGGCTACCACCTAGCAAGTGTGGTGTCTGGCGGTGACACCACACTTAGGATAATTTAAGTTAAGTAGTGTATAAGCTTAGGGACTGATGACCTTAGCAGTTAAGTCCCATAAGATTACACACACATTTGAAATTTTTTTTTTAATTTATGTACTTGAAAACAGTTTTCCTTATTACTGTTGCACTGGCTCCTTCTTTAACACACAATAACTCATATGTAAGAATATCATGAAACAGTTGGTAATCAATTTTCGTAAGCTGCCAGTTATATATAGCCTGAAAGCAAAAAAACACAACGTGCAGGGAAACTGAAAGCAGTGACAATAAATATAACTCAAATGCCATGAAGATGATTAATTACGTTAATCATTGCAGTGGAAGTTCGATTCCACCTTCTGATAACAAGAAAGGAGAAGCCGTTCTGATGAGAATGTTAAACAAGTGACAGTAAGTGCCGTCAGTAACGCGTGCAATACATCGTTCTTAGGCATCCATAAAAAACCAGAGAGACCAAAGTATCGTGTGATAGTAATGATTACAAGAAAACTGCTTCTGATGCTCCGTCAGTGAAAAACCACCTGATGAATGAGCTTCTCAAGTCTCAGTCAGCTTAAGCCATAGAGGAACAAAAGTAACAAGAGGAGGTTACTGTAATGAGCGTGGAACTTAATTTCTATGCAGTATCTCGCATCTGCGACATTTACTTGTAGTTCATTTCTTGGTTATTTCACACTAATGACCCCTCTATGCTATGTCAACATTACATTTAGATTTTCGATGTGTTATTGTTAAAACAGACTGCTATTACAAACTTTACGTCACTTGTGGCCAGATGTGACTCAGTGGACTATGCTAAGTCCAATTTCATTTCATATTGGAAAATATCCGAAGGGCTTAATAATGCTTTAAGGTAATCGCTGCATGCATCAACTTGTCCTCTGAGATTGACACTCGTCAGCTCATACTTAACTAAAATGTTGAGGGTCACATAAACAGTGTAAAATAAGAGGGTCAAACAGGCATGGAGACTACGCACCACACACTCTACATCGCTGTGGAGTAACTTGAAAAGGTAAAGCACTGGTAGGGCAACGAATTAAGGTGAGATAAGGTTGATGAAATACATTAAACATTTCAAGATGAAGCTTGTATTATTCCTTTCTCAAGTACGTCCCTTTTGCAATCGCTCCTGCAAAGCTAACAAACACCAAATACGTGTAGCTAAAGACCTCTTCAAGTCATTTTAAAGACTTTGGAAACTCGAGAACATGGTGAGGAGCGTCCGCCACTAGGTACTGTCGCCATACGAGACCTGGTGCGATTCATTCCCCTACTAGCATACCGCAATATCATAGAAAAGCTCAGTAATGACATAGTTCCAGGAAGCGTGTCAAAAAGACAGAATAAATAAGTCAGTTTCCACAGAATCAGTACTCATTAATCTTATGTCAACCAGACTGTAGCACTGAAGAATGCAGGATTTCGTGATTAATTTCGATGCTGTAATAGTTTCTCAGGACTGCAACACTGGAAGAGCTCCACGTTCCACGCGCAGGTGTGGTGTTACAGAAGCTGTATCCTGTTACTATTTCTTACATGGACGAGCTAAATAGAATGTTCTCTGACACACTCTAAACGTTGCTTGCTGAAGGGTAGGATGTAGATCTACACTTGTCGTCTCGTAGAATCCGGTTTACTGCCAGTCATCTATACAAACACGACATTGCGACATCGTAACTCGGCACCTTCATCAGGTGTTTCCTTTGCTTCTTTTTTTCGGTATCTTTGTTCCCTTCCTTTTATTGAGATAGGGGGCCTTTGCTGCGCATGCATATTCTAACTTCATCGGCCAATGACTGAAGCTAAGTTTCTTCCGTTTTTTCATCTTTACTGTGGTGGTAGAGATACTTGGAAAGGGTATTTGGAGGAGTCTCTCAGTTGGGACTGTAGAAGGAGCTGCAAGCGAAAGTTCTGTCATTTGACTTACAGCGGCGGGGAAACCTCCAAATACCCAGCCTGCTCAGACCAGTTTGTGTTTCCATCTTTTAGACGTCTTCTCGCAATCTGCAGTAAGACCCACTGTCTCGCCATCCACTCGGACTGTCCTCATGTTTGGACTTCTCCTGAATGGTCACCAGTCTATTTTCGTAGGTGACTAATATTGTCTACACCATTTGGTCGAGCTGCTCTGGTCGTTGATTGTGCTCTACGATTGGCGTCGTCTCCGCCGCTCTATTGACGACCACCCCCTGGTTGTCTTTTTGACTTTCGTCTCAGGCTGACCTTTTCTGCCATCCGGTACGGAAGTCTGCGTCGCAGGGTCGTGGTCTGTTGTAGAGGGCAGCCTTTCGTCTGGGACGAAGCCGTGACGCCCATGTGTGCGCCACCTGAGGCCGGCGGCGGAATGTTTCCCTTAGCAGGAAGCATGCAGCGTCCATCTGCATTTGGAGCGCCATTTTAGATCTGCTCTTGCCCTACTGAAGGGCTAGGTCGACATAAAGGTGCTGGGCGTCTTTTCTTCAGGCTGCTGGTGCGCCGGCTTCCGCCACAGCAGTGTCCCTCGCTGCTCGACAGATCAGCACTGACTGACCCTGCTCAGGGGCGCTGGGCCGCCCCTGTCACCATCACATTCACTAGTGGTGGGGGCGGCCGGCCGCGCAGCTGCCGAGTCCGCTGTCGTGTCTGCTATGGGTCTCTCTGGGAGCCAGGCAGTGGCTCAGCAGCATGTTCGCGCTCTTCTACGTCTCTTCCTCTGCTTCGTCTTCTCGGTAGTTGGCTGAGTTCCGAGAATTTCAGGAAGCTGTGCCATTTGGCGACGTGTCGTCCGCCATAGCGGGCACAGGCCGGTTTATCTTCTCTCTTTGCGGTTGCTTTGCTGTCCTGCGCACTTCATACACCTTTCAGAGTTGCAGTAATATTTTTCCACGTTCCCTTATTCATTAGGTTAGTTAGGTTTAAGTAGTTCTAAGTTCTAGGGGACTGATGACCATAGATGTTAAGTCCTATAGTGCTCAGAGCCCTTTGAACCATTTGAACCCATATTCATAGCACATAAAGCTTTGAGTTTATAGTATATAGTATAGTATAGTTACCAACCGTGCACAGGCAGGGTGACGACTCCAGCGAGCGACCAAACGGTGTAAATTGCCAGAAGATGATCCCATCGCGGGTTGAAACCGGTTGGCGGCAAAATAAATAATGCGATTGTGACAGTAAATTTGAATAATTGATTATAAATCATTGAGGCTTAGGGTCCAGATCTTTTTTGTCTTTTGCTGGAGGGAGAGGGTGGGGCTGTAGCAAAGCCCCTTTCGTCAAAGGGAAACCTAGGAGCTTCCTTATGGTGGGGATGTAGCCGGCGCCACCCGCTGTTTGCTTAGCTGAGATAGATAGCGGTGGTCTCTTCTTATTCATTACACTGTACAGCACGGTGGTGCCCTTCCCGGACTGCCTTCTCGTCAAACACCAAGGCAATCGCCTCAGGAGCTCCTTGGTCGTTTTATCCCGTCGTTTTCGCGGCGCCGTGTTCTTCCCGTGTGCGTCCATGATGTGGGCGGTTACAGCGGTTTTCAATGCTCAGTACTCGAGAATGCTCGGGGTTGCAGCTGGATTGTGGCATAAGCGTCTACTGACTTGACGACGACCTAGAGCTCATAGCATTGCACCACTTGGTAGTGGAGCTCTGTCCATTCCACTCCCCTGCGCTGGATGTACAGGGGTGGCCGGGGAGGAGGGGGAGTGTTTCGATCTTCTTCCTTCTCCAGCTCGATAACGGCGCGCACGGCAGCCGGAGCCTCCGGTGGCGTGCCGTCTGATTCGTGGCTCCGACGTCTTGCCAGTCCTTGCTTGACCATGCTGCGAGCCAGGAAACGGGACGACTTATGATTGCTGTAAGAATAAGAACACGACAGTCCTACTGTCCGGCGCGCAGCGAAGTCTTTCCGCTCGCTTTCGTAAGTAGCGCTCAGCAGCAGCGTAGCGCTCAGCGACAGTGTTGCGTAAACGATTGCTGCCCAAGTGGAACTCGATCGATTTTTTTAATTTTTCCCTCGTTTAAAATCATTCTTTGAGGGGGATGGGCGAGTTTGCCTTGTCTTGTCTAGCCTTGCCTTCCGTTTTTCTGTACAAGTACAATTTTCAAACAACTTTCGGGAATTCAGCCAGGTAGTATTAACAGCGACCGCCGATATTCCGGCGGGAGCACACCCCGCCATTTTCAAGGCTAACTGCAACGGACAAGCGATGTACAGGCAAATTTAAAATCTTCGTTCTCGGATTAATGCACGAAAGATAACACACACACTGAACACTAGTGCCACCAAAGATGACCAAAGTGGGAGATATCGATAGTGAGACTACGAACTAGCAGGTGAGGTAACATTGATTCTGTCCCTCTGTTTTTTGACATGGAATAAATTGTCTGATTTCACTTGGGATTGGTTGGACGGTGCCTCATGGACTCAAGCAGACTGGGAATAGAATTCGGTTACTGCCCGGCATTTGGCAAAGTTTGAACGTTTTAATCGCTAGGAGTCTGATGTTATATCTCGACGTTCTGTGATAAATACCACAGAGAAGTCTTTTGACGACACAACCTTATCCGTGCTTGGGAAGAGTTTAAATTTTGCACCCACACCGAAGAGTTTGCCAGTAGTTGATTTTATTAGTTCAATTGAACTGGCAGTTTGCAAACTACCTCCTGACGCTGCAGAGGAGGTTAGGAGGGATGCATGCCGTGTGTTGACCAGGGCTCGTCCACCCAAGAGTAATGTAACAACAGCAGAGAGGGCTGCTTTACCCTCTATCAAAGTTGATCCTGATATTGTTATTTTACCTGCGGACAAGGGCATTGTCACAGTTGTTTTAAATAAACAGGATTATGTACAAAAGATGCAACGTTTATCTGACTCAGCGTATCGCGGAATCGATGCTGACCCAACTAAAAGTGTTGAGAGAAAGAGCAGCAGCCTCTTGAAGAAAAGTGGTTTGTCGCAGGACAATATCATGAGTCTTAACACCTAACGTGCTGTTCCGCCTAGGTTATATGGCCTTCCGAAGGCACACAAGGAAGGGGTTCCTTTCTGTCCTATAGTGAGCAATAACGGCGATCCAACATATCGTGTAGCCAAGCATCTTACTTCTCCGTTGAGTCCACACGTTAGTCGGTGTGAACGTTATATCAGGAACTCAGCTGATTTCTTACGTCGTTTGGAACGATTGCGGTTGAATGACTCTGATATTTTAGTAAGTTTTGATTTGGTCTCTCTCTTCACACGTGTTCCTCTGTCTGATTCGTTGCAGTAAATTGAGGTTAGGTTTAGTGCCGAATTAACAAATCTCTTTCGGCGTGTGTTGACAGTCACCTACTTTTTATTCAATGACCAGTATTACGAAGAGACAGATGGAGTCGCGATGAGTAGTGCGTTGTCTCCTGTGATCGCAAATTTGTTTATGGAAGACTTGGAGGAACGTGCATTGGAATCGGTGCCTTTGAAACCCACCTGTTTCTTCAGATATGTTGATGATACCTATGTTGTTTGGTCTCATGGTAGAGAGAATTTGAATGCCTTTCTAGAACATCTGAACTCGATCCACCCGAACATTCGTTTTACGATGGAGGTGGAAGAGGATGGTTGTCTTCCCTTTCTTCACGTTAAGGTTAGGAGGAAGGATGATGGATAATTGGGACATGAAGTTTACAGGAAATGTACCCACACCGACTTCTATTTAAAGGCTAACAGTTGTCACCGTCCCGTTCAGCGTGAAGGGGTACTTCGTACCTCGGTACACTGGGCACATGTCATTTCCGACACTGAGGCTTTGCCAGCTGACCTGTCCCGTCTTGAAGCTACGTTTCGTCAAAATGATTATAGTGAAAGACAGATTGAACGTGCGTTGCGCTATCGAGCAACTGTGCATCGGACACCTAAGTCTTCTGCCTTTTTCTCTTGCGTAGGAAGGACTTCCTACAAGATCGGTCGTTTTTTACGGAAATACGATGTGAAATGTGTTTCCCGTCCTCCATCTAAAATTAGAATGCTTTTGGGTTCCGTTAAGGATGATCTTGTACATTTTTACGAGCGCAGGTAGTATTCGTTCATATGTTTTTCATGGGACTTCGACTAAAGGTACGGATCTGTAGGATCATGTTTTGTCAGGTTTTAGAATTATTATTGTTTTCTAGATTTACAGCTGGTCGGTAAAGTTGCGTTAGTAAGGCAATAGTTTTAAGCGAGGGAGACGATGGGTACTAGGAGGTTGGCGGGGGCTTTCTCCAAATGTATGCGTTTTTCATATTATACTGTCTGGGGGTCGAGTAGCGTCCTGTGTGGATTGCGTTTATAATTTCTGTTTCTGTGATTTCCTTAGTCAGTGTTTTTCCGTCTTCTGTCTCTGTTTTTGCGGTATTTAAGATCAAGAATAGTAGCTCCTGTATGTATTTTCAGAAGCCCTCATCGAATTTGTCGTCTTGTAGGAAGGAGGAAACTTGTTGTAGGACTTGTCTGAATATCTCCGGTTGTTCTGATTTCTCTGTTGTTGGCTCATTATCCACTATTTACATGATGTTGGTTGACTGTCATTGTCATTTAGTTGCTTGAATGTGTAATCCCCTTGTCTTTGTCGGTATTCAGAGATAATACTTCTTATTGTGGCATTATTTCTGTTCCACTGTCTCTTCATGTCTGGGTTGTTGTCGCATCTGATTTGTCTGTAAAATTGTTTTTTCTGTCGTATTACGTCGAAGGATTCTTGGAGGGATGGCTTGTTTCCAATTTTCAACTTCTGAGAGAGGGGATGGCTTCGGCTGTTGCTTGGTTACGGCAGTCTCTAATCAGTCAGGGGCGTGTTCAGGTCGTCGTTGTCTGTTATAGCTATCGGTATTGATGTCTGCCTGCTTAGCTGAGTCGTAAAGTGGTTGCCTACCATGCAGCGGGCCCGGGACGGAGTGTTGTGCTGTCCTCATCATCATCTCGTCATCACCGACACGCAAGTCGCCCAATGTGGAGTCACCTGAAATAAGACCTATCCCGGAGCCTGAACTGTACCGGACGGGCCGGCCGGAGTGACCGAGCGGTTAAAGGCGCTACAGTCTGGAACCGCACGACTGCTATGGTCGCAGGTTCGAATCCTGCCTCGGGCATGGATGTGTGTGATGTCCTTAGGTTAGTTAGGTTTAAGTAGTTCTAAGTTCTAGGGGACTGATGACCACAGATGTTAAGTCCCATAGTGCTCAGAGCCATATGAACCAATTTTGTACCGGACGGAGCCTCCCAGCCAACAATGCCACACGATCATTTCGTTTTATTTCACTGGTATTGGTGAGAATTCTGAGAGTACGTCTCTGTATTTGTCCCAATCTGCACTTGGGTATTCGGGAATCTTTTGTCTGGTGGGGATCTGATCTGGAGCAAGGGTGACACTGGTGGAGAAAAGGATTGGCAGGTTGTCGCACGTTATATATGTGCCTACGGTGGGTTCTGATATCGAGTCTCTGATGTCGTAACTGTGTAGCACGTGGACCGGTGTTGAGTGACCTCCGTGGCCGATAAAGATAGTTTAGTAAACTGGGATTCTGTCCATTGGTTCTGTGCTTAGAAAGTTTCCATTAGCGGTTGTGTCTCCCAGTATATGGTGCCTTGCGCTGACGTCGTCTAGGCGTCCCGGATGGGCTGTACACACAGGCTATGGTGAGAGTGCATCTGTTCCTCTCTTATCGGGACAATTATTGCTTCTGTAGTGTTAGGTGTTGTCGGAAGGTGTATTTCCTCTGCTGCTGTTGTATCTCGTATGTATAAAGCTACCCCTCCTATGCCATCTGGCCTGTCTTTTCGGAATTTTTTGAATTTATGGGGATCGAATGCGTGTATGTGCCTCAGCCATGTCTCGGTAGTTTCAGCAACATTCACGTCTTCCTGTTGTGTTGTGTGCGCTAATAATGTGAATTTTGGTTTGACTCTTTGTACGCTTACAGGTAAGAGGTTTGGACGTAGTGTGTCGGCCATCGTAACGGTGCCTTCAGCTGGTGAGGGTGAGGGAGGGGGGATGGATGCCTGTTTATCTTGTGTGCTGTTGTGTGTTGTGATGTGTGTTGTGGTGTTTATTGTGTTATCTGTTGTGGTGTATGTCTGTACGTGTTTCAGAATATCATTAGTCACATATTGTTAAGCGTATTTTGTTTCCTGCGTGCGTCACCTCAAAGTCTTTTTCTAACATTTGCCTAATGGTGAGTGTGAGCGGTTTTCTGACAACTTCCCTGCGGTCTTGGAACAAATCGAGCAGGGTTACTGCCAGGACTCTTACCAGGTCTTCTTCAAACACGAGTTCTTGTTTCAGGTCATGGTTGTTGTCTGAAAGCGGCCCTGGTTCATCGATGATCTCGCTCGGCGCACGGGTTTCTTCATTCGCAGCCTCCTTGGGACGCTTGAGACACTTGTAGCAGAGGGCAGGGTGGTCAACCTTGCAGTTGGCACACTGCTCCCTCTCCTTTAGGTTGCAGCGGGAGAGGTCGTGCAACCCACTGCATCTTAGGCACGTTGTTTGCTTAATGCAATTTACTGAAGCGCGCTCGAAGGGCATCTGCCGTATTGTACCTGTTATGGAGGAGGACCTATAGGAGCTCCGCTCTTCTCCTTCAGTTAGAAGCCTGTCAACCGATTGTTGGGAACGCATTATTACGCGGAACTTATACGTGAAGGCGTTTCGCTTCCTGTTCTCGATGCGCCACGTCTTCTCTACGTCGAGACCTTGTTGGCGTAGTTGTTCGCGCACGGATTCGTCCGTTGTGTCATGGAGTGTCTGTTTTAGGATGATATACCAGCATCTCCTCAGTCCCGACATGATTTCCCTTTCATCGCCTCTTAACTGGCTGCAAATATAAGCCGTTGTTCCATCATTATTGATTTTAAGGTGCGTGACGCTCCTAATAACGTCTTGTTCTTAGTACTTCCTCAAATCTGTTACTGGCTTGTTTTGCTTGGTGCCCTCTGGGAGATTTGCCAGTTAATATTTGGTGGGCCATGTGTCTCCGGTTTCTTGTCTTATTAGGAGGACGAGTCGCTTGGAGTCCTGCCTCTGTTTGGAGTGGGAGAGGGGCTGGCGGGGGGATTGACGTTATAGTGACTTAGGTCAGGGTGGAGAGGGGCTTTGGTCTCTGTCACTGTTCATCGTGTCCGTGCAGCCTGTGTGCTCTAGTGCTTGTGTGGTCGTGCTTGGAGTGCTGGACACACGCTTAGTCTGCACCTTGCGATGGCTTTTGCCTTCCAGCTGTTGCCTGAGTCTGAAAGTATTGCCATGATAGCACAGCCCTATTCGACACGTGCGTGGGTTTCGGGGCAATGTCACACGGAATTTCCCCTACTCTGTGGGAAGAGACAGAATAGTTCTGCCACATGACACTTGCTCACGCTAAAATTTTGACACTGAAAATGTGTGGTAGGTAAACTGCGACGATTTTGTTCTTCTTCCGCACAGTGCAGCAATACTATGCCAGTGTACACGAGATTTTTCTTCTTCAATTCAACACTGATGGTTGTACTGAAGCGAGCAGTTGGTCTCGACGACGTCGTCACTTTGCTGACTGGGTCCCATATTTATGCCTGGGCGGTGTCTAATGTTCACTGTGCCGCCCGCGGCCTCTGTGACTGTTTCGTGCGGTGGAGTATGTCTCCAGGAGTTACCGCTTCCACCCACGCCTGTTCCGCCTGCCTTCCGTGGTACTGGAGGTCCTATGTAATCCCGTATCAGGTCAGCACCCACCATGCGCGTTCTTAGCACTGTTGTGATACTGTTGACGTTCCTTCTGAGTTACGCAGCTGTTTCGGCTTTCTCTCATGGCCATGTCATCATCCTGGCATTCGGAATTCAATACTCGCCTGCTCCATCAGGCTGCTGTTGGAATTGTGTGTTATGTGCATCCACGCTGCAGCAATTTCTTGTGGCGGTAGCCATCGTCTGGTGATCTGTACTATGTCTGCTTCATATTGAGCAGTGCCTGAGGATGCAGGAGGTTGATGGTGTTCCCCATCTTGTCTGTCACCACTCTGTCTCCCGAGAAGGTAGTTGCCACCTGGTTCTTCGTGAAACATCTGATCCAGTTAATTGCGTCCCCTGTCGTCTGAGATTCGTTACCGGAGAAGGGAACTTCTTCCGGGTGCTTCTGTCGTAATTCCAAAGCCAGAATCCATGCCGCAATGAGCTGGTATTCTGCTTCCCGGTTGATCATGTTCTCTGCCATCTCGATTTCAATAGGTTGATTGATGAGGCTATCCCATAATCAGGGGTCTGAGTCAGGATCCGGGTTCTATCATAATTCATGGTGTTCTCAGTTTCCAGGCCATGTTCTGTTTACACGGATTTAGCGGCCTGTCTTAGCCTGGTAAATGTTTGGTGTTCCTGACCTCTTATATAACTAATTCCAGTAGTTTGACCGATGTAAGGTATACCCCACTCACAAGGTATATGGTAAATACCATGTTTTCTTAACCCCAGGCAATCCCCTTGTCCGTTTCTAGAAGCGCCCTGATCTTACTGGTCGGGCAGAACACACTTTTCCTTATGTGTTTTTTCAGGATTCTTGTTATGCCAACTGAGGTAAGCCCTGCATACAGTAGAAAGGCTACCTACCTAGTCTCTGCTTCTTGTTGCTCTTCCGTTGTATAAGGCCGTTTTTGTGGTTTGTAACGCTTTGAGGTTCAAATGGCTCTTAGCACTATGGGACTTAACATCTGAGGTCATCAGTCCCCTAGAGCTTAGAACTACTTAAATCTAACTAACCTAAGGACATCACACACATCCATGCCCGAGGCAGGTTTCAAACCTGCGACCATAGCAGTCGCGAGGTTCCGGTCTGAAGCGCCTAGAACCCCTCGGCCACAGCAGCCGGTACGCTTTGAGGATGACGCTGGTTGTACATCAGTTGTCCGTGAGCACTCGTTGTAGGTGTTGTACCACCGTTGTCAAGCTGTCTGTTTCTGACAGTGTCTTCGGTCTACGAGGATTCTGAACACCCCGTTCGTCTGTGCTGGGTGGTGGCAGCTATCAGCCTGTAGATATAAGTCTGTATGTGTTAGTGAGCTATTACACACTGTTGCCAATTGTGCAATATGTCTTCCTCTTCACCAGAACATCCAGGAACGTGAGATGACCATAATTCTCTAGTGTCATAGCGAACTTAAAGTAGGGATGTGTTAAGCTCATATGGTCCAGAAACTCGTCCAGTCTTTTCTGATGACAAACATGTCATCAAAATATCTGAAGCAACACGTCATACGGTAGGCAGGTAGGGCCTCATCCTCGAATTTATCCTAAAACAGATTTGCCTTGCCACTGCCTCAGATAGAAGGCACTCATCGCCACTCTTTCAGTCTACTCATAGGATTGGCTTCAACAAAGGAAATAAGTCGATGTTAAAGTAAACTAGAAAACATCCAGCACTGCTCCTTCAAATCTCTCACTGCAACACTTGTTGGTAGAGTGTTGACCACTTGCTCTACAAAGCTGATCAGTCCCGAAACTCTTAGATCTCTATGTGTGGCTACAAAGTTGAAGCCCCTTCGGAGTACCTTTAACGTGACATCGTCTAATGTACGACCACTCAGATTAACCATCTTGCGGGTATCATGTGTTTGTTGTACGCTGTTGTACACGCGCTCAAATTTCGCTGCTTATCGAGCTGTAGCTTTGTGTTTGGTGCATTCCGGCAGCGGCCATGACGTGCCGTCCATTCTGTCGCAGTCCCCTGGTGCTAGGTTGTTTGCCAGGTCCAGAGGTAGACTCACAAACTCCCTGAAGGTAACGTCCAAACTATGCCGCGCGTCACGGATCAATACTGGCACGATGTTTGATGCTGTTAGATTCCTTAGATGTGGAATAATCTTTAATTTTGGCAGACACAGGCATCACGCCTCTTTCTATGCATATGACTAGGACGTTTAGTGTGCTCGCCATCCTCTCTTTGAGTGCTCTTTGCTTGTCCAATAGCTTTATCTTCATGCACATTTCCTCCCTGTAGACTTCTGCAGTATTTGTATATAGATTATTTTCGATATGCATTGTAAATTTCGTATGTTTTTGATCGGTCAACTCACCGGAACTGTGGATTGAAGATTTAGAGAACATTGACTGGAAACTGAACACATTACGAATAATGACAAAACAGAGATCCTGCCTCAGATCCACAGATCCTGGGAAAGTCTAATTAATGAAGCTATTTAAATCAAATGGGTGGAGAACATGATCAAACGGAAAGCAGGATGACAGCTCAGTATGGCGTTGAATCCAGTTTTGGAATTACAGCCCATAAACACTGGAAAAATTTTCCTTATCCGGTAACAAACCTCTGACAACGGGTGACCTAATTAACAGACTCAGACGACTTACGGAAAACCAGGCAGCAAATGTAACACTATTATTCAATCATTCATCTAATTTATAAAAAAAGTTTGGTTTTAAAATTTGTAGTAATATAACAGCGATATTCAAAGACTAAATGGAAAATGTGATATATCTGATGTTAGAGTGTTTTGCTAATATATGTTTGTAGCTTATGTAAGGAAGAATGTGAAATGTATAATTTACTAAGCAATATTACGTCGTGGATTAAAGAAATGAAAATGTTCGTGTACGTAGCTTTATATATTTGTGCAATTCTTCATTCGTATCAAATGGTACATGTTTAGGGACAATGTATAGGATATGTGTTCTAACATTCTGCGTGGTGTCTGTCTGTTCTATATCGTGTCTCCCTACCACTTTCTCGCAACGACCCTCTGAGCGTGTTTTTTAGGGAATTGACTAGTTTGAACCTTGGACCTGCTGCTGGTAAGGAGACGCCAGACCGCACATGACATGTAGAGTTCAGAAGAGTTCAGTGAGACTAGCGATGATTGTATAGCCAAATACTTAATGATTTCATCGTCAGCTCCACTGCACTCCCTGTAAAAGAATCTTAATACTAACTAAATTTAGTGGAAGGTATTCAAGGCTTTCCTATTTTTAGTTAGCTGGCAAAATAACGTCGAAAAAGCAGTTATGTTTACCATTGGAAATTTTATTCTACTCACAAAACATTGTTTATAAATTGCACTATTGATAAAAGGAAATGTTTTACTACAGGATGGTAAAAACCAACTGCGTTCAACAAAAATGTGAACGAATATTCCCTGAATGGGTTTCCAAGTTCTACAATGGATCGAAGGACGACCTATGCCAAATGGCTCTGAGCCCTATGGGACTTAGCATCTGTGGTCATCAGTCCCCTAGAACTTAGCACTACTTAAACCTAATGAACCTAAGGACATCACAAACTTCCACGCCCGAAGCAGGATTCGAACCTGCGGCCGTAGTGGACCTATGCCATATCACATCTATAATATAGATTTAAATTAAGTTTCACAAAAGAGAAAACTATCAAAATGGTCTACAGTGAAACTCAATTATCTTTAATTACTTATCTAACTTGTCGTAAATTACAGAGGATGATGTGGCTTCTCAATAACTATATAATAGAAAAATCATCGCGTTTCAGATTTTTACTTCAAGTGGCAAATGTGAACACCATGAGCTTTAATTGACGATCGACACTAGTATTACGCAAAAAGAGGGTGTAACAGATGAGACTTCTGCAGTTCTGAGTGAAGCTTTATGCGCTGTTATGCGGCATCGCGTGCGTTCATTACCTTGTCGGTGTTCGTCAGGGGGGCGGCAGGCAGCACAGCTCCGCTCACTTCGCCGTCTCAGAAGCAACTCTCTCCTAACTTCTCCTTACTACAATTTACCGAAGTTGGTTTAAAGAAACTATCTGGCTGTATTTTCATCTGACCAATCAGGGTCTCAATGTTAACTTTAAGCTCCGCCTACAAAAATTCTGTCTATCCAATGAGAAACGTTATACTTTTAGTGGTGGGGCAATGTTTTTAAAGTTTGCAACGTAACATAGACGCGAAAAAGCCTCACGCTAAAACTTGCAGCTGGTGGTCCTTTTGGTGTTATCGTAAGATCTATACTGTTCTTCTGAAGGGCTCTATCTTTTAACTTGGGCTGGGGGTGGTCCTGACCTAACAGAGACGCGAAAAAGTCTCACGCTATAACTTGCGGCTGGGTGTGGCACTTTTTGTGTTATCGTAAGATCTATACTGTTCTTCTGGAGGGCTCTAGCTTTTAACATGGGCTGGGGGGTGGTCCTAGCGGTTAGCTGGCGACGTGGGTGTCCGTCCCTTATCGTAGGGCCTTCCAGCTTAACACGGTTCTGCTCTCGGCTTCTGTTCTCGTTTCTCCCCTTGGAACTGCGTCTGTCTCACGGTGGGAAGGTTTGACATGCATTTAGGCATTCTTGTGTTAGTCTGTGGTATTCCATTTGCTTGTCCGCCGCTCGTGGTCTCGCGGTAGCGTTCTCGCTTCCCGAGCACGGGGTCCCGGGTTCGATTCACGGCGGGGTCAGGGATTTTCACCTGCCTCGAGATGACTGGGTGTTTGTGTTGTCCTCATCATTTCATCATCATCCAGGAAAGTGGCGAAATTGGGCTGAGCAAAGATTGGGTAATTGTACGGGCGCTGATAACCACGCAGTTGAGCGCCCCACAAACCAAACATCATCATCATCATCCATTTGCTCACTCGTTACTCGTTTTACTTTGGTTAATTTAATGTCACAATTTATTCGGAGCTATGTGAAATACTACTGGATTTGCATATCATATCAGAGTTTTCATGGAAGGTGTTGGATTTGCCTGACACCTTACAGTGTCACGTAACAGATGGAGTACTGAAATTGATGTTTTCGTATAAATGCCGCGCGGGGTAGCCTTGCGGTCTGAGGCGTCTTGCCACGGTCCGCGTGGCTGCCCCTGTCGGAGGTTCGACTCCGCCCTCAGGAATGGATGTGTGTGTTGTCCTTAGCGTAAGTTAGTTTGAGTTGGATTAAGTAGTGTGTAGGCCTAGAGACCGATGACCTCAGCAGTTTGGTCCCATAGGAATAGATTACAAATTTCCTAAATTTCAAGCAACTAACGATTTTAATATTCTAGCTCTGTTTACGGTAATAAGTAAAGTCAGTGAGTAAATAAGTTTTGCTAAAGGGACGAACTTGTCATACATAAATACAGAGGTTTTGCTAGTTCAAATTTTGAGTAAAGTAAAGATAAATTTTTTTCACTTTTAAATGAAATTCAGTGAAGTACAAAGAGCTATAAAAAGAAAATTGCTTATGTAGCCTAGTAACACTGAAGCATAGTTGCATAAAAATGCTGAATGTCAATATGGAGCGACCACACCCTACCTTTGGCTGTTGACCGATCATTTATTAAGAGAAAGGTATAAACAGAAACTCTTAATAAATTTAAGTGCGTATTATGCTATTAGAATATTTAAGTATTTACTTTGCTGTTTATACAAAACGCTAACAAGAAATCCCGCCTGGCCAGAGTCTTTTAGCACATAGTGATAATTTTAAATTCGTGGGCTTTCTAGATCAAAACTACATATGTATGTGGGTGTAGTAGCTAAAAGATTCCTGTGTCTTTCTCAGAAATATATCCTGAAAAGTTATATTTATTTGTGAAGTTATGATAGGGAACTGCAGGGAAGTAGGAAAAATTTACTTCTTCTGCTTTTCAGAAAGTTGACCATTTTTTGCCTAGATAGGCTCACAAAATTAAATAAATTAGAAAAACTACTTAATGAACTTGGTAGAGAAAGGTCATAGATTTAGCATTACTCCATTTTTACTGTGTTTCTATCTAACACCCAGTACACTCTTGGGAAAAGGATTAATAGTCTGATATCGATTAGTCATACATTATGGGCAAATTTTATAAACGATTAACACTATACGACATCTGTGGAAAGTGTGCACTTTTATGACGTGTACTAAATGTGTACAATTCCCTATATAATAGAGTTATACGTGGCTTTTCCATGACAGAATTACGTATTTGTTCTGTTGGGGTACAGTGTTTTACATTGGGCCTGGTGACAAAGTCTTTTACAGTACTAAAGAGTCCAGAAGTACCTTTGTACCGTTGTATATTTCACAGATAGGTTTGTTACAGCAGTAAGGAGAAACATAGAGAGTAGGAATAGTAATATATATGTGGTTGTTTAAACAATTATTGAAAATAGCCGAAGAAACGTATATACAGTACAGGGAAATAAGACAGAAGGATAAAATTGAGCATACTCCTGTAGACAATGATAATCAGCTTGACACAGAGGAATCACTTCCGATATTAGAAAAACGTTTAGAGAATGTGGATATCGGGAATGTAACTTTCATGTTGTTAAGCCCATCTCAAATTAAGAAAGAAAAACTGGATTCAGAGGGAGAAAACAAAGAAGTAGATAACGGCACTCAACAACTATCGATAGACTTGTACGCATTCCTACACAGCATGAATAGACAGCTGATAGCAATAAACAAAAACGCTATATTTTTGAGTTAAGAAACGCAAACACAATATGGGAATACTAAAATTCTGAGTGAACACATGCAAACGCAGCCTAAAAACAATAAAAGTACAAACAGAAAACTCAAATTAGTCAGGAATAGGCTAAAGTTACTAAAAAAAACTGAACCAACAAATGGAAAAAATAACGATGTAGAAAAATTAAACGACAAAGTTGGTTTCATAAATGACGAACTCAATAATATGACGAAGGATGTAAAAAGAAATATATGTAACCGATGTAGAATTCTGGCAGAAATTGTTGACATTAATGATAGATTTGAATCTGAAACAGAGGAAATACAAGAACAGGTCGAAAATATGGTGGAGTCAAAAGTTGAGGTAAAGGTTTCCCATGTAAAGAAAGTAATGGTTAAAGTAAACGGGAACAGATGTCTCAAATGAGAATAACTGATCAACAGGCTGAAAAAATTCTACAGAGAAAAGCACAATATTGCGAAGAGAAGTACTGTAGTAATACTTCCAGTATACATGAGAAAGTTAGTGATACAGAAAGAAAGAGCTTACGTTCTCGATAGAACACCTTATAACAGGGCACTTCGAGACAGAGAAAAATTAGACCCTTATCGAAAACATAGTGTATTATGCCCTGTGTGTTTTATAAAGAACCGTGAAAGGCTATTTTTTGAAAACCTTAACGATCAAGAAAAAATAAACACTGTGAATAGTTGTTTAGCAGGACATGTTAAACGACAGGGGATTAACCCAAGCACTGCAGCAATGACCTTCGGTGAATTAAGACAAATGATCTTGGACGAATATTGGCCCGAGGAAACACAAAACAGTCTTTGGCATGAATTTAAAATGGTTAGAATTTTCGAAGGTAAAGGCTGAACGACTATGAAACAATTTTGCGAGCCATGGTATAGGAAGCTAGCTAACTTAAGGAACCGCAGGAGTGATTCTGAAATTATATGGGATCTCTTAAGGAATTACTGAAGATTCCAAGAGGTAAGTGGGTAGCTACCACCGAATTTTTTCTTCATTTTTAGAAAAAGTAGTTTACAAAGACAACTGGCGAGAGAATCACAATTTCCATCAGAATAACGACAGTAGCGACAGTCGAAATAATTACAATGATAACCAATATCAGGTTAATACTGTTCAGACAGAAGGAGGCGGAGGAATATTTTCTTCTGACAATCCCGGAAGACGTAATAGGCTTCGAAATAATTCCAATGTAGAGGTGGAAAACTAACAACCGCCAACGTTACTGGTCGGCTGGCTGCGGGAAAAAATATCCGTAGGACCAAACGCAGGAATAATTCTCAATGGAGACAGAGAAGTTTTGATACACTCCTGTACTGTACGGATACGACACTGGGCAGTAGGCCCGCCGCGACAGATGGTTCAGAGCGTAAATCACAGTCGACTCTTAACAGGCGTGTTTCGTGTGCTGAGGAGCAGCTGCGGCGAGCAGCCATAGGAAGAGTAACTTCTACAGCAGTGCAGACTGAGAGTGATGTCATTGAGCTGATCACTGAACTGGGACCACCGTCAGCCGATGCAATAAGTAAGCGAGTAAACAGTGATTCTCTCGCTATAACAAGTTCAGAGGCCATGACGGAAAACTTGCAGTGAACAGAAAAGAAGACAGCGTTACTACGACGGAAAATGTGGCTAGAAACTGCAACGAAGTGGAGGGGAAAGATTTATTTAGTGGAGTCGTGCAGAGTTCGCGAGCTGCCAATGCAATCGTATCCAAAAGCACCGCTCAAAGGACACGTGTAGCTGACCCTAGGGTAAATGAAGCGGTCGTGAGTGGACGCGCAGTGTAAGATAAACATTTACACAATGCTGAAGAGTCATTCTGTGACAACGAATCTGCGAAAAACGTTCTGTCATTCACAATCCTGACTTAAAAGAAAATGAATTTGTACATTTAATAGAAATCCACAATGACGACAAAGTATACAAGTGAAAGCTGACGTCAGGAAAGATGAGGAAAATAGCTCGGATCAAGGCGAACTAAAACTTATCTGACTGCTAATGAAGATAAGCAAGAGGAACTCGTTACTATTTAACGAATTTAGACTTGCTACAACTAAGAGACTAACAATGACCTATAATTCTCAAAGCAGGGCTTTCATGTCGGAAGCCAACAATGATACTGAAGATGCCGACTGAAGTGAAAACGAGGGGATATCAGTCGATGAAGTGATTCATAATCAGAAGAAAGGAAGCTTACTAACGACCTCCGTATTATAGAAACAATAATACCAGAAAATGAGAATATTCCGTACAAAAAGCTGCCGAAACGAGATATCGAACATTAAAAAGAAGTTGTTCAATAAGAAAGAAAAACACGAATAGACGATGCAATGGTAGATCAAGACTTACTGTGGGAGGAACAAGAGGATAAGGAGGTGAAAGTAACTAAACAAGACATAAATTCGACAGACATTTGTGGCTACAAAATTAGAGGGTTACAGGAAACTGGCTGTCAAATTAGTGCTTCATCTCAATCTTTTTATGACGACATAAAAGAAAAACCATGTATAGTCGTAATGTCGGTGCAAGGAATCAGAATTGTAGACGCGACTGGAAGAACAAGTACACCAATAAAGACGCAATTGTTAATAGAATTTGTAGCAAAAGATCGTGTTCTTACACACGATCTTCTGGTGATCTCATAATTTAGCAACGAAGTAATTATGAACACAGATAGGCTGCAGAAGCTACAAGCAGTCATTAACTATGAAAATTAAATAATTAATATTACAAATGAAGAAGGAACCGTGGACATAGACTTTGAAGAAACAGGCGAGAGCATTGAACCCGATTTCAGTCTATGATGATAGAAAACGATACAGACAGTGAAAGATTATCAGAATTATTTCAAGATTATTACATACGAAGTAACAAAAGTTGGACAAAATGTCAGAAGAATTTCGTAAAATTGTCATTGACATACCACATTTAGATGAAAAGCTGAACAATGAGTTGCTACAATTACTAGAATAAAATTATAACGATTTTTCAGATATTCCTGGCAGAGTGAAAAATTTCAATTACCATATGAAAATACTGCCACGTAATCCGTTTATCGTTTATACATATGCGGTACCTGAAAAAAAAAAAAAAAAAAAAGAAAAAAAAATAGGGACAGATCACTCCAGCCCTTCGTTCTGCATGATTTGACCATATCTTCCAAAGGTTTTACGATATTAAATATTTATCAAGTCTGGAAATGACAGCTGGTTACTGTAAAATCGCTTTGTATGCTGAATCGATGAAATACAATCTACAGCTTTCCTTTTCGCTGAAAAATGTTATCACTACAAGGTAGTACTGTTTGCCTTAAATACATCAGTTTCTGTGTTCATACATGCTTTAGATTGGGTATTAAGAAGAGAATTAAGAAGTAGGCTCGCCGGTCGGGGTGGCCGAGTGGTTCTAGGCGCTACAGTCTGGAATCGCGCGACCGCTACGGTCGCAGGTTCGAATCCTGCCTCGGGCATAGATGTGTGTAATGTCCTTAGGTTAGTTAGGTTTAAGTAGTTCTAAGTTCTAGGGGACTGATGACCTCAGACGTTAAGTCCTATAGTGCTCAGAGCAAAGACGTAGGCTCACAATTTAGCAAGACGACTTATTAGTAGTTACACAATAATCTAAAGATCATTGTGTTGATTGCGTTACAGAAAGGAGGAATGACTTTGAAATTTAAGAATCTTGAACTGGTGATAAAAGAAATTAAATTTTTAGGACTTATTATTATAACAGCGGGAACAGAGAAGGACCAGTTGAAAAGTGTCTTCCTCCAAAGAATAGAAAACAATAAAAAGCTTTTTTAGGTTAATGCGGATTCTACAGAAAATTCGTAAAGGGGCAAGCCTTTAATACTCAAGCTTTAAACAACTTGTTACGAAAGAACAGTGTATTCGTTTGGACCTCCGAATGCCAAAGAGATTTGGAAGTTGCCCACAAACAAAATTTTACACCACCCTGATTTCTCATTACCATTCTACATGAGTGCGGATAGTAGTAACTATGGGGCGGGAGTAGAAATCTTACACGTAAGAGAATATGAAACGGAAATTGTTCACAAAACCATTGCTTTCGCAAACAGATCATTAACAAAATGTGAACGAAGCTACACTATTTAGGAAAAGGAGACATCAGTCATAATTTTGTGATTGAGAATTTTTTTAAATTATCTATGGTGACACAAAATTGTAATATATAAGTCCATACAGACCTTAAATTTCTGAAGAATTGTAGAATATTGAACTATAGGTGATGTCGTTGGGTTTTATATCTAGAACAATACGACTATGAGATACTTTAAGTGAGAGGATCCTAAAATGTGGTTGCAGACGCACTTTCGAGGCTACCTCAAGGCAAAGTGCAGACTAATATGGAAAACAATGACAAAAGAACAGTTCAGTTGTTATATTTGAAAGAAGTAGCTGGTAGTAAAAGTATAGCTACTATATGTAAAAGTATCACAAGATTTCAAAACGAAGACGATGTGTGGAAATCAGTGAAAGGTCAAAGTTGACAGTGATGATTATCCACAAGTACTAAAATTTTACAAAATCTTTAAAGGTGTATTCTGTACTGGAAGAGGAAGTAGTAGTGGAGAATGGCATGTTTGTTGGCCATCAAACTTTGAAGTACAACTAATTGATTATTTCCATTTAGCATATGAACATTGTGGCGTAGAAAAGTTCTGTGAGAAAATAGCAAGTGTAGTCAAAAATGGGAATGATGTACTGAAGAACGTTATAGAACGATTAAATTCTCGTGATGTTTGTCAAAGGGCTAAAGTGACAAACAGTACTAATAGAGGAGTTACGCAGAACCTCAAACCTGCAGATAACATAGAGTTACTGTCGGTAGACTTGCAAATTACTGTCTGTGGAGCTGCATAGCAAGCCGGCTGGTGTGGCCTAACGGTTAGAGTTGGCCTTTGGCTGTGTAAGTAGGCTGTTCAAGTTTTTTTATTGGTAACGCCACGTAGCGCTCTGTATGAAAATCACTGGCTGTGCTGTGTGCAGTCTGTGGCTAGTTTGCATTGTCGTTTGCTATAGTAGTGTTGGGCAGCTGGATGTTAACAGCGCGTAGCGTTGCGCAGTTGGAGGTGAGCCGCCAGCAGTGTTGGATGTGGAGAGTGAGATGGCGGAGTTTTGAGAGCGGATGATGTGGACAGAGGCAGTAAATTTGTAAGACTGGATGTCATGAACTGATATATATGTATATATATATATATTGTGACTTTTGAACGCTACTAAGGTACATACATTGTTTGTTTTCTATCAAAATCTTTCATTTGCTAACTATGCCTATCAGTAGTTAGTGCCTTCACTAGTTAGAATCTTTTATTTATCTGGCAGTATTGGCGCTCACTGTATTGCAGTAGTTTGAGTAACGAAGATTTTTGTGAGGTAAGTCATTCATGAAAGGTATAGGTTATTGTTAGTCAGGGCCATTCTTTTGTAGGGATTACTGAAAGTCAGATTGAGTTGCGCTAAAAATATTGTGTGTCACTTTAGTGAATGTCTGAGTACGTTCAGTTTTGCTCAGCTGTTTGAAAATCAAATAACATAAGATGTTTATCAGCACAGTAATTCATTAATTTTTCTAAGGGGACGTTACGCGGTGAGGACGCGCTGTTTGTGTCCCTGCCGCGGAGCGAGCGCTCGTGTTGTTTGCATCGTACTCGCGCGTGCCGTACTCAGCATATAGATCACTATGGCGCACCAATACAGAAAATCGACGTTCAAAGTTACGTTCCGCAACGAATTTGCACGGCTCAAAGCACTCGAAGTGTAACGATTTCTACGAGAAGACTTTAAAATCCCGGCGATCGCCATTCTCGGCATTCACTTGTCCATTGTGAGTATTATTGTATATGTCAAGATCATCAACGACGCAACATGTGAACGGATCCTTCGGGAAACGAAACGGGGCCTCCGTTTCTGCCATGCTGATGGAAATGTGGGGACTGTGTACGTCGATTATTCTGGCATGGGACTTTGCACGATCAGACTTTTCGAACTTCCTTTCGAACTACCGGCGGAGGAAGTCGTGACAGCGCTGCGCCCCTACGGCACGGTGCATGATCATATTGCGGGAAAAATGGACGCAATTCCAGACATATCTTGTGCTGAACGGAGTCCGCCAGGTCCGAATAGAACTTAGAAGACATGTACCTTCATATCTGAATATCGGTGGCTGCCGCGCCATCGACATCTACGCTGGGCAACCGAAGACCTGCTCCGGTTGTAGGAAGGAGGGACACCTCAGATCCGAATGTATCCAACGTCGAATCACTCAACTGACGCCGGCTGACGCGGACCCGCCATCGCAGCCGACGCTGCATCCCGTGACTTATGCAGCAGCCCTCACGACAGCTACCACTTCACCACGACAGCCGACATCCACTGTTGGGTCGCGGCTCCATCCTCCAATACAGGGCGATGACTACACACCCGTTCCACAAGCTACGGATTCAACTCCGGTGCCGCCGCCCCCGTCGACGGATAACAAGATACATGACGATAACATGGCCGTAGACTTATTGTGCCTACGTCTGCTTTGTACCGGAACGTCGTGAATCTTTGCCATCGTCTGACACAGAAGGACACACCAGGAAGCAACGCTCTCCGAAGCGACGGGAGCGGAGGCATAGAGCAACTTCCGAAAGGGATGCGACACAGCCTCCAGAGGACGACGACTCAACCTTCAATGGCGACGCTACCACAGAGGCAGCCGCCATGTGCTGCAGTGTGGCACCACCGAACGGAACTGAGAACAAACCACACATATCTACAGTGGCAAAATCGGATGCCGACATGCAGGTCAGATGCTGCCCACAATCTTCTGGAGTGCAAGCATCCATGCCGTGTCCTGAGGAAGCTAAGGAAGCCGATCTTGCTTTGAGTTCCCCTACGTGGGTGGATGACCACGACGACGACGCCACCATGCAAGTTACGCCAACAGGGACCACGCCATTGGCTACGGCTCTCTAGAAAAGACTGCAGGTAAGGTTTGGGGGGATGCGGAGGTGTCAATACAGTCAGAAGCGTCATAGGTAATTCCAGTCTTAATGGATAACTTAGCACCTGCGGTTCGGCAACAAGCTTATCGTATCGCCACGCTTAACCTCAACACGATACAAACGGCAGTGAATGGTTCAAATGGCTCTGAGCACTATGGGACTCAACTTCTGAGGTCATCAGTCCCCTAGAACTTAGAACTACTTAAACATAAGTAACCTAAGGACGTCACACACATCCATGCCCTAGGCAGGATTCGAACCTGCGACCGTAGCGGTCGCGCAGCTCCAGACTAAAAGCGCATAGAACCGCTCGGCGACTTCGGCCGGCAACGGCAGTGAAGATCCAGTTGCTGGGTGAGATGCTTTTTTCTTCGGATGTTGACATTGCCCTGTTGCAAGAAGTGTATATAGCGGTCCTCCCAGTTTTCTACGGTTATGTGACATATATGTCGCCGGCGGACCGAAATAGTAGCGGTACGGCAATACTAGTGCGCGACGGAACTGCCATCGAAGAAGTGACTTACCTTCCGTCAGGAAGGGGGCTAGCGATCACAGCACTGGGCACGCGCATCATTAACATTTATGCTCCATCAGGAACTGACCAACGCCGCAAACGACCGCTGTTCTACTCGGAGGATATCGCCCCCCTCTTTATCAGTCTCTTCGATCAATATATCTTCGGCGGCGACTTTAACTGTGTGCTCCACCCCAAAGACCAAGTCCCAGATTTCTCGACTTGTCAAGAACTTCGGCTCCTGGTTCGAGATCTGCTTCTCAGCGACACGTGGGAGACAGTGCAAGGTGACCGTCCCGGGCCGACATACCTTACTAGTCACTCAGCCAGTCGCCTAGACCTCATTTATGTCTCACGAGCTCTAGCGCCGGGAGTATTGGACGCCGAACGGTGGCCACTGGCCTTCTCCGATCATAGCCCTTTCATATGCACACTCACTCTGCAGCAGCAGCGGATGTGGCGCAGCCGAGGACCCTGGAAGCTGAATGTGGCACATCTTCAAGCATCGGAATGCCGTCAGATTATCGCCAACACATGGATGGACTGCGAACGTCGTCTTCCCCGATACCCGTCGACTCTAGCATGGTGGGTGGAATGTGCAAAACCAGCGTTTCGGAGTGTGCTAACACAATTCGGAATAGATATCGCAGCGTGGCATCACCACACACTGGACTTTTATTACACGATGCTCCGCGAACTCGCCAGCCAACCACCATCTCCAAACCGACAAATGGAAAGCCGCCGAATTAAAGGTAAAATAATGTCTGTTACGAGGAAACGTTTGAAGGGGGACGTCGTGCGATCGCGACGTCAAGACCGAGCGGAAGGAGAAAACCCGTCTATGCATCACATCGTGCTCGACAGCCGCCGACGCCAACAACCGCTGATCACGGACGTCATATTGCCAGGTGGTAGGGTCGAAATGACTCAGTCGGTGGTTACAGAAGCCTTTGGAGATCACTATCGCCGGTTTTACGACGAGGTGAATACAGAGGAAGCGGACGAGCACGACATACTGCAGCACGTGTCGCACACCCTCGACAATGCAGCAGCGGTGACTCTGTTAGCTGAACTTACACGGGACGACATCGAGGACGCGCTTAACAAGGGAGCACTCCACAAATTTCCCGGGCCAGACGGACTGCCGCTCGAGCTTTATCGGACTTTCCGCGATCTAATGGTGCCCCGATGGATCATCATGTACCAAGAACTGATGATCTCCATTGATTTCGACCACGCCTTCGACAGAGTTCACCACAAGTTCCTTCTGTCCGTTAGGGCCAGCATGGGCTTCCCGCCTGACTTTCTCGACATCTTTCAGCGCCTTTTCCGTGGAGCTGCATCCCGTGAACTGGTGAATGGACGGCTTGCGGGTCCCTTTCCGATCCGACGGTCAGTTCGCCAAGGATGCCCACTCTCCATGATCCTTTACGCGATTGCACTCGAACCACTTGTCGGAGGGTTCAAAACCAAGCTCTCGGGCATGTCATTGAGGGATCACCCCTTTCACTGCAGGATATATGCTGATGACTTTCCATCAATTGTCCGATCTGGTGACGAGGTACGCTCGGTGACACAATGGATCAATCGCTATGGATTGGCTGCGGGTAGCCTCATAAATGTGGCCAAGTCGGCAGTGATGCCCATTGGGAGAGGTCTACAGGAGGACGCTTTAGCCCCACTCCCACTAGTCAACAAGATCCGGTTCTTGGGCATAACATTTACACAGGATGTGCGCCGCACGGCTGCCAATAACTATGCACGATTACTACAGGCAATATGCACAGACGTTCGCCGGAACCTACTTCGACGGATGGACCTCCTACAGCGTGTAGAATACCTCAACCTTTACGTGGCGATTAAGATGATCCACATTGCTCAGGTCTTACCGATATCGACAGCGATGGCACACAGACTGCCAGCAGCGTTTGGATATTACCTTACCGTCGGACACCTATTCAAAGTCCTTTACGAAACACTCACCCTCCCTCCGCGTGATGGCGGACTGGGACTTATAAATGTACGAACGAGAGCTACACCGTTATACTTGTGCACAATGATGAAATTGTGGACCCACAAAGATGCTTACCTTACGGGACGTTTGTTAGAGGAATTACTGTCGGCGTCTCTTCTGCCACCTGTCACGATTGCGCACATGACACCCTCACTCTCGCACCTCTAGGCATTTATTCTTGAGTATAGTTACGTGCACCCAGACCTCCCCAACACTCGCACTCCCAAGGCGAGAGGCGTTTACAGGCTGCTGCTAAGGTCCATCCCCCGCAATGTGATTGAGAGGAAGAACCCTACGACCCTATGGCCTGCAGTGTGGAAAGCGGTCCAGAAGCCGTTCCTCCCCACGCGGGTACGAGCCGCGTGATACCAGGTGGTGAACGGGAAGGCTGTAACACGACAAAAGCTGCACGCTATTGGGATGACGGATTCCCCCCTTTGCTCACGTTGCCACCTCGTGGATACTGACGAACACCGTTTAACTTGTGGATCGGCGTTAGAGATATGGCTGACAGTGCAGAAGATCCTCGCGTGCTACCTACGTACCGCGCCTCGCACAATTGGGCCACGGCTCCTCCTTCGTCCAAAGGATACTTATTTCCCACCTGCCAAGTCTCACGCTCTCACATGGTTTAAAGGCATGTCCATATACTACCTCCTTCGAGATGATGAGAAGATGGTACTAGATTACTGGCAATTTCTCCAGGACAGTCGTAGCACACTTGAGTGTACACCCCGATACCGACCACTATTTGCGAACTATTTGCGCAGTGTCTTCGATAACCCCCCTCACAGTTGGGGAGTACCAGGCAGAGGATGACCGCCGTCATGGAGCTCCACACGCTGCGAAATGTTTTATCAATTTGGAACATGAAATCTGTACGGAGATGGGCCATGCAGATGGAATGGCATGCGGGATTTGGTTACATTTTTCCTTCTTTATTATCTATCATCATACTATTAGTTTCAAATTCAATTTCATAGTTTAGAAGGAACTCTTGTTCTGTTTCCAGAATGAGATTTTCAATCTGCAGCGGAGTGTGCGCTGATACGAAACTTCCTGGCAGATTAAAACTGTGTGCCGGACCGACACTCGAACTCGGGACCTTTGCCTTTCGCGGGCAAGTGCTCTACCGAATGAGCTACCCAAGCACGACTCACGTCCCGTCCTCACAGCTTTACTTCTGCCAGTACCTCGTCTCCTACCTTCCAAACTTTACAGAAGCTCTCCTGCGAACCATGCAGAACTAGCACTCCTGAAAGAAAGGATATTGCGGAGACATGGCTTAGCCACAGCCTGGGGGATGTTTCCAGAATGAGATTTTCACTCTGCACTTGCCCGCGAAAGGCAAAGGTCCCGGCACACACTTTTAATCTGCCAGGAAGTTTCTTGTTCTGTTGTTGCTACGGATGTACATTCTAATTTTGTTTGTTGTAACTGAAAGACGCCTTTTTCCATATAAAAAAATTGGTAGGGGAAAATTTACAATTAAAACTAAGAAAAAAGAAAAAAAACACATAAAAAAAGAAAAAAAGTTTACAGCTACCGCGCTGGAGGTACCGTGTTAGAGTCCTGCTCGTGTATTTTTTCTTAAAAAAAGAGAAACATAAAGGAGGCCAACGGTCTTAGCACAGTCACAAAAAAAAAAAAAAAACAGTTCTAGGATCTTCAGCCTGGAACCGCGCGACCACTACGGTCGCAGGTTCGAATCTTGCCTCGGGCATGGATGTGTGTGATGTTCTTAAGTTAGTTATGTTTAAATAGTTCTAAGTTCTTGGGGTCTGATGACCTCAGATATTAAGTCCCATAGTGCTCAGAGCCATTTGAACCATTTTGAACCCGCATAGCAAAAACTGCTGGAAATTTCACATACATACTAGTAATTCTAGACGATTTTTCGAGATTTATTGATCTTTATCCTCTCAGAAAAGCTACAGCTGAAGCAGCATGCAATGAAATACGAGAGTACTTGAATGGAACAAGAATACCAAGAAGAGTACTGCCTGACAGTAGTCCATAGTTCATTGCTAAATTATCGTTAGAAAATATGGAACAAAGGGGAGTACAAATAAGACACATTTAAGCTTACAAACCATCCAGAAATCCTGTTGGACATTAAATGCGAGAGTTAGGAAGACTATGTAGAACTTGCTGTCAGCAAAATCATAGAACTTGGAACAAATTTATTCAAAAATTTGAAGTAATCTTGAATTCATTACAATATTATTCCACGGGCTTCACTCTTGAAGAAATTATGCTACGTTAAAAAAGTAATAATTTAATGACGGAAATATTAGAATACTATTCAGCAAAGAGATAGATTTGGTCAGTAAACAGGAACTGGTAAGGGGGTTAAGCAGGAGATAAGTGGAAATAAGAGCAAAAGCGTGATGAAACATTAAAATTCACAAAATTTGATATTGGTGAACTAGTCCTTGTGAAAAGTCACGAAAAATCCAGTGACATAAACCATGATCATATCCAAATTTAAATAAGTTTATTATGGGCCTTTTGAAATTCAAGGAAAACCACACCCAAATGCATATTTCCTGGTATATCCTAAACCTAGAAAACAAATAAGAGTCAGAAACGTAGGCGCTCTAGAGAAATATGTAGCTAGAAGGGTGTAAAAACTCCAGCAACTATTTATAATGGTAAATATGTATGTTGTATGTCATACCTACATTAATACCTTCCAAGATTCTGCTTCTGAAGTATTTGTTTATATACGTATATTGCGCAGAAGAAGCTGAGCAGCATAGGCACTGTGGTGTAGTGCTAATGAAACTAGATTGATGCCTGGAGAGTCGTGAGTTCAAAATTCGCCAGAACTATGAAATTTTAATTTCTACATTCGGTTGAGTACATTCTAGAAGTATCCACAAATGTAAAGTGTCATTGTACTGGAATGTTCTGTAAATGTATATATACCGCATATATTCTGGCAGAAGGCAGTTCGCTTCACGCTCGTTTATGTGCAAGTGCTGAACAAATCTTCGTTAAGTGAAGTTAATGTTCGTCATTCATCTAATTACACCTTCTTCTAAGTGACATTATTCTAGTGCAGGCTCCGGGTATTGGAACTTGTGATAGCGCACATTATCGACGACACAGGGGCCCCCATCAGGCCACAACACAGCCGCCGTTTACGAGGCGAGAACCCCGAGTTCGAGCCATATTCAACCGATCGCAGTCAATCGGATACAGAAGAAGAAGAGGATGCTTCGATGACAGCAGTTGTGTTCCACCACATGAGACATGCTTCCGGGTTCTCTGGTGACGATGACCAAGATCCAAACAAGTGGCTGAAGGTATATGAGCGTATAGCCAAATTTAACAAATGGGATGACACCGTGTGTTTGACTAACGTGTTTTTCTGCTTGGAGGGCACTGCCAAGTAATGATATGAGAACAACGAGGAGACGTTCACAAGCTGGGAAATAAACCAGGCATAGCTGCACAAGTATTTCGGCGACACACAACGACAGAAATGCAAGGCTTAAGATAAATTAAAGTGTAGGGCACAGTGTCCAGGATAATCTGCAGCATCCTACGTTCAACACGTCTTGGATCTGTGTAAAATAGTGGTTCCTAGAATGAAGGAGGAAGATAAGGTTGCACATCTCTTGAAGGGTGTTGCTGAATGCATGTATCAAGCCCTACTTCTGAAGGAGGTTTCGACATCAGAAGACTTCATAAAATGGTGACACTATATCTAGACAATGCATCAAGAAGTTTGATCGGCTTCTAAATGTCGTATTGATGTCTGTGATGGAGGAAGCAACTGATTTAACAAGTGTTCTTCGTCAGATAGTGAGAGAAAAAGTTAAGAAGGCACTTGGATTGCACGACGAGCAAAAAATAGAGACGCTTTAAGAGGTCATAAGGGAGGAAATGGAACAGACATTGAACCCAATCTTTCGTCCTACATTTCTCTTTAAAATGGTGAAAAAGTCGAGACCCAGGCGAAGTTACGTTCCTACAATGCCACACGAGGAACCTGTTTGGGCACCAAGGAAGACTGACGTCTGGAAGACCCAGGATAACAAACTAGAGAAAGGCGGCGGATATTTGATGACGCCCGCGCCAGAAGACAGAAGAACGATCTTAGCCGACGCCAACTCCGGGACGACGAAGATGAACAAGAAGATGTGGGTTAACGACGACGTAGTTCACCATCGCCATAAGCTAGCCGCTGGAGAGGACGCTCCCCAACTCGCCGATCAAGGTCTCCATCACCGTTTAGAAGCTCCAGCCTATCAATTAGCCGCCGCAACGTGGAAGACTAAAGGGTGCGACCTTCCTCGGAGGTGAGGCCGCCGAAGAGAAAAATCCTCCGCCGTCGGTCACTGCAAGAGTGATAGGAAACTTCGTCGATATCCTCATGGATGGCCGACCAGCCCAAGCTCTTGTGGACTCTGGAGCATCATATTCAGTCATTTGAGATAAGTACCGTCGGCAATTGCATAAAAGCGTATTCGTCGACAACAAAACATCTCTGCTGAAGGTGGCTAATGGGAAATAATGTAAAACCTACCCATTCATGTGGGTGTAAGTGGCCATACGCAGCCCTTAAAATTCATCGTCTTACAAGAGTGTAGTCATGAAGTCATTCTCGGATGGAACTTTTTTAACGCTTCTGAGGCAATTATAGATTGTGGTCGCTTGAAGATTACGCTTGACGAGATGAGATATTGTGGGCAGGAAGACGCTCTTCTGAGTGTGTCGAGACTATGCGTGCTGGATGAAGTGATCATTCCTGCAGTCAGCGATAGAAAGGTAACTTTCACGTATCATGCCATGCATCAAGCATATTGTGGTGGAATGTAAGAGAAGCATACCACTGAAGAATAACTTGGTGATCCCAGCCTCTGTCGTCTCGTTTAAGAAAGGATTCGGTGAATTGTGGATAGTTAATTGTTGCCGAGAACCGCAGGCCTTTCTAAGACGCATGTGCGGGGCAAACACTGAGCCGTTAATTGACGAATAGCTGAGAGTCATAGAAACCTGACATGCCGAGTCTGTGGGCGAAATTGGCACTACCATACGAGACAAGATCTCCTAGCTCGACTATCACCACATCTCACTAAGGAACAACAGAAGAAGCTACTTGCCATTCTTCACGAATTCTCTGAATGCTTCAATCACAGGCGAAGAGAAAATTAGACAAATCGACGGTGAAGCACCGGGTTAGCACTGGAGACTATCAATCAATAAGCCAGAGAGCATACCGCGTGTCAGCAATTGAACGTCGAATAATTCGCGACAGGGTAGAGAAAATGATGAAGAATAACATAATTCAGCCTTTGCAGAGCCCAAGGTCGTCACCAGTGGTTCTCGTGAGGAAGAAGGATGGCAGTTGGTGCTTTTGTGTTGATTACAGGAAGCTTAATAAAATAACTAAAAAGGACGTTTACCCCCTTCCACGAATTGACGACACACTAGATTGTCTGAAGGGGGCTAAGATTTTCTCAGCCATGGACATGTACTCAGGATACTGGCAAATCGAAGTAGATGAGGCTGGTCGTGAGAAGACTGCATTCAACACCCCTGAGGGCCTGTATGAGTTTAGGGTAATACCGTTTGGTTAGTGTAATGCACGAGCAACTTTTGAACGGATGATGGATAATCTTCTAAGTCACCTGAAGTGGACGATGTGTCTTTCTTATTTAGATGACATTATACTGCTCTCAGAGATTTTGATGAACACGTAAAAAGACTGAGGGCCATTCTTAAGTGTCTCCAAGAAGACGGACTGAAATCCAAAAAAGTGTCTCTTTGGAGCAAAAGAAATCAAAATACTCTGACACCTTGTGTCAAACGAGGGTGTGCGGCCAGACCCAGAAATGGTGAGATCTGTAACGGCATTACCTATTTCTAAAAGCATTAGTAGTGTGAGAAGATTCCTCGGATTATGTTCTTATTACCGTCGTTTTATCAAGGACTTTTACATCAAAGCCAGGCCACTCCAAGAGTTGCTAAAAGCAGATGCTAAATTTATCTGGGGTGGTGCTCAACAAGATTCTTTCGATGTGTTACGAAAAGCTCTGACGACTGACCCTGTACATGGTCTGTATGATGAGAGAGCACCTACAGAACTACACACAGATGCCAGTGGGTATGGGATCTGTGCTGTTCTGGTGTAAATTTCGGATAGAAAAGATAATGTTATATAGCCTATGCTTCTATGACACTTACAAAAGCCTGGAGAAACTACTCATCTACAGAAAGAGAATGTCTTATTGTGGTCTGGGCCATGTGCAAGTTTTGACAGTATCCCTATGGAAGGCCATTCGCAGTTGTTACAGACAATCATTCACTTTGTTGGTTGACAGGCCGTCAGGATCCTACAGGACGACTCACCAGGTGGTTACTACGTCTTCAAGAGTATGTCATTACCGTAGTGTACAAAAGTGGAAGAAAACACCAAGATGCCGACTGTCTCTCAAGAAACCCTGTGTAAGACCATAATGACTTTGATGAAGATAGTGACTGTCTCGCTGCACTCCAGGATCTCTCTGCTGAGCAGAAGAAGGACGCCAAGATATCTCAAATTATGCTGGCCTTAAATCGGCAAGATGATGTGAAAGGACAATTTAAGGTAGTTAATGGATTACTTTGCAAGAAAAAAATTGATCCGTTTGGAAAGAGGTGGCTACCACTGATTCCTAAACACATGTCCTTAGATGTTCTACAGAAATTCCATGATACACCTCAGGCCGGACATTTAGGATTTATTAAGACATACGATAGCATTCACAAGAGATTTTTCTGGCGAGGTTTATTTAGGTGTTTCCTTCTCTGTGTGTCGTACTGTCGAGAGTGTCAGAGGAGAAAGGCAGTTCCCCGGAAACCACCTGGCCGACTCATACCAATTCCACCAGCCGAAACGCCTTTCCAGCGAGTTGGAATTGACCTCCTCGGACGATTTGCAACGTCTGCTAGTGGCAATAGATGGATTAGTGTTTGCACTGATTATCTGACACGCTATACCATTACAAAAGCCGTGAAAACAGTCAAAGCATTCGAGGTAGACAAATTCATTGTATTAAAACACGGTGCTGCAAGGTCGTTAATTATGGATCGAGGGAATGTTTTTCAATCGAATCTTGTGACAGAGATAAACCGTCGGTGCAACATTACTCATCACATGACGACTGCCTACAATCCGCAAACTAACGGGCTTACTGAACGCCTTGATAAGACCTTGGCCGACATGCTATTAATGTTCGTCAGTGTTGAGCAGAGCAACCGAGATGAGGTGCTACCTTGCATGACGTTTGCCTACAACACCGCCAAACAAGACACCACATGATTTACGCCATTTTTCCTGGTGCATAGGCGCGAGGCGTCTTCGACGATGGACACTGTGTTTCCGTTACACACTGATGACGTGGACGACGACTACATCGGCCAAGTGTTAGCCAGAGCTGAGGAAGCGTGGCAGTTAGCTCGACTCCGCATGCTGCAGGCTCAAGAAAACGATCGCCGAAGGTATGACGCGAGCCACCGCCCTGTTGTCTACAAGCCTGGTGACCTCGTCTGGATCTTCACACATGTTCGGAAGGTTGATCTCTCTGAGAAGCTCCTCAGGTGCTTCTTTGAACCTTATAAGGTTGTAAGACAGTTGTCTGATGTTACTTATGAAGTTGGAGATTTCGACCCCGACACAAGAGGACGAAAGATCAGTGATAAGGTCCACGTCTTTAGAATGAAGGCCTATAAGGACCCTGCAAACCAGGGTAAAATCGAAGCTCCAGCGACAGGCAACAAGCGGAAAGGTAACGAAGAGCGTAGCGACAAAGGAAGGTCTAAGAAGATCAACGCCAGGGCGAATATCAGTCATCGGGAGTCGGAGTATGCAGGACCGATGACTCGTTCCTGGACTAGGAGGACGTAACACCGAGAGGCTGTTCTCTTAAGGAGGGAGCAATGTCGCAGAAGAAGCTGAGTAGCACAGACATCGTGGTGTAGTGGTTATGGTACTAGACTATTGCATCAAACGTCGTGAGTTCAAAACTCACCTATGCTGTATAACTTTAATTTCTGTGTTCGGTTCGCGTACATTGTAGAAGTATCCACAAATATCAAGAATCATTCTACTGGAATGTTCTATAACTGTGTATATACCGCATGCGTTCTGGCTGGAAACAGTTCACTCTGCGCTCTTGTATGTGCAAGTAATGAATGAACCTTCGTTAAGTGAAGTTAGTGTACCTCAGTCATCTAATAACACCTTCTTCTACGTGACGGTATTGATAATGGAATAAATGAAACTAATGTATCACTTAAGTGAAATAATACAGCCTAATGGGCAGAGATAAGATATTATTTTAACACCGAACGACTACCCACATAAGTCAAGGTGAAAAGGCAGCCAACAAACAAAATTATACAGAGTGGAACTAAATAATGTGGAAAATAAGCTCTTTATAATCTTATTAAGAGGCAGTGAGAAAGTGAGGTTTAAGGAATATGGTTCAGAGGAACCAAAGGACTACCAGGCTACCCATACTAGGGGCAGCAATCTTTTTCATTAATACATAAAATTTTGTATAATTGTCGAAAAAGTGTTTTCTAGGTAACGTGTGATGGAATGACAAATTTTGTAATGGAAGTTCAATGTATAATGTCCACATCATTTGTATAAGAGCTGGGAAACGTTTTCATGATGACTGTGCTTCAAAGTTGGCTAACAGATGAGCAAACTGTCCTTGTATATTTCAATTACGCTTACCTGTTAGGACACAACTGAAACAGGGACATATGTAACATTATTATTCAGTCATTCGTCTTATTTATAAAAATACTTTGCCTTTAAAGTTCGTCATAATATAATTGTGATACATAAAGGCTGCATGGAAAGTATGATACATGTGATTTTAGAGTGCTTTGCTAATGTATGTCTGTAACTTATGTAAAGATACACGTGAAATGTATAACTTACTAAATAATATTTTGTCATGGGTTAATAAAATGGAAATGGTCATGTATGTAATGTATATTTGTGCAGGTTGTCAATTATATAAAATGGTACGCCCATGGGGACAGTGTGTAGGATATGTATTATGTAAAGAATGCAGTGTTTTTGCGCTGTGTGGATGTTACTGTGTGAAGCGTAAAAGATGACTTGGGTTTTTAGCGCACCATCCGTAGAGCGAGCGAGCGCCAACGAGAAGACGGTCTGAAGGCAGAAGTGAAAGAGGCAACACACTTACGGAGCAGGTGATGCCTTGCCTGAAAATCGTTGCACAGTACGCTCGGATGGCGACTACTGAATTATTACAGCTTTGGTACAGGTTGTTGGGCTATGTTATGGACGTAAAAATGACACCAAGAAAAATTAATTAGCCCAGATTTCAAGAACCTAGTACACTGTACGATGTGTAGTGGAGCCGCCATTACTATCTGCCACACCCAACGCCTACAGCCAACAGGTTATGAACTATATAATTAGAATTGAAGAAGCGTGAACCATTAATTCAGAGTTAACATTTTAGATAAATATTGTGTTAAACATAAAATTTGGTTCACCCGGTCATTTTATTCCTAATCATTCACCTATATTGTGTGCTTTCCTGTTGTTTGATTATTCCGAGTAAACGTGTTATTAGAAACACTTGAAGTGCTTTATTCAGTATCTACAAGCACTAATCTTTATCGTTGAATAAAAGTCTGAACATAAATGTTCTGGACTAACTTTCAAAGTGAAGGTAAAAGTACTGGACGATTTACGTAGTGGGAAGGTTGACGTGAAATTTTGCTTAAGTACTGAAGAAGATGTTTTCTGACAAATTCAGCAATATTAATATTCTTACTCTCTTTGTGGTTAAAGATACAGTGAAAGTGAGTAAATAAGTTTTGCTAAAACAATGAAGTTGTCATACAAAAGTACTGAGGTTTTGCGGAATTCAGTTGTGAATACGGTAAAGATAAAATTCCTTCCGTTATAAATGGAATTCAGGAAGTTGGAACAGTAATAAAAAGAAAATGGCTTATGTGGCTCAACACTGCAACACTGAATGGCAATATAGCATGACAACACTGTACCTATGGTTTTGACGGATCATATGTTACGAGAAAGGTATAAACAAAGTGTCTTAATAAATTTAATTTAAAATCTGTGTATTATGCTATTAGTATATAAATATTTAAGTATTTGATTTTTCGGTTATACAAAATTCAAGCATAGATGTCCCTCCTGGCCAGATACTTTTAGCGTATAATGATAATTTTAAATTCGTTGCCTTTCTAGATCAGAACTTAGTGTGTATGTGGGTGTAATAGTTAAAAGATTCCTGTGTCTTTCTCAGAACCATATCCTGAAAAGTTATATTTATTTGTGAAGTCATGATAGGGAAACGCAGGAAAGTTGGCAAAATTTACTTCTTCTGCTTTCCTGAAACTTAAACATTTCTTTGCCTAAATAGCCTTGGTTCAAATGGCTCTGAGCACTATGGGACTTAACTTCTAAGGTCATCAGTCCCATAGAACTTATAACTACTTAAACCTAACTAACCTAAGGACATCACACACATCCATGCCCGAGGCAGGATTCGAACCTGCGACCGTAGGGGTCGCGTGGTTCCAGACTGTAGCTCCTAGAACCGCTCGGCCACACCGGCCGGCGCCTAAATAGGCTCTCAACAATGAATCCATTACAAAAACCAGTTAACTAACTTGGTACAGAAAGATTCTAGATTCAGTATTTTATTGCGTTTGTGCTGAAAAAGCGCTGTATCATTGGAGAAATACAGAGGCGACAGAATGTGCTGGGACTTAACCCAGTTCACTGCTAGTAGCGCCGCGTCACCACAACCCATCTTTGGGTACCACACAAGTATTGCACCATAATTTAAGAATGGAATTAAAAGTTCAAGTTGTTTTTCCAAACCTTGATAGATGTGCTTCAGTATATTAATTTATAAACTGTTAAATCTCAGATTGATCAGGTCAATATTTTTCCCTAAATACATCGTTTTAAGAAAATAGTAAGTGGCTCTAAATAATAAATCTAGAAACCCAAGAATTGGTCATAATGTGTAGATATATGTCAAATTTAACTGGTACAAGTCTCAACGAGGTTATAGACATATTTTGGTCAGACTCTGCGTTTTTAAAAAAACTTGAAGGCGCTAAGTATTAGACTTAGAAATGTATGAAGCTTCAGTTCAAAATAAAAACATTCATAATGTAACCCTATTGAGCTACCTCTAATAGTTTACGAGCAGTTTGCAGAAAACTAAATTTGGAACTAAAAGTCCTTATTGGTAGTAGATTAAGTATCTGTGATATTAATACTAGAAAGTTTTAGTTACAGCACGTGATGAAACTCACTAAATAATAGAGCTATAACATGTTTCAAGGCCTGGATGTAAATAATAAAAAATATATGGTCTCTTTAAAGTTGTAGCTTAGAGGTCAGACTGCGCTGTCAGTTCCGTTCTGAAAATTCTATACGGTAAAGTTTAAACACAGGCGAGCTAAAACTTCTTCTGTGATTTTAATCAACTGAACTACATGCATAAAACAATTTTTAAAAAATCTAAATTATTACACTACAGTGTTAGGAAATATTATGTGTCCGAGAAAGCGGTCTGTTAGAGGCTGCTACCGTGAGCATAGGGCGGATGACAACAGGTGTTCCCTTGGCCGTTAACTGGGCCATATGTATACAGACAGCCCGAGAGACAAGACTAGGCTTCACTTCGCACACAGCCACTGTACGATCCGCGTCAGTCATACGCAGGAGTGCGCGCTGCCTCGTATGACGTCAAAGACAGGATCTTGCTGAACGCATATTTTCAATAATAATAGAAATTGAATTCGCGAGGAATGTACACCGTCCTGGATCGCTTAGATTTCGCAGAAGTAACTGTTAGTGTGCCGCCCGTCATGTTAACAAATCCACGGGGATGTGTTGACATTTATTTTCCGCTTTTGTGACGAGCAATTATTTTGACAATCAGAAGTCAGGGTGAAAGACAGTGTAATAGGAACTTAGGGTAGAGGTGGCCTCTGAACTGCTCATAGTGTTGTTTAGGATAGAGTTATTGTCGGTATTAACATAACGAATATTACAATGCTGAGCGTGTGAAACTTTACCAAATATATCTATCAATTAGAACTCAAAATCTTCATTTATAATCATAGTCCTGATCCCGCTGAGTAAACAGAGAACAGAAAAATTTCTTTCAGTGGGCTGGACTATAATGTGGACTTTCAGATTGGGAACTATGGTCAGTACATTCTCCATCGCTTTCTGGCTGACCACAAAAATAGTTTCCAGGCTCTCGTAAGAGACGACGAGCAATACTCTAATGTTTACAGCAATTCAACAATATTCCAATATTTCAAATAATTTCTCCTGTTACTTATGACTGATTAAATATATTATTATTATTATTATTATTATTGGTATTAATACTTAGAAAACTCTTAGGCAAAGGAAATAATAGTCTGAGTTCCATATCCATTACTCATATATCACGGTCAAATCTTACGAAAGGGTTAACAGTATATAACAGTGGTGAAAAGTAGGCACGTTCATGAAGTGTATACTATATGCCCAATTTCTCATATACAAGTAAAAGTGTTCTACGTGGCTTTTCCCATCACAGAACTATTTCAGCTGCTGGGTTATAGTGTTATACAGCTGTCTTCTTGGGACACAGTCAAAGCAGTCATGGACAACGTAGGGAGCAACCTCTAGCTCCTGATGACTCAGATCCTCCAGAACCCGGGAACAGACATAATACGGAACATTAGACGACGGCTACCGCCGCAAGAGATGGCTGCAGCGTGCGCAGACATAGTATCCAATTCTAACAGCAGTCTGTTGGAGCCGGAAGCATACCCCGCAGGCAGCGTAAGGAATGCAGAACGCCAGGAGAATGACGTTGTTACGGGAGAAAGCCGCAGCCGTCGCAAACAGCCTAAGGAACGTCTTCAGTGTAATGATAGTGCTACGGAGGGGTCTGGGGGTTTCCTATCGTAGCATATTTAATTCCGAATGCTCTTATTTATTATGGAAAAACTTATTCGGCAGCTACAAAAACAGTTGTGATTGTCTTCTAATGGGTAGAGCTATAGTGTTTAAAGTTCAGTTTTATAATTTGAGATATACTCCACCTCCAGTACAATTATAAATCAATCTGCAGTTATTTTCTTAAACAATTTGTCTTAGCTGAAAACCTGCCTAAAATAATAAATTTAATCATAAATGAAAAAGATTGTTAATTGTTGCGTTTATGGACTTTGATCAGAATTACAAATTTTATGAGTGGTTATTTGATGAAAAAGTGTTTGAACTTGAATTTAGTGTTGTGTTGGCATTTGCACAGCCAGCTATATATTTTAGGAGGTTTAAAGACTGCTTATCAAACCACATTTGTTATTTAAAGAGTTATATCTGTTGTTCTTTGCTTAATTAATAATCATTGATAATAATAATAATGGCGTCTGACGAGAGCCTCCCGTCGGGTAGACCGCTCGCCTCGTGCAAGTCTTTCGATTTGACGCCACTTCGGCGACTTGCGCGTCGATGGAGATGAAATGACGATGATTAGGACAACACAACACCCAGTCCCTGAGCAGAGAAAATCTCCTACTCAGCCGGGAATCGAACCCGGGCCCGTAGGATTGACAGTCCGTCGCGCTGATCACTCAGCTACCAAATAATTATTGATAAAAGTACTTATCCTTTCTCATACATACCGGTGTAGTTCTGTTAATGAGCATGGTTTTTCAGACCATGAGAGTTTAAAGGCCCTCATGTACTAGGCTAGTTAGTTAATGAAGCACTGTGAAGGCTCCTTCAGAGCCAGTGTAGTTCGATTTGTATTCTGTTTAATTGCTTCAAACTAAGTTTAAGAAAGAATTATTTACTGTGTTAACTATTCTAAGGCTAGTTGGTTAATGCATAGACATAGAGACCCTCAACTAAGCAATGACGTATAGAGTATGATCATTAAAGACCCCTTGATTTAAATCAGAATCATTTCCTGCTCTTCCCAGTTTAGTATTGCTTCTAGTTTTATGTGTATTGGTGACTGGTTCTAAAACTGCTGCATCTGGTTCATTTAAGGCACGTACTGTTGAGAGGCATATGTTACTGTTTCCTGTCTCATTGGCCATTTGTTTGTCTGACTTCCAAGTTAGCAGTACATTTATCTGCAAGGCTACATTACTGTGTTTGTGTGAAGTGATGTAAAGAATGAGTTTAGTGGCTTGACACAAGAATGCCTAATTGTGCTGACGACATATTTTAATATGTAATGTTACAACTTGCTTTTGTGCTGGGAGAACGTCTGTTCCCTGACCCACTTGTTTACTTTTAGTTATACTCTGCTGGAGTGCTTCGCAAACGAATCTGTTTGTTTGTTCTATTTCTATTAGGTTATCTCACGGCTACAACTTCTTCAAAATTCCTCACAAAACTATGACGTTAACGTCTATTGCCGTTAAAGACGACCGGTGTTACCGTTTCACTCGTTTCAGTTAAAGTTATAAATAACTTTAATCCCAAATATATAGTTGAATTTTAAGCCTTTAGATTTGAGTGATTTATCGTCTAACTGTAATTTAGCGAATTATTGTTTAGTACTCATGCAGATGACTTCACACTCTACATTATATAGAGCAAATTGCACTTTTCACACCATACAGTTATCTTGCCTAAATCATTTGGCAACTGGGTTTGATCATGTGATTACTTTACAAGATGCTAAATGACAGCTTCATCTGCAATCAACCAAAGACTGCTGCGCAGATTGTCATCTAAATGATATCAGGAACATCGGGGGCCTATAACACTTCCTCGCGGAACGCCAAATATTACTTCTGTTTTACTCGATTACTTTCCGTCAGTTACTACGAACTGTGAGCTTTCTGACCGGAAATGACGAATCCAGTCGCACGACTGAGACGATTCTCCATAGGCACAAATTTTACTAGATGTAGCTTGTTGGGAACTGTGTCAAAATCCTTCTTGGAATCAAAAAATATGGAATCAAAAAATATGGAATCAATTTTGCGTTTCACACTCATTAGGAGCTAGTTTTCTCACAAGAGCTATATTTCCTGATTACGTGATGGCTGTTTGTCAATAAATTTTTCTCTATGACATAATTCCTAATGTTCTAACACATTACATGCTCCAAAGTCCTATGGCAAAATGACGTTATCGATCTGCGTCTGTATTTCAGCTTATTACTCCCATTTATTTTCTTGGGTATTGGTGTAACTTGTGAAACCTTCCAGTCTTTACGTAAGGATATTCCGACCAGCAGGCAGTTGACTACCAATCGAATCGTATATTTAATTAATTTCACCGCTACTGCTTGTGATTTCTGTTTGCTCTGCGATGAGAATAGGACCCTTCTGTTAAGTGCCAATGTAACTCTTCACCTGTCACAGATAGTATACGTCGTAGCGTTGACAGAACGAAACAAAATTTGTTGAAATCACTTTTAATAAACGTGTCGTTATTCCGATTTCATCAACAACGAGACCATCGCACACGGAGAGAGAATTTTGCACACACTAGTAATCAATAACGTACAGAACCGGCTCCATTTTTAGGGTTCCGTACCTCAATTGGTAAAAACGGAACTCTTATATGACATGTTGTTGTGCGTCTGTCACCTTGTCGGTCTGACTGACAATTACAACCCCTTTTTTTTCGGGAACTGATACACGTAACAAGTTGAAGTTTATGTCAGCTAGTAAGATCTACGATATCTTGTCGATCTAAAGAATTTAAGCTCCTAAGTCAATGAAATCAAAAGATACGGCCATATATGTCACATCTTTTAATGCTCCAAAACTCGTTCGTCAAAACCTATGGATTAATTATCTATACACCTGTCTGAAGTAGTGGTCTAGTGGTAAAGCGCGTGCCTAGGAACCGAGATGCCCCTTTCGCTCCTGTGGTCGGTGCAATCGGCGCCGCCTCGAGTAGCGTCTACTACACACCTGCATTGCGCGGAAAGCGATAGTCTTTAAACTTTTCTAAGCATGTGAAAATGTGTAAAGCATAGATAACAACGGAATACTTCCCCTGGAAAAATACTGTGAGACTTGAATTTTAATACATGAAACAAGCAAGAGGTCAAGTAGACAGTGTGCTACTGTACACTAGCGAGTCCTTCTGTTTCCAAATTTGCTCTAACTTGGTGTACGAGGGAGTAATTTGTGAGTGAAATAGTTACTTTATGTTAATATTAGCACCAGGATCTGTCGCTAGGTTTACCGTTAGTCCACTCGAAGGCTACTTGACAAATACGGGTGTCATTAACATACCCATGGAGATTCTAAACGAAGTAATAACACTAATATTGCAGCCTTATGTGAACGTTCGTTCTATGCTGAACGAAGTCTAGCTAGATTTTTATCAACCATACATCACACATACATGGTGCAACTACCAGCGTGCTTCAAATGTATAGAAACAGATCACGTTAAACAAAACTGTCCCAGGCGAAAATCCTAGGACCCAACCTAACCAAACGCAAACCTTCATTTACTGACGTCGTTGCAATGATAAGTAGCAGACAGTGCAACATCAGCCGAAAGCAATTAAGTCTTTGGAAATCTACTGCAGAAATATTGAGCCATGCTGCCTCTGTAGCCGACCATAACTGCGAAAGTGTTGCAAATGCACGGTTTTGTTCACTAAATAACCTCTCGATTATAATGTTCGATGGGATACATGTCGGGCGATCTGGGTGCCCAAATCATTCGCTCGAATTGTCCACAATGTTCTTCAAACCTATAGCAAAGAACTGTGGCCTGATGACGTGGCGAAATATCATCCATAAAAGTTCCATCATTGTATGGGAACATGAAGGCTATGAACAGCAGCAAATGGTCCATGACCAAACAATGATCAGTTCAGCTCGACCAGAGGACCAAGTCCATTCCATGTAATCAATCACTGCACACACCATTAAAGGGCCACCAACATCATGCACAGTGCATTGTTGACGATCTTGGGCCATGGCATCATGAGATCTGCGCCACACTCGGGAACTACAACCATTTGTGAACAACTGAAATCGGAACTCATCTGACCAGATCACTGTTTTCCAATTGTCTAGGGTCCAACCGATGAGGTCAGTAGCGCAGAGAAGCGCTGGAGGCAATGACGTGCTGTTAGAAAAGGCACTCGCGTCGGACGTCTGCTACCATACTCCCTTAACGTCAGATTTCGCCGCCCTGTCCTAACGGAAACGTTAGTCGTAGTCCCACGCTGATTTCTGCTGTTATGTCACTCAGTGTTGCTGCGTTTTCTGTAGTGAGAGGTAATGCCTGAAATTTGATATTTCCGGCAGACTCTTGACACTGTGGATGTCGGAATATTGAATTACGTAACGATTTCCAAGATGGAACGTTCTATGCTTCTACCTCCAACTACCATTCCGTGTTCTAACTCCGTTAATTCCCGTCGTGTGGCTGTAATCACGTCGGAGTGATTTAAAATGGAATGATCATATAATGTTGATCATCGATAAAGCAGATGCCAGACTGAGATTCATTGGAAGAATCCTAAGGAAATGCAATCCGAAAACAAAGGAAGTAGGTTACAGTACGCTTGTTCGCCCGCTGCTTGAATACTGCTCAGCAGTGTGGGATCCGTACCAGATAGGGTTGATAGAAGATATAGAGAAGATCCAACGGAGAGCAGCGCGCTTCGTTACAGGATCATTTAGTAATCGCGAAAGCGTTACGGAGATGATAGATAAACTCCAGTGGAAGACTCTGCAGGAGAGACGCTCAGTAGCTCGGTACGGGCTTTTGTCAAAGTTTCGAGAACATACCTTCATCGAAGAGTCAAGCAGTATGTTGCTCCCTCCTACGTATATCTCGCGAAGAGACCATGAGGATAAAATCAGAGAGATTAGAGCCCACACAGAGGCATACCGACAATCCTTCTTTCCACGAACAATACGAGACTGGAATAGAAGGGAGAACCGATAGAGGTACTCAAGATACCCTCCGCCACACACCGTCAGGTGGCTTGCGGAGTATGGTCGTGGATGTGGATGGATGGATGGATGGAAACCTTTTCAATGAATCACATGAATACTAATGACACCTCCGCCACTGCATGGCCATTTTATACCTTGCGTACACGATACTACCGCCATCTGCATATGTGGATATCGATATCCCTTGACTTTTGTCACCCCAGTGTATTTCATCAACCTCATTTGATCTAAATTCATTACCTTATTACACGGTGACGTTACAAGTGAGGTGCTTAGTCCTCATGCCTATTTGTCGTTCTGATTTTATCCTATTTACTTGACTCTCAACTTGGTAGTCAAGCAAGAGCTGATGAGTAATTGTCTCACGAGACAACATGATGTGTGCAGTGACTACCTTGGAAGGGTTATTAAGCCTTTCCAATAACCTCCATAATGAAACGAAATTAGAGTTAGCGTTGTCCAGTTAGTCAGTTCCGGTCGAAACAACTCTAATATTTAAAATAACAGTATGTTTTCACAACAAGACCTCATTTAATTACATATAAATGTTGTGATAGCCTAGAGGGGTCATTACTGTGAAACAGCCAAGGAATAAACTACAAGCAAAATGTGCAACTGCGTGATTCTGCATAGAAATGCTGTCCCATGTTGACATAGGGTAACTTCTTATTGTCACTTTGATTCCTCTCTGTCTTCAGCTGTCTGAAAATTACAAGCTCATTCATCAGGCGGATTTTGCTGATAATGACAAAGGATTACCAGCATTTATGTTGTAATCGTTACGATTACTTTTCGTCTCTTTGGTTTTATAGAATGAATAAAGTTTTATTTAAGAATGACGTAATTAACACATTACTGTCGGCTTTTTTTGGTTCTTGTTTCATATACTAGTCACAACTGCTTCCCTTGTCATGTTATTTGAAGCTAGAATCGAACTCTCTCTACAATGATTTATTTTTTAACTGTCTTCCCGGCGTTTGAGTTCTATTTTTCGATAATTGCAAAAAATTTCCTTGCATGGTTTTCTTTTTTGATTTCAGCCCACACGTTATTCGCAGAATGTGGAATCTAATTACAAAAATCGAACATCCACAAGCACTGCTATGTTGTCTTCTCATGTATGTTATTATCCTTAGAGGTGCTATCAATGCAAGCATTCACAAGGAAAATTGTTGTCAAGTTATTTGTGTATGATGTTATTAGCGTCTGGTGTGCTGAAGAGCGAATTGCTTCCAGTGAATAGGCTGGCTGCTTTAGATCCAAATCGTAGTTACAGAAATGCGGATAAAACTCATTGGCCTGTAATAGGCCTTCATGCTCACAGTCAGGGCTGTGGCATCTGGCGACACTGTGTCATCGAAGGGTGAGCTTCCCGTTGCCACCCCCTCAAGATCAACATCGGTTGAACAAGAATATCCCGCCCGTCGTTAGTGCAATAGAGAATTGGTAGAATTGCAGCATATTTTTGGCAATTATGTGACCATCAAGTTACTTCCTGTTTTGGCTGAGAGTTATCCTGCTAAATTCTCTCGATATTTTCTTATAATTTATGTTAAGTGTTCACAATTATTCTCACTTAAAGTATGACATAGAGGTAGCAAATTTATGGCTTTGAGTCCGGTAAAGCACGTTCCCACAGAAACTGCAGCTTACTTCGCCATTTAAGTTCCGAATTCCCTGTCTAAGTCATCAGTGGGACAACAAGGATGCTATATTCAACGCAGTTTTCGCTAGCTTACTGGTAAAGTATAGGGCCCGTAAAATAGAAAATTGCCCTACTTTGGTTTATAATATTGCAAGAGACAAGATTTTTACCTCTTCTGTGAAAGAGCCCCTAGCTGATTTTGGACTGAGCGTAGACCTAGACCGTTTAGGAGTCGAAAGTGCATATTATCCTCCCAATTCCTCACAGTCTCCGATATTTAGTTAAGGACGACTGTTTTCGTAACGATATCACGATAAGATACAGTTCATTTGTATTTGCAAAGTGCATAAAAATGGTTCAAATGGCTCTGAGCACTATGGGACTCAACTGCTGTGGTCATCAGTCCCCTAGAACTTAGAACTACTTAAACCTAACTAACCTAAGGACATCACATACACCCATGCCCGAGGCAGGATTCGAACCTGCGACCGTAGCAACAGCGCGGCTCCGGACTGGAGCGCCTAGAACCGCACGGCCACCGCGGCCAGCAAAGTGCATAAAAAATAGCATTTTTCATTAGTTCATCGGACAGAGCAGATAAACATAGTAGATAAGGATCTAAAACAGTCTCACAATGCTGATTCGAGACATGCCGCTATGGGATTGTAGGTCTGCAGATGCACAATGTTGAGGAAATTCAGAAAGAGATGAAAAATGTATAGCGGATCTAGAGTCTATTAAAGAATGTACTAGGTAAATCGCCCGAAGGCAAGAAGTACAATAAATTCGAGACTGCAGGTGTACAGAAGTTGGAATGTGGTACCTGTGGTAAGTACTACATAGTGCAGATGGGAAGTAATTTTCAGATACGATAGAAATAGCACAGCAGGTCGTCGCACAGAATGGACCACGGATAACATTTAAGAACTGAGAGGAATGCTCCAGGTGCCGTAGAGAATACAATGATCATTTTACACGGGGCAGAAAAAGGGGCCAAATTAGATATCCTTGAAGAGATGGAAACAAATAAGGTGAAGGCAAAAGACAAAGATAAATTGCTAAATTAGCGGGCAGAATTCAAGTATGCCATATTTTTTAAGTTTTTCTAAAGAGTGCACAGAAGCGCCAGAGGAACTTGTATACGCATGCGTATTCAAATACAGAGATATGTAAACAGGCAGAATACGTCGCTGCAGTCGGCAAAGCCTACATAAGACAACCAGTGTCTCGCGCAGTTGTTAGATCGGCATGTTATCAAGATTTAAGTGAGTTTGAATGTGGTGTTATAGTAGGCGCACGAACGATGGGACACAGCATCTAAGAGGTAGCGATGAAGTGGGGATTTCGCCGTACGAACATCTCAAGAGTGTACCGTGTGTATCAGGAATCAGGTAAAACGTCAGATCTCGGACATCGCTGCCGTCGGAAAAAGTTCCTGCAAGAACCGCACCAACGACTGAAGAGAATCGTTCAACGTGACAGAGGTGCCACCCTTCCGCAAACTACTACAGGTTTCAATGTTGGGCCTTGAAAAAGTGTCCACGTGCGAACCATTCAACGAAACATCATCTATATGGGCTTCTGGAGTCGAATACCCACTCATGTACGTTTGATGACGGCACGACTAAAGCTTTATATCTCGCCTGAGCCCTTCAACACCAACATTGAACTGTTGATGACTGGAAACATGTTGCCTGGTCGGAAAAGTATAGCTTCAAATTGTATCGAGCGGATGGAAGTGTACGGGTATCAAGACAACCTCATGAAACCATGGACCCTGCATGTCAGTAGGGGACTCTTCAAGCTGATGGAGGCTCAGTAATTGTGTTGGACGTGTGCTTTTGGAATTATGTGGTACTCCTGATACGTCTAGATACGACCCTGGCAGGTAAAACGTACGTAAGCATCCTGCCCATCACCTGCATCGATTTGTCCCCATTGTGTATTGCGACGGACTTAGGTAATTCCAGCCGGACAATGCGTGACCCCACACGCCCAGGATTGCTACATAGTGGTTCCAGGAGTTGAGTCTAAACGCTTCCGCTGGCCAACAAACTTCCCAGACACGAAAATTATTGAGCATATCTGGGATGCCTTGCAGCACGCTGTTCAGAAGAGATCTCCACCGCCTCTTACTCTTACGGATTGATGGACAGTCCTGCAGGATTCATGGTATCAGTTCCCACCAGCACTACTTCAGACATCAGTCGAGTCCATGCAACGCCGTGTTTCGGCATTTCTGCATGCCGGCGGGGGCCCTACCCGATATCAGGCAGGTATACCAGTTCATTTGGATCTTCAGTGTATGATGATGTATGGAGATACTGTACTAAGGTAATGTACTGTTCTGCACAGTGTGATGATTATTGCTCACCAGCGTCTGTGCTGCTCCCCCTGATTTTCGTCAATAGCTGGTCAAAATAACTTGCTTTTGCTTAAGTCGTGGTCTGCATGTAGAAGATAGTACTCCCTTAGAGCAAACTATCCCTCTCAAAGAGCGTGTCACATTGCAGTTCACGCCATATGGAACTACTGGACAAATTAACCCTCTGGATGTTTATTTTTTCCGAGGCTGAAAACATATTATCGCACTATCTGCAGCTACGCCTTAAACGATATGCAGTTTCACGATAAGCTCCACGATAGAATGTTTCGCATTAATTTGCATGCTATCATATTCTATCAGTTTTTATCACTTCGTTACACCATTATGATTCTATATTCATTCTTTAAGAGTGGATACCTAGCTGAAAGTTCTTCACTGTTTGTAATTCCCAAGGAGTTTGCCTTCGATCTCGGTGGTGCGAACCTTTGTGATTACAGGTAAGCGCCATTTTTCATTTGTTGTTCATGGTGCAAAGTTAGGTTTCTTTTGTACAGTTCTTGAATATCAACGATGTCCATTTTGTGAAGTATAATACATACATCCCACATAAGGTTGATTTCTGCACCTCCCGGACTCTCATTTTCTATAGCCCAACTGATACAAATCATGAGTCATTAGCAGCTAATATTTTTCCTGTCATAATTGTTAACTCAGCACTAAAATGAATTTTACCAAAGAGTGAACTTGATACCTCGCACTCAATGGATTCCTTGTCAGTTTTGTTAACTCTCGGCCACAGGACCCGGTTCGGGGATTTTCTCCGCTCAAGACTCTGAGTGTTTGTGTGTGTGTGTGTGTGTGTGTGTGTGTGTGTGTGTGTGTGTGTGTGTACATTTCCCTCTCATCATTATTTGCTCATCAACGATGAGTAAGTTTTCAAAGTGGGGTCAAGTAATAGGAATTGCACCAGCCGGCCATGGATCCCAGATGCGGTCTCCTGGCCTACAGAGTTACATACACATTTCATTATCATGATTCTTTGAAGGTAAAGGTTGAGTTAGATGAAAATTCATCTCCGCGAATTATGGCACATGTACCACAGGTAATACATGTGGCAGCATTGATGGAAGAAACTGTAACGTATCTTATTTTTTTGGATGGTACACATTTCTGCCCCAGTGTGCCATTGCTGAATGCTTGCTGAGTCTGAGGGCTTGCCATCAGCAAGTAACAGAGTTAGGGTGCAATGAAAAAGACATTATATTATGATACACTTGACAGACTGGCTGGGATGATAGAGACGTAGGTTTACTAAAATTATTTTTAATGTTAGACGCAGCCATGTTTATGTTTTCAAATTACTAGTTTCAACCGCTCAAAGCGAATTTCTTCAGATCAAAGACTGAGACCAATAATTCCTCTAGAAGCACATACGTTGAATGAGCGGTATCGATGATTTGTCGAGCTGGAAACCCTCTTCTTGGTGAATAGGTCGTCTGCGAGACCGTGCTGAAAAGTAATGCCTCCGAATTTTAAATAAAACAAAAATTATTAATATTCTACATCTTTACTCTTCATGTCTACATATTTATTTCTCAACATAGTCTCCTGGTGACGAATGCACTTCCCCCAAAGAGAGACCAGTTTGATGATACTGTCACTGTAGAATGTTTGTCTTTGTTGATCTTTGCTTGCACCACTTCATCATCAATAAAGTGAAGACCTCGAAGGTCTTGTTTAACTTTTGGAACTATATGAAAATCGAATAGGGCCAAGTTGGGACTGTATGGAAGATGATCGATGGCAGTGAACGCAAGGCGTCGGATTGTTGCAGATGTCGCGATGCTCGTGCGTGGCTTTGCATTATCACGTTAAAGAAGAGGGTGCTCCGTGTATGAACGAATTCTTCGTTTTCGAAACTCGGTTACAGCGCGCTGCTTCCCACGTACTGACATAGTTATGTTACACACCGTCATGTTACACGCTAGAATCCAGAGCCCCCTACCGGTAGGGGCTGCAGATGTGTAGACATTAAGAAAAAAGATGTCTAATGACAGTATCGTTAGTTTTATTATAAAAGCATTAAGGGTTTTCACGTCATAAATTGGGCGGGATTACTCATCAATACGCCCTCGTGTTTCCATAGCTTCCTTGACCACTGAATGCTAATAGGATGACGCTATAGCTAGTATCTTGCCTTTCCCGTAATCCTTGAAATGGAAAGTGGAAATGAAATGTTCAGCCATTTCAGATTTTGTGGGGCGTAGGTGACAGGTGTACCGCTGGTGTTCGGTGCACTGTTCTTGAACAGAACGTATTTTTCTCATGTATATCTTTCACCACACCCACAAGCTATTTCATAAACACTGAGGTGGCCAAAGGCAGGGGATAGCGATGTGCACATTTACAGATGGCGACAGTGTCTTCTACTCAAGGTATAAAAGGGCAGTGCATTGGCGGAGCTGTCATTTGTACTCATGTGATTTATGTGAAAAGGTTTCCCATGTTATTATGGCCGCACGACGGGGATTAACAGTCTTTGAACGCGGAACGGTAGTTGGAGCCGGACGCATGAGACATTCCATTTCGTAAATCGTTCAATATTCCGAGATCCTCAGTGTCAAGAGCGTGCCGAGAATACCATATTCAGTCATTACGTCTCACCACGGCCAATGCAATGGTGGACAGCCCTCACTTAACAACTCAGAGGAGCGGCGTTTGCATGAAGTTGTCAGTACTAACAGACAAGCAACACTGAGTGGAAGAACCGTATAAATCAATATGGGAAGTACAACAAACGTACCCGTCAAGGCAGTGCGGTGAAATTTGGCTTTCATGGGCTATAGCAGTAGAAGACCGCAGCGAGTCCCCTTTCTAACAACACGAAATCGCCTGCACCGCCTCTCCTGCAGTCATAACCATATAAGTTGGACCATAGACAAGTGGAAAACCGTTGCCTGGTCAGATGAGTCCCGATTTCGGTTGGTAAAAGCTGATGGTAGGTCTAGAGTATGGCGCAGACCCCATGACGTCATTGACCCAGGTTCTCAACAAGGCATTGTGGAAGCTGGTGGTGGCTCCTTAATGGTGTGGGCTGTCTTTACATGGGAAGACTGGAACCTCTGGTACAACTGAACCCATCACTGACTGGAAATGTTTATGTTCAGTTACTTGCCGACCATTTGCAGCCATTCATTAACTTCATGTTCCCAAACAACGATGGAATTTTAACGGGTCACAATTGTTCTTCACTGATTTGAAGAACATTCTGGACAGTTCGAACGAATGATTTGTCCAGCTATCTAATATATATAGGGCATAATCGAGAGGTCAGTTCGTGCACTAAATCCTGCTCTGGAAAACACTTTCGTAATTATGGACGTGTATAGAGGGAGCATGGCTAAATATTTCTACCAAGTTGACTTGCTGCAGTACGCTGGGCAAAAGGAGGTCTGACACGATATTAGCAGGTATCCATGACCTTTGTCCATTTAGTGTATATCCACCTTTCGTAAAAGCAAATCAACTTCCACAGTTCCCAAATGAACTGCTGCCTTGATCGCTGGAAGGAAGAACACATCCATTTCATGATTCTTCATTATTGTGATAACTTTTGAAGACGTATTTCTCTCATACAGTAGAAAGGCGTAGACCTTACACCACATTCTTCATGCGCCTCTTTTGGTTGATCTGCCGTTTTAGATTGCAAAACTCTCTTATTTATTTATTTAGTTATTTATCCGTTAGCACTGAATACCTCTTCAAGTGTACCGGTTTACCCGGTAGGGTGTCAGCGTTCGTACTACAGTCTATGTACTAAAATTTTTGACGTAGACTCGTAGTCCACGAAAAATTTTGGCAGCTAAAGGGCTGCATTTATTAACCTGTATTGATGGATTTACGGTGCATGAAACGGCGTAAAAAAGACTTCTAACGTCGAACTCATACATCCAGAATCACTTGACAGCTCTTCATTTCCCGTCGCGTCGTAAACTTGATATTTTCGTGAATGGAGTTAAGTCGTTCAAGAAACTCCATCAATTTGTCCTCACCATGGTGACAAACTATGAATGTGCCATTTACATATACTGATAAGCCAAAACATTGTGACCACTGCCCACAGCGAGCTTGGATGCCGCCTAGTGACTTTACTGGCACGTGACACGCTATGAGAAGTATGTCAGAGCAGCAGAGACGGATTAGGTGTCACCCTAGCAAATATATTGGCTGCAAATGAGGAAATACACTGAGATAAGCGGCTTTGTCTAAGGACAGATTATTATTGAGTAACACCTGTGAACGAGCATCTCTAAACCAGCGAATTTGGTCGAATGTTCATGTGCTACTGTCGTGAGCGGAAAGAAGTAGAAGGACCGTGAACCTACCACAAGGCGTTAAATGGTTGGACGTCCAAGACTCTTCACTGAACGTGGGATTCACAGGCATGTCTGCTCTGTAAATTAGGATGGATGGTGATCTGTGGCATCTCTGCCGAAAGAACACAATGCTGGTACACGCATGAATGTTTCGGACCATCATCGTACATTGTTGAATATGGAGGTCTGCAGCAGACCACTGCTACGTGTTCACATGTTGACCCAACGACGTTGTCTACTATGATTGCAGTGGGCATCGGGACCACCGAGATTAGACCATTGATCAGCGGAAACGTGTCGGCTCTTCCGGTGAACTATATTTTTGCTACACTTCGTCGATTGTTGTCTCCACAAATGCCATCACAGAGGTGAACAGCGGCTCGAAACGTGCAGCGTGCCACGGACGCACGCTGGTGGGAGCCGTATTATGCTATGAGATACATTCTCCTGCTCTTGCATGGGACCTGTGGTAGAAAAGTCACGTTGCAACTCTTATTTATTTATTGCTCCGTGGGACCAAATTAAGGAGAAGTCTCCATGCTCATGGAACGAGTCAATACATGAAATTATAACACGAGAGTAGAAACGGATAAAATCGCTCGTCGGTCGAAGTTTCTCGTGTGACAAAATAGTCTCTCTCTCTCTCTCTCTCTCTCTCTCTCTCTCTCTCCTCCCGCGTCCCATCCGAACAGACCTCGGAACACGCACAACGACACCGACCGACCGCCGTGTCATCCTCAGCGAAGGCGTCACAGGATTCGGATATGCCGGGTCCTGTGGTCAGCACACTGCTCTCCCGGCAGTTGTCAACTGATTTCAGGTGATGCCACATGAGACGACTTGCGTGTCAGTGATGATGATGAAGCGGTCGGTGATGAGGACAACACAATACCCAGTCCACGAGCGGAGAAAATCTCCAAGCCGGCCGGGAATCGAACCCCAGCGCTGCATGATAGGCAAGCACGTAACCACTCACCTAAGCAGGCGGATGGGACCTGTGGTAGTAATTAAAGACACGCTGACAGCTGCCAGCCACCTGCATGCATTCAAGCTTGATGTCGTCCCGACTGTGATGTCATCTTCCAGCTGTGTAATTGTCCGTGTCTCGGATCCAGAACCGTGCTGCAGTGGTTTGAGGACCATCACAGTAAATTCACGTTTAGGTCTCGGCACCCAGATCGCCTGATGTACCGGGTGATCAAAAAGTCAGTATAAATTTGAAAACTGAATAAATCACAGAATAATGTAGATAGAGAGGTACAAATTGACACACATGCTTGGAATGACATGGGGTTTTATTAGAACCAAAAAAATACAAAAGTTCAAAAAATGTCCTACAGATGGCGCTTCATCTGATCAGAATAGGAATAATTAGCGTAACAAAGTAAGACAAAGGAAAGATGATGTTCTTTACAGGAAATGGTCAGTATGTCCACCATCATTCCTCAACAATAGCTGTAGTCGAGGAATAATGTTGTGAACAGCACTGTAAAGCATTTCCGGAGTTATGGTGAGGCATTGGCGTCGGATATTGTCTTTCAGCATCACTAGAGATGTCGGTCGATCACGATACACTTGCGACTTCAGGTAACCCCTAAGCCAATAATCGCACGGACTGAGGTCTGAGGACCTGGGAGGCCAAGCATGACGAAAGTGGCGCCTGAGCACACCATCATCATCAAACGAAGCGCGCAAGAGATCTTTCACGCGTCTAGCAATATGTTGTGGTGGACCGCCATCCTGCATAAACATTGTACGTTCCAGCAGGTGTTTATCAGCCAGGCTGGGGATGATGCGATTCTGTAACATATCGGCGTACATCTCACCCGTCACGGTATCAGTTACAAAACCAGAATCAAGCATTTCCTCGAAGAAAAAAGGCCCGATAACGGTAGATGTTGTGAACCCAACCCATACCGTGACTTTCTCGTCGTGCAATTGAGTTTCCACAATAGTTCTATGAGTTTCGGTAGCCAAAATTTTGCAGTTGTGGGCGTTGACAGGCCCTCGGAGCCAGAAATGAGCTTCGTCGGTCCACAACACGTTACTCAACCAATCGTCATCTTCCTCCATCTTTTGAAACGCCCACACCATAAATGCGCTCCGCTTCACTAAATCGCCGGGTAACAGTTCATGATGCCGATGGATTTTGTACGGATAGCATCGGAGGGTACGCCTCAGTGCCAACCAAACAGTAGTGTATAGAATGCCGGTGCGACGTGCGACTGCACGAGCGCTGACATCCCCGTGCATAGACGAACCCGCTACAGTCTCCAATTCTTCCTGAACTGTCTCAGCAACATTATGCCTAGTGCTCGGTCGGCCACTACGGGGTCTATCGTCTAAACAAACAGTGGCTTGGAACTTCTAAATCATTCTCGCCACAGCTGCGTTTGTCAACGGACCTTTAGCCGTTCGAATCCCCTTCCTATGGCGATAAGATCGTAACGCTGAACTAGCACATTCACCATTCACTAAAAGCGCCTTTTCAGGTAATGTCAACATGCTGCGACTGCTGGCGCATCTGATTCTCTCTTTCATTACAGCTCCGTTTATACACGATTGTCATGCGCAGTCACTGACGTTTTGCTGTTGGACATTTTGTGAACTTTGTTTTTATTTTTGGTTCTAATAAAACCCCATGTCATTCCAAGCATGTGTCTCAATTTTTACCTCTCTATCTACTTTATTCTGTGGTTTATTAAGTTTTCAAATTTATACTAACTGTTTGATCACCCGGTAGATCCTATGGAACCCGTTTGGGTTGCTAACGAGCTCTATCTCCGCTTACGGATATTAGCCGCCAGTTAATTACGAGAATTACTTGACCTGTGCGTAGACATCTAATGTCACATACTTCCACAAACATACCAATAAACTGTCGGATCCGTGATACGCTGAATGAGTTATCTATTTCGTTCCAAAGACGGATAAGTAAGCTATCAGGTGGTTGGTTGGTTGATTTGTTTGAGGAGGGGGGGGGAGGGGGGGGGGAGGAGACCAAACATTGAGGACATGGATCTCATTTGTTTATGGAAGGATGGGGAAGGAAGTCGGTCGTTCCTTTTCGAAGGAACCATCCCAGCATTTCCCTGGAGCGATTTAAGGAAGTCATGGAAAACCTAAATAAGGATGGCCGGACGCAGGTATGAACCGTCGTCCTCCCGAAAGCAATGTCCTCGTTGTTTGGTATCCTTACAAACGGTTTCACTACACTCAGTTTGATATTTAATGGTGAAAGAAATACATTTTTGTGGTCTAGAAGAGGTTCGTAACGGGTAATTTTAGTCGCAAGCACAAAATGTCTCCGACTCGACCAAAAATTTACACTCCATTACTTTTAGTTTGGCCAGCTGCACCACTCACATTAAAAGCAAGCCATTTCCGACTGCCGAACTTGCTGTCCTAGTAAAAGTTCTGTAACTATACTTTATTCCATTATAACATAAAAAACTTTGAGGTTCGCCGAGGACATTGTAATTCTATCAGAGACAGCAAAAGACTTGGAAGAGCAGTTGAATGGCATGGATAGTGTCTTGAAAGGAGGGTATAAGATGAACATCAACAAAAGCAAAACGAGGATAATGGAATGTAGTCGAATTAAGTCGGGTGATGCTGAGGGAATTAGATTAGGAAATGAGACACTTAAAGTAGTAAAGGAATTTTGTTATTTGGGGAGCAAAAATAACTGATGATGGTCGAAACAGAGAGGATATAAAATGTAGACTGGCAATGGAGAGGAAAGCGTTTCTGAAGAAGAGAAATTTGTTGACATCGAGTATAGATTTAAGTGTCAGGAAGTCATTTCTGAAAGTATTTGTATAGAGTGTAGCCCTGTATGGAAGTGAAACATGGACGATAAATAGTTTGGACGAGAAGAGTATAGAAGCTTTTGAAATGTGGTGCTACAGAGGAATGCTGAAGATTAGATGGGTAGATCACATAACTAATGAGGAAGTATTGAATAGGATTGGGGAGAAGAGAAGTTTGTGGCACAACTTGACTAGAAGAAGGGATCGGTTGGTGGGACATGTGTTGAGGCATCAAGGGATCACCAATTTAGTATTGGAGGGCAGAGTGGAGGGTAAAAATCGTAGAGGGAGACCAAGAGATGAGTACACTAAGCAGATTCAGAAGGATGTAGATTGCAGTAGGTACTGGGAGATGAAGAAGCTTGCACAGGATAGAGTTGCATGGAGAGCTGCATCAAACCAGCCTCAGGACTGAAGACCACATGAATGAATGAATGAATGAAACATAACTGTACATGATAGCAGAAAACTAAAAGCAACTTTCACATGAGCATAAAACAGTTTTCCATCATTTGATGATATGGAAATTGATGTTTTCAATGTGTGTGCTTCGAGCAGATCGGGATAAATTCCCGTCGCACAGTATAGTTTTATAACAGAAACAGGGGGTAATAACAATAAATTTCCGTAGTATCATGATTACGGACTTCTCTTTTCATGCTGCCCCCTATCTTAATGTTTGTATACTTGAGAACGGTGTGGAAGGTACCGTGGCTGAAATTAAAATATTCTGTTTCTTGAAAGACACACTGCCGCAAGTTCACAAGCCCTCTGGTGCAGGTACAGAGGGCTCCTGTTTGCGTGCGACCCAGGCGCAGCCCGATACACCTCCTGGCTATTTGCGGTACATCATTACACGCCCTTTCACCAGGGCATCTTTAGACGTGTCTATTACTTCACCGAAGAGCGCGCCTTTAGACACCCAAGCCTCTCGCACACACACACACACACACACACACACACACACACACTCACACACAAACACAGAGAGAGAGTGAGAGAGAGAGAGAGATGAAGTTCACACACGGCTGCTCGCTATGTCAGCGTCTGAGCGTACATCATGCTGCGAACAGCCCCTGCACTCTAGAGTAAAGAGATGGGAAAATGAGGACAACCAGGTATAGAAAGCAAGAAGAGTACAAAAAGAGAGATTAGCGAAGCGCGGGGAAGTGGAGCTCTCCGGCCGTGTAATGCGAGTTTCGTCGCCCCTCGCATTCTTTGCTGCAGGCTTCGCAGCGGGCATGTCACATTTCAAGTAAATGGAGGTAGCCGACGTTGAAAGTCGGTTGCAGACCTTTATCCTGGCCGTATGAAGCAGATTTTTAGCTCCAGCAGGAGCTCGGACTACCCGCTTTTTGAAGGCTGCGGCTGAATATGCTCGAACAACAATTTCAAAGTAATATTACATTTCGGTTAGTCATAAAGGATTTTCTAAAATCTCTCACATGGTATGTGCGCCAGAAGCAGTATTTGTTGAATAAAAGAGGTAAGTAACTACTCTAAATATGGTAAGAAACGTTTATTACACATTTCTAGAAAGAGGAATTATACAGGATGGTCAGAAACAGTCTGAATAGATTCTCGGGGGGCTTCAGGGTAGGTTGTGCTGATAAATAGCAGTTAAGAAAAAAGGTCTAGTGTTTTCAGACTGTTTCTGACCACCCTGTACATGAAACGCCGAAAGTTCTCAAAGCCACTTATTGTGACTGTGAAGCAAGTGTGCTGGTAAACTTTATTGTGCGTGTGAATCAAGTGTGCTGGGAATCTTAAGCTTGAAAGAAGCAGTGTAACTAATTTTTCGAATGACAAATGTAAGAAACAAAATATTCAATGTAGTAGACATACACAAATAAATTTAATTTTTGCAGCCAGTAGTTGATTTGAGGGAAAGACGTGAAGTAAGTCTTATGCGGCTATACTTACACATTAAGTAAATATAAGAAACATAAATACCTATGAAACGTTCTAGAAAAGCATGAGTTAGGCAACTTGTCTCACATATTGAAAAAAAAGTAATTAGACTAAGTTGGTTCAATGCGCGTAATTTATTTTCGCTTGCACATGAAATTTTTCTCCTTAAATTTGTGCACTGTTTACTTACTTACCTTCATGAAAGTGGTGTTGAAAATGTCTACATCTACATCAACATTTATACTCCGCTAGCCACCCAACGGTGTGTGGCGGAGGGCACTTAACGCGCCACTGTCATTACCTCCCTTTCCTGTTCCAGTTGCCTATGGTTCGCGGGAAGAACGACTGCCGGAAAGCCTCCGTGTGCGCTCGAATCTCTCTAAATTTACATTCGTGATCTCCTCGGGAGGTATAAGTAGGGGGAATCAATATATTCGATACCTCATCCAGAAACGGACCCTCTCGAAACCTGGACAGCAAGCTACACCGCGATGCAGAGCGCCTCTTTTGCAGAGTCTGTCACTTGACTTTTCTGAACATCTCCGTAACGCTATCACGCTTACCAAATAACACTGTGACGAAACGCGCCACTCTTCTTTGGATCGTCTGTTGAAAATGTCTACATCTACATGTCGAGAGGAACGAAAATACATAGCAGATTGGATATCGACCCTGGATCTCCTGATTATCGCGAAAAGTCGCTTTAACCAACGGAACTGCATTAAGCTAATTCCATTCACGTCACTCGCTGAGTATAATTTATTGGTACACAACCCTCTTGCAAGTGAAGCCACGCTCTTCCTCCAGACCTGTTAGCACAGTAGTGTCATTACTACATATATCGTGAACTATTTCTGATTGTAATGTCTGAAAGTTATAGATGGATCATCAGCGACATTATCTTTTGAGAGACATGCCCAGTAACTGCATTAGCCCGCCGGACTTTGGTGAATGCTCATCGTCACTACGAGAACCGGCCAACTATGACGTGTGCAGCGGGAGCGCATTAGTTCAGCAGAGGGAGTCGGACGAGACGCAAGTGCTACAGCGGTAACTGCGATATCAGCTGCAACAAATCACCTGCTGAGCATTAGTGGAAACTTGTGTCATATCGTATGGAGAAATAAGCACAGTGGCAAAATATTATTCACTTCCAGGACACATGCCGCTTATAACGTGCAATACCGCTTCTACCCCTGGTGAGGGACTCACACTGGGAAAGAAGAGTGTCCTAAAAGTTTCTTCAGAAATGTCACATTGGCAGTTACAACCCACAGAGAAATCAGACTGAAGGGATGTTGATTTTTACGTTTCACCTGCAGCTGATAATAGCCCTATATACGGCGGTTAGACAAAAACTACTTCGCGAGACAGTCATACATGAACATAAATGCATATGATACTAAAGCCTGGAGGTTGCGCTGCTTCATTTGGCAACGAAACTTCTCAGTAGGTTGCAAGTTTCAGTCGTGGTCAGGACAGGGTTCTGTGTAGTCAGTGCGGTATGTCGAAACTTAGTGAACTCGAACGTGAACAAATTGTTTGTGTTCGAATGGTGAGTGCTTCCGTAACCCAGGTAGAGGAAATGTTCCAAGAGAAACCATATACACGGGAAGTGGAAAAAGCATCATCAGCTGCGGAAGAAAGTGTGTATTGTGCGATCGCGACACACGGTGGCTGGAGAGAACTATGACGAATAGTAAGAGAACGATAGCAGCCCCATAGCGATGGGACAAACGAGCAGCTTTAAAAACCGATTGGCTAGTCGATTCTTTTTCCGTTCACATGGTATTTTCAGTCTAATGAAACAACTGAGTAAAAATAGTCTCTGCGGCCATGTCAGCTATACATAAGTGATTGTCTCACTCGCCGGGTTTGGGCTGTTTTACTTAATGTAAGACACCCAGCGGACACAAATCTCTGACGTTTACGTCTGTTATATGAATTTTTACACTCAGTCCAGCATTGGAAATGAAATCTTCTTGATCAAACAAATGTGATCAAACATTCATCAGACTTTTCTTTGACTCAGGTATTAGAAATCGTGCAAATAACGGTATTACAATGTCATCAGATTTTCTTTGAGAAAAAGAGGGATGAATATCTGAAAGCCAATAACTGTTTAGTACGTAGTATAGCTATTAAGAAACATTTTTAATTCTACAAAAGATGTAGATTTCTTCATTTATATCCTCAGGAGTACATCATGGCCCTACTTCACGGCTTACGGCCTCCGCAATCTTTATATAGCTCTCGCTTCTTCTTATTCTGTTTTTGTATTCGTGATGCTCCGAGTTATACAGTGATTCTTCTGCCTCGTATATTTCTATCAGTTTCGTTGTAGATGCAACAGACCATGTAAATTTCGAAGTCAGCTGATAAATGTTAGATGTCAGACAGCTACAGTGATGCTAGCTCTCCAGGTGGTTACATTTCTCCATACAGTAAATAGAAGACGAACACTTACTTTGATCAGATGTAATACAAGGCACTCGATTTGGTAAAAGGAAATTTGACCAAGGCGTAACTTTGACAGAGTCCCTTATTACACTATCAAATTTTATTTGACGAAGAATCGTTCTCAAAGAAAATTTTATGGTTGAATAGTGGTCTCAGTATCTGAGGTTGGGTTATTCACTTACCTACTCTTTCAGCCTTTTCGGTTATTCATAAACCATGGCTAGGGTTGTAACGTTTTTAGAACAATAACGTATTTAATTTCAAGGAGAGATGAATAAAGCGAACGTTTATAAAAATATTAGTTTCTTGCGGAAACGTCCTCTTACGTGTTTCACATTAAGAAACGCTCAGCAGAAAATGACTTGATACTGTACGAGCTGTGGAAGCCTACAAACAGGCTGGGTGTCACTTTATGTGAGTGGAAGGGTACAACTATTATTAAGAATGTTAACTTCAGTTATGTTTTATCACAAAGACAATAAAAATTCAGTGTTTCGAAAGTGAACTTATTCCTGCGTAACAGGCATCTTTCGCCTATTCATGTTAGGCATCTTTTTTACCTAAATATACGTATCTTAATATGAGATTTGTTGTAATTCTTTCGCAGTTCTGTTAAAATGTAAATATTCCTATTTATAACTATATGGGATTTAAGTAAAAAACGGAATCGTATAGCTATAAATAGAAATAGCTCCGAGGGTGTTCTGAAAAGTAATGCCTCCGAATTTTTTACTCTGTTCTCAATATCGGTTGAGGTATTACATGTCAAGCATATTATTCAGTAGAGTTTCCCGTTTCGCTCATGCAGTTGCAACCCTATGCCACTACAGCGCTCCTAACTTTAGCGTGTAACACGGCGGCGTGTAACATAACTATGAGAAACAGTGTGGTATAATCTAGTTCCTAACCGCAGAAAACGTGCCTCAATACAAAAATGAAAGCTGTATAGGGTGAAGATTTTATTGCAATCATTAAATTTCGGCGTTGTGTTGTTAGTGCTCGTAATGGAGGAAACGGTTGTGCTAACCTCAACGTGTGTGACAGAGCTTGGAGTGTTATCAAAATTTAAAGACCACCTTCACGTTGATAATGATGTAACGGTGCAGGAAGAGGCGAGTCCAACATTCTACAGTGATGGTATCAACAAATTGGTGTCTCATTGGGAGAAATGTGTTTGTCGGCATGATTACTGTTTCGAGAGATAAATACGTAGACATGAAAAATAAGGATTTAGAATGTTAACAACGTTTGTTTTATTCAAAAAGCTTTAGCAGTTCTTACATAAAAATCGGAGGTATTACTTTTCACGACAGGAGGATTTAAGCAAAACTGCTAAAGTATAATCACAAATTTCATATTAAAATATTTTTAATTATATAATTATCTTTTTATATATCATAGACCATGAAGATACCTATCATGAATAGGCGAGATATGTCTGGTACACAAAAATGGATTCAGTTGAAAAAGGTGGTGCTTTTATTTTACAATAAAGCATCACTTGTATTAACCCCCCTTTCCCCTTCTCCCTCCTCCTTTTCCTCCTCCTCCGGCAGTATGTGCGCATACCGCGTGGGTAACACAATGCATAAGACGTCGCTCCAGCGGTCCAGAAGTGTGCATGGTTAACGTCGTCGTCAGTTTACGGTGATGAGCTAGAGATACGCTTAACTGTGAAGCTGAAGTACCAATATTTGAGCGGGAATAGTTATTCCTTCATGCCCGTGGAACAGTATACCTCCTACTTTTTAAAGGCTGTAAAATGTATACAGGTTTGTTGCGTGTATCTGTATGATTTATACGTACGTAGACAATAACGTAATTCTTCTGCACAATATATGTACATCCCACAGAAGAAAGTGACTCAATAAGTGTTTAAGGACTAGATTCAAATGGTTTTTAATTAATTAATACCATTATATCTTTTCAGTAATACAGAATCCAAACAGTCGCTCAAATATGCTTTCTTCACATTCTCATTAGGATACTCTTATGCTCAACTTCGTAGCCCCAACGATACATCAGTTTAAGTAGTTACATATTAGTAGCACCTGGAGCATCATAATCCACAGCAATTAATTAATCAGTTTTAAATGATAAAAGGAAGAATTAGACTATTCAGTAGATAATAAAGTGAAGTCTCTGGGGATATGTATAAATCAGTTGTATATACCTGCTTAGTTTCAACCAATGAAAGTAGTATAGACTGGTTTCACCCAGAAGAATGCAAGGATAGATCTGTCAACTGAGCCACTAACGAGTAAAAAAAATGAAAATGTCGTGTGACTAGGGCCTCCCGTCGGGTAGACCGTTCGCTAGGTGCAAGCCTTTCGATTTGACGCCACGTCGGCGACTTGCGCGTCGCTGGGGGTGAAATGATGATGATTTAAGACAATACAACACCCAGTCCCTGAGCGGAGAAAATCTCTGACCCAGTCGAGAACTGAACCGGGGCCTTTAGGATTGACGTTCTGCCGCGCTCACCACTCACCTACCGGGGGCGGACACTAAACAGTTATTTCACTTGAAAGAAAGAATAAATGCAAGATTCAACAGACAGAAAATCTACAGACTGATTTCAGTTGGAAAGAAATAATGAATTATATAGTTAATATACAAAACCACAACGAGCTATGTCGACTGTTTTCATTTGGTTGCTCCCACAGACTGGTTTCACTCAAAAGAATGAATAAATAACTCAAACGATATGTAAAATTAAAACCGAATGAATAAATTATTTTTCCACAGCCGACTGAATCGATTGTTTTCATTAAATTGTTCGCATCACTACTGTAACAGTCACTGCAGATCTGAATGTCACACTCACAAACCCTACCAGCATTAAAAAAATAAATAAAAATATAGGAAGCTTAAACAGCAGAGAGCTGCAGCGCGAGCTGGAATTCGAAAACAACTCAGCAGTGATGCAAATGACCAAAACAGCAAAACATGGTACCAGAGGCATAAAAGCTTGACTATGGAGCTATTAAAGAAAGTCATTTGAACGAATGAGTCATGTTGCATACTGTTTCCAACTTATGGATGAGTTTCACCCCAGGAGTGATGGTTTGGGCAGACATATCCTGATATTCTATGGGCTCAATGTGTACTTGCGTGGTCGTATTGCTGCCAAGTATAATGTGACCGTTTTGGCTGATCAGGTCCATCTCATGGTATAATGTTTGTTTCCCACTGGTGATGCAGTGTTCTAAGACGACAGGCTCCCTGCTCACTCAGGCCGCATAGTCCAATACTGGTTTCGTGTGCACAGGGATGAACTAACGCACCTTCCCAGGTCATCAGAGTTACCAGATCCCTATATTACTCAGCTTTTTTTGGTCTACTTTTGAGAGGAGGGTGTGTGATCGCTATTCACCTCCATCATAGTTACCTGAACTTCCGACAATTTTTCAGGAAGAATGGTGTAAGGTTCCCCTAAAAACCACACAGGAACTGTACTTATCCGTTCCGAGGCGACTAGAAGCTGTTTTGAATGTCAACGGTTTCCCTACACCATATTAGTCTGGTAACGTCTTATGTTTGTATTGTTTCTGTTTCTTTATGCACCCCTTGCATTTTACATGGGATTAAGATCGACTAATTTACGGGTCAGTCAAGGAGCGATAGGGTGCTTAAGTGTACGTCAAACAAGGAACGCCCTGCGCAAACAGCTGTTGTCATCTTAGATGATTGGAGCGCTCCCAACATACTCATCAAGAAAGAGAAATACTTGTTTATAGACAATTCTGAAATAAATATCCTAGTTCGTGTGCATTGTTACCTGAATGCGTGATTGCATTAATTGTACGAGAAACTCCCCCAGTACATCGCAAACCACTTTCACCCGTAAGTAAATCCTCCTCACGTCGCGGAATGAACCCCTCGTTTGATCGCCTGTGCACTCGACGTCACGCAGCACCCCTTGCGAGAGGACAAATCGTGAAAATCGTGATCCTTCGAACTACGCTATATAAGTCCAGTCAACTACTGTCCTGTTTCTGTGTTGATTGACCAATTATTGACGGACTTGCAGCCTTATACGACGCTATGACCAAGTATACGACTCTAAATATCCTTCACGTTCATTTATTTTTGGAATGATCTCTAGAAAGCTTACTGAGATCGATCCACAGTCAGTGACAGTAGAAATTTTTGTCCCGTTTGGGATCGATGTCAATGACGAAGGGTGACTCTTATTCAAATGGTTCAAATGGCTCTGAGCACTATGGGACTTAACATCTGAGGTCATGAGTCCCCTAGAACTTAGAACTACGTAAACCTAACTAACCTAAGGACATCACACGCATCCATTCCCGAGGCAGGATTGACACCTGCGACCGTAGCGGTCGCGCGGTTCCAGACTGAAGCGCCTAGAACCGCCCGGCCTCACCGGCCGGCGGTGACTCTTGTCTCCGAACTTGTTAGCTAGCATCATTCTGTTACGTGATTTCTAATCATACGCTACTCCTTGTAGACACAAGGGACATTTCGCTTTGACACTCCAGCGAGTCGGGAAACTTCAGTTACAGTGTGCTCGTGAGCACGTCCAAACACGGTAGCTCCTTCCTGCCATTGTGTCACTTCTCTACACCGACCCCTTCTCACTGCGCTGATTGCACACAACTGCCGCATACACACATCATCACCGTCATGACTGAGGTGAGTGGTGGGGGGTCATAGGACCGTCTGCTACCGTTTTTGCACTATCTTCAGCACGACAAAGCGAAAAGTGTGCTCGTTTAAGGGTGTGACTAATATTTAGGTGAAGTCGAGTTGGTGACCCCATGGATGAAATAATGAACATTATGATGACATCTTTCCGGACTGAACATGTAAACAATTAGAGCCGCGCGGGATTAGCCGAGCGGTCTAGGGCGCTGCAGTCACGGACTGTGCGGCTGGTCCCGGTGGTGGGTCGAGTGCTCCCTCTGGCATCGGTGTGTGTGTTTGTTCTTAGGATAATTTAGGTTAAGTAGTGTGTAAGCTTAGAGACTTACGACCTTAGCAGTTAAGTCCAATAAGACTTCACACACAAATGAACATTTTTGAATTAGAGTACATAACGTGCCTTTTGAGAAGATAGATGAAAATCTGCAATTATCCTTGGTGGAATTCGTAACGATCGTGCAAATTAAGCGAGAACAATGTTTCTCCAACAAATACTTCACTGTCAGTAAAATTCTTCTGGGCTGTTACCGCATAGTCAATATATAAAATTTTCCGACGTTTCGGCCATTATTGCAAGTGGCCTTCCTCAGTTCTTTATACTGAGATGACAGCTGATTGAGAGAGACGGGGTTGGAGGAAGGTTTCATTTAGTATGAAGGCATCCACGCGGTGTTGATGGAGGGTGTGAAGGAAGAGGTGTTTGTGGGTGGGCAGGGAGCATATAAACGATGCTGTAATGTTGTCACGCAATTGTAGGGGAGATTTAGATGAGGGTGGTGGTGGGGGTGAAGGTGAAGTGGGCCTGGTTGAGGGAGTAGGTGGCATAGGTGGTGAGATGAAAGATGGAACGGGCACCGACGGCAATTTGGGTAAGAGTATGTGGGCGCTGGAAAGGGTGGATGTTTTGTAGGACAATGGTGGTGAAGCGGATGATATCCTCTGCAGTAGGAGGAAGACAGGGGGAGTTGTTGGGCTGGATGGGATCATCTACTGGATGGACGGGGACAGTGAGCTCTGAGGTGACGGGAGGAGGCTTCGCTTTACATTTGTGTGAGTAGGTAGGATGGGATTCTTTACATGTATTACAGGAGAGGGAGAGGCGAGGTTGCGGCAGTTCTGCAGGAAGTTTGAATCTTTGCAGTGCGGAAAAGTAGGGGGACTCTTACAAGCAGCGGTAACGTCCATGTTATATTTAAGGCAGCGTTGGCAGCGGTAGTAATGAAAGGGGGAGTGGGAGGGGTCAACTTTGCGGCTTATGTTAAGATGAGGGCTCCCTCTGTAAGAAGGCAGTCAATGGAGGAGGAGGATTCAGTGAATAGTCTCGTAAGTTAAGCCGGCCTGGCATCATTATAGATGCGATGGACCGACCGGATTGAAATGTCAGGTTGGGAATTGAGTTCTGCCAGCACCTAAGCCTCTGTGATCGCGGGGCTAAACTTTGTGCAGGCCGCGGTGGCCGAGCGGTTCTAGGCGCTTCAGTCTGGAACCGCGCTCGTGCTACGGTCGCAGGTTCGAATCCTGCCTCGGGCATGGATGTGTGTGGTGTTCTTAGGTTAATTAGTTTTAAGTAGTTCTACGTCTAGGGGAGTGATGACCTCAGATGTTAAGTCCCATAGTATTTAGAGCCATATGAACTACGGACAGCTGCATCAAACCAATCTCTGGACCACAACAACAACAACAACAACAACAACAACAACATTATTCACTAACCTTGTTGCTTTAAAATTTCAAGAACAAAATCGAAATCAGTTTTATTTAAATAATTTAGATTTTCATTCTTAGATTCCTGCGTTAACATTTCAGTTACTAAACCTGTCTTTCTCTGCTGGCATGATCGGCGTTGTAAATCATCTGCTTTTCTCCTCCTATCCTTTACTGTACAGTACGCTAACTACATTTTGTCCTTTAATATAGGGAGAAAATTGTTTTTACAGTCATCAGTATTATCAGTCTTATTCCTTCACAAAGAATACTCTATGTTCCCCAGTACTCCGTATTCACACTGAATTCCGCACTTTGTGATAGGAAAGCGTAACCGATCTTCAACTCCCTCTTTTTCCACACATTACCTGCCTGTGGATCCCTCCCCATCCCACCCTTGCCCCTGATAACCGGAAGGAAGTAGCTATGCCAGAGTACAGAGAAGCTGCTGTCCCTGGTTACAGCATTTTAGCGGAAATGATTCGTGGTGGTTGTACGCTACTACAAGCGCATGCTAACGTGCAATCTTTACCGGCCCACTCGACTGACGAGGAGAACAAGGCAAGTGCCATAACTCTCAGAAATGTCGCTCAGTGGAAAAGGGGTCAAAATAAGCAAGCACGTGTCTCAGCTGATACGTAGATACTCAACCATTTCTGAGAAAATAACGGTCAAAGTTTTTGAGGTACTTTATGTCTTTTAGCCAGAAAGTTGTTCAACCGAAGCGATGGCACACATCGCGGCTTTACACTTCTTCCCCCTTGTTCGATGTCCTATAATTTTATTATTTTAAAATTTTTTCCACCTATCTGCCCAAGTCCGTAGAAGATTGCATATTTAAATAATGTCCTTATTCGTCTGCTGATTGTATGTCTGGTGAATGAACTTAAAAAAATGAAATCAGGATTCATTTGTAATTGTTTTCGCGGGATTTCCTGTAGTTTATATTGATTCGCAATCAGTTACAAGTGTTAGTTTTCGGAAAAGCGATTCGCTATGCTTGCTTGGCCGCGAAATTATTACCAAGAACGTTTCTGTCCCCAGTGAGATTCATACGAAGAAATGTCATCGTGGTAAAGATACCTTCGTACGATGCTCATGGTGTTCGGAACTTCTATGTTTCGAATGTTTCTATGATCAGTGTCATCCAAAGGAATGCGCCTAATCTTCCAAAAGGGTAAACATAAGAAAAAAATATAAGAATTAACGTAAGAATGAAGTAAAAGGATATAAGAATTTAAAAAGGTAGCAAACCGTGAAAATACCGCAGATTCACATTTTAATGTACGACATTGGGAACCCTAGTTATAATTTTACAATTAATGTAACGCCCCCTGTATTTCCGAAGTTTGTAAGAAATATTCATGTAGTAACTTGCTACGGACGTGGTTAGATAAATGATAAAATAAAAATAAAATAAATAAAATCTATAATCGGGTTTTGTACATGGGGCGCAAAACCTGAGCTGCCGCGACGCTAGGCACTACGCCACTGTTTCTGCTCAGATTATCACACTCTAAAACGCATTAAATTACGTCGAAAACTTTAACCGTCGTTCCCTAGGAAACGGTCGAGTAGCGACGGATAATCCGAGACACTTGTTAACTTACCTGCTAGTCTCCTTCACTGAGTGAAGTTTTAGGTAAGTCGAGTGAGCTCAGATGCACATTTCAGGACCTCAGCTTTCGTATCATACTCCTGTCACAGACGTGGCTGAAGCCAAGTATCCCTGCTCGCTCTGTAAGCCTCGATGGTTATGTTCTTCTGAGACATGATATGTGTAACAAACGAGATAACGGTGTAGCAGCATATACAGTAAAAACTTACACCTCAGTGAAGTGATCACGTTTGAAAACGAGGATCAACAGCCCGAATATACTTCATTGAAATTAAACCTGTAGACAGAAAGTGTCTTGTGTGTGAAGTATATAATTCACCCAAGGCTGGACAACTATCTAGCTCTGAATCCGCACTCTCAGGTCTTGAATCTTTGTATGAACACACAATTATAGCCGAAGATGTGAACGTAAACTTCCTAAACAACACTCCTTTAGTTTCTAGATTCAAGAGTATGCTTTCCACCTCAAATTTTACACTGGTTCCACTTTGGCCAACAGATCATACGGTAGAAACTCATACCTCTATAGAAAATTTCGCAGCAAGTCTCCAAATAGAGTTATTTTCACTGATCAGGTCTCCATACATGCCATATATGCCCAATATGTAAGACTCGTAACTTACTCGTTGCAATGTCCAAAGAACAAATAGCAAATGGCCACTTTTAGAGATTTTAAGCCCTTGAATATGTCTCAGCTTATAGCTGACGCCTCTGATATTTATTGGCATAGAATGACACTAAATAACTTTCACGTAAACTGTGAAGTATGTAATTGCAGTGAGAGACTCAGTACGTTGTAGGATAAACAAGTTCCTATAAAAACTGCAAGAATCAGGAGAAAACCCGTACCACGGCTTACCGATCAACTCAAACACTTTATGAGTGTCAGAGACGCAGCACACAAGAAATATAAACGGTAGTCGTCGTCTGAGGATCATCTCGCTTTCAAGCGACTACGCAGCCGAGGTATTTCGGCTGTGAGAAATACAAAACTCGGGCAAGCCCAATGGGAACAGAGGACCTTCCCAGGCCCCCCATCTTACGGTAAAATCAGTTATGTCTAGGAACAGATAAATCTCAAACTGCAGCTGAACCTTTAGTTCCTATTGAGATTTAAGTAAGTCTTTCAGTACGCTTACATCTCTACTTGACCAACATACAAGGACGCAAATCATCGACTCCCTTGAAGTATCAGTGATTGGAACAAATGAAATTTTTTTCTTTGGCCGGTAAGCTTCAACAAAGTCAGGAATTCATTTGCGCGAATTCATTCAGCAGCTGCAGGACACTGCAATGTTGCAATACAAATTACCAGTTTTCTCCTCGATCCATTACTAGCCATAATAACGGATATTTTTAACTGTCCTCTGACCTCCAGGATCTTACCCACAGCCTGGAAAAAGGCCACTCATGAAACTACTACTCAAAATAAATCTGCCAAAGAACCTTCTTATTGCAGGCCCTTTTGCATTCTGATAATATTATCTAAGAAATTACAGTACTTAGTTGACGGTTAGGTTACCGATTACTTAACATCAGATAACCTTCTGGATGAATATCAGTCGGGTTTCCGAGAAAATCACAGCACGATGACTGCTCTTTTAAAAGTGACTGACGTGCTGAAACAAGCTACGAACTAAGAAGAAGCGATATTATGTGCTTTTTGGATTTCACCAAAGCTTTCAACGCTGTAAATTTGATATCCTACTAGCTAAGCTCAGAAGTCGAAATTTTGTTTAGATGCTTTACAATAGTTCCACTCCTACCTTATCCACCCCCAACGGTGTTTAATGATCGGAACCAGGAGTTCACAGTGGAAGGATGTAGCAGCAGGGGTCCTACAAGGATCGGTATTGTGCCCATCACTTTTCTCATTATATGTTATTGGTGCGTCGGCTATTATCTCCCATAGCAAATATCGTTTATACGCTGACGATCTTCAGTTATACGTACCGGACTTAACTTCTTTATGCCAGTGCATAATGGTTTGAATCTTAACTGAGCTAAAACGCAGCTAATCTTAGTCGCTCACAGAATCTCTTCCACCCTAAACAGCACAGGAATCTTCTTCTTCTGCAATGAATTTTGGGTACTTGTGGACCATCACTTAGACTGGACTGAAGAAACAACTGCCGTCTGTAAGAAGGTGTCAGCATCACTTCAGTCCCTACAGAAATATAAAAGATAATACACTCTCGAGCTCAAAAGAAACTCGTAGAGCCATTGATACTCCCCATTCTTCGTTTTGGTGATCCTATTCTCTATGGACTTTCGTATTAGAGCTCACGTTGGCTGGAACTGGCGATGAACTCTTGTGGACGATACATTTGTAATGTACGCTACTTCAGTTGGAAATTTGTTGTAAGTTCCCATGGGACCAAACTGCTAAGGTCATCAGTCCCTAGGATTACAACCTACTTAATCTAACTTAAACTAACTTACGCTAAGGACACTACACATACCCATGCCCGAGGGAGGACTCGGACCTCCAACGGGGGTAGCTGCGCGAGCCGTGGTACGGCGCCTTAAACCGCACGGCTACCCAGCGCGGCCGCTATTTCAAGCATATCACTACTGCCTATGAACAATTTGAACAATTACCATGGCTACGTATCACTAGTGCCTATATCCGTAGAGGTTAACATACCCTGTTTTTCTTGTATCACCTTCTCAATCATCGCACTATTTCCTATTTGTCTTCAGCACTTACACTACTATCTAAACAACACAGCAGAGGTATAATCCTCTCTCTGCCTCAGGACAGCACTGACATGAACTCTGAATCATTTTGTGCGTTAGGAACCCGACTTTAGAAACAATCTTCCTCAATGTATTAGACATATTGATATCCATTCAAACTTCAAAAGACAGCTGATGACCCGCCTTATGTCACAACAGGTATCTCCTCTGTAGCTCGTTCTTATCAACCCTCCCTCCCCCGCCACTTTTCCTTCCACTTGTCTACAGAGTTCTCTACTGAAATTCCTTCTCTTCTGACAGTCAATGTTACTCCTCTTTCAGTCCTCTCCTCTTTCATTATGCCTACCACTTCTTCTAATACCAAGCAAGGCTTCAGAAGTGCTAAGCTAATCAATATTATTCTTAATTCTGCAACTGTTTTATTATTACCGTTAGTGTTACCATTATAATTATAATAAAAATACAGGGTGAAAAGTATTTAAACCGACAAACTCTGGGAGGTTGTAGGGGACATCAAAACAAATATTTTTCCCTAATGTCATTTTTTCCTATGAGGATTATTTTAACCGGTGGAGGCCGTATTACGCTCGTCAGTTGTTAGAGGCCGTATTACGATCTTCAGTTGTTAGAGGGCGTATTACGCTCATCGGCTGTAGGCAACTGCTGTCCACCAGTGTAGTAGTGCACTGTCTCTTTTTACTAATGGAGCGATACACCTGGAGTGCGTACACTGATGTGGTTGGTGCGTGCTACGTAGCGCACCACAACGGACGATCTGCACAGCGGGTTTATCAACAACAATATCCTAATCGCCGTATCTCGCATCATGCGACCTTTGATGCTGTGTACCAACGTCTGCGTGAGACCGGGTCATTTAGCAGATTACCTGGACAGGGACGTCGTCACACGGTAAGAACGCTGCAATTTGAGGAAGCTGTCTTGCAATATGTGGAGCGGGATTCTTCAATCAGCTCTCATGTAGTTGCACGTAACATGAGGACGAATCAGACGAATGTAAGAACAGTCCCTCGAGAGCAATTGTTACGTCCATTTCACTTACAGCGTGTCCAAAACCTGGAACCAGTTGATTATCCACCCAGAGCATAGTTTTCGCAGTGGTACCTGGAACGGAGTGAAATGCATCCTACATTTCCATCCTCTGTGTTGTTTACCGATGAAGCAACGATCGGGCGTGATGGAGTCTTCAACATGCACAATTCGCATGTTTGGAGTGAGGATAACCCACATGCCACAGTTACTAGCGCTCATCAAGTGCGGTTCTTCGTTAATGTGTGGGTCGGTGTTGTCGGGAACCGTTTAAATAGTACGTATCTGCTTCCTAGGCCATTAAATGGCAGTTCTCGCCAGAGCATTGCCTGAATTGCTGGAAGACGTCCCGCTCCCTTCAAGACAATACATGTGGTTCCAACATGACGGGGCGCTGGCACATTTCAGTCGTCGTGTGCGTCGTTTCTTGGACCGACGGTTCCCAGAAACGTGGATTGGCAGAGGTGGTCGTGTACCATGTCCTGCTAGATCCTCAGATATGTCTCCTCTGGACTTTTTTGTGTGGGGAAAGATACACAACCTTGTTTACGCAACATCAAAAGAGGATCTGGTAGCCCGGATAGGAGCAGCAGCAGGAACACTTCAGGATACTCCTAGGGTTTTTGTCAGACAAAACATGATCCGACGGTGTAACCTTTGTTTACATATCAATGGAGGCATTTTTGAAAATCTACTGTAACTGAAATTGGGCTGTGTTTATGTGTTGTCCCTTGGTCATAATAAAACGGAAAAGTGTTTGTTGGTTTAATTAATTTGCCGCCAGAGAAATCTTCCTCTACTGGTTTAAATACTCCTCATAGAAAAAAATGACATTAGGGAAAAATATTTGTTTTGGTGTCCCCTACAACCTCCCAGAGTTGGTCGCTTTAAATACTTTTCACCCGGTAATCATTATTACCATTATTGGCAATTATTACTTTTTATTGAATTACTATGTAATAAAGAATGAATACCACTCTTAATTCCTTCATTATTTTGTTATCATTTATAGTCTTACTTGTATGAAATTTGCCAATTATTATTTTATTCATAATGCAAATTATTATTATTATGAATATTATGTAATATTTTTTGGCATGTATTGTTCCTGGTCCGATGTAATCTGGTGAAGTAAAAACGAGCAACAAATAAGTAAGGAATATAAGTCATAGCCAAATGCAGCCAGTGGATAATCAGTTCGCAACCACACTTTCTCTCCTATCAGGACCTATTACTGTTAAGTTAAGCTGTTTTAAAGTAGCACTATCGATTCAAAAGGAACCCTTTTGTCCGGAACGCGAAAGGAAACCAGCAATCCGACATTCATGACGAAAACAATTGGGCTGCTGAATGACCTACGAGACATAGACATCAATATCGCTTTCGTACAGTATGTATTCTCTCCCGTCATTACGGACTTAGTTAGTAATGAAATAATTGCTTAGTTTGGTTGAGGGACGAACAAGGCGATCCTGTTCAGGGAAGGTGTATCTTACGCACTAACAGCATAGCTGCGTTCGTTACGGGTGTACCGTGTAAAATAGACCACACCTACTTTGTTAACATCTACATACAATAGGACTCCTACACGAGAACGAATCGAGCATGTAGGTGCATAGGGAGAGATTTTAATTGTGTGGTAGAGCATCCAGTTTTTACTAACAGTTCTGAGTGAAATTGGACCATTAATAACTTGGTATTGGCCAACGTGTGGTGTGGAAAGCTTTTAGCCTAGTCAGTTTTTACATACATAACGGTAACTACTGTCAGCCGTATTGATCGAATGTATGCATTTGTGCATAGTACTATCGAACATAATATTTGATGAACTAAGAAAACTTAGTTTTTCCGAGGATACTTTCTTCTATTTACTGTTGAGGAAGGAATGAAAACCGAACTACATAGAAGAAATTTGTGGGAACTTAATAGAAGATGCCTTCAGGACGATGCAGTGCAACAGGAATTACACTATTGGCGATTAAAGTGTGACACCACAAAAGTTAATATTTAACGAAATTTCACTCCTGCTGCAAATCCAGTTCAGTAAGTACAATGTTTGATTTCACTTATATCTATTTCACGGCATAACATGGTGTGAAATTTAGGACCCAAAGCTGCATTTTCTCGCACTAACATTGTCTCTAACGTGACTAGGCATCGAATCCTACTGGACTAAGATGACGTCGTTCCACGTTGGTTCATCTGTGTGCCTGAGTTCTACCGTGGCAGTGGCTGATTGATCGCATTCCAGTCTCTTGGCCTCACATGACCAAAAATTTTCATAGTATCAGAGATCAGGAGAACGTGCTGCCCAGGGCAACAGCTGAACACCCTTTGAGGCGAGGCAGATCATAACAGCATGGGCAACATAGTGTCTTCATAGTAGTGTATCTATCATCTCAGGTGCTAGTCGTGTGGGGTAACTGATATCTCTCATGGCGTTGTGGGACCCCAACCAAAGCGCGCAGCACCATCGCGGGTGATAACCGCAATCTTGGTAGACCACGATCCTTTCGCTGCCGAATTACGACTTGAGCTGGTATTTATTCCTCATTTCTAACACGGGATATAACACGATATTATCGAAACAATCGATATTCAAAATCGATTTTGGAATCAGAAACCAGCTGCCTAATCTTTCCTTTTATGCCAAATGTAGCACTGTTATTCCTACCTAACATTCCCAGTTTTGTTGAAATAATGACCAATTGCATATCTACACTACTTTCCAATTTGACACCTTTTGCACGCCGTTTGCAAGTTTAATGTCCAGCAGTTATATTAACTGACTGGAATAAATGTATATCTTTACGTCCTAGCTACAGAACTGTGATTAGGCGGTGGTAGGCATGCGATAAAACCATATGATAATATCCATAAAAAATAAATATGATGAAAGGTGCAGTGGGGAAGTGCCACGCTGAATTGTTTTTTCTGGCCAGTAAGACAGATTTTCTCAAACGGAGCATCTGTAGTAAACGGCATCCGTAACAAAACTATATATCTTATAAAATATAAGTGTCTATGTTCAACATTTCCTCCTAAAACAAGTGGAGCTATTTCAACCATACATGGTACACATATCATTTGCTATTTGGAAAGAAGCACTGTGGATACAAGAACCACCTTCCTCTCAAAGAGGTGAAGAAGAAGCTTAACGCACCACTCACAAATACCCATGTTGCATTCATCCAGGATTGCAGTATGAGAGCATATTGCGACTTGCAACGAACCTTACACACAATTTCGAAGATTTAAGAAACTTTTTCACACTGACACGTCCCACAAAATAATGACGGAAAAACAGTTTATTGCTACTATATTGTTTATGTTCATGCATAAAAACTGGCGCATCCGGGCATGACATTTCATTTCATTACTACTTTGTTACTCATTCTATTCTCAGCATGTTTCGCAGACAGTATCCACATATGCCGCTGGATATACAAAATTATATCGCTGCACTACACATAGTTCAGCAGATATCACGTCATAAACACTTAGATGCGTGCCAAACTAGGTTTCCTTTAAACGGAACGCAAGTTACCCACACTATATCCATTCAATGACTGACAATGACAGCGCTTAGCGACTTCCAAAAAGATGTAACATACTTTCAAACCTTTAATAAACTTTTTCATTTGTATTGAAACGTCCCCTTAGAACAATTTATACATACGAAACGTCCACTTTGAACAACTTGTACAAGCCTGTGCTTAACCTGACACACAATATTATTTAGCGCAACGCAATCTGACTTTCAATAACCCCTACAAAACAATGGCCCTGACTAACTTTAACCTATACCTTTTACAAATCACTTACCTCACAAAAATCTTCGCTATTCAAGCTACTGCAAAACAGCGAGCGCCACTACTGCCAGCTAAATAAAAGATTCAAACCACTGAAGGTACTAACTACTGATAGGGATAGTTAGCAAATGAAAGATATTAATAGAGAACAAACAATGTATTTACCTTAATAGTCATCAATAGTCATAATATATACAGCAGCTCATGACATCAATTTTTACAAATTTCAAACTCCGCCATCTCTGTCCTCACATCCGCCACTGCTGGCGGCTCCCCTCCAACTGCCCAGCGCTATGCGCTGTTCGCATCCAGCTATAGCAGTTCATGACAACAATGGCAGACAACAATTCAAACTAGCCACATACTAGCCACATAGCACAGCCAGTGATTTTCATACAGAGTGCTATGTAACGTTGCCAATAAAAAACATAAACAGCAAACTTACATAAAGAAAACATAAACAGCCTACTTACATAGCCCCCATGCTCCCCACAAAAAATTTTACAAATGTTTTTGGCCAGTGGCCAATAATGATTTGATAAAATTTTTCATAATTACACTAACAAAGATATCCAATGCACACACTTACTGATACAATGTTGGTCAACAGCTAAAATTTTCTCACAGTCCATAAAGACAGTCCTGATCGTTCATCATAATAGTAATTACAGTTTTTTTTCACAAAGTCTCATTAGTAAAAGAAATTGCACACAGAAGTAGTGGATTTCCATGCAGTCTTGAAGAAGTAGTGTTGTCCTTCCAACGGAAAGACAGTGCTGACTCTTGACATGCTGACAGGTAATGGGCCACAACAGAGCAAACCCACAGCAGAGTCATTCGACGTGTTGAAGAAGATTGGTAGGTAGGTCATCACAGAGCAGACCCACTGCAGTCCTGGTAGAGAGTATTGGTGGGCCACCAGAGGTGCAGACCCACTGCAGTCCTCGTAGAAATAATGGTACTGGTGAGTCAGCAAAGGTGTAGACCCACTGTAGTCCTGGTAGAGAGTATTGGTGGGCCACCAGAGGTGCAGACCCACTGCAGTCCTCGTAGAAATAATGGTACTGGTGAGTCAGCAAAGGTGTAGACCCACTGTAGTCCTGTTAGAGATGGCCAGCAGCCATCTGGTGCGACAGTGCAGGTGCACAATCACCATTGAAGAGTCTTGCGTATAATAGAGCAAGTCCATGAACCACCACTTGTGCACTCACAAAGTTTTTTGGAATTGTCCTTAGAACCAGCAATGCTGTTATCCAGTCCCTTGCTGAATTATTAACACACGTACAAACACTAACAGTCCCTACTTCTCACATATTGTCCATATACTATGACCAACAGAAATGTGTGCAGTGAGATGGAACTTACAAGTTACTTAATTTGATGAACTGCTGTCAATTACAATTTTATAACATAAGAATACAATGACAAAGGTACAAAATACATAATTAAAAACATAACAATACAGATAACATTTGTAGTACCGGCTTTACAAAAGAATAGAAATAAACATATACATCAGTGTTACAGGAATGATGACATGAGTACAAAAATAAAAGATCAGAATCACTTTTGAAACGTCAACTTCACACATGAACATTAAAACAAAACAGAATAAATAATGTCTAAGCATCTTTACAAAGAAAATAACAGAGTATTAGAAAAATTCTACAACATAGCTCTCATCAGCACATAAACACATCAACACATAAAGACAGGAAAAACACAAATACACAAGGGTACACAAACATATAGAGGGATAACACAAAAGGAAAGGACAGGGTTTGTTTTACTGCAGTATTTTGCATGGAGATCTCCCTTCGTTCATCATTATTCCCAAAAGTCCTATCTAAGCCTGCTTTCTGTATTCTGTTCACCTCCTCTGTCAAAAAATAGTTTTTCTCCACTGTACAGTATCCTTTTTTTTTTTTTTTTTTTTTTTTTTTGGCCAAACCATTTTCTTATAGCTTCTTCATGCATTAATGCATTTCGTCCAATTCATCATAGTTAGTTTCTTATATAGTCTACCCCCTCTTAAGCTAACTTAAATCTACTGAGCTCAGATATATATACCAAGGGACGAGGCAATGCAGCATCACATAACACAGTTAATATAAACAGCAATGAAAAAAAACGCAGATTTGCGAAGCAAGCAGCATTAAGAAATTAGCAAAAGTCAAATTCAATAACACTATGCCTGGCAAACAGCAGCAACTTATACCTAAACATGACATAGCGCAAGCAGAAAAAATATTACAGTAAAGACAACAATGCAGAAAAGGGAAATGTCTATTCACATCTTAATATCTATGTAATTAAAGTGGTCATCTTAATGTCTATGTAATTAAAGTGGTGCACCATAACAACTTATTGTAAAAAAAATATTACCATGTACTTGAAAAGAAAATTTTGTGTTACTGTTAGTAGTTCCTTCGTATTGTTCTTTCCTTTCCAAGTGCTCCTTTTTAAAGAATGTGGATCATAAAATAATTATTTAATAGATCTGTTGACAGAAAGTGTTCACATTAGCAAATGCATTTTATTTTATAAAAGCAATGCTGCAACACAGCTGGAAACCAGATATCAAATGAAATAAGCAATTACGCAAACCAAAGCATAAAAATATCATTCAGTAGTCATGTGACATTTCATTTCATAAGTTAATGGCTCTCAACTCTCGTAGAAAGACACTTGTCATAATCAGGTGAGCAGATGTACGAATATTTCCCATCAATTCATAAGCATTTCAATAATTAGCACAAAGTGCGAGTAATCATATGTTTTTAAGTAACGAGGGTGTCGCATTAGCGATGAAAGGCACACGCTAATGCCTTGTTCTCCAGGTGTTTGACACAGCTGTGTGCCCACAACGCATTACAAAAATCATATGTTTTCAAGTAACGAGGGTGTCGCATTAGCGATGAAAGGCACACCCTAATGGCTTGTTCTCCAGGTGTTTGACACAGCTGTGTTCCGACGACGCACGTGCAGGTGGTCACTTAACTTTCTTACGGAAATATTTACGACAGCAGTTTCCGCTACAGTGACAGTCTTCACAGGTCAAGAATTTGCGTTACAAATCTGTAGAAACAAAATCCTATGAATATAACCGTGTTCAAAAAATTTTCGCCGGCATTGTGATACATTCACGCATTTACACACCTTTCATAACTCTTAAAAGTACGATTCTTGGTTTCCAACATCCTTTTTCACAAGTTCGCGTCCCTAACCACTATTCATTACTCCTTACCTTATTCGTCGACACTTCTTCAATATTGCATCATAACAGATAAGTAGCATAATCAAATAACTCATATAGCATCAGCCTATTAATCATAAACATACCTCAGCAGCATAATACTCATCGTCATCGTAATAATAACATCATAACACCTCAGTCAAATCTCAAAATCGTCGTAGCTTCCTCCAATAATTTCAAAACCTAACAAAATTCTCTGCTCATGTCAAAAGTGTCATCTGCCTCAAACGTACTTTAAAATCATGCTCCCTTACCAAATACATCATTCAAAGCTCTCATAGTATCACAATGGTTCCGAAAAAATATGAACAGTTCACAAAGTATAGACAAAATACAATTTCTTAAGTGTGAAGTAATCCAACTCTGTAATTGCGTAAACATGTGTCACTGACGTAGTAAAAAAGATGTTTGTTTCTCTGTTAAATGATCAGATAGCTGTGTAATTTATGTGTTAGAGAAATATGGTACCGATGTGTTAAATTGTATAAGCAAATACCATATTAGCTAGGGCTCCTTGTGCTTGCCAAACACATGGTACACAAAGTAAGCGTGTACCCCCCTGAGGTTTATTGTAATTGTATCCTCAGGTATTACAGCTTACAGCAATGAAATGAAATGTATCACAAAAAACTTTCTGTGTAATTCAAAACTCTTTAAAAATAAATGTTTTAAGTACAAAATTAATCACTCAAATACGTGTCCAGTAGCGCTAAATGTGCGTCTTGCTCTAAGATAATCTCTGGGAAGTGTCGTAGTTATTGTCCTCCGAAAGCTAAGTTCTGCAGAAGTCAATGTACTTACCTCATGATACACAAAAGTGAAATGCTTTGCGTATAGATATCATACTTATTACGCTTATTGCCGTGATGAGGAAAGTACTGTGCTGTAACGTATTGTTGTCCTACGGAAAAGGCTGTCTCCTTGTAGCAATAGCACAAAAGTCACCACTAAAACATGTTTTACTTTACCGAAGAATTCAGAAAAACTGTGCAGATATCAAACAGATACACCGCAAAAGCAACATTGTAAATTGTCACTCATTAGTAACGTCGTGATATAATCGTGTAGCTGTCACACAAACCAACCGCTGTGTCATCTGGCATTTCACAGAAAGCACCTCAAATCCAGAATCCACTCGTAAGCAAACCAAAATGTTGCATGTTAACAGTTTCTTAAGTCTGACAAATTGTACAAGTAGCGTGAAGTGAAAATTGCAAAGACTAAGTTAAAAAGCAAATTATCTGTCAATAAATGGTTTGACATGAGAAATGTGGTGTAAACCTTTACTCTTCCTAGTACGCAGAGTTTCAACTTCAACGCAATTATCATGTGGTATACGTCGGATTCTGTAAGGTCCATTGTAAACTAGAAAGAATTTGTGACTCAAGTGTTTCTTCTTATGTGACAATGAATGAGCTTTAATGAGAACTTTCTGACCAATATATAATTTCTTTGCATTTGCTTTACCGTGTAGTTTTCTCCTTTTCTCTGCTGCAGATTTTATATTTTTAAGAGCCAGATCAATTATGTCTTTGTGTCGCAGTTTACGTGTATTCGGGAAAGGTACAAGCTCTCTGATTCTGTTCGGAGGTTCTTCATTCTTCAGTACAAGAGTAGGTGGTAAAGCAGTGGAATCATGAGGCATTTCATTCAGCACATTTTGAAATAAGTGTAAATATCTGTCCCAATGCTGATGCTTTCTGTGACAATAAAGTCTGCAAAGCTTATTGATTTCTTTCATAATCCGTTCAGACGGGTTACAATGTGGTGAATACAATGAAATAAAAACAGGTTTGATTTTATGATTCCGAAGCATGCGTGACCAAACAGCAGATCTGAATTGCGGTCCGTTATCTGAAATGACTTTACTAACGTGTCCAACTTCACGTAAGAAATTTTTAACAAAGGCGTTGGATACAGACCGTCCAGTGGCTTTACGTAACGGAGTGAAAGAAACAAATTTTGAAGTAAGTTCAACAGCGACTAGAACGTATGCAAATCCATTAGATGTTCTGACAAGCGGTCCCAAGAGATCAACAGCAGCAAATTCTTTTAATTTAGAAGGAATGATAGGAAACAGCGGAGCACGATGTGAGATAGTAGACGGTTTCGCCTTTTGACAAAGTTTACAAATAGACAAGACTCTTCGAATTCGCTTTTCCATATTGTTAAAATAACAAGTCGTTCGAAGAATATGAAAACATTTTCGTGGGCCAAAATGTGCATAGCTGAAATGAATGAACCAAATGAGCTTATTAACAAAATCGTCTGGAATGCAAAGTACCCATAGCTTGTCATCAACAGTGCAGCGTTTGAAGAGTATGTTGTTTCTAACCAGGTAATAATGCCGAATCTGAGTGTGTGTCTTTTCATGCCATTTACCTTTGATGTCTTTCCAAATCGGATCTTTATCTTGTTCATGAGCAATGTCCTTTAAAGATGTGGTGATGAAGTTTTCAAAGGCGACTTTCTGAATGTAAAGAATACTGAAATTTTTCTCGAGGTTGCCTTCTGTGTTACTTTTCTCAAGCCCAGCCGGTGCGCGTGACAGTGCGTCCGCAACAATGTTCTCCTTGCCGGGAATGTAGACTATTGTGAAGCGGAATTCTTGCAGAAACAATGCCCAACGTTTTAACCTATCATGATTTAATTTTGAAGACATAAGAAATTGTAATGCACGGTGATCACTGTATACTTTTACGTGCTTACCAGAAAGAAAGAAACGGAATTTGTTAAATGCCCAAACGATAGCTAAAGCTTCTAATTCAGTAACGGAATAATTTTTTTCAGATTTTGTTAGCACTCGGCTAGCAAAAGCAATGGTTTTCTGAACAGTAATGTCATCTTCTATGGCTTCTTGAAATAAATGGGCACCAAGACCAACTTTGGAAGAATCAGTGCTAAGGCAGAAATCTTGTGACAGATCTGGATGAGCTAGTATTGGCGCGTGAAGTAACGCTTCTTTCAAAGAATTGAATTCCAACTGTGCTTGTTCGTCCCAGTTCCAAATAGTATTTTTTCCAGTGAGAGAACAAAGTTTTGGTGTAACTAGAATTTGCATATTCAGAAAACGACGGTAAAAATTTACGAGACCTAGAAAACTGCGGACTTGTCTTTTTGTGGATGGAACTGGAATGGCTCTAATTGCTTCTAACTTTTCAGGATCCGGCTGAATGCCTTCAGAAGAAATAATATGTCCCAAAAACTTCACCTTTGTCCTACCGAATTTAGACTTTTCCAAGTTAACTGTAATTCCAGATTCTGCAAAAATACGTAACAAACTGTTGAGTATGCGGTTATGTTGTTCCCATGAAGCTTCTGCTATTAGAATGTCGTCCACATATAAGGTGATGTGACGTTTTAAGAACTCAGGTAATATGGAATTTAACCCGCGAATGAATGCTGCTGAAGAAATGTTCAAACCAAAAGGAAGTTTCCGAAACTGATAACAAACGCCGAAACAAAGGAAAGCTGTGTATTTTCTACATTCTGGATGTAGTTCGATCTGATAAAAGCTTGATCTGAGATCAATGGAAGATAACACTTTTACACCATTAAAATTTTGAAGAAGTTCTTCCATCGTCTGCGGCCTGTCTGTTTCAGGAATAATGATAGTATTGATTTGTCTCGAATCTAAGACAAGTCTGATCGATCCATTTTTCTTCTCAACAACATGTAACGGATTGTTGTATGAGCTTACTGCAGGCTCAATAATGCCCTCGTCAAGCATAGATTGTATTTCTGTTCTAACACGGTCCCTATAATGTGCTGGAATTACGTATGGTCTTACACAAAATTTAGTATGCTCACGAACACGAAATTGGTATTGAAACCCCTTGATTGTTCCTGTTTTGTGAGTAAAAACTGTGGAATGTGCTTGTAAAATCTCAAAAAGATCCTGCCTATCAGTGTCATTACAATTCTCAATTGTTTGAATTTTATTCTGAATTAACTCATTAATTCCAAATATGCCGTCGATATCATCCCTTTCAGTACTTGCAGAGTGATTGTTAGTGTCTAGTTCCGTAGAAAATTCCGAACTGTTATCTAACAGAAGGTAAAGCCGATTAATTTCCTCATCATGGTTTGAGAGCCAGTCTTCAAATTTCAAAGCTATTGACTTACCTTCTTTCTCTAAACTTATTTCAGCATCGTGAAAACTTAAGATTGCTTTATATTCATTCAAAAAGTCTACTCCCAGTATAATTTCCGTCGACAATAATGGAACAATAAGGAAGTCCATAGAGAAGCTGTGGCTTTGGCAAAAGAATTCTAAATTGGTTTGTTGGCGTACATCTACACTTTTTCCAAAGATTGCACCTTGTAATTTAATCTTACGTAACGGAAGTGTGGGGCAATCGTTCGATTTGTTGCATTTGCTAAAAGCTGTTTCACTAATTACTGAAATGGGACTGCCAGAGTCAAGTACTGCCGTAAATTTTACGTCATTTACAGTAATGTGAATCACAGGATATGCAATGTTGTTATGTTTTACGTCGTGTTCCTGGAGTAAGATGTCTCTAATGTCTTCCATTTTTACGTAATTACTAGCTACGGCAGCTGCGTCATCAGTTTCATAAGTACGTCTTGTGGCTGCCAGTGGTGTGAGTCATCGCCTATTGTCTCTTTGTTGGCGCGCGTCGTTATTGGGATTTGGAGACCTAACTTCTACAAATTCATCGTGACGAGAGTGCTCTGCTCTATTTAAATCTCGCCAGTTCTGATGCAATTCAGGTCTGTCGTTACGATCATATCGTCTGTCGTCATGTCGGTAGTTTCCATAGTTTCTTTCTTGTCGGTCACATGGTGGAGAATTTCTCCTTGAATCGTAACTACGCGCTGGACCGTTGCGTCTAAAGTTATTCTGTCTCCCTTGATAATAGTTATTTTGGTTCCCATATTGTCTGTTTCTCTGATTGTCTCTGTGATAGTCATTACCGCGGAAAGGTGATCTTTCCCTGTAACTATTACTCTGCCAGTGGTTGTCATATGGGTGGTGTCTGTTTTGGTCACGATTTACGTTGTAAGAATAGGTTTGTCGTGGCCATTTATTGTTTCTGTCGTCACGGAATTGTGACGGATGTGACCTGTAATGATTGTTTTCCTGTTTTCGCATCCCGCGACTGTCTGTGTCAATTTCCAGTTCTTGTAACAGTCCCTGAAAAGCTTCAATGTCGTCTTTGCAACGTCCTGCTAAAATAATATGTCTCAAATGTTCGGGCAGTTTGATTAAGCAAATGCGGATGAGTTCTGAGGGGCTGTATGGGTTTGACAGGTATTGATTCTTGTGCAACATGTCTTCAAAATATTTGACAAGACTGGAAAATTCAGATTGTTCAAAGTGTTTCATCATCATGATGCTATGTTTTACGCGGTCTTGTGTGGCTTGAGACCAATATGCTGAGAGGAAGGCATGGTAAAACTCTCCTTCACTGTGGCAATCGTGAATGACCGATCGCATTCTTACAGCTGGTTCATTCTCCAAGTAGCCACACATAAATTCTAATCTGTGCTCCAATGACCAGTTGGGAGGGAAACAATGAGAGAATTGATGGAGCCATGCTTGTGGATGAATGTCGTTGGCAGAATTCTTGAATGTTTTGAATTTACGTGTAGTAATGAACAGCTTATAGTCAAAATCATCGTGTCGGCGAGTCACATATCGGTCATTGTTACGTCGTGTCGGCGGTTCCATATCAAAATTCGGTGCACCTTGCCAATTCCTTTCATAATTACCGAAATGCTCTGTGTTATTATTTTGTGGCTGTTCCGTATTTCTATGTCCCTCTTCCCTTATTGGGGCGCGAGTGTCCTCTGAAATACGTAATTCTTGTATTACCTGTGTCAGCTGATCTTGTACTTCCCGCATTTCTCTTTTGTATTGCGTATTAATTTGATTCTGATTTTGTTTGAATTTTCTTATTTGTTCATACTCTTCTGTGTCAGTGAAGGCTACGGGTCTTGTGTCATTCAGATCATCATCTACCTTTGTAGATAAGTTAGTGACCTGATCCGAAAGTTCAGCTACTTTCTCCGATAGTGAACACATTTCCTCAGTGTGTTTTTCTGAACCAAGTTTCAGAGTGTCCATTTGTGTTGAAATCGAATCTACTGTGTTCTTTAAGTTTTCCTGAGTTTTTGCCAGTTGCGTAACCGAATCGGTAGATGCAACTGAGTCAATTTTAGCCCACAAGGTCTCATGATTTCCATGAACAATGGTTTGCAGTTCTTTTATGGCTGCTTCGTGATTCTGTAATGCATTTTCATGCAGCGGAAAAATAGGTTGGAAATGCTCACAAATTTGTGTTTTTACGTCATTACAGACTTTTTGACATTTCGATTCGATTTTATGTAACTCAGTAGTTAAATCTTCACGTGTTTGTTCAAGCGTTTGTTCCAATGAGTCTAACTTTTGAAGCTTTTGCTGTGTTTGTCTCTGATTTTGTTCCACTGTGTCTAACTGTTGCTGTGTTCGTCTCTGGTGTTGTTCCATTTTTTGCATTAATTGCAATAATAATGTATTAGTGTCTGGAATCTGTTTCTCTATGCTCTTTGGCAGTGCGTTTTCACCGGCAGCATTCACATTTTGACAAGCAGAAAATGTGTCTTGACTCATTTGAGAAACCGGTGAGGACCCAAAACCTAAGTCTACAGTATTTGCCATATTGTGTTCTGTCATTTCGGATTCCTGAGGCGAGCTGTTGCCGACCGATCGATCGATAATGCTTCCCTGTTCACTACCTGTTTCACTGCCTACGCCATTGTTTGACGCCCGCTCCATTTCCCTATGCACAGTTACCAAATTACTACTTTGAATATTAGTTAATTCATTACATGGTGGCGCTAACAAATTGCTTTCGTCTTCACTGTCGTTTCTTAGTTTACTTTGGAGCCGAGTGTTACGTTTTTCACACGCCATTATTGAGACAATATTTCACACGATAACACACAAAAACACAATTTGAAGAGCAAAATAAGAGAACACATTAACATAGCACTGAAAATAATATCTAGTTAATTGTGACATCAATTTTTACAAATTTCAAACTCCGCCATCTCTGTCCTCACATCCGCCACTGCTGGCGGCTCCCCTCCAACTGCCCAGCGCTATGCGCTGTTCGCATGCAGCTATAGCAGTTCATGACAACAATGGCAGACAACAATTCAAACTAGCCACATACTAGCCACATAGCACAGCCAGTGATTTTCATACAGAGTGCTATGTAACGTTGCCAATAAAAAACATAAACAGCAAACTTACATAAAGAAAACATAAACAGCCTACTTACAGTATCTGTTTTATGCAAGGTAGGTAGATTCTTTAAATAATCTGGAGTTAACTGGTTACTCAATATCGGGAAAGAAGCTCTGTGGTGTTAAGAACCACGTATATCGCACAGAAATTTTAATTAAAAGGGCTGACATTGAAGCATAACCCACGAACGCCTTTAACAATCCCAACTAAAATTATTAGGTACCTGACTTATGATTTGTACAGACTTCTGTACGAGTAAGATTTCTCACTATCATTAGGGGTGGGACTATGTATGAGAAAGGACAACGGAAAAATGTTCGAAATCAACGTGTAGTTATTTTTTTCCTGTATCTTGTAGTCTTGGAATACTTTTAATAAATAAAGTGCAATTTCTGTCGCATTTGTGCTGTTCATTGTGTCAACATGGTCATCAGAATGAGCACTGCTGTAATTCAGTCATTTTGTCAATGTGTTTGGCGACCTCACATTAAGCAACATGGCTGAATATCAGTAATAGGTTTAACACCTATAGAGTCGTATGGTGTAGAACAACGGAGTTTTAGACATATAGGTCATTCTTATTTACGTTTGAAGAGACACAGATGACACTGAGGTAGGTAAATTAATATGACACGCAGGGGCCGCAATATCAGGAGATATCCCAAAAGTGGATAACTAATATCAAACAGGTGACGACACCAGATGACGTACCTCGCCGCACGTGCAGTTTCTATTTTTCTGTCGGGCCTAATTATCCCAAGTCAAGTATCGACGTCGGCGTAGCTCCGCACCTACGTGTGCGACTTTAAAGCGTGGAGCTCAGTGCTCGAGTCATGCGTCTAGCAGGCAATATTTTTTCCGTTGTGTAAGATAATTATATGTTTATATAGAAGTATTAATTTATTTGCTGATCTGGTGGTCTCCACTGGTTTATTGCAAAGTACGGTATACTGAGGCGACAGAAGTTATGGGATAGCAATAGGAACATACACGGATAGCGGTAGCATTGCGTACGCAAGGTATGAAGAGGCAGTGCGTCAGTGAAGCTGCCATTTGTGTTCAGGCGATTCATGTGAAAAGGATACGACGGCACGACGGGAAATAACATTTGCAGAACGCGGAATTGTAGTTGGAGCTAGATGAAAGGGACATTCCATTTCGGAAATCGCTAGGAAATTCAATATTCTAGTATCAACAGTATGAAGATGGTGCCGAGAATACCAAATTTCAGCCATTACCTCTTACTACGGATATCACAGTGGCCGACGGCCTTTACTGAACGACCGAGAGCAGCAGCGTTTGCGTAGAGTTTTAAGTGTTAGCAGCCAAGCCACACTGTTGAAATAACCCCAGATATCGATGTGGGACGTACGACGAACTTACCCGTTAGGACAGTGCGGTAAAATATGGCGTCAATGCGACATAGCAACAGACAAATCTTTCGCAATTATGGACTGCTACAGATGCATCACGGCTCAGTATTTCTGCAGAGGACTTCCAGCAACATGTAGACTCCATGCCACGTCGAATTGCTGCACTACGCCGGCGTAAACGAGATCTCACAAGATATTAGGAGGTATCCCATAACTTTTGTCACACAGTGTGCAACAAATCCTACCGCATTGAGTCACAAATAAATGAGTATAAGCTTTAGAAATGCATCGTTACCTGTAACTGACCTACGTTTTCTTTCCTACATAATGTCTGTTAACGAAAACAGAAGGGTGGAAAGGAAAGCAACACAAAATAAGAATATCTTATGCTTCTTCACAGCGATGACAATAATTTTGTAACTCCCACATTTACAACGAATCAGATTCACAAAGAATGTTCTAAATTTGCACCGTTTGTTTTAACAGAGGTACTTCATTGCACAGCCATCCCTCCATGCACAGGATCAAAAATACCCTCTGTACGTTACATGGTCAACATTTTTCATCCACCTCTCACGTATTACCCGAAATTTTCTGAAAACCAGTAGTAGGGCAATGGCGGTGCGAGCACACTTTTGGTATCAAGTTGATACGCAAATTAATTAAATTGTGACAACTGTTTGATGTATAACCTTCACCTATTGATAACCTAACTGGTTTATGATCACATGTGGGTTGATTTGTGACCCCCTGTGAATAATCCATCCTTCTGAGACACACCTAACCCTCCCCCTTCCCATTCCCATCGTTCTCTCACTCTATGGGAAATCCCTTCGACGATTAAAGCTAATCTTTGACATGAAACTAAATGTCTAATTAATTACATTGATTAATTATTTAACCCCTAACCTGTGGGAAATTTCCCAGCCCTCTCCCACCCCCACCCCCCCATTCCCTTCCCCTTACTGACAATGGAAATTTGCGGGAAAAAGACTCAGTTTATTGGCTATTTTGCTTTAAATCGATTAAAGTGAATCGAATATTGTTTAAACAATTTCTGGTAGACAAGGCAATATATGGAGTGTTGATTATTTAAAAATGTTTGGGATACAAGGCTGTGTATTAAATATAGTTTATTAATTTATTGAAATAATGCCTTAGGAAACCAATTTCAGTGTATAAAATATTGTTTAAACAATTTCTGGAAGACAAGGCAATGTGTGGAAAATTGTTTAATTAAACAATTTATGGGATGCAAGGACTTGACTGAATGTAGTTTATTTATTCATTCAAAGAATTTGTTTGTTTAAAAATTTTGTGGGTGACAAGGCAGTATGGAATGCTTAAGCAATTGTGTCACTTTTTTATTACAATCACGCAAGGAACACTGTCATGAAACAATCATCATATGCACGCCCACATGCTGGCTGCGTCGTCAAGCTGTACCATGCACTGCTGTCTGAGGGGCTGCATTATCTCCACTCAGGCCTGTGACTGCTTAGCGTGGCCCAAGCAGCTTTTTTCTGTCACATGCCACTGCTTGGTGGAACTCTGCCCAACCTCTCCAAACCTGCAGACTATAATGCTTCATAATACTGCGCTCCTTTTTCTTTTTCTTTGTAATCATCAGGCACCCAGGTCAGCCCCACCGCCACAGGCCCCTTTTGTTTGTGGCGGTGTCCTCTGCCACATCAAGTGGCTATTTGCAGTTGCAGTCTGCTCCAAAACACGCACTTTCAATACCAGGGTAGTGGAAGCAGTGTTCTATGTGTCCGTTCTGCTGTGAGGATACTGACTGCGTTGTTCATAATACCACTGTCAGGGGTCACTGGGAGAAGCTACCAACCTACCCCTTTTCTGTCCAGTTCCCTTCTCTCCTCTCTATCAACCCTCCAGTTACTTCCAGTCAGACAAAGCATCAGGTGGTGGCAACTATTTGATACAGATGGCAGCAGCTCTTTGATACTGTTTCCTGAGGAAATTCTTGTTGAACCACATGTTGTCTCTCTCTCTCTCTCTCTCTCTCTCTCTCTCTCTCTGTATGTCTAAAGTGGCTACTTAATGCCCAGCAAATGTTTGTCATGTGCCACACTAACCCATTATTTGTCCTGAACAAAGTAGTAGATACATGGCAGATCCCTAGCTGTGGATATCCAGGAAATATTTCTTAACTCTATCAGATTGATTGACTAATTAATGAAATCCATACCCTTTATGTGTTGTGAAGATTTTCCCTGCATCCTATTGCTGGATCAGGACTGGTATATTTACTAGCATTTGATCCTGCAGCTGCCTGGTCTCCAAAGCCTTCCAGATTTTTTTCCTTGTCACCTTTTGGTGGATACCAGCACCGTTAGGTCGTTTGATAGGGAGTGCATTACTTTGGATTTAGCTGAAAGTTTCAAATTTTAGCTCAGTTGTATGCTATGTCCTCAAACAATGAGCATAACAGTGGACTGATGTGTGTGCTCACAATACCTTTATCAGAAACAATAAATTGATCAGTCAGGGATTTGATGTTACAATTGGGTTTATAACGCACTAAATAATACCAAAGTCTTTTTCCTTAGTTACACCAGGACGAAGAAGAAGGAGAGAGGGTCTACTGCATGATATGATGGTAGCAACAACAAATACCACTACTGGACTGAGTCCATTGCATTGTATTGAGAAGCAGTACTACTCATTTAAACCACGTTCCATTCTCTGAAAGTTGTGGTAATAGTAGTAATATTAGAAGCAGATGCCATGGTTAGATGTCAGTTATCACTGGAACACTCATACATGTAGTGCACTCACGTCCTGATTTACACACACAGCGCCCCAGGAGAGAGGTCATGTATCGCTAGTTCGTTCCTTCCAATTACACACTGTCGCAATCGCCAAGCAAGCGCCACTTGCAGGTAGCAACACCCACACTGGCTAGGACAGACATGCATTTACACCAGCCATGCCGGCTGCTGCACACCCATCCCTCAGCATCCACATGTCCATGGTACTGAATGCTCAGTGGTTGGAGACTTACATAACGTGTGGTGAATCCACATATGAACCGATCCTATCCCGAACCTACCCTGCGTCATGGGATACCCGCCATGTGAAACCGATGCAAGCACATACACATACAGAAAAACTGCGTTTGTGATAGGTTTTGACAACTGTACCACATTTGCAAGCTATTTTAGTACTTGTCGAGGCTTGATGTCATAATTGTATGGTTGGAAGTAACATAAAATCGACAAAACTACGAAAATTGACGGAAAATACATATAAAGTGAGGGCAAATACGCCAAAATACGGGGACGTTACTGGGGAATGGGGAAGTACTTGCATGTCTCCTGCTTTCTGCAGGAAAATTCTTGTACATGGGTACGAGTATGGGATAGCAAGAGAAATACGAGGAAAAGTTGCCATGGAAGCACCAGAAACCAGGGAAACCAATTTTTCGTGGACAACGATAAGATGGTTGGAACAGATCGTTTATTATGGATGACCACCAATTGTAAAATAAGCCCAAGTGTGAGTTGCAAGTTATCAACAACCACGTTGCGGATTTTGAAAAAGTGTCCTCAGCTGAAGAGCGTTGTATTACCAGCTTGGGGACTGCAGTATACAACTAAGGAACTGATCGTATATGACCTTATACAAGACTGTTTAGGTGTTTTAAACTGAAGCAAACAGTCTCCACAATATGCTTCCCTTTACTTACTTCCAATCACAGCCATGTGGTGTCACGTAACATATACCTTACAGAGCAGTCGCTGCACGGTTTTTAACAACACTCCGTTGTATATCCATTAAGATAATAGGAATACATGCAACTTGGTCCAAATGGCTCTCACAAGGGAACCTCCCCATCGCACCACCCTCAGATTTAGTTATAAGTTGGCACAGTGGATAGGCGTTGAAAAACTGAACACAGATCAATCGAGAAAACAGGAAGAAGTTGTTTGGAACTATGAAAAACATAAGCAAAATATACAAACTGGGTAGTCCATGCGCAAGATATGCAACATCAAGGATCATGGGAGCGCAGGAGCACCATGGTCTCGTGGTTAGCGTGAGGAGCTGCAGAACGAGAGGTCCTTGGTTGAAGTCTTCCCTCAAGCGACAAGTTTAATTTATTATTTTCAGAAAATTATTATCTGTCCGTCCGATGCGAGCTAACTGACGGTCTACACATATAAAGGAAGTAAATTTTTCACACGATGGAAGACTTGAATCAAGGACCTCTTGTTCCGCAGCTGCTCACGCTAACCACAGGACCACGGCGCTCCTGAGCTCCCATTAAACTTGATGTTGCCTATCTTGCGCATGGACTACTCAGTTAGTATATTTTGATTATTTTTTGCATAGTTCCACACAACTTCTTCCTGTTTCCTCGATTGATCTGTGTTCGGGTTTTCAAGGCCTATCCACTGTGCCAACTTATAACTAAATCTGAGGGGGGTGCGATGGGGGGGTTCCCTTGTGAGCACTATGGGACTTAACATCTGAACTCATCAGCCCCCTAGAACTTAGAACTACTTAAACCTAACTAACCTAAGGACATCACACACATCCATGCCCGAGGCAGGATTCGAACCTGCGACCGTAGCAGTCGCCCGGTACCGGACTGAAGCGCCTAGAACAGCTAGGCCACAGCGGCCGGCACATGCAACTTGACTGCTGTCTTTCATGCTTTCCTGGAAAAAGAATAATCTGCCTCTAAATTGACATGAGTGTTTGTTAAGAATAATAGAAAGTAGTTGGAGTAATCGGTTGAGAGGGGTTGTAACGAGGTATGATTTAAAGGTAGACTGACGAAACATTCTAGAGAGAGGTAGATGTGACAGGTCATTTATCACCTCTTTTATTTATTTTATTTATTTATTGTTCCGTGGGACCACATTAAGGAGAAGTCTCCATTGTCATGGAACAAGTCAATACATGAAATTATAACACGATAGTAGAAACAGATAAAATGAAATATAAGAAACATATTCAGGCGACAAGTCGTAAGTTTAAATAAAGAAAATCAACAATGTAACACTGGAATTTGCTTAATTTTCTAGCACGTCCAGGAGCTCCTCGACAGAATAGAAGGAGTGAGCCATGAGGAAACTCTTCAGTTTAGACTTAAAAGAGTTTGGGTTACTGCTAAGATTTTTGAGTTCTTGTGGTAGCTTATTGAAAATGGATGCAGCAGTATACTGCACTCCTTTGTACACAAGAGTCAAGGAAGTGCATTCCACCAAATTAAGGAGAAGTCTCCATTGTCATGGAACAAGTCAATACATAAAATTATAACACGATAGTAGAAACAGATAAAATGAAATATAAGAAACATATTCAGGTGACAAGTCGTAAGTTTAAATAAAGAAAATCAACAATGTAACACTGGAATTTGCTTAATTTTCTAGCTCGTCCAGGAGCTCCTCGACAGAATAGAAGGAGTGAGCCATGAGGAAACTCTTCAGTTTAGACTTAAAAGAGTTTGGGCTACTGCTAAGATTTTTGCGTTCTTGTGGTAGCTTATTGAAAATGGATGCAGCAGAATACTGCACTCCTTTGTAGACAAGAGTCAAGGAAGTGCATTACACATGCAGATTTGATTTCTGCCTAGTATTAACTGAGTGAAAGCTGCTAACTCTTGGGAATAAGCTAATATTGCTAACAACAAACGACATTAAAGAAAATACACTCCTGGAAATGGCAAAAAGAACACATTGACACCGGTGTGTCAGACCCACCATACTTGCTCCGGACACTGCGAGAGGGCTGTACAAGCAATGATCACATGCACGGCACAGCGGACACACCAGGAACCGCGGTGTTGGCCGTCGAATGGCGCTAGCTGCGCAGCATTTGTGCACCGCCGCCGTCAGTGTCAGCCAGTTTGCCGTGGCATACGGAGCTCCATCGCAGTCTTTAACACTGGTAGCATGCCGCGACAGCGTGGACGTGAACCGTATGTGCAGTTGACGGACTTTGAGCGAGGGCGTATAGTGGGCATGCGGGAGGCCGGGTGGACGTACCGCCGAATTGCTCAACACGTGGGGCGTGAGGTCTCCACAGTACATCGATGTTGTCGCCAGTGGTCGGCGGAAGGTGCACGTGCCCGTCGACCTGGGACCGGACCGCAGCGACGCACGGATGCACGCCAAGACCGTAGGATCCTACGCAGTGCCGTAGGGGACCGCACCGCCACTTCCCAGCAAATTAGGGACACTGTTGCTCCTGGGGTATCGGCGAGGACCATTCGCAACCGTCTCCATGAAGCTGGGCTACGGTCCCGCACACCGTTAGGCCGTCTTCCGCTCACGCCCCAACATCGTGCAGCCCGCCTCCAGTGGTGTCGCGACAGGCGTGAATGGAGGGACAAATGGAGACGTGTCGTCTTCAGCGATGAGAGTCGCTTCTGCCTTGGTGCCAATGATGGTCGTATGCGTGTTTGGCGCCGTGCAGGTGAGCGCCACAATCAGGACTGCATACGACCGAGGCACACAGGGCCAACACCCGGCATCATGGTGTGGGGAGCGATCTCCTACACTGGCCGTACACCACTGGTGATCGTCGAGGGGACACTGAATAGTGCACGGTACATCCAAACCGTCATCGAACCCATCGTTCTACCATTCCTAGACCGGCAAAGGAACTTGCTGTTCCAACAGGACAATGCACGTCCGCATGTATCCCGTGCCACCCAACGTGCTCTAGAAGGTGTAAGTCAACTACCCTGGCCAGCAAGATCTCCGGATCTGTCCCCCATTGAGCATGTTTGGGACTGGATGAAGCGTCGTCTCACGCGGTCTGCACGTCCAGCACGAACGCTGGTCCAACTGAGGCGCCAGGTGGAAATGGCATGGCAAGCCGTTCCACAGGACTACATCCAGCATCTCTACGATCGTCTCCATGGGAGAATAGCAGCCTGCATTGCTGCGAAAGGTGGATATACACTGTACTAGTGCCGACATTGTGCATGCTCTGTTGCCTGTGGCTATGTGCCTGTGGTTCTGTCAGTGTTATCATGTGGTGTATCTGACCCCAGGAATGTGTCAATAAAGTTTCCCCTTCCTGGGACAATGAATTCACGGTGTTCTTATTTCAATTTCCAGGAGTGTATATACTGTGAGGGCAATGTCAGAATTCCCAGACTATTGAATAGGGGTCGACAAGAGGTCCTCGAACTTACACTACATTAGCTCCAACAGCCCGTTTTTGAACCAAAAATACCCTTTGTGAATGAGAAGAATTACTCCAAAAGATAATACCATACGACATAAGCGTATGAAAATATGCGAAGTAGACTACTTTTCGTGTTGAACTGTCACTTATTTCAGATACTGTTCTAATGGTAAATAAAACAGCATTTAGTTTCTGAACAAGATCCTGTACATGGGCTTTCCACGACAGCTTACTATCTATCCGAACGCCTAGGAACTTGAACTGTTCCGTCTCGCTTATAATATGCCCATTCTGTCTGATCAAAATATCTGTTCTTGTTGAATTATGAGTTAGAAACTATAAAAACTGAGTCTTACTGTGATTTAGCATCAAATTATTTTCCACAAGCCACGAACTTATGTCATGAACTACATTACTTGATACTGTTTCAGTATTACACACAAGATCCTTCACTACCAAGCTGGTGTCATCCGCAAACAGAATTATTTTTCAATCACCTGTAATACTAGAAGGCATATCATTTATATAAATAAGAAACAGCAGTAGACTACTTTTCGTGTTGAACTGTCACTTATTTCAGATACTGTTCTAATGGTAAATAAAACAGCATTTAGTTTCTGAACAAGATCCTGTACATGGGCTTTCCACGACAGTTTCGTGACGCTGAAATAGTTCCACGAAATGCACATTCGTGTTGCCAGTCTGAGTGGCTATCTTTTCCAGGTCACCATCTACGTCATACTCCCCATCCCTATCAATACTATTACCAGTCCCACCCACAATCACTACCTGATCCTCTTTAGTAAAATCCCTACATAGCCCCCCTATGTTAACAGTCACCTGAGCCAGTTCTGCATTAGACTTCACAATGCTGGTGACCTGGTACTCACTCCCAAATACTTCCTGCAACTGGTGGCCTACATCTCTGCCATGAGAACTACCTAACAGCAGTACCTTCTTCTTTCTCTTCGACTTTGCAACTGTCCTAGCCACCGTAACTGCTGAGGTCTGCTGCATGCTTCCTACATCTACAGCTACTAGAGATTCCTCTCCACTAGACTCTGACAGTTGGTCATATCTATTGCAAACACCAATAGTAAAACTGTCTGAAAATCTCCTTCTCCTAGCGGATCTCTTGCCAACAGCCAGTTCCCATTCCCCAATTTGGTTGTATCAGTTGTATGGTATAATTCCTGTTCGACTCATATACAATTGTGTGTTCTATGTGTGACTTACAGTGCTGTCTACGTGCAATCGTTAACAGCAAGCCTCTCCATACCACTGTCAGCAGAAGAGTTTCAATGCTTGTGAGATGAATCATGTCAATGGATGGATAACTTATTTCAACACACTCCTCTAGATGAATGAAGATATGTGCGAAGTACTCCATTTCTCTGCCACATCTTGGACTAAATCGAATTATCAATTTAATATCTGCACTGACAGGAGTTTTCTTACTGCAATGATATAGTTACTGACAGGGGTTTTTGAGGTACTGCAGTGCCTGTGTATACACTGCTGGCCACCGTAAATGCAACACCCTGAAGGAAGCATCCGAATCAAGTGAAATTTACACCATGAGTTTGTAGCGATGAGATTAGCAACTGATTAGAATTTCAGCGCAGACGCACATCACGCGCGCCTGTGGCGCCACCTCATAGCGCCATTTAAGGCTTGGCGATTTCGACGAGTGTACGTTTCGCACGTGTGTTTACCTTGTGGTTGTTTCACAAGACGATCAATTATGCCTCGTAGACAACAGCGAACATCGTTTGATCAAGTATCCGAGTTCGACAGAGGAAGGATAGTGGCTTACCGAGATTGTGGATTATCATACAGAGAAATCGCTAGTCGTGTTGGACGAAACCAAACAACTGTAATGCGGATATGTGACCGTTGGATGCAGGAGGGTACGACGGACCGACGTGGTCGATCGCATTCACCTCGGTGCACCACTGCACGTGCTGATAGGCAACTTGTGCGCATGGCAGTGACGGCTCGCTCAGTGACATCCCGAACCATAGCACAGCACATTGCGTCTGTAACGCATCATCCAGTGTCTGCGCGTACCATTCGACGCCGTTTACAGCAGAATGGTCTGTCCGCAAGAAGTCCATTGCTTCGTCTACCATTGACGCAGAACCACAGACGTCTCTGTCGCCAATGGTGTGATGACAGACGGATGCGGACGGCAAAATGGAATGACGTTGTCTTTACTGACGAGGCACGCTTGTGTCTGCAGCACCACGATGGTCGGATTCGAGTGTGGAGACACCGTGGAGAGAGGATGCTGGACAGCTGCATTATGCACCACCACACTGGTCTTGCACCGGGTATTATGGTATGGGGCGGTATTGGATATTACTCTCGCACGCCTCTAGTACGCATTGCCGGTACTTTAAATAGCCGGCGCTACATATCCGAGGTGCTGGAGCCAGTTGTCCTTCCTTACCTTCAGGGCTCGGCCACAGCCATATTTCAACAGGATAATGCGCGACCACACGTGGCACGCATTGTCCAAAGGTTCTTCGTCAATAACCAGATTGAATTGCTTCCCTGGCCGGCTCGCTCTCCGGATCTTTCGCCGATAGAAAACATGTGGTCCATGGTTGCTCAACGAGTGACCCAGATTACATCCCCAGCTGCCACACCAGATGGTTTTTGGCAACGTGTGGAAGCTGCTTGGGCTGATGTACCCCAGGAACACATCCAACGTTTGTTTGACTCAATGCCGAGACGTGTGGCAGCGGTGATCTCCAACAATGGCGGCTACTCTGGCTACTGATTCTGGCAGGAACCACCTGTCACAGACGTCTGTAAACGTAATCATTTGATACTTGGTCAACATGTTATCTACAAAATAAATTTTGTTGTGCTACCTCTTCTCTTTCTTGGTGTTGCATTTACGGTGGCCAGCAGTGTACATTGTTGTGACTAATGTTGTGTGTGTGGAAGAGAGTGTGTTCCGTTTACAGAATTAGTGGGGCATGGCGAATAGTTTAACGTATCTAACACCTCAGTTATGCATATTTGATTATATTCTACGATAATTTTTCTCTTCCCATGACCTCCTTATTGTGGAATCCAGACACTAAAACAATTCTACAGAATTCATAGGACAAATTATTTACATAAATTGTTTCAAACTCCTTCCATCTGGAGCTCCATCATCCGCAACTCACACGTTTCTTCTTCTTCTTCTGCTTCTTCTTCTTAATAGTCTGTAATGTCACGGAAACACACTTCATTGTATCAGGCTCATATCAGCTGTAGACCAATTAAGGAGTACTATACTCGTCAGCATGCAAGCATCTAAAGAAGTCGTGTGTAAATGGCTGGGTAATATGATTAAGATTGGTGCAGAAAAGTCTTCTCAGAATGGCAGTTACAGTATTGGAATGAGAAAACTGACCAATTAAGGAGTACTATACTCGTCAGCATGCAAGCATCTAAAGAACTCGTGTGTAAATGGCTGGGTAATATGAATAAGATTGGTGCAGAAAAGTCTTCTCAGAATGGCAGTTACAGTATTGGAATGAGAAAACTGACCTATATCACTAGCCACCAGCGCCGGTCAGTTCAAGTTTGGAACAGGTGCTATACATTTTGTTAAAGCAAATTATCGAAGTGTATTGATTACATGGAACTCAGCTCGTTCTGTTTCTTCATGAGACGTCGAATATAGCAGGTATGGTACCCTGTTACTTCTGGTCAGTTTCAAGCTAAATCGGAGACATTGTTGCATTGATGATTGGTTGAAAACAGAGGAAGAGTTCCGAGATCATAGAGGAAGGCCACATAGAGTTTTGCTCAGGGTTCTTAGCCTATAGAATCAATGAAGGGGTTGCTCATTTCGAAACAGAGGGCTAATTGCTAGGGCTTTGAATCTCCGACTTTATCCCATGAATGAGACAATACTTTGTGACTCCGTCTATATAGGGTCACATGGCATATCGTAATAGAAGCTTACCGATTTTATAAGGTGTTTCGGCTAAGGAACGTAGTTTTGGCACCTTCACTCTGCTGATGGCTATTTCCTACAGAAAAGAAACAGTATTCGTGTCATGTGATGTAAACTGTGTAACAGGACTAGCGATGTATCCACACGTATATAACCCTTGCAGGATAATAGTTGAGGTGTCTCAGCAATGTTAACAATTTGAGAACCATATTGCAATTGATTTGGCTGAGAGAATCACGAGCTCGAACTGATGATATGTTTTTTGGTGTGACAGCTCGGCGAGAGCGATGGTTTGGACCTCCAGTAATTGAGCAAAATGCGTTGAAATTACTCAAAACTTGGTAAAATTACGAAAACTGATGAAAAATGCGTAAATGTAATGATAATAAGACAGAAAATATGTGGAAGGATGAAGGTACTTACATGCTCGCCTGGGTCTCTGAAAATAATTCCATTCCTCCGTCTGTGGTATTGACAACTGGTGATACATACTATTCAGGCTCAATTGGTTTAAGTCCTGCAGAATACCCCCTTTTACCACATGTGTTTATGCACTGTAAATCATAAAAATGAAACTCGCTGTGTCCAAAGATTTGGAGGACAGGATAACTACTGCCTAGGACACCGAAAGAGCGATCATCTACCTAGCTGCAATATTCACCACCAATATGTTTAATCAGTTCACAGGGTCTTTTCAAAAAACGAAACACCAAGATATCTGCTACCTTGTTACGGGGGAAGATGAGATTAGATATAGAGATCATCACCTTCGGACAGCTGTTTAGAAACACTTCACAATGCTTGAAACACTTACAGTTTCCATAATGGCGATGCCCTCCACATTTTTGTCAATAAGAAACACCACCTCTGTTTTTTATTTCGACCTTCCTGTGTGTTGTGGAAGCAGCATAGTTTACACCATACGATTCCAGGTTTCTGTGAGAGTCAATGGATCGAAACATGTTAATGCCACTTATCACCTGAAGAGATCTCAAAGTTGTGGTGGGAAAACAAAATGTGTGGTGTTGTACAAAGAGTCGTACACTGTCACCTCGACAGAAGCTGATTTGTCTGTTGCCTGCGAAGATTCTATATAACAGGTGTTTGAGCTGGAAGATTGTTCCCTGTATGTAAGTGGGTCGGTTGAGTGCTTGGTGACAGTCTTTCTCCGACCTCTGAGCGTCCGGTGCAGTAGGCATGTGGATGCCAGAGAATGGGAGTACAGCTGCCAACATGGGTGGTGTGGGTGCAGATCTCTCCCGGATGGCCTGGTTGCGGCTAACTGGCAGACGGCGGATGGTGCGCCCTTGGTGATCCCGAGTGTGTGTCTGATCGGAAGGAACTAAGTAGCGATATACGACCTCTGACCTGGGATACGGCGTGTGGACATTGGGACATGACTGCACGGGATGTACGAGTGTTCCAGCGATCTCCGTCATCCAACCACGACAGTTACTACGACTACTAATACTACTACTACCACCACTAGTACCACTTCGGTATGGAACATGGTTTAGCTATGAGGTGTTTACTGCGTCTCATTGCAGTGCAGGGCACATAGTCCTATAGTGGTACTTCTTGTTATTACTATGCTATAGTCGATAGACCCTTCCTCCTCCTTCTTTGTCTTGGTGTAACTAGTAAAACAAATTTAGGGATAGTATAGTGCTTTAAAAACCCAGTTACAACGTCAAGTTCGCTACTGATCACTCTTTTGTTTCTGATAGTGGTATTGTGAATACACACATCAGTACACCTCTAAGCAGATTACTTAAGGGCATAGCGTGCAACTGAACTGAAGTTGGAAACTTTCAGCTACCACCAACGTAAAGGACTTGCTACCAGACAACCTAACAGTATCCATTATCCACGAAGAGGAGCCGAGAGAATAAAAATCCAGAAGGGTTAGGAAACCTGGACGTTGTGGGATCGAATCCTGATAAATATACCGGCCCTGGTATCCAGCAGTACAATGGGATGCAGGGAAAAACTGCCTGCACACGAAGGGTACTGATTAAGTTAATTAGTCGATGAATCTGAAAGAGTGAGAAAATATTTCCAAGTCATCCAAAGCGGGGGAATACGAGAGATCCACTACTTTGTTCAAGACAAAGGATAGGTTAGTGTGGCACACGACAGACGCTCGCTGGTCATGAAGTAGCCAGTTGTGTGTGTGTGTGAGAGAGAGAGAGAGAGAGAGAGAGAGAGAGAGAGAGATCATGTGTTTCGACAGTAACTACTCTATAGATGAATACGTTAATAGGGACTGTTAGGCCATATTAAGTCAAAATGTGTGTCATATTTCAAGTTTGACAGCACTTTGTCATAACAGTCAAGATTAGGTATATTGTGAATGATGAATTTATTAAAGTACATAAATATGTTTAATTCTAACAGTGTATTAATTTTGTAAATATTAGCATTTCAGGTTTACTGCAATGTATTCACCTATTTTAACGGTCTCCTGACAAATGGTCAGGGTAGTGATTCTCGTATTTAAATGTTTTATGTTTTCTGTGCTATACTCTCTCACTTGTCCCAGGCCCATGAGAATAATCTCACTTTTAGTCTATAAAACGAAACCTGAATCTAATCTAATCTAATCTAAGGAATTTTGAAGGTATCTATGTCAAAGAGTTTTCACCACCTGTATCACAGAGTTGCTGCCACCTAATACTTTGTCCGATTGGAAGTAACTGGATAGTTGAGGGGGGGGATGAGGGAATTGGAGGGAGAAGTGGTGTGAGGATTGGTTCTCCCAGCATCCTCTGCTGGTGGTATTGTAACCCAACTGAGTCAGTACCTGCGCAGCAGGGCGAGCACATAGAGCAGCTGCTTCCACTAACCGGGTACGGAATCTGTGTATCTGGGAGCAGATTGTGCAGGTGCTGCTACTAGGAGTAGCCACTTGAGGTGGCAAAGGACACCGCAGCGAAACATAGGGGACAGTGGCTTAGTGGTGGCCTGGCTGTCGGACGGTCACAAAGAAAAAAATAAAGGGAGCACAGTATTTTGAGACACTATGGACGAGTTGGTCAAAATTCTCCTAAGCAGTGGTACACGACGGGAAGTAGGCATTTGGAGCGTGCTAATATCATGAGACGGTTGGTAGCGTGGCAGCCGATGGCGGTCATGGAGCAGATTGGCCAGAGCAGCCTCTGGGACACTGGTGCATGGTATAGCATGGCGACGAAGCCAGTGCGTGGGCACGCAATGGCCCAGCCGTCACGACAACCCTTGAGTCGGTGCAAAGTTACATTGGAAGATCATTAACACTGTAATAACATGTTGTAAGTGTTTCATGATAGTATTCCTTGCACAATAAGAATAAAATACGCTGTAATTGTTTAGTATATTCCATACTGTCTTGTCACCCAGAAAATTTTAAAGTAATGTTCCATACATTGTAGTCAATTTCCCAACTGATTCATTAAATAAATAAATAAACTACATTCCAAACACTGTCTTGTATCCAGTACATTGTTTATATAAACAATACTCCACACAATTCCTTGTCTACCAGTAATTGTTGAAATAATGTTCCACGCAATACAATCGATTTCTCGCCAAGTAGCCAATCAACTGAGTCTTTCTCCCACCAGTTTCCAAGTGGAGGAGTGTAGGGGAGTGGGGGTGACTGAAGAACTTCCCAGTGGGAGAGTGGTTAATTATTTGACCAGTTTAATTAACTAGTTCATAAACTTGATATAAAATGAGTGCTTGTATCGGCGAGGGGATTAACCAAAGGGGTTGGGGAGGAGGATGGGAGGGGAAGGTTTGGTGGTTTCTCAGAAGGACCGATTATCCCCAGGGTCTCATAAATCAACCCTGTGTGTCTCATAAATCACTTAGCATTACAATTGGTGAAGATCATAAATAAATGAGCTGTCACAATTTAATTAATTTGCGTATCAATTTGATATCAAAAATACACTCACACCGAAACTGCTCTACTACTTGTATCTTATGCCGCATTATTTGTCTCAGCATCGTATACATCACTATTGGGTGTTTTATGTGTCACATCCACACATGTCCAGTGCCTTCGCCAAAGCCCATTCGTTGTATTCAACCAAACTTGGTACATATAGTATTCACTGTATGGAAAGAAGTACTGTGGGGTAAAAACCTTCAACCACCCATTTTGGTAGTGGTGGGGGGTGATAATGGGTACATGGACAGAGAAAGGTATCGAGGGAAGATAAGGTGGACAATGAGAGAGGGGTTAAGGAGACGGACATACAGAGAGGTGATAGGAGATTGTCAGAGGGAGGGGGAGAAGAGATGGATGGATAGAGGGTGAAATGGAGATGGGTAGAGGGTGGGGGTGTTGATGGACTGAGGTGACAGGAGGAGATAGACAGAAATGGTGAGGGGAGGGAGTAAATGAACAGAAATCTAGATCTATATACATACTGCGCAAGCCACCTCAAGACGTGTGCCGTAAGGTACCCTTTACCCCTTCCACTACATATAGAAAGGTGAGAGGAAATGGACAGAGAGAAGGAGGAGAAGATGGACAAAGTGGGGAGTGGAGTTATGGAGAGAGGGAGGGAAGTAGGAGATGGACAGATATAGGCCGGAAAAATATAGATCGGGGAAAGAGAAGACGGAGAGAGAGAGAGGGAAGAAGAAGTGGACAGAGAGAGGGGGCAGGAGATGGAAAGAAAGAGAGAGAGAGAGAGCACGAGATAGGCAGAGAAAGAGAGGAGGAAGAAATGGACATATGAGTAGGAGGAGGAGGAGGACGACAGGGAGAGGGGGGAGTAGGAGATGGACTAATAGAAGATTGGAATACTTAAATATCTGGGCAACGCTGGATCTCAGCTACTTTTAGAATTAATTTATGGACTAGGAGTGTGACTAGAGGTAACAATTGTTTAACCAACTACTAGGTGGTACAAGTGCACCAGAAAGCTTTAGTGAGGAACTCACCGTCCTTATAGGCAAGAAAACACAACCTCACAATCTGAAGTATAACAGACCTATCACTTGCTTAAATGCTGTCTTTAAGTGATATACAAGTACCACGACTTACATCTCGCAGCCCCGCACAATTACCCCTTCCATTCTGGGGGAACACCAGTATAGTTCTGGACCGATCAATGATGGACTTCCACACTTTTCATCGGGACATTGTAACAATGACGTCTCAAGGCAACACCTCATCACTCTTGACAGTTTTAGATTTTCAGAATGCGTACGATGAATTCGAACACTCATTTCTGAAACAATCTCATTTTGCAAATCGTTTCGGACTCTGCCCGTTTGGAGTGATGATGGAATACTTTGAACACACTAAAACCGGAATTGAGATTAGTAAGTGCTGACGAAGCACATTCTTTTTCAGCAGAGCCTGATGCAAGCTTGTCCACTGTCGACTGGCCGTTGAACGCCTTCTCTGCCACCTACAACCCAAGGCAACGGGCTTCACCTTGGGTGATCATAACTACAGCGCACGTTCTTACGCGGACAACGTGTATGTTGTTCTTGCTAAAGAACGGGATCTCCAATGCACCTAACGCTTACATTACATTTATGAGGCAGATAGTGATGCCATTCATCTCGTACAGAAGTCCTATCATTTGATAGTTTGTCAAGTTCATACGTTTCGCCATGGATTACTAAGCGGGCAGAAAGTACGCAGTATCGCTTCTCTACATCGTCATATTCGGACGACAGGTTCAAAAAAACTGATCAAACGAAGTGCAGACTTCATAGCTGACTTTATGTGAATATCGTCTCTTACAGCTTGATAGATTGCAGATTGTGCACCTTAACAATGCTTATGACAACCCTTGGTGCATCCAATTAGTCAGTCCTAAAAGATCTGTTAATTATATTTTAGCAACCGCTTCCTTACGGAACTAGTCTTGCAATACGTTTAAGTGTCCATAGTAAGAAACAGCTACAAAGTCTTTCACCGTAGGTTTGGGACATCAGAACCCATCTGTACATTTTAACATCATTTGCTTAAAAGTCACTTACAAACTCACATCGGAAAATGTGTATTCTGTGATTAAATTATTACTTAATGCAGTGAGGCCCGCAGACATATCACCACCCATATTAATCTCGGGGATTGAACTCCAGCCGCGCAACGTGCAAAAGTACTTCTAAATATCTTCCTATGCCTGTGAGGATTTCCTTCGACATACTACTGGCCGTCATGGTCATCAAGTGCTCCAGCAACTTCTCGTTCAACAAATATCTAAACATCAAATGGGAACCAAATACAGAAATACATCCATAAAAATGTGTTTAGTATCGGATCTGCGTGGGTGGATGCGATCCATAGGACGATCACAATGAGAAAAAGATTGCAGGACGTTCGACCTCCTGTGTCTCACATGACGCCCTAGCCCAACGACTTTCATGCTCTGGCGAAAGCGCAATTTGGTCATACACCTGAAGAACGTTGCCATTCATCACCAGTTCGACATTAATCGGTATTGATAAACACAAACTGTCCTGTTTCCCACCAGTTAAACACCACGCACATACGTAGTATGTGGCCTATCATACCCATTACGGCCGGCCGGAGTGGCCGTGCGGTTCTAGGCGCTACAGTCTGGAGCCGAGCGACCGCTACGGTCGCAGGTTTGAATCCTGCCTCACGCATGGATGTGTGTGGTGTCCTTAGGTTAGTTAGGTTTAATTACTTCTAAGTTCTAGGCGACTGATGACCTCATAAGTTAAGTCGCATAGTGCTCAGAGCCATTTTTACCCATTACTTATTAAGTTATCATACACCAGACTTAACTTGATTTTTAAATGTATGCTACGAAGAAACATTGATACGTAAAGGTAAGGTTTGGCAGGGCACATAATCAACAATTATCGAAGGTACTAGGTAATAACTCCGAAGCCATGCTAAACAGAGTCACAGTAGAAACAAAATTTAAAATGTAGAAAGAGGATATTTAAGTCATCGTAGCATATGGTAGCGTAAAATTTCAAGCCTTAGAGAAAGAAGCCCGTTACACCCCTTTCAGTCCATACTGGATTCTGCGTTGTTACTTATTTTGATTTAAAAACTAAATTTCTCTCGTTTCTAAGTTAGTCTTTGGACCATCGTAGCATGTGAAAGCGAAACCTCTCCATTGAAAGCTTTCATTTCTTACATACAGAATATCGCACGTTGTCAGTTATTTTAATTTTAAATTTCGTTTCTTCATTTCCCAACTACAGCAAACTGGTGAAGTCAGTTTTGTTTTATAGTCTTCAAAGGTGTTGGGTTTTGGACATAACGTTGTAGGCACTTTTCTTCTAGTTGTGACCAATACTACCTCCTGTGGGAATATGTGACATATCAGACAGATCGCAAAAATTGCAGTACTGGTACATATTCTTGTGGGTGATGTGTCACAAAACGCAGACCTGTACATGATCAGTGTATGGTATGAAATTTAAGACCTGACCCACTACACAAAGAAATGTAATGTAACGCACGTAAATAGGCGAAAGGATCGTCTGACTACACGTTTAGCGATGAGTCACTGTAATCAGCTAAAACGTTCTGGCATTGCTCCTTCTTTGGGCAGTTGATGAGTGTGTTTGTTATATCTATAATCATTACCTAGTCAGCGCTGCGGCCCTGTGATGCGGTAAGAAAGGTGCCGGGTGACTAATCAAACTGACAGCTTTCTAAGTGCTGCAGTGCGGGCTGTATACATCGAATGGTAGGCTTCATGAGTATTCTGAAAAAAGAATAGTTTCACTTTCTGCCACTAGGTGAAAATATAGTGCTGTAAGCTGTGAGAATGTGAAATGTTTCCCGGGTTGACACCAGTATGCTCTTTATCGTTTGGTGTTAATTTCTTTTACGTAGTAACTGCTGGTGTAAAGGCTAAGGAATGCTGAAGTTCTCCACAAGAAACACAGTCGTTATTGAGAACAAAGATCGGCAACGATAGCAGTGCTGCATTGCAGGAAACGGAGAAACTGTTCAGCTGTTCATGCACTACCGCCATGAGGATTATGAAAAGAGGTTAACGTACCGTAGTGAAACCATGAGCTGGCATTGTTGGGTGATCATGCATCATCTGAGAAGTTACAGGTAGGAGGTACGAACGCTCTGCAAAGCATGGTATTAGGCGAACTGTAGAAAATCTGATGGCAGAACGTAACGCTGTTGCAGGCGCAAGTGTTTCGGAACACATGGTTTAGGGCGTATTGTTGAACATGAGATGTTTCAGCATGTAAGTTATACAGGGTGATTCTTATTAAAGTTCAAAAACACCCGAGACGATGTAGATGATGGTGTGGCAAGTAATTTCATATGAGACACCATATGACGTACCTCGCCGCACTTACAGCGGTTGAGCACGTAAGGCGCAGTACTGCTACACAACGCTCCGCTAGTGTACTCTGTTTTCGTTCTTGCATTATCTGATGTTAAACAGTAGGAGTAACAGTAATGGTAATACAAAATTACGATGAATTGGCCTACATGTACCAGAAAATAACAGCCTAGCGTTGTGATGTGTAGCACTATGCCCTACCAGCGAGAGTACGCTCGACAAGCCCAACCGCTGCACTTGTAGTGAGATACGACATCTGATGAGGTCACATGTTCAACATTTTATCAGATTTTTAGGTATTTTCCGACATTTTCGGCCCCATTTGTCTTATAAGGAACTACTTGAATCTGCGTGATATACGTCGCTTCGGCTTTTTTTTTTAATTTAATTAGATTCATCCTGTATATTTCTCCTGTTGACCTAACGACATCGTCTACTACGATTTCAGTAGACGGGATCATCGAGTTAGGATCGTGGATCAATAGAAAACTGTTGCAGCGATATGAATGACGTTTCTTGTTACATCAGGTCGATGTCGTCCAAGCGAATGACTGAATACGCTAACAACCAAGGAAATGTCTGCTCAAAACATGCACCGCGCCACGGAATAATACCGGTGGGACTACATAATGCTATAGGAGTCATTTACCACGTGAACATTACTCCAGAACACTTGCATTCCTTCACACTTCATGTCTTTCTCAGTTGCGATGGCCTCTTCCAGCAGGACAACAGTCCATGTCACAAGGCGTAATTGTGCCATAGGGGTTTGAAGACGATCATAGTGGACTTGATGTTGATGTTTCGGCTACCAAATGCGCCTGATCGGATCCTGATAGAACACATCTTGAACGGTTTAGGCAGCCAGTTCCGCTACCACACACCATGGCCCGTGGTTTACGGGAATCTGCCTGCCATCTGCATAGTCGTCTTGTAACCCATGCCTCCAGAGACTAACCAAGGACTTGTCGAATCCTTGCAACGCAAAATCTTAGCATTTTGAAGTCTGTCCAACAGGCTATTAAGCAGATTGTCATATTTTCGTTCAGCGTATTTTCTCATAACTTTGTAGTGAATAATCAGTTAGAATTAATAAGCAACCATAATGCCTGGAAATGTCTTTCCTTCATATGGAAGGCTAAACTGCCATACGTAAAACTAAACCGCTTGATAGTACGCACTGTATTCTTGAATTTTGTGACTTTCCAGAATGAACTACGTAACCCCCAAGGCCGTGTAGCACACCCTACAATCAGCCTTGCATCTTTGGTTATCGTATTTAAGTCAAATTCGATGCCACAGTCGATGAAACTGTTTTATAGCCGAATATGACCAAATCGCAGATGGACAGCATATATAAGATCAATTTAATGTTGCTGCAGTCATTGTATGCACGTAGTAACGCAATTTGGAGACTGAAAGGGGCATTTCTCGCTCTCAGAATGGCTAACCTGAGTAAGTAGAGTGGATCGTACCAAAAAACCTGTCTAGAATGGCAAGCTTCCGAGTGCAAAGTGGCTTTCCACAGAGTTAGACAGGCGAAGCAGCAAATAAATTCATGTCGACAGTCATACTTCCACAGAATTCTTTCTGCTATTAATGAAATGTTTTCTCTATTATTCTTTGGTTGTTAGCTGTTGACATCATAGAGATTGACCTCATCACATCCTTATCATTTCCTCCTCGTCGTGTATTTACATTAGTGCACGCATACCTCAAGTAGGCTAAACAGGAGAACAATAGAAGAACCGATCTTCAAGTCAGTTCTCACTTCGCTGTCAACCCAGACATTAAACCATCTAGACGCTAATAATTTAGTACGACATATACTCAGTTTTTGCACAAGTATACAACAAAGGGAAATTCAAGTAATTTTATCTGACAAACCAGCCAGAAAGCTACACAGTTACAGACGAAAGGCCTAGTAATGACGACAGCAAATTAGATCTTCCACTTGACTCTCGCTGATCGCATTACCTGTCCCGGGCGCGTCTTTTATCGACAAGCGGATTTCTCGCTTGGTACGCCCCTTTGCTTCGCTACTTGAATGTCATTTACTTTCTGCGGTAAATGTGTTTTCTCATGGGAAGATCTCGTTCTGTCAACAACTATTTAAATTTTAGGATTTGCACTCGGAACCATGAAAGTACAACACCAATATATTTAAGAAGAAGGTACTATTTCATTTCCATCAAAGTCCATGGCAAAGCACAAGTGTCGACTTCTCTGCCACATACTCGATTCTTTTCTACATTAAGTATGTTTTCTGATACGAAAACTACGTAATATCATAACACCAAGTATAAAGTATACTATTTTCACTCATTAGCCGTGAAATTACATCATCAGTAATTTAGGAAGTATGTTCTGTAGAGCTGGAAGTTTTGAAAAGATTCACCTTATTTCATAAGACTGTTCTCTTAAGATACTGCGAGTAAATTTATACTCCTATATCGAAACTAAAACTTTAACGTGGCACTAGTAAGTATGGGTTTCATGTGGTTGCCGGCAGGGTATCCAACTCTCACTCGTTTATTACAGGATATGGGACAAGTGAAGATTGCGTTAACTCAGCAAAAAAAAAAAAAAAAAAAAAAAAAGGCGTGTTGCATTCTCGGTTTCAGAGCTTGATTTTAGATGTAAAAGTGTGGCATGCGTTTCGTCGGATATACAGCACTGAAAGTCCCACAGCTCAAAGCATTCAACGATCACGCCAGCGGTTTCAAGACACTGGTTTTACATGTGAGAGGAAATCCACATAACGCTCCCGTGTGCTCGTTCAAGACATAGAGCGCATTCAGAATGTTTTTGCGCATTGTCCAGAGTACTGTTCTTCATGTACCAGCCGAGAGTAAACTATTCTTCAGGTGTGTGTCTGGCCTGTGTTGCTGCAAAGGTTTGTTTCAAACATACGAGATTCAAAAATCTTAGGAACACTAAACAGTGACCTATTAGAATTTGTATTAGAACTTTTTAGTATACACAGTCGTGTTTGACCATGACTGTGTTTACTTAATACAAATATAAGAAAAATTTTGCATCACCCCGGTTCCCAGAACTCCTGATGATAGACGTTGTTTATGGATATTGTATCACAGACACAGTCCCTTTGACTGTTCAGATATGTCGCTACATCCGCCCAAAGATGTTAACAACCATGCATGAGCAGCGCCTTTTAGACGGAGGGCGTCCGAGAGCCGATCACCTCCAGTCATTATACCAGGAAGGAGGTACACGGCTCGTGTTATCTTTAGTTCAACCATACCTAGGCGGTTAATACCGAGGTTCGATCGCGTCCACGTTGTTTCTTGGTGCCAGGAAGGGCTCTCAGCAAGGGAGGTGTCCAGGCACCTCGAAGTGGACCAAAGTGATGTGGTTCGGACATGGAGGAGATACAGAGAGACAGGAATTGTTGATGACATGCCTAACTCAGTTCATCCAAGGGCTACTACTGCAGTGGATAACCGCTACGTCCGCAGCTCGTGGTCGTGCGGTAGCGTTCTCACTTCCCGCGCCCGGGTTCGATTCCCGGCGGGGTCAGGGATTTTTTCTGCCTCGTGATGACTGGGTGTAGCGTGCTGTCCTTAGGTTAGTTAGGTTTAAGTAGTTCTAAGTTCTAGGGGACTGATGACAATAGATGTTAAGTTCCATAGCGCTAAAAAAAAAAAAAAAGACGATAACCGCTACGTACGGATTATGGCTCGGAGGAACCCTGACAGCAACGCCATCACATTGAATAATGCTTTTCGTGCAGCTACAGGACGTCGTGTTACGACTCAAACTGTGCGCAATAGGCTGCATGATCAGCAACTTCACTCCCGACGTCCATGGCGAGATCCACCTTTGCAACCACGACACCACGCAGGGCATACAGATAGGCCCAACAACATTCCGAATGGACCCCTCAGGATTGGCTTCACGTTCCTTCACCGAGGAGTGTCGCATCTGCCTTTAACCAGACAATCGTCAGAGACGTGTTTGGAGGCAATCCGGTCACGCTGAACGCATTAGACACACTGTCCAGCGAGTGCAGTGAAGTGGTGGTTCTCTGCTGGTTTTTGGGTGGCATTATGTGGGGCCGACGTACGCTGCTGGTGGTCATGGAAGGCGCCGTAACCGCTGTACGTTACGTGAATGCCATCCTCCGACCGATAGTGCACCCATATCGGCAGCATATTAGCGAGGCATTCGTCTTCATGGACAACAATTGGCGCCCCCATCGTGCACATCTTCTGAATGACTTCCTTCAGATTAACGACATCGCTCGACTAGAGTGGGCAGCATGTTCTCCAGACATTAATCCTATCGAACATGTCGGGATATATTGGAAAGGGCTGTTCGCGGACGACATGACCCAGCAACCACTCTGAAGGATCTATGCCGAATCGCCGTTGCGATGTGGGACAATCTGGGCCAAAAGTGCCTTGATGAACTTGTGGATAGTATGCCACGACGATTACAGGCATGCATTAATGCAAGAGGCCGAGCTATTGGGTATTAGAGGCACCGGTGTGTACGGCAATGTGGACCTCCACCGCTGATGGTGTCGCTGAATAGAGATACAACATGCAATGTGTGGTTTTCATGAGCAGTAATAAGTGCGAAAATGATGTTTATGTTGATCTCTACTCCAATTTTATGTACAGGTTCCGGAACTCTCGGAACCGAGGTGATGCAAAACTTTTTTGATGTGTGTAGTTATATTACAGTATTCAGTTAGAAAAACCGCTTCATGTTGGCGACTAAGAACAACTTGTGGAGCTTTGTGTATTGCTTCTGGTGCGGATTCTTAAGATAACAATGTCCTTTATGAGACTGGTTGGTTGTTTTGGGGAAGGAGACCAGACAGCGTGGTCATCGGTCTCACCGAATTAAGGAAGGATGGGGAAGGAAGTCGGCCGTGCCCTTTCAGAGGAACCATCCCGGCATTTGCCTGGAGTGATTTAGGGAAATCACGGAAAACCTAAATCTGGATGGCCGGACGCGGGATTGAACCGTCGTCCTCCCGAATGCGAGTCCAGTGTCTAACCACTGCGCCACCTCGCCCGGTATTTATGAGACTACACAAGATGAAAATGGTGCCAGAAGGTAAGAATATCGGGAACACAGACAGGAACCATTACCGTATTCGAGCAACGGTAAGTCCCTCCGAAACATCGTGTGTTTTGTGCCATTTCCCAAGTTACGATTTACAGCCCGTTTCCATTCCGCGGAAAAGGCGGTTACAGGAATCACGCATCTGAGTGTGTCGAACATTTGAATATTTCCACAGTAGTGAGGACATACCGAAAATTATATATTTCAACATTTTGGACAACCAACGCACTGATATCTGCGTGTATGAACACACGTTATCAATGACGTGCCTCAACCGTGTCTCGGCCATAAATAGCGTACGGATGTCGTGTTGCGCCTTTGGCCTCCAGGATCGTCTGTTCTCACGGTAAAACCCTTTTTTTGTTTTGTTTGTGAAGGCTTGTGAATGACTTCGTCTGTGCAACTCTAAATCCAGTAACTTTGGTTGAAGTGAGACGTGTAAAGCAGTAACTGTGAATACGGTAACTCCAGATACACTCTCAAGAGGATGAGACGGCTCTGACCATCTCTTAAAAATTTGTTGTGCGTCCATTGAAGAGCACGCTGAACATTTGTGAAAGACAAATGAAAATTTAAATCGTAAACGCAAGCGAATAATACCCCAGGATTATACTCACATGCGTGTAATAGTTATATCCCTTTATAACTGAATGCTCGTCCTGAAAATAAAAAATCTACAGTCCTATAAGTAAGTTAAAACTTATCCCAAATTTTGGTCTTTATATATGTAGCGGACATGGATGTATTAACTCGGATGACTCTTTTTGAAATAGCCTGTATTTATATTCGAAGTTCATTGCGCAATCGGACAGTGGTGAAATTATTTCCGGGCGTAGGGGCAATCCGAACGAAGATTGTGAATTCTAGCAGGATATTGGAGATCCACCTCTAAAATGTCCCCTATGTAAGACTGGGCTGGTACAGTTTCCACCACAAAAGTGTCAACATTCTCGGGTGAAGCTATACAAAATTGGACGCCGGAAGATACTGCAACGTCAAGCATCTATGTAGGCAAGTCAAATCAATCTGTATGATGTGAGATATGCCTATTGCGTCATCGTAAATAGCTGTCAATCTATTACTGGTAACTGAATGTCTTCAGCAATGGTCAGTATAGCCTGCAATGTCCCTTTCAAGAAAATGGTTCAAATGGCCCTGAGCACTATGGGTCTTAACATCTGAGGTCATCAGTCCCCTAGAACTTAGAACTACTGAAACCTAACTAACCTAAGGACATCACAGACATCCATGCCCGAGACAGGACTCGAACCTGCGACAGTAGCGGTCGCGCGGTTCCAGACTGACCCTTTCAAGAAACTAGTGTTATTCGATACCAGTAATACGTTGCGGTTTCGCTTTGGTAATTTTCAGCAGAGCATTCCACGGAAAAACAGCTGCAGTAATGTAGTGAATAATATCCAAGTCATGTGTCTCAAGCCAAGGACTGCAAAAGTTTTCCAACCCATCAGAAATCAGTAGGATGTCAGAATACAAAAATAATCGGGATAGTCTGCAAGTGTTTTACACTTGAATCCATCTACATCTACATCTACATTTATACTCCGCAAGCCACCCAACGATGTGTGGCGGAGGGCACTTTACGTGCCACTGTCATTACCTCCCTTTTCTGTTCCAGTCGCGTATGGTTCGCGGGAAGAACGACTGTCTGAAAGCCTCCGTGCGCGCTCGAATCTCTCTAATTTTACATTCGTGATCTCCTCGGGAGGTATAAGTAGAGGGAAGCAATATATTCGATATCTCATCCAGAAACGCACCCTCTCGAAACCTGGCGAGCAAGCTACACCGCGATGCAGAGCGCCTCTCTTGCAGAGTCTGCCACTTGAGTTTGCTAAACATCTCCGTAACGCTATCACGGTTACCAAATAACCCTCTGACGAAACGCGCCGCTCTTCTTTGGATCTTCTCTATCTCTTCCGTCAACCCGATCTGGTACGGATCCCACACTGATGAGCAATACTCAAGTATAGGTCGAACGAGTGTTTTGTAAGCCACGTCCTTTGTTGATGGACTACATTTTCGAAGGAGTCTCCCAATGAATCTCAACCTGGTACCCGCCTTACCAACAATTAATTTTATATGATCATTCCACTTCAAATCGTTCCGCACGCATACTCCCAGATGTTTTAAAGAAGTAACTGCTACTAGTGTTTGTTCCGCTATCATGTAATCATACAATAAAGGATCCTTCATTCTATGTATTCGCAATACATTACATTTGTCTATGTTAAGGGTCACTTGCCACTCCCTGCACCAAGTGCCTATCCGCTGCAGATCTTCCTGCATTTCGCTACAATTTTCTAATGCTGCAACTTCTCTGTATACTACAGCATCATCCGCGAAAAGCCGCATGGAACTTCCGACACTATCTACTAGGTCATTTATATATATTGTGAAAAGCAATGGCCCCATAACACTCTCCTGTGGCACGCCAGAGGTTACTTTAACGTCTGTAGACGTCTCTCCATTGATAACAGCATGCTGTGTTCTGTTTGCTAAAAACTCTTCGATCCAGCCACACAGCTGGTTTGATATTCCGTAGGCCCTTACTTTGTTTATCAGGCGACAGTGCGGAACTGTATCGAACGCCTTCCGGAAGTCAAGAAAAATGCCATCTACCTGGGAGCCTGTTTCTAATATTTTCTGGGTCTCATGAACAAATAAAGCGAGTTGGGTGTCACACGATCGCTGTTTCCGGAATCCATGTTGATTCCTACAGAGTAGATTCTGGGTTTCCAAAAACGACATGATATTCGAGCAAAAAACATGTTGTAAAATTCTACAACAAATCGATGTCAGAGATATAGGTCTATAGTTTTGCGCATCTGCTCGACGACCCTTCTTAAAGACTGGGACTATCTGTGCTCTTTTCCAATCATTTGGAACCTGCCGCTCCTCTAGAGACTTGCGGTACAAGGCTCTTAGAAGGGGGGCAAGTTCTTTCGTGTACTCTGTGTAGAATCGAATTGGTATCCCGTCAGGTCCAGTGGACTTTCCTCTGTTGAGTGATTCCAGATGCTTTTATATTCCTTGGACACTTATTTCTATGTCAGCCATTCTTTCGTTTGTGCGAGGATTTAGAGAAGGAACTGCAGTGCGGTCTTCCTCTGTGAAACATCTTTAGAAAAAGGTGTTTAGTATTTCAGCTTTACGCGTGTCATCCTCTGTTTCAATGCCATCATCATCCCGGAGTGTCTGGATATGCTGTTTGGAGCCACCTACTGATTTAACGTAAGACCAGAACTTCCTAGGATTTTCTGTCAAGTCGGTACATAGAATTTTACTTTCGAATTCACTGAACGCTTCACGCATAGCCCTCCTTACGCTAACTTTGACATCGTTTAGCTTCTGTTTGTCTGAGAGGTTTTGGCTGTGTTTAAACTTGGAGTGAAGCTCTCTTTGCTTTCGCAGTAGTTTCCTAACTTTGTTGTTGAACCACGGTGGGCTTTTCCCGCCCCTCACAGTATTAGTCGGCACGTACCTGTCTAAAACGTATTTTACGATTGCCTTGAACTATGTCCATGAACACTCAACATTGTCAGTGTCGGAACAGAAAGTTTCGTTTTGATCTGTTAGGTAGTCTGAAATCTGCCTTCTATTACTCTTGCTAAACAGATAAACCTTTCTCCCTTTTTTTATATTCCTATTAACCTCCATATTCAGAGATGTTGCAAAGGCCTTATGATCACTGATTCCCTTTCTGCACTTACAGAGTCGAAAAGTTCGGGTCTGTTTGTGATCAGTAGGTCCAAGATGTTATCTCCACGAGTCGGTTCTCTGTTCAACTCCTCGAGGTAGTTTTCGGATAGTGCACTCAGTATAATGTCACTCGATGCTCTGTTCCTACCACCCGCCCTAAGCATCTGAGTGTCCCAGTCTATATCTGGTAAATTGAAATCTCCACCTAAGACTATAACATGCTGAGAAACTTTATGTGAAATGTATTCCAAATTTTCTCTCAGTTGTTCTGCCACTAATGCTGCTGAGTCGGGAGGTCGGTAAAAGGAGCCAATTATTAACCCAGCTCGGTTGTTGAGTGTAACCTCCACCCATAATAATTCACAGGAATACTGTCCACTCAGTGCAATATGTTAGATGCTTCGCTTCTGTTGTTGATTGACCTGCCAAATACACTTCAATATCTCAGTTGACGGTAAGTTACCTTCCACTAAAATACATTCGTGTCTCACATACTGAAATGAAATGAAAACTTCGACGGGAACAAGTTTAAACTCTCGGTAATCTTGAAAATGTGTCCTCATTGTCTTGAATTTATCTGATTTTAGGTGTGATGCACTCTTACGGCGTCAGAAAGACACTTTCAGGGATCGAAAATCGGAAAATTTATTGTAGTGCTGGTTTCGATGCAACATTGAAATACTTTTCGTAAATGAGCTATTTTCCTCCATATTAGATGGCGGAATAGAAACGCGACCTGGATTTGGTTTAACTTCTTCGTCGCCATCTTACGTCTTTTTTACACGTGTATTTGTGGTTAAGAAACGCCTGTCACTATTGCTTATATTGTGGAATAGTGAAGAGTATAGTGTGGTCTGTGGTTCATCTTGCAGCTAGCATGAGCTGCAACTTGGTAAGCACCAGTGTAATGCAATGGTCTCTGAATCTACACTGAGGTAACAAAACTCATGACGTCCCTCATAATATTGTGGCGGAACACCTTTTGCCCGACGTAGTGCAGTAACTCGAAATGGTACGGACTCAACATGTCATTGGAAGTCCCCTGCAGATATATTGTGCCACTTTGCCACTATAGCCGTCCGCAATTGCGGAAGTATTACAGCTGCAGGGTTTTGTGCGTGAACTGATCTCTCCATTATGTCCCATAAATATTCGATGGGATACATGTCGGACGATCTTTGTGGTCAAATCATTGGCTTGTACTGTCCAGAATGTTCTTCTAACCAATCGCGAACAATTGTGGCCCGGTGACACGGCTCATTTTCATCCACAAAAAAAAATCAGTCGTTATTTGGGAACATGAGGTCCATGTATGGCTGCCCAGTCCATTCCATATAAACAGAGCCCACATGATTAAGGAGCCCCCTCCAGCTTGCACAGTACGTTGTTGATAACTTGGTTTCACTGTTTCGTGGGGTCTGCGTCACATTCGAAACCTACCATCAGCTCTAACCAACTTAAATCGGGACTCACCGATAAGGTCACGGGTTTCTAGTCGCCTGCGGTCCAACCGATATGATTACGAGTCCAGGAAAAGCGTTACAGATGATGTGCTGTTATCAGAGGCACTCGTGCGGTCTTGCGCTGCCTTATCCCATTAACGCCAAATATCGTCGTACTGGCCTAACAGACACGCCCGTCGTACGTCCCACATTGATTTCTGTTTGTCTGTTAGCACTGTGGTTGGTTCAAATGGCTCTGAGCACTATGGGACTTAACTGCTGAGGTCATCAGTCCCCTAGAACTTAGAACTACTTAAACCTAACTAATCTAAGGACATCACACACACCCATGCCCGAGGCAGGATTCGAACCTGCGACCGTAGCGGTCGCGCGGTTCCACACTGTAGCGCCTAGAACCGCTCTGCCACTTCGGCCGGCGATAGCACTGTCAACTCTACCCAAACGTCGCTGCTCTCGGTCGTTAAGTGAAAGCCGTCGTGCACTGCATTATCCCCGGTGAGAGGCAACGCCAGAAATATAGTATACTCGGCACAGTCTTGACTGTGTGGATCTCGGAATATTAAATCCCCTAAAGAACTTAGAAATTGGAACGTCCTATGAGTAGAGCTCCAACTAAAATCCCGCGTTCAAAGCCATTTAATTCTCGCCATACGACCACAGCCTCATTTGAAACCTTTTTGCATGAATCACCTGAGTACAAATGACAGCTCCGCCCAAGCAATGTCCCTTATGTCTTGCGAATGCGATACCACGTCCATCTGTACATGTGTATATCGCCATCCCATGACTTTTGTCACCTAATTGTATCATCGTCTTCCTCAAACGGCTCTCAACAACTTGAGGGTTATTCAAAATGATCTAGAAAATTTCAAATGATCGTAAAGAAATACTTGTGTTGAGATAAGGTATTACATAATTGTACGTATGGAAACAGCAAAATCAAGAAATTTGTTTTTCTACCTTGATCACCTGAAACATCGCTCCCAGATTATCAGTGATGACATTTTTCTAGGTTCATGCCGCAGTTTCTAGAAAACAGTCATGATCTCGTATTTCAACGGGATGGTGCTCTACCGCACTTCCACAACTATGGTCGTAAGTTCATGGATACTGTGCTAATACGAAGATGGCTTGGTAGTGTATCGGCTGGCCAATCTTGAGTTTCTGGTATGGCCCACACATTCACCGGACCGGACACCGTGTGATATTTACCTGTGGTGTTGCACTACAGAGGCTGTTTTCACACCTCTGCTTCCCCAAGTCACATGGAAGTATCAGGGCGGATTTGACTTTCATCGATGCGGACACTTTGACGCGAGTGGACCGAACTGGACATGTGCAGTGCGACTAATGCTTCATTCTCTGAACATTTGTGAACCTGACATGAAAGATCTCCCGAGTTGCAGTTTCCATACATAGTATCATATATTAGTCCAAATTTCTTACAGTCAACTTGAAAGTGTCTCGATCATTTTGAATAACCCAGTTTAACATCAGCAGAGTGAAACGCTTATTCTTCTTCGGGACTTATTTTCATCCTTCAATTTGGTAATAAAAATAATTAACACTCTAAGCGACTGCATACAGCTGTCCAGTGAATCACACCATGTAATGGCTGTCTCTGTACAGCTTAAATTTGGAAAATTCCTCATCAAAGTGATGTGTATGTAGTAGGATCTGTTAGATAGTTCATGCAAATGTATCTGATCAGAATGCGAAACAGAGTCCCTACCTCGGCTGGAAGTAGCAACTAGGTCTAAAACGCATGACACTGTAGACTGGTACAGTCAACTAATTGTGCACCTAATTTTTTGTTGAAATGAAGACAGCACAGACAGCGTTCGGATACTACAATCGAATGCTGATGACCAGTAATACTACTGCTTGCTAGCCTCAAAAGTATTTTTATCTAATATAAATGGTATGTACATTTATTACCAACCTGCAACATTAAAAGATTTACATGTTCTCATGATGGTAATTTGTGATATGTGACAGTACAACTCAGTATTCTTTCTCATTTCTCTCTTCATTTATGACCATGAGTTCATAATCTGAAAATTGAATGCTGTAGATTTGTAAACAGAAGTCTTCATTGCGTTTCTCGAAAATATGAACATTTCTCAGCTCGGTAGGAAGTAATATATCAGCAAAGTTTAATTTCCAGAATCCCCCAGGCTGTGGCTAAGCCATGTCTCCGCAGTATCCTTTCTTTCAGGAGTGCTAGTTCTGCAAGGTTCGCAGGAGAGTTTCTGTAAAGTTTGGAAGGTAGGAGACGAGATACTGGCAGAAGTAAAGCTGTTAGGACCGGGCGTGAGTCGTGCTTCGGTAGCTGAGATGGTAGAGCACTTGCCCGCGAAAGGCAAAGGTCCCGAGTTCGTGTCTCGGTCGGGCACACAGTTTTAATCTGCCAGGAAGTTTCAAAGTTTAATGTGTTTGCATATGGAGTACTTTTAGACGTATGGTCTACATTATAATTCTTTCTGCCAGAATCGACCACTTGAGACATGTATTGTTTTTTCACTTAACATTTATGGTCATGATTTTATTTGCTATTACCTTGGGCAGTTTTGCATATAGTCATGAATAAAACCCTTGTATTCTTTACATTAACAAGCAGTTCTACTGTTTCTTTCAGTTCCCAACCAGATTCTCTCTCTTGAAAAGACTCTTCTTTCCTGAACAGCTTATCAGTGATATTAGTCGAGTACCAGTCATCCTAAATTGACATTGCATTAAAATTGCATTCTTTGTGTTGCGTTATATTTCTTTTCCTTCTCCTGATTTGACCAAGAGAAACTTGCAGAGTAGCGAAAATGAGGTTAGTTAGGTCAACTGCGTTCTCTAAAACGTCAAAACTTCACATACGAACATATTCCATTTCTAAATGCAGAATCGAGATCAGCCCAGTCACGATCATTGGTAGCATATAACTTAATGCGTTCTGGTGAAAGTTCAGCCTTTATTTGTAATAAAACAATATTACTGGTTTAGTCTCAAAGTCAATGATGTCCATGAAATTCAGCCTATCGAGAAACTTCTCCGACCGTGGTCTTTATTACTGTTCTTTGATTGCTGTTCCCAGATCGGGTGTTAAATGAGAGTCACTGCAGTCCTTTGGTCACAGCTCCAATCGAGTACTAGACGACAGTTGCTTGTAGACCCTGCATCCTGAATAATATGTGATTTCTTTTGCATTCATAGATACGAAAAGGAAAGAAACATATATAACAAATTCCATGGCAATGAATAAATAAGAGAAAACGTTTTTCTGTAAAGAGTTCTAGAGCATGTCGAATTTCATTGTAATTTTTCGAGAAACAATAGACGGACACTGGTGTCTCCCGTCTCCTGCAGAAAGAGCAAACAATAATGAGAACGAAGGCAAATATAAGTTGCAGCAAATAATCACCAGGTTGCCCGCCTGTTGTCCGTGCGGTCTAACGCATGGCTTTCCGGGAGAGAAGGAGCGCCTGGTCCCCGGAGCGAATCCTCCCGGCGGATTTGTGTCGAGGTCCGGTGAACCGGCCAGTCTACATCTACATCTACATCCATACTCCGCAAGCCACCTGACGGTGTGTGGCGGAGGGTACCTTCAGTACCTCTATCGGTTCTCCCTACTATTCCAGTCTTGTATTGTTCGTGGAAAGAAGGATTGTTGGTATGTCTCTGTGTGGGATCTAATCTCTCTGATTTTATCCTCATGGTCTCTTCGTGAGATATACGCAGGAGGGAGCAATATACTGCTTGACTCCTCAGTGAAGGTATGTTCTCGAAACTTCAACAAAAGCCCGCACCGAGCTACTGAGCGTCTCTCCTGCAGAGTCTTCCACTGGAGTTTACCTATCATCTTCGTAGCGCTTTCGCAATTACTAAATGATCATGTAACGAAGCGCGCTGCTCTCCGTTTGATCTTCTCTATCTCTTCTATCAACCCTATCTGGTACGGATCCCACACTGCTGAGCAGTATTCAAGCAGTGGGCGAACAAGCGTACTGTAACCTACTTCCTTTGTTTTCGGATTGCATTTTCTTAGGATTCTTACAATGAATCTCAGTCTGGAATCTGCTTTACCGACGATCAACTTTATATGATCATTCCATTTTAAATCACTCCTAATGCGTACTCCCAGATAATTTATGGAATTAACTGCTTCCAGATGCTGACCTGCTATATTGTAGCTAAATGATATGGGATCTTTCTTTCTATGTATTCGCAGCACATTACACTTGATCCACCTACCGCTTTGACATAAGACCAAAATGTCTTAGGATTTTCTGCCAAGTCAGTACATAGAACTTTACTTTCGAATTCACTGAACGCCTCTCGCATAGCCCTCCTCACACTACATTTCGCTTCGCGTAATTTTTGTTTGTCCGCAAGGCTTTGGCTATGGTTATGTTTGCTGTGAAGTTCCCTTTGCTTCCGCAGCATTTTTCTAACTCGGTTGTTGTACGACGGTGGATGGTTTTTAGGCGGTTTTCCATCTGCCTCGGCGAATGCGGGCTGGTTCCCCTTATTCCGCCTCAGTTACACTATGTCGGCGATTGCTGCGCAAACAAGTTCTCCACGTACGCGTACACCACCATTACTCTACCACGCAAACATAGTGGTTACACTCGTCTGGTGTGAGACGTTCCCTGGAGGGGGACCACCGGGGGCCGAACCGCACAATACTCCTGCGTTCGGTGTGGGACGGCGGAGGGGTGAAGTGGACTGTGGTAGTCGTCGTGGGGTTGTGGACCACTGCGGCTGCGGCGGAGACGGAGCCTCTCCGTCGTTTCTAGATCCCCGTTTAACATACAATAGATACAATTCAATCACCAGGTTAAAGCCGAAAGATTGTTTACAGTAAAATATATATTTTCGAGACTTACTTGTGTTGGTTGCTTACACAAATAAAAAGCAATGGAAGATGTTGACGGCTGCGATAATATGACATCAGTCCCTTTTTAGAATGGAAACTAGACTTCTATAACCCCACCTCACAGCGAAATAGTTCCAAATGCTTCTACATCTACATGACTTCTGTCCTACTGACACTTAAGTGACTGATAGATGGTTCATCGAACCAACTTTAGAGTTTTTCTCTGTCGTTCCACTCTCGAACAGTGTGTGGGGAAAATGAACGCTTAAGTATTTTTGTAGGAGCTCACATTTCTCCTATTTTTTTATGACGACAATTTCTCCCTGTATAGGTCAGAGTCCGCAGAGTATCTGCGCATTCAGAGGAGAAGGTTGATGATTGAAATATCGTGAAAAATTTCGCCACAACAAAAAAGCCTTTGTTTATTGATTGTACTCCAACTCGCTTATCATATTTGTGACAATCTCTCCATTATTTCGTGATAACACAAAACGAGTTGCCCTTCTTTGAACGTTTTCGATATCACCCGTCAATCCTATCTATTAAGGATCTCATACCGCACAGTAGTACTCTACCAAAGGACGGACAAGGGTAGTGTAGGCAGCCTCTTTAAGACATCTGTTGTGTCTTCTAAGTGTTCTATCAATAAATCACAGTCTTTTGTTTGCTTTCCCCACAACATTACCTACCGTGTGTTCGGAAAATTCCAGTTACAACTTCTTGGACTTGTAGAAGGGGATGAATACATTACAACTTGAACAGGAACCCATGGCCTAAAACGTACCGTTTCCGTTCCAATTGAGATGTTTAACTCATCCACATCTACTTGAGGAATTGAATTAGGAGTGACGCAGTACATTTATTACGTAACAATTCGAAAGGAAACGTAACGAAACATTCACTTATCAAATAAACATATTTGTTTGTATTAACACTTAAACATTACGTTCTGTATGCTGGGTTCTTTTTCGATCTAGAATTATGTAAATAATTTACGCTCTTCGTAACTGTAATACGTAAAGTGTATAACTGAATTTACAGCCTTTAAATTTTTGTGATTTATCGTGTAACGAGTTGCTTATAGCGTTCATGTGGATGACTTTATGGTTATCATGAATTAGAACCAATTGCAACTTTTTTCACGGTACGGATATCTTGTCGAAATGGTTTTGCAGTTGGTTTCATCGTACAACGACATTACGAGACGGTACATGAGAGCATCACTTGCCAACAATTTAGGAGGGCTCCTTACATTTTCTTGTAAGTCGTTTCTATATAGGAAGAGCAGAGGGAATATAATACTTTCCTGGGGAGCCCCAGATATCACTACTGTTTACTCGATGACTTTCCGTTAATTGTTACGAGCTGTGATATTTCCGACAGGAAATCGCCAGTCAGGTCTTGCAATTGAGACGATACTCTATAGACACGCAGTTTGATTAGAAGTCGCTTGTGAGGAATGTTGTCAAAAGCTTTTCGGAAATCCTCGTAGTTCCGAAACTTCCAGTAGAGTTAACAAGCGGTGGGTAGGTAAATAGTCTGCGTATGGACATTCCAGGAATTTCATTTCACGTGTGAAACGCCTGCTCAAGTTCTTAGCAGTTTCCATGTGTGATCTCATAGGTGGAAAGGCAATAAATCGTCCTCTTGTCAACATATGCATCATCCTTCTATTCATTATTCTCACGGGACATGGTGTCGATTCGTCATATTTGTGGTGATGCACTACATTGAGTCGCAGTAATTAGAGTACCATAGTTGTGGCTTATTCTCTGCTCCATGCAAGAGAATCTCACAAACTGTGATAATACTCATCTTATTGCATTCAGCTCCAAGTCGAGAGGCTCCGCCAACCCTCAGCAACTCTCAGAAAAGGTATGGTGCATTACATTTAATGTTACAGAAAACTAATGCAGAGTAAATCACGGCGAAACGGATCGAACCAGTTTCCAAACCTCGACATTTATTTGAGAGGATACGTATCATATGCGAACCGTAGTATGCCGTGGAACCCTTTACTACAACATGAGTAAGCGCTACAGCAAAGGCAGCCAGACTTAATGCAAAGAATTATAGATACATCGACTCAACGCCTGCATAAAGATGATGTACCATGTGTTGTGACACCAGGAGCGTACAAATAGGATCAGGAAACAAATATATACTGCAACTGCTACTAGCATGTTTGGAAAAATAAATATATACTGTTTTTCTTTTACTGGGTAAATTTGGTCACGCTGTTAACTGTCCATCATTCATGATAGTAAGCATAACCCATTAGCAGTCTTCTAAATTTAAGAGGCATAGTGGAAACCATCACACAACATATTGGAATTCACCCTATAAACTGACATTACCGCCCTAACAGTATCCACTGTTCTATGTTTCAGGTAGTTAGAAAAAGAGAAGACAGATGGAGCTAAATGGGCAGCAGAAGATTTGAGGAAAGGAAAGAAAACTGTTGCTGATGGTTTATCGATTAAAAAAGCTGCTGAAAGTTTAAAAAAAACTCATAGCACACTGAAAATCGATTAACGAATGGAAATGAATTAGACGCGAACCCAAGCCCTTCATTGTATCACACAGTTGTTTATTAGTTGTGGGGAAAAACCGTGTGATCGTCGTGTAAACTAACCTTTACTGACCGACTGGTATCAGTTTTGAGTAGAAAATGGACTGCAGAATACCTGAACACCATGAAAATGACAACCAGAAGTCCAGTTAGACAATGATTGTGAGTCGGGAGCATTGGTCGAGCAGCTCCACAAATTTCTGAGGTCAGTGCTAATCGACACTTAAGGTGGTGTAAAGAGTGATGCCACTGGACAGTGAATGACACTGGGTCAGTAAACTACGAAGCCGATGTCGTCAGGGTGTACTTTTCTTACTATACTAAGGAAAAAGCTATATGTGGAGGGATATCAAGACGTTTTACGGCATTGAGTACTGTGTATAGAGCAGTAGCAGTTTGGAGACGATGATAGTTTGTATGAACATGACAGTGCAGTATGTAACAAAGCATCCTCAGCGAGCCCATGATTTGTGGACAGTCGCATTCTTGAAGTGACTGGCCTTCCAGGAGTTCCAATAAATACCCAAGGAGCACTTTTTTTTCATATCCCAGCATTCAATGTGACTACATTCTTTGGTTTCAGCCCTCGAGGAACAATGGGCTGCCATTCCTCCACAGTCATTGAGATGCGTGATTGCAAGTCTTCCCAGCCAGATAATATACTCCCTTAAGAGAGAGTGCTTTACAGATTGTTACCACTTTGTTTTTGAAGTGTATAGAAGATATGAATGTATTTATTAGGCTGAAATATTCCTGCATCAGTGTGAAACAGGTTCATTGTTACATAAAGGATATATTATCCATATTGCATACATTTTTTACACAAAACGCAACTGAATGTCATTTCCATTTGATTAAGGCAGGTATAGAAGTCTAAGCTTGGTTGCCTAATGGAGAAGACTCATTTACTTACTCAAACTGTAACAATCTACTGTTTACATTAAATGATATTCTAAAATGTTTTTAAGGTGATGATTAAATTCGTATGTTTCCGCTGTGTGACAACAAGTCAAAGTTCACGGTAATTTATTGTGGGAAAATTTGTTATAATATATTTTAAATCTACAGCATTTTTTATTCAGTATTTTTGTCATTCATTCCCTCTGTAATATTTTATGATGATAATGGGGATGACGACGCAAATGCTGAAATATTTTTTAATGTGTTCTGCACTCATACTTCAGATAAAATTTAATGATGAGTTAGACGTGGAAAATCAGCGAGGTGATATGTAGTACAGTATTTGCAGAGGTGTGTATGTGTATGTGTATGTGTATGTGTGTGTGTGTGTTACAACAGAATTACTGGATTACTTTATGAAAAAGACAAGCAACATGTGCAATAAGTACACAATTTGACATGTGAAATTTAGATATTTAGAGGTATGAACTTAACTCTGAGGCCAGAATCTTCCAATTTTACACAAATATCTTTAAACATAAGAACAACTCAACAAAACCTAGGACGTTTTTTGGGATTTACCTCCCATCTTCGAAGTTGGCGCCATTTTACGCAATTCAAGTAATTGGCTGCTTATTTCATTTTAATATTACGCCGATATTGGCTGAAGCGGGGAGATGATGATGATGGTGATGTTGATGATGATGTCACCAGGCCTTACGTTCATATTGGATTGTGAAGTCTGTGCCGCTGCATGTAGGCAACCCACACAAGGACTTATATTGAAGACAGTGGTGTCACCAGGTTCAGTACTGTATATTAACTGCAAAGTGAGCTGGAATCGGCATGGATATACTTCTTGCATAGCTGTGAGATACTGCTGTGCATTCCGCGTAGTATTACAGTTATCACAAGACGGTCAGTTGCTAATTAGTGATCTACTGTTATTAAAGTCTAGAAGCTATGTGGAAGGAATTTCATGTCCTGATTCCTTATCTGTTGCTATTGCCAAGCTATGTAACTTACGACGTACATTTATTTCTTTTAAACTGATGAAGTTTCTATCAATCATTTCTCTCCAAGACCTCGGCTGCCTTTGTATGTTTTATGATAACGTGTAGTATTTTTTAAGATTGTTGTAGCCTGTAGAAACCATCTGAGTTTTTCCTATGATACAGGATCATCACCCCGTTCTTCATTCTCTTATAACATGTCTCCCATGGGTATATTCGAAATTACTGAGGTACATTCAGAATTTTGATCACCACGTCAGTCTCATTGTCCTGCAGTTGTATTTAGGATGGTATTACGATCTGACTCCTATGAACAGAAAGCAGGTATTGCCTCGGACAAGCTTTCCTTCCTTTGGAAATAATCGATAGCTGCTGAATGGAGAAGTGTGGCAAATGGCGAGTTACTGAGAGCTGTACTCAGCCCAACTTCTCTTTTGCACACAGCAGTGTCAGAAATTTAATTATATTGTGCTAGACACAGTCAATCAGTAATTGATTCCTTGATTTTTTGAAAGCTTCTGAATTCTTCGTGTGTGAGTGCATTCAATTGGTTTCGCGTCAGAAGGAAGGTGACGTCGCTTCAAATGCTGCGGAAACAATTTCATAACAGTCGGAGGATAGATGTTGACGTTGTGTTCTGAAACGCGTAATGTTTACTGTCTAGCAACTACTCCGCACACAGATAGCGTTACAGAAAAAAATGGCTCTTAGCACTATGCGACTTAACTTCTGAGGTCATCAGTCGCCTAGAACTAATTAAACCTAACTAACCTAAGGACATCACACACATCCATGCCCGAGGCAGGATTCGAACCTGCGACCGTAGCGGTCGCTCGGCTCCAGACTAGCGTTACAGATGTTGTGGTTTTAAGTGCAGGGAAATCGAGGACAACAGTTATATTATTGAGAAGATTTGAAAAGTTTTTATGTAGCTTGTAGTTTTAAATTTATAACAGATTACATCGTTCATTGATACTCAGATCTGAAAATATTTCCCTCGAATGGAACCTGGAGCTAGGACAGCTGTTTACTAAAGTTTTTAGTCATAAATTGTGTAGCACGTTGAAAAGATTTTATGTGGGTACAGCACTGTATCTCAGATCCTGACGGTATTTCGCACGTATGCCCGATGGCTCTACCGTATTTGGTTCCTAGTTATAACTCAGTTTTTAGGTAGAAAGGGAACATAAGCTGCAAGACAACTCGTGCGCTTGAACACATGAAACGTGTCAGGGGTGAAATATCCCTGTAATTCCTAGGATACCTTCTTGCAATAAACGAGCACTGTATTTAAGAAAAAAAACATGTTGCGTCCTACGTCACAAATACATTTGTACCGTATTTAAAACACCCATGAGTCGTAAGTGGTCAGTGATGTCGGTGTCAGGTATATTCTCGAAGAAAATTTCTTTTCTGGAGAGATTGGTGCTCCGATGTTGTAGTCGGACGATGAATATATCGCTGCCGTGATGTGTTAAATCAAATACGGGAATAACTTCAGTGGTTTGTAGGTGTAGTCAAGGATATTGCTCCTGGGGTAACACTGTACAAAAATCTTGTAAGTTCCTAGAGTGGAAAACAGGTTGTTGAGCTGGGTACGTGTAATAACTGAAGTTGGAAGTAACGAGGTACATTAGCAACCAAAAGCGAGAACCATCTGCCAGATAAATCGAAATCCGTCTTCATTCGTGTAATGTCTTGGAATGTCGTAGCCGCGCGGGATTATCCGAGCGGTCTAGGGCGCTGCAGTCATGAACTGTGTGGCTGATCCCGGTGGAGGCTCGAGTCCTTCCTCGGGCATGGGTTTCTGTGTGTTTGTCCTTAGGATAATTTAGATGAAGTAGTGTTTAAGCTTATACTGATGACCTTAGCAGTTACGCCCCATAAGATTTCACACACATTTGAACATTTAGAATGTCGTTGAGAGCTCATGATGAAACGTTTCAATTACTAAAACGTAGTCAATCACGTCTGGTCCGCAAATGACTTCCATGAGTTACGGAAAATGTTCCACGTCATGAACTGGAAGCTGATATTTTCCATAGGATTGCGTTTTTATTAATTATCAAATGATTCTCCCCTTGCGATAAAACGATATATAAATTTAAATAATTGGCAGTGTTGACCTGAAAAGATTTCCTCACTACTCTACTTACTCTCAACTCAGGTTTTTCCCTACTGCCTGACCACTTCAGCCAACATTCATTGTAGTTCGTCAGAAGAGAAGTACATCATACCGTCTTTCTGGGTTGTTTTCTAATGACGTTCCAGTAAGTTCCGATGGTATATTAAGCACTTTGTATTACGTCTATACGAAAGCTAAGGTAATTCCCATTTGGCATGGACAAGGTGGCTTCTCCACTTTTTCTCTTTTGACAAGGGCGTAAACGCCATAGTATTCCTAATGAGGAAGTGAATCTAATTCAAAACAAACAACATTGTCAGCGAGCTGCTTCACGTCGGAGAAAGCGAATGCTTCATTCTGGTAGTGACCGGCTGCTGTGTTTATTGTCCCCTTCCACCTCACCCTCAATCCTACTCACTGTTGCACTCGAAGCGCTGACTCTTGAATGACTGCCTATTCGTTTCTGCTCATTTTACAAACACAGCCCAGTACATTAGTGTAACCACTGCCGATGTTCGACTTCAGCTTTCAATAACCACTCATAGATGCCCGATGGGAGCAACAGCAGTGGCGGGACGCGGAAAACAGTGCAGATGTTCTCTTAATGCAGAAACAGAGCGATTTATCTGACGTCCGAAACGGCTTTTGGTCCAAGTGTAGAAGCATTTCCGAAACAGCTTCATTTTTACACAGTACGTGTGACACTGTTGTTAAAGTATACTGTTCATGGCAAAATGGCGCTATCCAAACCCGTCGCTGAGACAACTTTGGTGCACCGTTTGCCATAAATGATAGGGTGGAATGGCGGCTGCGGAGATGTGTACGGACGAATAAACGTGCTACTGTAGAGAAACTGACCATCCCAATAAACAGAGGGTCTAGCAAGGGTGACTCTTCAACGGCCCTTCAGTAAACGTTGCTGCTTATGGGCCTCCTCAGCGGGCACCTGATTGATGAACCCGTTTTCACTGCTGTTCATCGTCAACGAAGTCTGGAGTTTGCACCCCAGTACCTAACTAGGCATTCACTGAGCGGCGAGAGGTGGCCTTTACAGATGCATCACGTTTTACGTTCCGTCGAAAAGATGGCTGATAGTGCGTGCGACGTGAGACGTCCAAAGGCAAATGTCTTGCAACAATCTTTGGAAGAGTCCAGGCCGGACGAGGGAGCGTTGTGGTCTGGTGAGTATTTTTGTGGCACTCCCTGGATAATCTCGTCTTTCTAGAAGACACAAAGACACAACACAAGAATGCATCTATCCTTGGGAACCATGTCTAACACTATGTGCAATTTCAAGCGCAGTGTAGGTAGTCTCTTTAGTAGATCTGTCACATTTTCTAAGTGTTCTGCCAATAAAACGCAGTCTTTGGTTAGGCTTCCCCACGACAGTTTCTATGTGTTCCTTCCAATTTAAGTTGTTCATAATTGTCGATCCTCGGTATTTAGTTGAATTTACGGTCTTTAGATTTGACTGATATATCGTGTAACCGAAGTTTAACGGATTCCTTTTAGCACTCACGTGGATGAAATCACACTGCCAATTCTCGCACCATTCAGATATCTTTTCAAATCGTTTTGAAATTTGTTTTGACCTTATGATGACTTTATTAGTGGATAAGCGACAGCGTCATCTGCAAACAACCTAAGACGGATGTTCAGATTGTCTCCCAAATCGTTTATATAGATAAAGAACAGAGACGATATTCCATAAGCATGCAATTTCACTACAAGCCGCCTGTGTTGTACGGTGTGAAAAGCCTTCCGAAAATTCAGAAATACGGAATCGATCTGAAATCCCTTCTCAATAGTACTCAACACTTCATGTGAATAAAGAGCAAGTTGTGTTTCACAAGAACGATGTTTTCTAAACCCATGCTAACAGTGCGTCAATAGACCGCTTTCTTCGAGGTAATTCGTAATGTTCGAACACAAAATATGTTCCAAAATCCTGCTGCATATCTTCGTTAACGATATGGATCTATAATTTAGTGGATTTCTCCTACTACCTTTCTTGAATATTGGTGTGACCTGTGCAACAATCTAGTCCCTGGGTATGGATCTTTTGTCGAGCGAACGGTTGTATATGATTGTTAAATATGGAGCTAACGCATCAGCATACTATAAAAGGAACCTAAATGGTAAACAGTCTGGACTAGAAGACTAGCTTTTATTAAGTGATTTATGTTGCTAAACTACTCCGAGGATATTTACTTCTAGGTTACTCATGTTTGCAGCTGTTCTTCGTTCGGATTCTGGAATATTTACTTCGTCTTCTTTTGTGAAGGCCTTTCGAAAGGCTATGTTTAGTAACTCAGCTTTGGCAGCACTGTCTCCGATAGTATCTCCATTGCTATCACGCAGAGAAGGCATTGATTGTTTCTTGCCGCTAACATACTTCACATCGAGGATAAATTAAAGTCACCACCAACTATAATGGTATGAGTCGGGGCACGAGTTTGAAATGAAATTCAAGTTTTCTTTGACTCTTTCAGTAACAGTATCATCTGAAATGGGAGGTTGGTAAAAGGATCCAATTATTATTTATTTCATTCCGGTTGCCAAAAGTGACCACTGCCCATACTAACTCACTGAGACTGTCCACTTAAATTTCGTGGCAAGATAAACTACTTGTAACAGCAACAAACACGTCACCGCCAATCGTGTTTAGCCTATCCTTACGGAACACCGTTAGGTTCTTCGCAAAAATTTCGGCTGAGCTTATCTCCGGCTTTAGCCAGCTTTCACTGCCTATAACGATTTGAGCATCAGTGCTTTCTACTAGCGCTTAGAGCTCTGGTACTTTTCCAACACAGCTACGACAATTTACAACTGCTATACCGATGGTTCCTGTACCTACGTTCTTCCGGTGTTCGGTCTTCACCCTTTGTGACTGAAGTCCCTCTTCTATTTTCTCGAGACCCTCTAACCTAAATCCCCATTGATCCACAGATCTTCAATTATTTCACGAGCTTTCGTGGACTCTTCCTAAGGAATTTTCATCGTATGTAAAGGCTGTTAGTGAGCCCGAAATTAGCGCCCAGACATTCATGGACGAGATATGAAATTAATGGCTAGTAAACAAATGTAGAGGTGTCTAACTCAATTTTCAAATATTCCTTAAAAAATTAAAAATCGAAATAAAAAATTAAATCTTAATTCCTGTATCACTGCAAAGAAGAGTGAAATAGATGTTAGTGTCCGTGGTCTTGAGAAACAGCTGATATCTTAAAAACTGAACAAATCTGCTTGGCTTGATTGAATCCTTACCAGATTTTATACCGAGTTCGCGGCTGAGTTAGCCCAGCTTCCAACCGTAATGTTCCCAAGATATATCGAACAAAAAACTGCATTCATTGGTTAGGAGGAATTAGGCTATAGGCATCTATAACACTGGCAGCAGAAGCGATGCATAAAACAGTCATCTAATATCCTTCACATACATTTTTTGTAGAATCTTAGATCATATTCTGAGCCCAAATGTAATATCTAGAATACAACGAGCCCTTCATACTAAGCAGTTTAGACTTCCAATACTCTATCATTTGAAATACAACTAGAAAGTTCTTCACATGACAAACTGAAAATCTAAATGCGATTATCCAGAAACTTCGCTCCAAGACAATGTTTTCATTCATTGCAGCTGTAAAACTTGCAACATATGATGCTGCAATTGTTTGTAATGTTGGAAACGTAGAAACAGCGAAAGTGTTACAGCATTTGAGCTTCAGACCAGGTACATTGATTCTTACCGTTCCTGAGGAAATCGACCGTTGTTGTATGTCTAGAGCTGAAATGACTATTCCGGACGTAGCAAAGGAAACAGGACAGTAAAAGAAGTTAACATACAAGTCTTGAGGGCAAAGCAGACACTGGGTACAGTTCTGGAGCATTCTGAGGAGCTATAATTGAAGAAAATATGTTTAAATTATAAATTCATTTTCTTGTATTTTTTGTGACGCTTATTTAGGTTTTTCTTGGTACACCTGTTATATAAAACCTTGATTGCAGGCTCATACATTTCTCAAAGTGTAAGAAACAAAAACATAGGACTATAATTTGAAATATTTTGTTTAAAGCGGGATACATAGATAAACGTGCTGGAATTCATCTACCGGTTCCTCCCAAAAAGATGTAAACTAGGATAAAATAATTCCATTCAAAGATTTTTTAACATTACTTACTCGTATTTGTTTACATGAATGCAGACATTACACAGTTTAGCTTTGACAGTCATTCGTTTAATACGTTGTAAGGAAAAGGAACAATGATATTTATAAATTGATAGGTTTGTAGTAACTTTTAAATTCGAATAAAGATTTTGGAAACTAAATTTAAAAATGCATAATTCTACCACTAAACATCTCATAAAATTATATTTTTTATCTTTAATATTCTTGGCACACTGTTCGGTAACATGAGAGTAGGTACTTTATTCGCCCCCCCCCCCCTCCCGTCAAGTAATTAGACTTTGCGTGTTCCATAAGTGAATGGAACAGGAAGGAAAACTAGTAACTGGTACAAGGGAATTACCCTCTTCTACACTCCTGGAAATGGAAAAAAGAACACATTGACACCGGTGTGTCAGACCCACCATACTTGCTCCGGACACTGCGAGAGGGCTGTACAAACAATGATCACACGCACGGCACAGCGGACACACCAGGAACCGCGGTGTTGGCCGTCGAATGGCGCTAGCTGCGCAGCATTTGTGCACCGCCGCCGTCAGTGTCAGCCAGTTTGCCGTGGCATACGGAGCTCCATCGCAGTCTTTAACACTGGTAGCATGCCGCGACAGCGTGGACGTGAACCGTATGTGCAGTTGACGGACTTTGAGCGAGGGCGTATAGTGGGCATGCGGGAGGCCGGGTGGACGTACCGCCGAATTGCTCAACACGTGGGGCGTGAGGTCTCCACAGTACATCGATGTTGTCGCCAGTGGTCGGCGGAAGGTGCACGTGCCCGTCGACCTGGGACCGGACCGCAGCGACGCACGGATGCACGCCAAGACCGTAGAATCCTACGCAGTGCCGTAGGGGACCGCACCGCCACTTCCCAGCAAATTAGGGACACTATTGCTCCTGGGGTATCGGCGAGGACCATTCGCAGCCGTCTCCATGAAGCTGGGCTACGGTCCCGCACACCGTTAGGCCGTCTTCCGCTCACGCCCCAACATCGTGCAGCCCGCCTCCAGTGATGTCGCGACAGGCGTGAATGGAGGGACGAATGGAGACGTGTCGTCTTCAGCGATGAGAGTCGCTTCTGCCTTGGTGCCAATGATGGTCGTATGCGTGTTTGGCGCCGTGCAGGTGAGCGCCACAATCAGGACTGCATACGACCGAGGCACACAGGGCCAACACCCGGCATCATGGTGTGGAGAGCGATCTCCTACACTGGCCGTACACCACTGGTGATCGTCGAGGGGACACTGAATAGTGCACGGTACATCCAAACCGTCATCGAACCCATCGTTCTACCATTCCTAGACCGGCAAGGGAACTTGCTGTTCCAACAGGACTATGCACGTCCGCATGTATCCCGTGCCACCCAACGTGCTCTAGAAGGTGTAAGTCAACTACCCTGGCCAGCAAGATCTCCGGATCTGTCCCCCATTGAGCATGTTTGGGACTGGATGAAGCGTCGTCTCACGCGGTCTGCACATCCAGCACGAACGCTGGTCCAACTGAGGCGCCAGGTGGAAATGGCATGGCAAGCCGTTCCACAGGACTACATCCAGCATCTCTACGATCGTTTCCATGGGAGAATAGCAGCCTGCATTGCTGCGAAAGGTGGATGTACACTGTACTAGTGCCAACATTGTGCATGCTCTGTTGCCTGTGTCTATGTGCCTGTGGTTCTGTCAGTGTGATCATGTGATGTATCTGACCCCAGGAATGTGTCAATAAAGTCTCCCCTTCTTGGGACAATGAATTCACGGTGTTCTTATTTCAATTTCCAGGAGTGTATGTACTTCACAGCGGTTTGCCAGGTACGGGCGTAGGTGTAGATTTAGAATTACACTTTTAGATCTTCTTGCGTTGGTACATTACTCGTATAGCATCGATACACTTTGTACGGTGAGCTGAAGACTAGGGTTTTACATCTGTTGCGGAGATGACATAGCGTCTTACTTGCTGAAGACAGACCGAAAAGGAACCCAGCTCCTACGTACTGCGGCAACTCAACGGTGCTCAAGTGTTTGGTTGGTTGCCGTATTAGCTCCTAACAGGCATTGTCTCTCTGTTGTACATGAAGTTCAGCCGTGAACGTCTTTCGGAATGAATAAATGTCAGATGTGCGTATCTGGTACTATCCAAATCAAAATTATTGAGTCAGTTGATTATGCTCTACTACGATAGACTGTGATACAGCACGCCTCCATTTATGAGTGATTTTTCGATGTAAGACACAAACATAATTTCTTAAATTCCCGCCTTTCACATGGAGTGGCCAATAAAAAACACGACAGATGACTGTTTCCGCCATTCATAATCTATTCAGTAAAGCCCTCATTAGAAAACTACAAGAAACGAGTTCGGATCTCAAAATGTATTGTTCAAGTTAGAGAAAGCCTCTACTGAAGTCCAAGAAGATCGCAACGCTGTAAGCGCGTCAGACGGGAATGAAAAATCGTCATATCAGAATATGATCAAATAGCATATGCATTTTTATCTTTAAAAGTTATTGTTGTGCATGTGTTAGAGCTTCCAGACCACCAGCTTAGCCGGCGGTTTCCCAATAAGGCGATGTCGCGGCATTTGAACCCTCAGTTCATTATTTCTAGAAATGAGCGTTGGTTGCTGTTTTTACATGTTGGTTGGCTTATTGTTATTAATACGTTTATTTCCAGTGGAACCAGTTTGTGGGGGCAAACGAATGAAAACAGTCAACACAGTCTTGCATGTGGCCAGAGTTACGCCTTCTTTCTTTTCAAGTGAAACCAGTTTATTGATTTTCTGTTGTTTGAACCATGTATTTTATTTGTTCTCTCTATTGAAACCACTCCTTAGTATTCTAGTTAATTGAGCTATCCATACATTCTTCTGAACTGGTAGGAAACCCTACCGCCAGAATTCCGTGAAGACAACGTGGACGGCGAGGGGGAGGGGCGGTATTGTTACAAAAAAGTTAAAATAAGAGTTAAACATATTCTTCTTTTGATCACTTACATTTAATACTTCGCTGTGGATTCAGTCACTCGAGATGCGTTAGTAATCAAGCTGTATCGTTGAAGGTAGTAAGTTGAGCATAAGATTCCTTGGGAGTAAGTGGAAACGAAAGGATCATCGATTGCCAAATTTTAGTGATTAATTCCATTGCGTTTTACTGATAAGGTGTGACGATTAGTGAGCTTTTTACGTCAGCAGCTTCCTGTACCCTACCAGGGTCGCATCCGCTGCGAGGAGGTGGCCAACTAGCGCGGGCCGCAAGCCTCAGCATTTCACTGGGAGCCACGCCACCTCCCTGCATCGGCTGCACCGGATGTATCCGTGGCTGCCGAGGTCTGACGGCGGCGGTGCTACACTCCAGGTACTAACAACGTCACCGCCCCCGGACAGAGAAAGTCTGAAAAAAGTAAGTGAAATCACTCAGAGCCAGAGACTGTGTGAAAAACGTTCACACAGCAGACGCAACCTCTACACTCTACCAAACGAGGTGGCGCAGTGGTTAGCATACTGGACTCGCATTCGGGAAGACGACGGTTAAACACGCGTCCGGTTACCCTGATTCAGTTTTCCCCATTTTCACGAACTCGCTTCAGTAAATGCCGGAGTGGCTCCTTTGAAAGGGCACGGCCGACTTCCCATCCTTCCCTAATCCGATGAGACCGATAACCTCGCTGTTTGGTCCCCTACGCCCAACCAACCATCCTCCACTCTTTCCATAGTGTCAGTGGGTGTTCTTACATTAAGTGAAACAACACAAAAATTCATGTAGCTGACATGACGACAGAGATATTGTTTCATTTGGTTGTTATTTCATCCGACTGAATAAGACTAGTGAACGAAATAACAGTCGATCGGCCGATAGGTTGTTACAATCATTGCTAGGTTTGGTTCAACATTTTCCAATAAGTGAAAAACAAAAGCCATCCTACATCAGAAAATTCTCATCAGTTAGTTAGTTCGACGTTGTGTTATGATTTTCTGGCCAATTTCGTTTCTGTCAGTCTTATAATAGATCAGCGTACATTGTCGCGAGAGGATGAAATTCCTCCAGTTGGAAGGAATATCGGTCACTCTAATTGTTTGTGGTGGAACCTAATTAAAAAGAGCCTGTAAGACCAGAGGAAGTGCTATCAATTTTAAATCTGAGTTCGTGAGTTCTTATTTGCAGTAACATTCATATTTGATTTGTGGAATGTTGGCCGGAGTGGCCGAGCGGTTCTAGGCGCTACAGTCTGGAACCGCGCGACCGCTACGGTCGCTGGTTCGAATCCTGCCTCGGGCATGGATGTGTGTGATGTCCTTAGGTTAGTTAGGTTTAAGTAGTTCTAAGTTCTAGGGGACTGGTGACCACAGCAGTCAAGTCCCAGCCGGCCGGAGTGGCCGTGCGGTTTTAGGTGCTACAGTCTGGAGCCGAGCGACCGCTGCGGTCACAGGTTCGAATCCTGCCTCGGGCATGGATGTGTGTGATGTCCTTAGGTTAGTTAGGTTTAATTAGTTCTAAGTTCTAGGCGACTGATGACCTCAGAAGTTAAGTCGCATAGTGCTCAGAGCCATTTGAACCATTGCTTGAGTTAAATCCCATAGTGCTCAGAGCCATTTGAACCATTTTTGATTTGTGGAATATCTGCTCTCCCTTTACACAGTTAGTAGATATTCTAATTCACTGTGATGGACGATATAGTCTTTTTGGAACCGAGATGTTAAATTAGCCATGTTTGAAAGAGATAATTGCAGATAAAGGCTTGCAGGTCTCCATTCGTATGTGTATGTGTGGGAATCTGGCAGACTCACAGCCGCTAGAATTTGTTATCTTTTCCTCATAGTAGTACAGCCAGAAACTTTCCTGAATTTATTGTTCCATAATGAACCAAATTCTCTCATACTTGGTGCCAAGATATTCCGAGCAATTCACTATGTGGCCACATTGTGATTGTGCCGACAAGTTACCTCCAAGATTTCGTCCCTTAAGAAACAAAGAACCCCGCACTCTTTTTATTAGGATTTCCTTAAGTTCCTTTACCATAGATGGTAAGTGTAAAAATTATTATTAGCTTCTCTGTCTTAAACCTACCACAAATTAAGGTTTATATGGGACGCTTTTCGCTTTGTCAGAAAACCATTATTATGGGTAAAATAGGTGTATTGCCACGTTTTACGTATTTTAAAACAATTGGTTTTTCTCCCTCTTTGTTAGCACACGTTTTAGTCCAAAAGTCAAAATAAACGTACGAGTAACGTATGTAGAACTCATCCTTAAGTGATGAAGGTAAATCTGATTCTAATATATTTCAAATTATTTATAAATTTGAGACTACAGGTCGCTTTTTATAATGCTGATGAGAAAACGCGGAATTCCGTAACCGGAGTACGCTTATCCGTTCCCCCTACCCCCGACCAATAAACGTTATAGTCCGTGACGCATTGCATTTGTCCATCGTAGCAGCACAGGTCTCCTTTTCCGTAACACTAACACCATTAGGTGGTTTTCACAACTGTATTGAGTGATTACGGTACGTCTAGAAACTGGACTCGGAGACTAACAAGGGAACCTCCCCAACGCACCCCCCTCATATTTACTTATAAGTTGGCACAGTGGATAGGCCTTGAAAAATTTAACACAGATCAATCGAAAAACCAGGAAGAAGGTGTGTGGAACTATGAAAAAAAAGGAAAATATAAAAACTGAGTAGTCCATGTGCAGCATATGCAACATACGGATGGTTTGAGCACTGGAGTGCTGTGGTCCCGTGGTTAACGTGAGCAGTTGCGGGATGGAAGGTCCTATGTTCAACTCTTCCCTCGAGTGAAAAAATTTACGTTTCTATTTTCGCAAAGTTATGATCTGTCCGTTCGTTCATTGACGTCTCTGTTCACTGTAATAAGTTTAGTGTCTGTGTTTAGCGACCGCACCGCAAAACCGTGCGATTAGTAGAGGAAAGGACGTGCCTCTTCAATGGGAACCGAAAACGTTTGATAGCAAGGTCATAGGTCAACCGATTCCTCCACAGGAAAACACGTCTGATATATTCTATAGGACACTGGTGACGGCATGTGCGTCACATGACAGGAATATGTTGTCGACCCACCTAACTTGTACACTTGGCGAATGGGTAAAGAGATTATTCTAATTTGCCCGGTTTAGGTTTTCTTGTGGATGTGATAATCACTCCCAAAAAAGTGATGAAAACATAATAATTTGTCACATAAACTGCAACAAATTAATGCAACAGTTTCACAGTCGCACAGTTTTCTCTGTGCTCTGTCAAAACATATGTTTTTAACCTTTTTCAAATTTTTCCTTGTGTAGACCGTCAAATTCTGCATATGTCCAAGCATATCTGAACATTTCCTGGAATTTTGGAGAGTTGATTATATGTGAGTGCCTGAACTTTGATAATTGTCTGAAAATAAAAAATTAAAATTTTTACACGAGGGAATATTTGAACCAAGGACCTCTCGTACCGGAGCTGCTCACGCTAACCACGGGACCACAGCGGTCCTGAGTTCACATTATCCTTGGTGTTACCTATGTTGCACATGGACTACTCAGTTTGTATATTTCGCTTATTTTTTTCATCGTTCCACACAACTTCTTCCTGTTTTCTCGATTGATCTGTGTTCAGTTTTTCAAGGCCTATCCACTGTGCCAACTTATAAGTAAATCTGAGGGGGGTGCGATGGGGAGGTTCCCTTATAAGTAACGGACACACTAAATACAAAATTCACTCTTTGGTTAACCTTGCAAATGGATTGAAAGTATGCATGTGAAACATCTGTGCTCGATGTGATAACCGCAGTATTCCAAATCTTTGCGGTTATGCGTATTTCTGATCCTCTCACAGTCTTGTCAGTCTACAGTTATCATTACGAGATTTAAGGGGGAAATCACATTAGGAAGTCCAATAAATCCATTTTTATTGCATAAATCGTTAGACTAACTATCTCAGAATACGCTGTCAAAATTTCAAAGAGAAATTCGCATTCGTTTAGATTTTATGAGCATAGAGTAGGCGAATGTATAGGTCACGTCCAGAAGAGAAAGAGGACTCGATTCCGAAACATTCGAAAAACTAAAAAACTTGGCGGAAAAGGCAAACTTGCAGATTCATTAGTGAAAAAGCCCAGCATTTATTATGGACTAGCGATTCGAACACGTAGTGTGCAAGACATGAAAAAGCAGTTATGGCAACATACTATCATATGATTTCCACGGATGAAAATCGAGTATTGCCCAGAGGGAGAAGACAGCTGGTGCGAGTGGCAGAAACGAACAGCCCTTGGAAAGGAACATGAACCGCACCCTACTCCATTGAACCCTGACGTACAGAAGTATATTATTCCAATATATCAAGATTTATCACGGGATGAATTACTGAGAGATGTTTAGGTGGCCACACACAAAATACGAATGAAAGTTTTAATTCCACTGTTTGGCGATTAGCTCCTAAACACTTGCAGTTCGTACTAAAAGTCGTTAATTAGTATCGTATTTGGCAGCGGGCTTATTCAGTGAGGGAAATTCATCCCTTCTGATCGTCATGAACGAGGCAGGTATTGTAGTAGGCACGCAAAGCTACAATTATGCCGAGCAAATAGATAACCAGTGCCTGAGCCTGCAGAATGGACGTAGCTCCTTGGAATCGAAGGAAGGCTGGAAAGCTCGGAAAGCACTGCTGCAACAGCAAAACGAAGCCTATGAGGAACAAGAAGGATTACTATATCGTGCTGGAATCGCAGATTAATCGGTAAGCATTTTACATTATTGTTAACTTCCTTCAGTTTCTTGTTTCCGAGAATTTATTTTTCAAACGCGTATATCTCGAAATGACTTTTTTCTCATTTGCGTGCAGTCTAACTCAAAAAGTATACAATCGATCATTATGAAATTTGATATTTTGATTCTTGATAAATTTGTAAATTATATGAAACAACTTGTGAGATCATATCATGATTTAAGGGTACATTTCTTTGCATAATGAGAGAAAAAAAATAGTGAAAATCGAAGTGAATTGTTCCAACACCTGCAAAATTTTTAATTTTCATTATTTTCAGCTGAATAGAGGTTCATATTTTAAGAATATAAGTTATTAATGTAAAATCAAAACCTTATTTATTTCAGATGGAAATCGGAATGACTACACTGCACGCTGTTGGAGAACTATTCTCACTACCTCCAGCGGGCATCACAGCGTAACTTTGTTATTTTTGACTGAAATTATTCAATAAAAAGGTCACAAAAACTGTGAATGAAATTATATCAAAATTTAATTAAATTTTGATTAATTCTTCCCACCCAAAAAAGTCCCAAAATGTCAGTGTCAGACAGTCTCCTAATGTGATATCCCCCCTTAAAGAATATAGAATGACATGTGTTGAAAATTGTTTTCGGACAAGGTTGTTTGTGTTGATTTAAACATGACCGTCATGATATGTACTCAACTAAACTGCGAATTTTGGAGCCAATTCATAGATGTGAAACACACTAAATCTTAGAATTGTTAAAATGTTAAAGTTGTTGCTGCAGATCCCTGAAGATAACAATATACAAAGCTCTAAACGGCTAGAAACCCTCATCCTCAGCCGATTTTCTTCAAAGTATTTAAGGGATCCACGGTAGACTATAAGCGGGAGGCACGTGGTTCAGTAAGGTCACAATATCAGTACATGACAAATCCTTTCCGACATAGTGATTTGCGCGGGAATCGGTGCCTGTAACACAAATTCTGCACTACCGGGTCAGAAGTATCCAAACACCTATTAGTGGACATTAAAATGGGGCATGGCCACCCGTCACCTTCATGACGGTTTGAATCCCGCTGGGTGAAAGTTCGACGATGTGCTCTTCCTCAAGTGCCGAAATGTGAGAAGACAATTATGTTAGGCATTACGGTCTATAGAGAATTCGACATTCTAACTCATCCTAAAGATGTTCCCCTGGGTTCATATTGGGACTCTGGGCAGGACTGCCCCTTCCGGGAATGCTGTTTTTCACTAATCATTGCTCACAGATACTGATTTATGACGAGTTGCACTGTCATGCTGACACAGCCATCGTCTCCGATTTGTTGGCTCTGAGCACTATGGGACTTAACATCTATGGACATCAGTCCCCTAGAACTTAGAACTACTTAAACCTAACTAACCTAAGGACATCACACAACACCCAGTCATCACGAGGCAGAGAAAATCCCTGACCCCTCCGGGAATCGAATCCGGGAACCCGGGCGCGGAAATCTCCGAATTGTTCCTCTACTATAAACAGTATACAATGCTGTGAAATGTGTTCATATCCTTCAGCATTTGTAGTTTTCTAAAGCGCAATAAATAGCCCACACCCTAACCACCAAAAAACACTCCGGTACCTAACATTACCTATTCTGTACTTCGCAGTCTGCCACACAAGATGAGAAACAACGTTCTCCAGGCATTCGTCAAACCCAAACACTTCAATCTAATTGTCACACGGTAAACGTGATTCATCACTCCAAATTATTTGTTTCCAATCAACCATTGTTCAGTGACGTCGTTGTTCACACCACCGTAAGCATCGCTGAGCACTGACTAGAAATATGTTTGACATATGAGGAGCAGCACGACCATTTTACCACATTATTTTTAACTCCATACGCACATTCGATGTTGTAACTGGACTTCTGGTAGCACTTTTGAACTAATGAATGATTTCTTCCACTTCTTTCATGCGATTATTAAGATCATCTTCCACAATGCTCGACAGATCCTGTTCGTCAGTCCGTGGGCTACGCCGCTAATCGTGGCGTAACCAGCCGCTCTTACATCAAGGAGTTGAATTCCGTTTAAAGTTTTATATCTAGGAACCCGTATTAATCTGTGCCACAACACATCCCTCCCCTTTGTTAAATCACGTACCGAATTTTCAGCTTCACTTGTTCTTAATCACCCTTTACATTCCTAAACATTACTTTACATTTCTCGTTGTGCTACGCTACGACGCTGTGTTGAATTTTAGTTGATTCTGCTATGCTTACCTTATTACAGTGTTGTGTTTCCTGCTTCCATCTAATGAGTAGGTTGTATCCATATTACTGGCATTTGGCGGTTTCCTATTTCACTTGCGTGTTCCATCTTACGTTTCAGACAAAAGGAGGCTGCACAAATAAATATCAGAACCAATATTCCATTCATGGTTGACAGACTGTAAATAATTGTCTTCTGTCTGTGCTTTTTATGATACCGTTTCACAAGCTGCATTACTTGATTTACTGAGATTTTTTGGTTTTCGGAATTTATCAAGTTGTCTATTGACTGTAATAAAGTTGAATCCAACGATTTGTTGATAAAAGTTACATTTTGGTAGGGTAGAATGTGTGGGGGCTTCTCTGGCCAATACACCATTGGCCTGGACACCTTAATTAGTGTTGTAACCGCAATGGTAGCTGGAAAGTGAAACTTTTTCCTGTTATCTCATATCTAGTCCTACTTAGGAGAGTTCGAACTTTTATAATGGCAACTATTTATTTACAGCTAGTACAAAGAAGCAATGTGTTTCAAAGTAAACTGACCTTCAGAGCAGTCACCAGCATTGTGTATAACCCGTAGCCGGCGATGTGGAAGTCGTAGGATACTCTTTTCAGTGCCAGTTGCGTTGACAGTTCGAGCGGCGTGGTCTATTGCCCGGCGAATTTATATCAGTTCGGAAGCGAATACCGTGAAGTGTTTCCTTCAGTTTACTAGTCGAGTTGAACTCACGAAGGCTTAAGTCAGGGTGAAACGTCCCCTTAGAAAAATTATACAAGACTGTGCTTAAACTGACACACAATATTTTTTAAGGCAACGCAATCTGACTTTCAAAAATCCCTACAAAAGAATGGCCCTGACTAACATTAACCTATACCTTTCACAAATCACTTACCTCACCAAAAATCTTCGTTACTCGAACTACTGCAATACAGCGAGTGCCACTACTGCCAGCTAAATAAAAGATTCAAACTACTGAAGGCACTAACTACTCATAGGCATAGTTAGCAAATGAAAGATTTTAATAAAGAACAAACAATGTATTTACCTCAATAGTGTTCAAAAGTCATAATGTATATATCAGTTCATGATATCCAGTATTACAGATTTCAAAACTCCATCTCTCTCCTCACATCCACCACTGCTGGCGGCTCACCTCCAACTGCGCAACGCTACGCGCTGTTCACATCCAGCTGCCCAACACTACAATGGCGGACAACAATGCAACCTAGCCACAGACTGCACACAGCACAGCCAGTGATTTTCATACCGAGCGCTACGTAACGTTGCCAATAAGAAAACATAAACAGCCTACTTACATAGTCCCCATGCTCCCCACAAAAAATTTTACAAATTGTTTTGGGTAGTGGCCAATAATGATATGACAAAATTTTTCATAATTACAATAACAAAGATATCAAATGCACACACTTATTGATACAATGTTGGTCAAAAGCTAAAATTTTCTCACAGTCCATAAAGACAGTTTTGATCATACATCACAGTAAAATTGCAGTGTTTTTCTCAAAGTCTGAACAATAAAAGAAAATGCACGCGGAAGTAGTGGATTTCCATGCAGTCTTAAAGAAGTAGTGTTGTTCTTCCAACAGAAAGACAGTGCTGACTCGACATGCAGCCAGGTAATGGGCCACAACAGAGTAAACCCACAGCAGAGTTACTCGAAGTTTTGAAGAATATTGGTAGGTAGGTCATCACAGAGCAGACCACTGTAGTCCTGGTAGAGATTACGGTATTGGTGGGCCACCAGAGGTGCAGACCCACTGTAGTCCTGGTAGAGATTGTGGTATTGGTGGGCCACCAGAGGTGTAGACCCACTGTATTCCTTGTAGAGATGGCCAGCAGCCATCTGCTGCGACTGTGCAGGTGCACAATCACCATTGAAGAGTCTTGCGGATAATATAGCAAGTCCATAACCACCACTTGTGCACTCACAAAGTTTTTGGAATTGTCCTTAGAACCAGCAATTCTGTTATCCAGTCCCTTGCTGATTTATTAACACATGTGCAAACACTATCAGTCCCTACTTCTCACATATTGTCCATATACTATGACCAACAGAAACGTGTGCAGTGAAATGTGACTTACAAGGTACTTAATTTGATGAACTGGTGTCAATTACAATTTTATAACGTAAGAATACGATAACAAAAGTACAAAATACATCATTAAAGAACATAACAATACAGATAACATTTGTAGTACAGGCTTTACAAAAGAATCGAAATAACATATACATCAGTGTTACAGGAATTATGACATAAGTAAATACATAAAAGATCAGAATAACTTTCGAAACATCAACTTCACACATGAGCATTAAAACAGAACAGAATAAATAATGTCTAAACATCTTTACAAAGTAAATAAAATATTATCAATGCCAGTTATATTTGAGGATAACAATACTCCTCATCATAGTGAATGTAGCTTAGTATTAGAAGAGAAAAAAGTTGTATGAAACAGTACACAGAGACAGGAAGAAAACAAATACACAAGGGTACACAAACACATAGTGGGATAACACAAAAGGAAAGGACAGGGTTTGTTTTCAGTGTAACATTTGGTACTGCAGTCCAACCCAAAACTTCATTCCAAAGATCTTTTTTTTTTCTTATTTCAACATTTGTTTCCACCAAAAAAATCCTATCCAAGCATGCTTTATGTATTCTGTTCATATCCTCTTTCAAAAATAGTTTTTCTGCACTGTACACTACTTTTTTGGCCAAACCATTTTCTTATAGCTTCTCAATGCATTTCTTCCAATCCATCATAGTTAGTTTCTTATATAGTCTACCCCCTCTTAAGCTAACTTAAATCTACTGAGCTCAGATGCTAAACTAAGGGACGAGGTAATGCAGCAGCACAAAACAATTAACACAAACATCAATGACAAATAATTCAAATTGGCAAAGCTATCAGCAGTAAATCTAAATTTTCAGAGCAAATGCGACATTATCACTAATATGAGCCAATGTGCAGCAAAAAGAAAAATAAATCAGTAGTAAAACTGGCTACACAGAGTAATACAAAGTGAAATTTAATAGCACTATGCCTGGCAAACAGCAGCAGCAAATGCAATAACTTATATCTAAACATGACATAGTTCAAGCAGAAAAAATATTACAGTAAATATGGCCATGTTTAATACCTGTCACATCTTAACACTAGAGTGATGCATCACTGTAACTTGCTCTAGCAGATAAGTTACCAAATCGTAAAAAAATTATTAATGCAATTCCTGTGAAGGGAAATGTCTATTTATGTGCCCTCGTTTTCTTGGAAGTAGATCATAAATTTATAATTGACTGGATCTGTAGGCATAAAATAACTATATTAGTACATCTATTAAATTTTATTTTAACCAATGCTGCAGTGCAGCTAGAAACTAGATATTAAAGAAAATGAGCAAATATGTCAAAGGAAGGCATGAAACATCATTCATTAGCCATATGCCATTTCATAGGGTAGTAAAAAAAATCTCTGAACTAGAAAGACAGTAGTCATAATCAGGTGTATAGACATAAAAATATTTCTCATCATTTCATTAGGCATTGCAGTAAATATCATAAATTAAGAGCTCCACAGTGTTATCATGTTTTCAAGTTTGAGGGTGTCGTATTTACGATGCTTTCTACAAAGAATGCCAATAGCGAGGATAATGGCCTCTTTTTTTTTTCTTCTTCACCTGTGCCTCTGAAAGCCATATTTCAGAGGTCAAGAACTTGCGTTACAAATCTGTAGAAACAAAATCCTATTGATATAACAGTGTCTAAAAAATTTTCGTCGGAATTGTAGTAGATTCACGCGTTTACATACATTTCATAACTCTTAAAGTACGATTCTTGGTTTCCAAAATCCTTTTTCACAAGTCAGAGTCCCTAACCACTATTCATTACTCCTTACCTTATTACACATACAGTATATATATATATTCGTCGACACGTCAATCTTGCGACGACACTTCCATATTTCATCATAATAAATACATAGCATAATCAAATTCCTCATATAACATCAGCTTATTGATCATAAACATACCTCAACAGCATAATACACATCATTGTCGTAATAATATCATACCACCTCAGTCAAATCTCAAAATCGTCGTAGCTTCCTCCAATAATTTCAAAACCTAAAAAAAATTCTCTGCTCATTTCAATAGTGTCATCTACCTCAAATGTACTTTAAAAATCATGATCTCATACCAAATACATCATTCAAAGCTCTCATAGTATCACAATGGTTCTGAAAAAATATGAACAGTTCACAAAGTACAGACAAAATACAGTTTCATAAGTGTGAAGTTATCCAACTGTGTAATTACATAAACATTTGTCACTGATGTAGTAAAAAATTGTTTGTTTCTCTGTTTAAATAATCAGATAGCTGTGTATTTTATCTGTTAGAGAAATATTTAGTAGCGTCGTGATAAAATCGTGTAGCTGTCACATAAACTAACCACTGTCTCATCTGGTATCTGACAGAAAGTACTTTAAATCCAGAATGTATTTTCAAGTAAACCAAAATGTTGCATTAAAATCTCATTAGCAGTACTGGTAAATGTTCTAAGTATGTGAGCCTTATAGTCGTTACGTAATCGTGCAACTAACAAGCAAGAATGTACACACACAATAACACTGTGCTGTGTCGTCTGTCCACAATAACAATGCATTCGTAATTTCTGTTTAAATAAGTTCTCTTGGTTCTTGGCTGGATAGTTAACTTTAAAACATAGATGCATATTAACAGTTTCTAAGATTGAAAAAGAGTACTAGTAACGTGAAGTGAAAAATTTTATGGCAAAGACTAAGTTAAAAAGCAGATTATCTCTCAATAAATGGTTTTACATGTGAAATGTCGTGTAACCCTTTGCTCTTCCTAGTACACAGAGTTTCAACTTTAACGCAATTATCATGTGGTATACGTCGGTAAAGAAAACTGGAATTTTTTCAATGTTAGCGTCTATGTTATTTTTCTCTGAGCCAGCCGGCGCACGTGGCTGCCTGCGGTGTGAGTCATTGTCTGTTTCTCAGTTGGCGCGCATCGTTACTGGGATTAGGAGACCTAATTTCTACAAATTCGCCTTGCCGAGAGGGCTCAGCCCTGTTAGAATCCCGCCAGTTCTGGTGAAATTCACGTCTGTCGTTATGATTATATCGTCTGTCGTCATGTCGGTAGTTCCTGTAGTTTCTTTCTTGTCGGTTAAATGGTGGAGAATATCTCCCTGAATTATCACTGCACGGTGGACCATTGCGTCTGAAGTTATTCTGTTTCCCGTGATAATATTTATTTTGGTTGCCATATTGTCTGTTTCTCTGATTGTCTCTGTGATAGTCATTACCGCAGAGAGGTGATCTTTCCCTGTAATTATTACTACTCTGCCAACGGTTGTCATACGGGAATTGTCTGTTTTGGTCACGATTTGTGTTGTGAGAATAGTCTTGTCGTGTCCAGTTATTATTTCTTTCATCGCAGAATTGCGACGGATGTGACCTATAATTGTTGTGTTCCTGTTTTCGCGTTCCGCAATTGTCAGTGTCAATTTCTAATTTTTGTAAGAGTCCCTGAAAAGCTTCAATGTCGTCTCTGCAACGTCCTGCGAAAATAATATGTCGTAAATGTTCAGGTAATTTGATTAAGCAAATGCGGATGAGTTCTGAGGGGCTGTATGGGTTTGACAGGTACTGATTCTTGTGCAACATGTCTTCAAAATATTTCACAAGACTGGAAAATTCAGATTGTTCGAAATGTTTCATCATTATGATGCTATGTTTTACTCGGTCTTGTGTAGTTTGAGACCAATATGCTGAGAGGAAGGCATGGTAAAATTTTCCCTCACTGTGACAATCGTGAATGACAGATCGCCATCTTACAGCTGGTTCATTCTCTAAATAGCCACACATAAATTCTAATCTGTGCTCTAATGACCAGCTGGGAGGAAAACAATGAGAGAATTGATGGAGCCACGCTTGTGGATGAATGTCGTTGCCAGAATTCTTAAATGTTTTAAATTTACGTGTAGTAACGAACAGCTTATAGTCAAAATGATCATGTCGGCGAGCCGCATATCGGTCATTGTTACGTCGTTTCGGCGGCTCCATTTCAACATTCGGTGCACCTTGCCAATTTCTTTTATAGTTTCCGAAATGCGCTGTGTTATTGTTTTGTGGCTGTTCCGTATTTCTATGTCCCTCTTCCCGTATTGGGGCGCGAGTGTCCTCTGAAATACGTACTTCTTGTATTACCTGTGTCAGCTGATCTTGTACTTCCCGGATTTCTGTTTGGTGTTGCGTATTAATTTGATTCTGATTTTGTTTGAATTTCCTAATTTGTTCGCACTCTTCTGTGTCATTAAAGACTACCGGTTTTGTGTCATTCAGATTATCATCTACCTTCGTAGATAAATTATTTAGCTGATCCGAATGTTCAACTACTTTCTCTGATAATGAACTAATTTCCTCCATGTGTCTTTCTGAACCAATTTTCAGAGTATCTACTGTGTTCTTTAAGTTTTCCTGAGTTTTGCAAGTTGCGTAACCGAATCGGTAGATGCAACTGAGTCAATTTTAGCTTGCAAGGTCTCATGATTTTCATGAACAATAGTTTGCAGTTCTTTTATGGCTGCTTCGTGATTCTGTAATGCATTTTCATGCCGCGAAAAAATAGGTTGAAAATGCTCACAAATTTGTGCGCAACGCAATCTGGCTTTCAAAAATCCCTACAAAAGAATGGCCCTGACTAACATTAACCTATACCTTTCACAAATCACTTACCTCACAAAAAATCTTTGTTACTCGAACTACTGCAATACAGCGAGCGCCACTACTGCCAGCTAAATAAAAGATTCAAACTACTGAAGGCACTAACTACTCATAGGCATAGTTAGCAAATGAAAGATTTTAATAGAGAACAAACAATGTATTTACCTCAATAGTGTTCAAAAGTCATAATGTATATATCAGTTCATGATATCCAGTATTACAAATTTCTAAACTCCATCTCTCTCCTCACATCCACCACTGCTGGCGGCTCACCTCCAACTGCGCAACGCTACGCGCTGTTCACATCCAGCTGCCCAACACTACAATGGCAGACAACAATGCAACCTAGCCACAGACTGCACACAGCACAGCCAGTGATTTTCATACAGAGCGCTACGTAACGTTGCCAATAAGAAAACATAAACAGCCTACTAACAAGGGGAGTGCAGTAAGTGGTACAGCACCTAGCAGCCCTATCAGTGAAACAAATCAGTAACAGGTTGTAGTGTTCGTGCTTGAGCGTTGTCCTGCAAAGTGATGGTCAGGTCCTGCAGAAAGTGGCATCACTTCTGTCTCTATGCTGTTAATTTTTGGAACACAACCTACGACCAGCTTAGAGACAGAATTTATGACACTTTCTGCAGGAAATTTGTGGTGATGTGTTATTGGACCTTACTACTTAGGTCAACAGTCGCTAAGCCTACACACACACACCCATGCCCACATACCCGAGAAAGGACTCGACTCGAACCTCCGGGGGGGGGGGAGGGGGGGGGGGAAGAACCGCCTGGACCGTGACAAGGCGCTTTAGACCGCGCGATTAACCCGCGATTCTGTTGTAATGCTACGAGAATTTGTTGTGGACTTTCTGATGTTGAACTCAGCTGCCCATGAGTAGCATGGTGTATTACCTCATGTAATGCCTCTACCTCTACACTTTCGTCGTCTCATGTGTTCGCTAGAGTTCGTAATGATGCGGCTATCAGCATTTTATCACCTAAACTACTAAAATGAATTTGAATCGTCTCTAAATTACTATTCAAAATATTTGTGATTCAACGTGCATGCTGCTTTACTTCCGCTGTTAAATTTATTTCTGTTCTAGTCACATTGAATATTCCTTGCTCCATATTCCCTATTTGCGTGGTGTTCCATTCCACTTTTGTTCTCGTATCCTCCTCTAATTCTTGTACACTCAGAATATTGCTGTGGATGTTCTCAATATCCTCATTATCTGCTGACCCAATAGCGGTTTTATTAGCTTTCCTCCTACATCTAACCAACGTCTCTTCCTTCGTACTGATGGTCGCGGTACAGTTTCGGTTATCTGCTGCAACTGAGTCCTCAGTTTTTCATAAGAGAGTTTCAACTCCTTGTATTCACATTTCATAACCTTCAACAGTCCTCCTCCATCCACCTCTTTCTGTAGTGCTATAAACCTATCTTGTAGTCTTCTTACTTCATTTCACACTTCCCAAACATTAAATGCAAACTCAGTTATCCAATTGTGTCTTGTTAGTAAGACATCTGTTTTTTTTAAGAATAGGATACCATTTTACAGTGGCTGATTCTCCATTATACCTCATTGCAGCAGTATAGCAGCTCTACGCACAGAAGAATATTTCTGGCCAACATCTTGGCACGTAACGTGATAGAAAGCTAAATATCATCACTGCCCTCCCTCCTTTAAAAAACTAACTGAAGACAAAACAGCATAATAGAAGAAAAAGTGATACTAACTTAATAATAACAATCATGTTACTGGGATTACACTGCAGAATCCTACTTTACTTACTCCAAGATCGAAGTGAACAAGGTATATCCTTCTTAAGCAGTTGCTTGTTTCGTCCTTCTGATCTTTTGGGATTGGTTGAAGAGACTTCTGGCAATCCATCAACTACGCCCTTTAAATGGTTTGACTTGACTGGCATGCACTATCTAAGTCCTTGTTGGTAACTGGCATTTTACGTTGACCAGTGAAGTAATTTCAACAAGTTTGTATGGTCCTTGATACTTAGTCAAACATTTCTTAGTTTTTCCTATCGGAGTATAAGGATTATTTAACAGTACCCATTGTCCTATTCTATATTGTGGTAGTTCACTTGCTCTTTGCCTAATACGCTCTTGTTTCTCCAACACTTTTGTACTGACGCATTTCACCATTTTCCAAATTTCTTTTAACATTTTTGCAAATTCTTCCACTGGTTCACCTTGTAGACCGAATTTATGTTGGAGCACATCAGAAGGTAATGGCATTTTTCTACCACATACAACTTTGTATGGCGAGAGACTCATTCCAGGATGTAATTTCGCATTGTAGGCGCAGACGACTAGGTTCTAATAGACATCCCAATTTAAATGCTGTGAGTCAACGTTGATTCTGCATTATACATCCTCTGCAACAATATAACAGTGCTACTCACAGAAGCATCTTAGGTAACATACAGTAAACGCGTTCAGTTCGCCGATTTGCTTCAGGATGAAATGGACTGGTTCGTAACTTTTTAATTTGATATAACTGACATAGTTGTTTCAGCAGTTCAGATAAAAAAATTTCGCTCGTCTGTAACGATAGTTTCAGGTATACCGTACTTCAATAGCCAATTGCTCACCACTGCTTGTGCTACTGTACTAACCTTCTGATCAGGATTAGCTACCATAAACAAATAACGTGAAAAATGGTCCAAAATTGTTAAAACATATTTTCTCTCAGCAGGTGTTTTGTTAAAAGGTCCCAGAACGTCTAATCCTAAAAAATAAAATGGTCTATTTGCTTCAAGTAGTTGTTGTAACTCAATGTTTTGATGACTTATATCCGATAGTAGCATGCAAGGAACACCGATTTTTACATAATGTTATACATAATTGCGATGTGTCTTCCACCAGAACCTTTCAGTTTACCTCCGTGACCTGTTGAAGCATGGTCATGAGCCTGACGTAACAGTTCCTATCTCAGCGCTACAGGAACGACAACGCGTGGTCCACACTTTGTAGTTCTGTATAGCAAGCCTTCTTGTATTTCAAACTATGGTTGCATCTGAAACAAGGTGCACTCTCTGTCTGGCAGTTGTGCCTTTATCCAGTCTGTCCGATCAAAACCTATTTGCAACTCAAATGGTGCTCACATTGAACATTTGTAAGGTTCTTGGCAAAACTGTTTGAGTTGCTCTTTCATTTGACATATCATTTATAACTGTCAGTTTAATATAATAAATATTATAAAGCGTTAAAACCCCGTTATTCATTTATAAACACCCTGTACTATTACATCATCCACGTAGACCAAACAAATTTTGAGTTTTAAGCCTCGGACACCATACAGTAACCTCTGAAAAGTAGCAGACGCGTTCTTCAAATCAAATGGCATTATTCGATATTGGTAATGTCCAGAATTGTCTGTGAATGCATTGTTATGTCTATATGGCTTCTTATACAGTGGCGAATTATCCCTTGTTGGTATACGATGCTGTGCGATTGGTGTTGCTGGTAGTGAACCATTCGAATGAAGTAAATCTATATACTGCAACAATAAAGCTTCCATGCCTTCCCGTTTTCCATCCTTCTAGTGACAAACCATGTTCCGTAGTACACATGCATTAACGGATTGTTTGATGCCGCGATCACGGTGATATCTTCTTCGTCGCGTACCTCTAAGCTCGCTACAAGTAAACCCTTCGATAGATCCACTTCATCTGCCCCGAAATTATCCACGCTAACCGGAATCATCAGTTCCCCATAAACGTATGATATGTGCGCAAGACTCCTCCTTATATAACAGTGCATTCCGTCCAATGTTTCGTTGCTCTGCAGTGACTCAACCACACGTAAGTCTTTCCTGTGGGACATCGGCGTCTACCGAGACCCAAACTAACTTACCTGTATGAGCAGCAACTTTGCCATTCGTAACTATCCTTAATGCATGTGAACATAGTTCATTTGGTAACACCTACGCTAACGGTGCAACTTGCGACATTGTAACATTTACAGCTGTCATACCCATTGGAAACAAGTCACCGCCAAATCTGACAGCGCGCTGCGAAAGACTAATTTTAGCATGATACTTATCCAGGAAGTCAAGTCCAAGAATCACAGAACAAACTTGTACCACAGATGGCAATACTTCCATTGGCTCACAGAATTCCGTATTTGCAATAATAAAAACGAGTCGTGTTGTCCCTAACGACACCACATTGTTGTTTCCTACTCCGCGTAAATTATACCTTGGAGTCGCCAAAATTCTCCTACCCACAAGGTCTAGATTAGTCACAGAAATATTTACGCCTGTATAGACCAAAAACCTATACTTCTTTCTATTTATAATGCCCATCAAACAGCAATCCATCTCTGCCTTAAATTCTGCAGTATTTTGATTTACTGGGAATGCTTTCCGACAGACGAAACATACCCGACGCGGTTTTACGCGTCCTACCGTTTGTTTCCGCCATTCCGCATTCTACTCCCACACTCATTCGCTTTATGTCCAAAATGCCCACACCCGTATCACTGAACCTGTTTCCATTGTGCTCTGACGTGTCCCTTGTTTCCACAACGATAGCAAGTTTTATCTGTAACAAACGCCCGTTTCTCGGTGCGTCCTCGCGTGGCAATATTTACTTCCTACAAATGCGTGGCAATATTCAATGCTGCAGCTAAATCATCCGGATCTCCCAACCTAACTCGTGAAAATTCCGCAGGAATACCCCTCAGAAACACATCTAAAGCCCTTTCTCAGATTTCCGCAGGATAACACGATCAGCGTCTGGATTTCCCGTTAATTCATGTATCTGATCGTTCACGTTACGTTTTCGGTCCGAAACATTTTGTACTGTTTCATTTGCTTTCTGACTTAACCCAATCAATTGTTCTCTAAAAGAACGTAACACTATTCTGTTTACTATACCTCTGCCGCAAACCTTCAGCTAATTTCTTAAATGCAGTTGCTTCACCCAGTGTTTCATGATATATGACGTACGTCTTCGCTACACCGACAACGCGTAAATTACCTATCCGTAACACAACCTCATATGACCAATTGCACATTACGGCTGCAGCCAAGAAGTCACTAACAAATAACAGCCTCAGTTGTCTTCGCAGAGAAAGGTGTAATCAAGTAAGCTACCGAAGAATCTGTTGCGAAGTGACACTGTCCTACTAAAGATTTTCTTTCACCCGAACCTCGCTGTGAATTTTGTGCAGCTCGCAAAGCCTCTGATTAGGCTTTAAATTCCTGCTGTGCATTCTCTTCTAGTTAATGTGACAGTTGATCTGTTAATTCGGCTATTCCCTTATTGGTGAAAACCTACCTTATGTCTGGCATTCTTGTGTGATTTGCTGCTATCTTCTAAACCACAATATGTAACAGATGACCGGCCGCTGTGGCCGAGCGATTCTAGGCGCTGCAGTCCGGAACCTCATGACAGGTACGGTCGCTGGTTCGAATCCTGCTTCGGGCGTGGATGTGTGTGATGTCCTTAGGTTAGTTAGGTTTAAGTAGTTCTTAGTTCTAGGGGACTGATGACCTCAGATGTTAAGTCCCATAGTGCTCAGAGCGATTTGAACCATTTTTTTAACGTAACAGATACGTGTGGCACCACACTAGAACAGACAAAATACTTAATACTATAATACGTAAATGGCAATGAGTTACGGTTCACCAGATCCTTTAACCACCATAGAAAAAACTCCTTGCAAACCTTAACGCTAACATTTACACGTGACCCAGTCACTCATACAACAACTCATTTGGCTTAAACTAGCTTCACGCATGCTAATGAACCCAACTTCCAAATACTATTACGTAGAATTATTATTTCCTGCATCCCATATCCAGATATTACTAAAACAATGACGACAACATATGCCTTCTGCAAACTCAACCCGTGACATTCCACCAGAACAGAAAAAATGTTTTTATGATGCTGATCAAGTTACAGTAGCTGTTGCGAAGTCTAGATTTTCACTACAGTGTTATATTGCAAGCGCTGAGGCGAAGCACCGCCGATGCCCAACGTCCAGATGAAAATAGCACAGTCGAAACTCCTGACGCCAATTTACTGAGAGGCCGAGCGGATGACACCTCTGCACGATGTCAGACATCGTCTGGAAGCGCTCGTGGCGCTAAGAAAACATTATTATTCACTGAATCGTTTATTGTGACAACTTAACAAAGAGTGGTGCACTTTTGGCCGTAGTTGCTTCGTGCCCTGGTCACGGACAGACTCTCGGTGTCGGGCATTGCACCAGTCCTTGCGCCTGCGTCCTAGCGAGACGTCGCTCCTCTAGCGTTGATACGGATGTTTAGCTCAGCCTGGTACAGCATGGATAGCTGCTATCGGCTGAGGGAGTGTACTCGACCCCACTCCGTGCCTCTTCATCCCTGGACCACCCCACTGGCGGTGTGGTGTAGGCTGTAGGCGTTGAACCCAGTACTGGCAGCCCCGTAGGCCCCTCAACCGGATGCACTTAGGAGTACCAGCCGGTGGTCCCCCAGGAACCCTGGTCGTAGTCTTCCGTCCCACACTCAGAGAGTACAGCACCTGGTACTGCACTGCTTGATGTAGTTCATCAGATCTCCCATCACTAGTGGTTGGTGTGACACAGCATGAAGTTCGCCAGTGGAGTTCAGCTCTGCGGCACTCCACGGCTAACTGGTACTGCGCTGGTTGATCTGAGACAAGACTTACTAAAACAACAAGGTCATGGAACGGAATGTTGTCGACACGGACTTCATCAGTCCCATTCATCTAAACCGTTCTCCCCAACTTGGAGCTGGAGCTCCCGCATTTAAAAAGCTCTCCGTAGTTCTGTGACGTGCAGTATAGTAGCGATGACCGCATGTGGCCTCGTTATTCTGCTATCATTGGTTTAATTCTGTCTTAGCAGCTAGTTAAATTGTTCTAAGAGTGTGTTCCTTAGCAGTGTCAATTATATCTTGTGGCACCCCGTTCGCGAACGACGGTGCGTGTTATTTTGCTTCATCGCCGTCCTTTTCTTTTTCCCCCCTGCGTGTGCGCTCTCTCATTCAGCTACTGCAGAGTTGCAGACTGTGCTGTCCGTCTGTCTTCCATCACCGTGCTTCCTGGTCCGCCGCTAGTCGTGGCGTAACCAGTCTATCTTACGTCAAGGTGGTTGAACTCCGTTAAAAATTTTATAACTAGGAACCAGTATTGCTCTGTGCTGTAACACAGTGTAGTGCAGCCCAGAAAAATGCTCGGTTTTCAAGGATGAACCTCTGTTCTGATACACATACACACAGTTTCACAGATGAAGAACTTTAAAATTTAGTGAATGGCTGGGTTAGACTATTTCTTTGGGTTTGCTTGAATTGTTCAGTAGTTACATAACCCGTTAGCCCGAAGTGGACGCACAGACAGTGACTGTGAGCAGAACCAAGTCACACAGCGGGAAGGTGTTCGAAACCGGTCACGCATTAAGATGAACATTTCCCGTCGTTTCCCGAAATTACTTACGATAAATTCTGAGATAATTACGTTGATAAGGATAATGAACAATTTTCTGCCAATACCTGCCCCACGTGAGCTTGTGGCAAATTTCTAACTACCTCGCCACTGACAGAACAGTAAACCACAATGTTCCTACATGTTGTAGCGAAATCGGTAGCATGTTGATCAGGACGGCAAACACATCATTTTTCAAGTCAGGAAATGCTCAAGAAAGCTATTAATTATTTGCAGTTCGTGCGTCCACTTTATACAGACTCCTAGTGGGTTGCTTAGCTAATTACTGTACGAAATTCCATCACACGAAACTTGTACGCCAATGTTAACGCTTTTGTACGCCCCAGAGAGATGAAATTAAGCATTACAGAACAATATGCTCTCTTGAAAATTGACTAGTTTTCCTTCCGTAAAACCTACAAAATATAGTGATTTTTATGCATTCTGCATGTCTCACTGTACCGTATGTGAGTACAACAACAATGTAGCAGAGGACATAGATGGGTTAAACAGAATGCAATTTTTCTCACTGGTTCGTTGTATTCCCTGCGTTTTTCCTAACTTCGTGCTTGGTAAACTATCATAGTTTTCGATGTATTCGATGTTTGAGCTCGACTCTGAGGCCACTAGAATAAATGACTTCTTACTACCCGCTACACGTGCTAATTTTCTTCCCGGCTCTTCTACACTGATGAGGCAAAATATTGTGTCCACTGCCCACCGAGAGGTTGAATGTCTCCTGGTGGTGTTGCGGGCACGTGACGCAGTAACGTAAGAACGTAAGTGGACGATAGACGAGTGGGCAGACATTATAGCGAAGATGCGGGTGGCAAATTTGGAAATCCACTGATGTAAGTCGTTTCTACAAATCACACATCATTGTGGTGCTGCGACTATAAAGAAGAAGCTCCGAACGGCTAAGCTGGTCGGCTGTTTTACAACATTTGTATGTGAGCATCTACCGAAAGTTGTTGACGGGTGGGGAAGTAAAGATTAGGTCGTATGGTATTTGACGTCCACGTCTCATCACAAAAAGTAGGTGTCGGAGGATCCCCCGCTGTGCAATCTAGGACAGGCAGCGATCTGTGGCCGATCTGACGACAGAGTGCAATTCTGGTGTAGGCACAAGTAAGTGTTCCGGAACACTCCGTCCGAAGGCCACAGTTGAACATGGAAGTCCACATCACACGACCCGTACGTGTTCCTGCACTGAGCCAACGACATCGTCAGTTACGATTGCAGTGGACACAGCATTACTGAGTTTTCATCGTGGATCAGTAGAAACGTGTCGGTTGTCGAATGAATCGCATTTATTGTTACACCAGGTCGATCGTTGCGTCCTTACACTCCGTCATCCAAGTGAATGGCTGTTTGGAACGTGCATCGCGACACATATGTAGGCCGGTGAGAGAAGAGCAGAATTTTGCTATGGGTTACATTAAGCTGGGCTTTTATGGGACCTATGACAGTATTCGATGACACAATGACAGTAGTGAACTACGTGAACATTATTGCGGACCACCTGCACCCTTCATGGTGGATGTCTTCAATGGCACCCTCAGTAGGATAACTGTCCGCTACACAAGGCCAGAATCGTGCCACAGTGGTTTGGGGAGCATAATAGTGAATTCACGTTGATCTCTTAGTTAGCAAATGCCCCTGATATGTACGCATTGTAAGACATACCACCGTCACGTAATTTGCGGGAACTTAGTGACCTGGGAATAGATATCTGGTGCCACATACTTCTGGAAACCTATGGAGGACTTGTAGAATCCATACCAAGCTGAATCGCTGCTGTACTGTGTTTGAATGGTGGATTATCACGCTATTAAACAGGTGGTCATAATGTTCCCGACCATCAGTGTACATAAAAAAACGGTTATCACACGCTAAAGACTTCAATCTAAGTTTAAAAATTATGCGGAAGAAGATAACATTCTGCTTTGTCCCCGGGCACATAGATCATCTGTTTAATGTGATCACGGATGCAGCAGTTATGGACATCTCCAGTTAACACGTTGTCATTTTTCGTCAGAGTTCAGGCCATATAACGACACAAAGGCCACATCACCGTACTGTACGCCAAATACGGCCTCACCCTTTCACATCGGCTTCTGCTGTTTGGGCACAAATAATATCAAGTGACCGTGAAAATGCAGACTTCTGAAAGTAACAAATTTTCATCAGATTCATGTTGCTGGTAACGAATATCACACAGAAAACATAAACTCTTCTTTAGTTTTAGTTATTCAAAGGTTTTCATCCACAAAAGACGGAAGAAATGTATATGCCACGTATATATATTACTACGAATTAAGGTCATTGGCCCGACTGATTGACTCATTGACTCATCATTGCCTAGCCCAAACTACTGAGCATGCAAATTAAAATTTCCACAGCATGTTGGTCTTATTCTGTAGGCGTCATTTCAGAAGGGATTTTTCGTAATTCCACCCCTGAAGGGGTGAAATAAATGACGAAACATTTTTTAAAAATGTGTGGTTCTTAAGGCAGCTTTGAAACTACACCTACCAAAGTTTGTATATGGTTTATCCGTCAGAAACAAAGAAATACATGTTCCATCACTTTTGGAAATTTAAGACGAATGAGGGTGAAATAGGCGACAGATTTCTTTAAATAAATAATTATTAAGGAACTACTAAAGTATTTTTATAGTTGCATCTATGAAAATTGCTATTTGGCTTCTCGCATACAAATACAAAATACACGTGTTTCAGTATTTATGGAAATCAGCCCATAAGTGAGAGAACTAGGGGAGAAACGTTTTATAAAAATATTTCGCTGTGAAAGGACTTTTAAAGCTCAGTTGGCGAAAATTGATATTTGGCTTCTCGGTCAGAAGTAAAAATAAGGGTTTCACTGTTTTCGGAAATTCATCCTCTAAGTGAAAGAAATAAGGGTTGAAAAGTTTTACGAAAATATTTCATTGTGAAAATGCGTTTAAACTACATTTACGAAAATAGATAATTCGCTTCTTGGTTATAAATAAAAAAAGGATTTCACGGCTTTTGGAAACTCAACCGCTAAGTGGACGAAATAAGACCAGACTGGTTCACGTACTCATCATGGCCTAGCCCATACCGCTAGGGAGAGGAACGTGAAATTTGTAGAGTTTGTTGATTTTATAATTTAGGCATCGTTTAAGAAGGAATTGTTCGAAAGTCCACTCGTAAGGAGGAGAAATTGGAGATGATAGCTTTTTGAACATATGTCGCTATTAAGGCAATTTTAAACTAGAACTACAAAATAAAAAAAATACGTATTTAAGCACTTTTAGAAAGTCAACCACTAATGGGGGAAAACAGAGCATAAAAATTTTTTTAAAAAATAAATCATTACTGAAGTACTACTAAAGTGTTTTTAAAGCTAAATGCGCGGAAACTGACATTTGACTTCCCAGTTAGAAATAAAAGAATACATGTTTCATTGTTTTCGGAAATTCAACAACCTTAATGGAATGAAATAGGGGACGAAAAAATTAATGGAATTATTTCATTATGGAATAGTTTCAAGGTTAAATCGATGAAGTTTTTAATTTGGCTTCTCTGTTAGAAATTAAAAAACTGATGTTTCACTGTTTTTGGAAACACAACCACTAAGGGGGTGAAATAAGACCAAGACTATACTTGCCTGGCCTTATTTATTGTGAATAGCTTAGAAGATGTTGCGATTTGTGAACTACATAAAAATTCTATTAAAGAAAAATGAATAAAATCTGAGAAGACCATATAGTCTTCGTGCGAGCAGTAGCGGGCGTTAACTACTAGTTACTTACGACAAGAATGAACTAATACAATAAGAATGTATTTCAACGTTCAGGTCATTCCAGTTGATTACCTTACCCCAGTTTAGTTTGTAGGTAATAGTGATTGTAACTAGTACCTACGCTTTGTTCTAAAGCGTTCTAAACTCATGAAAATTCTTGTGCAGTAGATAAATCACAAAGGTGAATCCTGTACGGGCTTGAGGTAATAATTTCCACGACTTAACGAATTACAGATCAGAGAGGTATCTTCATTGGCCTTCAGATACGAAGTCAATTTATAGATAAACAATGTGACTGAATGTTTCTTGACCATGAGAAGACTGCCTGGGTAATTTTTATGAATGGGTTTTCAGTTACTTAGAAATAAGAGAGCACATACTTACAGGAAGAAAGAAATTGAACTGTTGTCCTACTATGAAATTTGGCTATACTATGTTACTGAATACACTTCCTATATACTAAACTTGACTTCTACCATGAAAGCTGCGAAACAGTTCCTGACGGACGTGACGAGTGATATCATCCGGATGTTACAGTCGTGGAGAACACGTACCCCCAGGGCAACTGCGTCCTACTATTCTGCCAGAGTGTAATGCCAAGCATAAACGTGCAGTCGATTTCCATTTTGAACAAGCATTCTTCAAATTATCAGGTCAGAATAATGATAATACTAACATTGTTAGTGTTATGCGTTGTAGCGTTTATTTTCTTCATTCATTATAAATTGACTATCAGTTCGTGTATGTTTCATAATATCGATAAGAAACCGGAAAAAATAGCAATATTCTTCAGTTGGTTTTGGTTTAAGGTAGTAATTTTTTGAGTGGACGCCTATTGAATTTTTCTCAGTCTAAGTGTTTCATATTATACAACTGATTTATCATCTCACGGATTCCCAATAATTAACAAAATTATACAATACACATTTCTGTGTGTATTGCTATGTGAATAAAAAAGAAAATTTATACACTACACATTTCTATAATGTATTTCAACGTGAATAAACATGAAAACTAATGGTATGCAAAAGGAAGCATATTTTTGACTCTGGAGTTAAGCATGTTTCAGTCAGTTATATCCAAATATATACAGACATCCTGGATATAAGTAATTTATAAATTATGAATGACAATTTCTTGCTCAGTGTAATGGGCTCGCTATAACAACCTGTTTCATCCAGTGCCATTGGCCAAAACGTAGCAGCAGCCGGCCTACTGAATCACACGAGGCAGGCTGCTACGATTCAAGTGCTCCCTATCGAGGAAATATAGACAACATCACAGGAACCTCTGTTGTTCTTTACCTCGGATGAAAATTGGGTGCACATATCGTGGGATTGCTGGAAGAAGGGATTTTTATGACGGTTTGATTCCAAAAAGTTACAAGGAGAGCTCGAGTTTACCAACGTTCACGCAGCTCACGTTTAATCTACGGCTCTGAAACTGGAACATACGGATGACCAGCTACAGCGCGTTGACTGAAGCAGAAGGAAGCTGACATTGAGCGCCACTGGCAATTTGGCGGTCTTGTAATTGGCCATTATCGACGTTACGTACGTCACGTCACGATTTGGACTGACTGCAAATAATGGAACAAAGGAAATGCAATAAATATAAGTCCTAAAAACTGGAATCCGTAAATACCACTTACTGTAATTAAGAAATAAACTACAGCATTCAGAAGTAGATAAAATGGAAACTCACAAAAACTACACTACTGGCCATTATAATTGCTACATCAAGAAGAAATGCAGATGATAAACGGGTATTCATTGGACAAATATATTATACTAGAACTGACATATGATTACATTTTCACGGAGTTTGGGGGCATAGATCCTAAGAAATCAGAACCCAAAACAACCACCTCTAGCCGTAAGAACGGCCTTGATACGCCTGAGCATTGAGTCAAACAGAGCTTGGATAGCGTGTACAGGTACAGCTGCCCATGCAGCTTCAACACGATACCACAGTTCATCAAGAGTAGTGACTGGCGTATTGTGACGAGCCAGTTGCTCGGCAACCATTGACCAGACGTTTTCAATTGGTGAGAGATCTGGAGAATGTGCTGGCGAGGGCAGCAGTCGAACATTTTCTGTATCCAGAAAGACCCGTACAGGACCTGCAACACGCGGTCGTGCATTATCCTGGTGAAAAGTAGGGTTTCACAGGGATAGAATGAAGGGTAGATCCACGGGTCGTAACACATCTGAAATGTAGCCTCCACTGTTCAAAGTGCCGTCAATGCGAACAAGAGGTGATCGAGACGTGTAACCAATGGCACCCCATAACATCACGCCGGGTGACACGCCAGTATGGCGATGACGAATACACGCTTCCAATGTGCGTTCACTGCGATGTCACCAAACACGGATGCGACCATCATGATGCTGTAAACAGAACCTGGATTCACCCGAAAAAATGACGTTTTGCCATTCGTGTATCCAGGTTCGTTGTTGAGTATACCATCGCAGGCGCTCCTGTCTGTGATGCTGCGTCAAGGGTAACCGCTGTTATGTCTCCGAGCTGATAGTCCATGCTGCTGCAAACATCGTCGAACTGTTCGTGCAGATTGTTGTTGTGTTGCAAACGTCCCCATCTGTTGACTCAAAGATCTTGACGTGGCAGCACGATCCGTTACAGCCATGCGGATAAGATGTCTATGACTGCTAGTGATACAAGGCCGTTGGGATCCAGCACGGCGTTCCGTATTACCCTCCTGAACCCACCGATTCCATATTCTGCTGACAATAATTGGATCCCGACCAATGCGAGCAGCAATTTCGCGATACGATAAACAGCAATCGCGATAGGCTACAATCCGACCTAAATCAAAGTCGGAAACGTGATTGTACGCATTTCTCCTCTTTACACGAGGCATCACAACAACTTTTCACCACGCAACTCCGGTCAACCGCTGTTTGTGTATGAGAAATCGGTTGGAAACTTTTCTCATGTCAGCACGTTGTAGGTGTCGCCACCGGCTTCAGCCTTGTGTGAATGCTCTGAAAAGCTAATCATTTGCATATCACAGCATCGTATTCCTGTCGATTAAATTTCACGTCTGTAGCACGTCATCTTCGTGGTGTAGCAGTTTTAATGACCAGTAGTGTAGTACACCTTCCCTGTATCAGATGAAATAATGGCAAACTAGGTGGCAACACATAGGTCCGAAGCAGGACTGCCGAATGACATTCACTGCACGCATTGAAGAAGTTATATTATACAAAAAGAGACGAACAAACTCCGGCACATCACACGAAATAACACACACACATGTGGACCATAAGGTAAGATTCGTCGAGTTAAGTAAGTCTACTGTGGATTGGATATGATTTGTTAAATTATGGCACAGGAATGTCATGGAATGTAAATCTATAAAACAATCTGCAATGAAGACGAAATGCAGCTGTATCGTAGATTAAGGAAACACTTGGCGTAACACTAACTTAGCCTACATTTATTTAATTTTTATAATTCAAGTCAAGGGACGCAAAAGATTTGTGATGATGTTAAGCTACATAAATTAAGATAAGATCTTATAATCTGTGCAACCCGTCAAGAATAGCCGTTAACTGCACTAGAGATGAAGCAAAATACATTTGTTAAACACCGATGAGCCGAAACATTATGACCACCGGGTTAATAGTGTGAGAGTCGAATTTCCAAACACAGCACAGCAGCGACTCTGCTTGGCATGGATTCTACGAGTCGTTCAAAGATTTGCAGAAGTATGTGGCACCAGATATCCACTCACAGGTCACTAAATTATCGCAACTTATGGGACAGTGGTTTGTGGGCACACAGCTGGCGCCCGTCATGTCTCACAATGGGTACAGATCAGGGGCATTTGCTAGCTAAGACACCGATGTGAGTGCGCTGTAATGCTCCCCAAACCACTGCAGCACGATTCTGGCCTAGTGTCGTGGAGAGTTATCATGCTGAAAGATGTCAGAGAAGAATTCTACCATGAAGGGAAGCAGTTGGTTTGCAATAATGATCAGTTAGTTCACTGCTGCAATGCTGTCTTCGAGTACTGACAAACGTCCCATACAAGCCCAACTCAAAGTACTCTGTCGTCAGATCTGCCACAGATCGCTGCCTATCGTGGATAACACAGCGGGGAATTCTACGATCGCTACGTTTTGTGATGAGACATGGACGTCCAATACCATACGGACTAATCCTTAATTCCCCATCCTTCAATCATTTTCCATAGATGCTCACTGACAGTAGTAGGCAAACAGCCAATCTGCTTCACCGTTTCGTAGATTCTCGTTTCCAGCCGCTGCTCCACAACAGTGTGACCTCTGTCAAAACTGCTAATATCAGTGTATTTCCGAATTTGCGGCCGGTATCTTCGCTATAATGACCTCCTTTTCGTCTGTCTTCCGCCTACATTTTTTCGTTACTGCGTCACGTATCCGCAACACCACTAGGAGGCATTCAGCCTCGTGGTGGGCAGTGGTCATAATGTTTAGGCTCAGCCGTGCTTGAGGCAGTAGCGCTGCTATCGATTGGTTTCGAGCTTGGAACGTCATATCACTTGGCTATTGTAATAATAATTTTTTTGAACAACAAACATCAGACTACAGATAATTTTGTCTATCTTCGGTCCTCAACTAATAACAATATCCGAGTGGCACATTTTCATGTGATCATGCTTTCAGATTTATTTATTGATATTTTTGTTGTTTAGAAACGTTGAATACCTGGTGAGATGTAGAACATTTCAGTGTGGTTCAAAATGGTTCAAATGGCTCCGAGCACTATGGGACTTAATATCTGTGGTCATCAGTCCCCTAGAACTTAGAACTACTTAAACCTAACTAACCTAGGGACATCACACACATCCATGCCCGAGGCAGGATTCGAACCTGCGACCGTAGCGGTCATGCGGTTCCAGACTGAAGCGTCTAGAACCGCACGGCCACACCGGCCGGCCATTTCAGTGTGACAGGTGCAGTCGACACTATTGCTGATTCCTGCAATTTGAAGCTTGGTTTTCTTTACAGTACCACGAGATAACAGTGAAATGTCATGAGTTAAAAAGGAAGGGCTTTCAGTAAGTAATGCAACATACTTTTTATGAAAGAAGATTGGTTTTATTCAGGATTCCAATGCGCCTTATTAGTCCACAATCTTTAGGCAAGAAAACACCATTTTTCAGCCTATTCTCCGTTTCATGAAACAACATTACACCAGCTTACTGCGAGTTCCTGTATGCCCGCATTGGTGCCACTCTACTGGTCGATGTCGGAGTCATCGTTTTGGGGTGTCAGTAACCTCCTTATCATCTACGTACCGCTTTCCGTGGACTACATCGTTCATTTGGCCAAACAGATGGAAGTCGGAATGAGCGAAATTCTATCTAGAGGGTGGATGAGGACGTACATACCTTTCAGTATCCCAGCTCATGTGTCAGCTCTGCCAACAGAGACGTCCATTTTAGCTGCGAGGTGTTTGATTGTGATCCATCTATCACCTCGAATGAGTGTGTCCGCAAAGTCCGACATTGCAGAACTCGCAGGTGTCTGCGACCGGCCAGTATGCCCAGTACGCGGGAGATAGGCTAGATTTGCGCAACCTTGTTGCGATGATGACAGACGCCTCGCCAAATGGCTCACTGTGCTGTATTTCATTGTCATGTCTCCGTACAAATTCTGCAAGCACCTATCAGTACCTGAGCTGCTCTGGTTTCCACCATATAAGACTCATTGACAGCTCTCTGCTAGGAACGCACTTCGTTACAGGAGTCATTTTGAAGGATGCGTAGCCCCGCCACCTGTCGGAACTTCATGAAACCATAGGGGCTGAGGAGGGAGGATCCCGACATAATTCCACATCTTTTAACTGAAGATGGCCGAGAAAAAAATGTGTTGCGATACATATTGAATGTCCCTCGTAAATTCCACAAATATAATTTATGAAATTTATCGTCGAACGTAATTTTGCCCGTCCTTCTTCGTACCTGACTCAAATACATTCTGTAGACACCAGCTTTACAAATCCTTCTGAAAGGGCTCTCAGCTCTATTTTCTTAATAGTATACAGCGTAAAGTTTCACTTAGTTGTATTTTAATCACGATATTCGCATTCCATCTTCAAATTCTGGATTACACAATCCAACCTTATTATGACCATACGGTTTGTCTGATTATCGGAAGTCCCAGTATGTCCTGGTAACCAATATGGTGTTAAGGTTTCAAAACGTGAATAACTTTTATTGGTATTATACGCGACTAATATGTCTGCTGTTAAATATTCTACACTGGTGTCTTTAACTCAACTGAAACACTGGTTATAAAATCCCAATATCGATAATTTTACAAGAAAATCTTGAAGAAAAGACAGCAGAAGGTAAATTTGGGCATTATACGATTAAGAACACTAACTGAGTGAGACATATTGTGAGAATACGTAAAAACACGTAGACATGTACGAGATAATACGTTGTGCTGATTATTTACGAACAGCAAACTTGCAAGAGATCCGTTCTTCCTATGTTTTGGAGAAACGTACCGGTACTCTTCTAGTGGCATGGTGTGTAGAACCACACAGTATGCTTTCAGATGAGCCGTGCTAGTGGATTAGGAAACACTAGTGACGCAATGGGTCATCAATGGCCTCCTCTGTTCACATGTATTAACCCTCATGATTAGCATCTTTGGAGTCTTTTTCAAGACACCACTCTTAATTCAAAGCACTTGTCTCTATGAACTCTGTATTTGATGCTGAGGTACCGCTTTTGTCCTGGCTCTGTCCACGATATACTGTAATACATCAAGGATCAGCTCTGACGTCAACCAACTTTGGGTGATATAACATATAAAGGTGTATGAGATGTTTAATGGCAAATCCAGAGTATGCATCCAGAACTGACACAGTGCAATATCTTACTGACAAGGTATCTTCATTGTGCTTTCAACTGTTGATTACATTTTATTTACGTCCAAATATACATAGAAATCCCAGATATCAGTAATTTATAGATTTTGAATGAAAATTTGTTGCACGATAGATATTAATAGCCACGGGTGGATTTTCAATAACTCTCCCTCTGTCTTTCAATAAGGGTCACTGCATTTTCTACATACTTAAATTGCATTACATACCCGCTCAGCACGTGAAGATTCAACTCATTACGTCCTCAAGTTACAGGCGTCTAACATTTTATATTAATAAGTATTTTTTATAACTTTAGTGTTACTGGTTCACCATAAAACTAGGCTACTTTTACCATTCAATGTCAGAACTTAAATTGTCAGTTATACATCTACATAGGTTGACTAAGCTCATAAGATTTATTTTTATAGAAATCAAACAATTGGCACACCAAGACAAGAAGAAAAACGATCCACCACAAAGGAATTATCAGAATGGAATGGAAATCGCCGATATTGACGTATACTTGACAGTAAAAGAGTGGGCCACTGCTGAATGCAACTAACATAACATAATTGTGTTGCAGGTCCTATAAATGCCGAAACCCTGAGGGGTGCATACGTTCGAATACAAACAATATTTACCACATGAGACCACTAGAGAACACTGCTCGGTCAGAGCAGATATAAATTAATACCAAGATACAACAAATATAGGAAAAAACAGATAAGACCCTCCTTAATGCATGTAAATTATATTACCTTACAATAGGTGACACTTTACAAGTCTCATCACACGCATTAAATGACGTGACAAGTTGTTCGTGATCTGAGTTTGAACGCACTGTTAACCAAACAAAGCTTGCGTGTCTGATCGAGACTCAACTAGGCATAAGGAGACAAAAAGTATCGAAATATTCACCAGCATCAGTTCACGAGACTGAAGCCCGAGCCCGGAAATAAATGACGATACGTTTAACACTGCACAGGGACCCCCATTAAGCTATATTGCCCCTGCAACATAACCACGAAAGGTATTTACTAAAGGGCATCGCACAAGAGTGAAACTCCATGATGTCAAGCTGTGGTGATGGGCGGGGATTAGAACCCAGTACCTATATGAATTGCTAACTGAGCACAATAAGATATCAGATATTAAATATGTTAGTCAACAGCGCGATATTAGAACCTGAAACGACGATGCTAAAGATTATTTTCTGTCAGGAATTCGAAGCCGGCACCTTCCTCTATTGTCTTGCAGCTACGAATAGTTATGAATTATTTATTGTTTATTCACAAGTAGTGAGATGTGCTCATGTCCGGCTAGAGGTAACGCAATCAACATTCCTGTGCTGCCTGGGCCTCCAACCCCGTGCATATCGTCGTCGTTGACGCCACGCGAAGAGGTGTCATCTATAAAAATTATCCTCACTACTAGTTAAGATCGCGCCGTCTGTAGAGATATGGACGAGTTGGGTATCGTGAGGAAACAACGAAATGATGGGACAGTATCATCTCGGAGAAGAAATGGTTCCAATGGCTCTAAGTACTAAGGGACTTAACATCTGTGGTCATCAGTTCCCTAGACTTAGAACTACTTAAACCTAACTAACCTAAGGACATCACACACATCGATGCCCGAGGCAGGATTCGAACCTGCGACCGTAGCAGCCGCGTGGTTCCGGACTGAAGCGCCTAGAACCGCTCGACCACAGCGGCCGGCCATCTCGGAGAGATATAGTTTCTGGAAGCAGCGACTTCCGTCTCTGACAACCAAAACTAATCCAAATCTCTTTGAGTCTATAGCAAAAGGACATGTTTAATGTTGATTTGGAATGACGGCCAAGTCCTACGTTCTTTACTTGAAGTTATTGGAGGTGGATAGGATATATTTGTGGCTGTTAAAAATTGGTACCTCCAGTCGGAAACGAACCCACTCCTTAGCCATTACAAGCTAGCCTCAATACAACAAATCACCAAATATCACACGTGTTACCATCATGTCACTGTAGTAATGGGGTAAGCAGCACACGCTAAGAGAAGTGCTGACTTGCACTTGAGCTGTTTTTTTGAGTAGCCTACTCGTGGTCTAGTAGGCAATGTCATGCAACGCAAAAGCAAAGCTATGATGTCAAGCTCATCCTTTTCCTCTCTAATTTAAGCCATATTCCGTCTGTCTGCTAAGAGCATAAGGCTGGCAGAAGCTCAGAGGGAGTTTCATTCATTTTGTAACCAGCCAGTAATAGAAAAATGTTGCGGAAGCATGTTTGTGAACGAGTTCGTGGCTGTCTGTCTTGATAAGACCAATTTCAGCGCCATCAGCCAGTAGCCGCTTTAAAGACAGCCGTCCACCCACATGACCACTAGTGATTGAGCATAGTGCCTATGATCTCCAGCGGATTTTTCTCCGCTCGGATTAGCATGCATAACATTCTGTAACGTTGCATATTATTTAATACTTTGTTTCAGCATGCTCCGTGGCGATTTTGGATGGCATGTTGCTATAGCCGCATTTAACTATGGTGTTATTTCATTCAGGTTTGTAGGATAGTTCGTGCCACGGCAACTTGAATATTTCTCATTTTTGGCATTATGAGGATCGCCGTTTATACATTAGAAAACGGAGTCTAAAATGGAGTGAAATGTAACATTTACGACGTTTTGTCCTGTTTGTGTTTAATACAAGGGTGAAAGCAGTGGAAGGAATTCGAAATACTTGTGCCCTGTATGGAATGACTGCTATCAAGAAAGTCGTTTTGAGATAAATTAATCATCACTTTCAGGAAGACAAACACTGATAGAAGAAGGACGTTTCTGCGATATACTACTACGGTCAGTGACAATGTATCCAATAACTTGCAGTGTGACGACCAATTAACCTTGGTGTGACACTTGCCTTCAGTAGCCATAATGAGGTTAAAAGAACGGAAGGAGTATTACAGTACAACATCTCGTCGAAAACGAGATTAGCCATGAAGCAGAATCTCGAATTGTTAAGGATGGAGAATAAAGTCGTTTGTGCCCGTTCAAAGGATTGATCTTGGAATTTACCGTAACAGATTTAAGGAGCGCTAAATTAGCGCTTCCTGGAGGCGATTTGAAGCACCGTAAGCAAAATTCATAATAAGAGAATAGTGGGTATGCCATATAAAATATTATCGCTAACGTCCTAAAAATGTGTTGTTATTGATACACGTCTGGTGGCCCAAAGAGGTGTTTTGTGTTACGAACTGCTTCGGAGGGATTTGTCCTTCGCAGTTGACACTTGTTGCCAACACATGAGACGCCTGGCAGTCGCAGAGTAACAAATGAGACGCGGAAGACAGCATCAAGGAGCTTGGCCGGCAAACACGACTACCACACGTTTTGCAATCTGGCATCCACATATGTTTACCTCTCTCGCCCCTTATCGATCAAACACTAAGAAAGCTGGTTTTTGTTTCCTTTTGTTTGTTTTTGTGCGTGGGTTCGAAAAACTACCTGTGCATCATCAGGTGGTTTTCGATAACGAGGTGGAATATATTGCTGACAGCTGCTCTAAAATTTGTGTCTACTCAGTTCAATAACCTTACGGTAAATGTACTACAGTAATACAACTGATGTCTCATCATAATACCATTCACCAGAATGGCTGTCTTTATTTAAAGATGAAATCTTTTGTCATTTTCAAGTAGCTTTAGTGGACTACAACGTAAATATGGTGATGTGACTGTGAGAGTAGTTCCTGAATGTTACACAGTTAACAGAGTCTTCAGTGATACGATTTGACTGACAGTTTTGTAAATTTTCTATAGCAGTTGCGCAGTATTTTATGTTACTTACTTCTAAATCTACTGGTTACTGAACCTAGCGAGACGTCTTATGATGACAAAATTTCCAAACATGTCGTTCCGAGTTCGATATAGCTGTTTGTGGCTCGGTCACAGAAAAGGGAAAATATTACTCTCACTCCAGTTTGGAACTGAGAGCTACTGCCTGTTACTTTTTACAATGCGTCGACATTTCCATGGAGCAAACAACCAACTGCAGCGTTCAATGCCTCGTCATTGCCCTTGTGATGGCTGATACAGATAATTCGCAATGTACACAATGACATTAGTTTTAATTGCTGCGTGAAAGTAACCTCCCTCGTCTGTAAACATATATTTGATAAATCGATGACAACCCAGAGTGGAATTCACTCAGAATCTTTGATTAGTATACCACGAATATATCAAGCGAATCTTGCAAGATAATTCTCTGTCATTCCAGGAAATATCAGAACTATCACAGACAAATCAAAAACCTTCCACTATGTTACCATGACCCTATCACCTTGAAAATTTGAAAGTATTTTCACTGCACTGGGATTCGAGCCCCACTTCGAGTTTTTCTCTGAATTTGAACCATTCGAGATTATAGATGATTGTGGATTGTTAAAGTTCATATAGGTACTTCGTTTTACTTCCCGCCCCATTACCACAACTTTACTTCATAGTTTTGCACACTTGTGCGTTGCACTTTATTATATAGTTTCCGTGCTTACTTCTCATGGTCAATATAAGCTTCATGGGGTTCCCTACGCAGTGCTAAATGTAACTTTATTTACTTCCAGGTTCGGACATTCAGCCTTGTAGACTGATACTGGTGAACAATTGGACATGTTACGTCTCTTTATGCATAGGCGAGTGTCGATCAGAGACGGATGCTTTGTTTGGTTAACAGTGGGTTCAAATTCGGAAGACAAACAACAATTCATCGTGTCAATTAATAGTGTGATAGACTTCAGCAGAGTCACTTATTGTAATGACATTTAATTTAGAAGCGGTAAGGACTGTCTCATATCTATTAACACATTTTCTAATATTTGTTGTATGACTGTACTGATTTACATCTGGACTGACTGCCATAACGAGCAGTGTTGTCTAGTCCTCTCTTGTGTACCCTCTGTGCATACTCAAACGACTGTACTGTGGAGGGTTTAGAGGACTTGCGGCATAGTTATGTCAGTTGATACAACGAGGTGCAGCCTACATATTGGAATTCCGGGGTGGCCTGCATTTTGTGCTGTCGAGCGAACTTGTGTTGACTAACAAACGATTTCAATCTCAGAGTAACTGGATGATTTATTCTAGAGAAAGAGATTCACAACTAGTGCAAATCAATAACGCATTGCTCCACCAACGGCCGGAGTGGCCGAGAGGTTCTAAGCGCTATAGTCTGGAACTACGTGACTGCTACGGTCGCAGATTCGAATCCTGCCTTGGGCATGGATGTGTGTGATGTCTTTAGGTTAGTTAGATTTAAGTAGTTCTAAGTTCTAGGCGACTGATGACCTCAAAAGTTAGGTCCCATAGTGCTCAGAGCCATTTGAACCATTGATCCACCTCTGGCCCTTATTCCAGCAGTTATTTGGCTTGGCATCGGTTGAACGAGTTGTTGGATGTCCTCCTGGTACATATCGTGAGGAGTTCAGTTCTACTGGCGCGTTAGATGGTCAAATTTACGAGATGGTTATTGCGCCCTTCCTGTAATGCCCTAAACTTTCTCAACTGACAAGACATCCGGTGACCTTGCTGGATATGGCATGCACAAGGACAAGCAGTAGAAACTGTTGAACTGCATGGATTGGCATTATATTGCTGAAATGGAAGCCCAGGATTGCTTCCCTTGAAAGGCAGAAAGGCAAAATTACGGGGCACTGAGTATCGTTAATGTGGCGCTGTGTTACAAGAGTGTTCCACGATGACAACTAAAGGGATCCTGCTCTGAAATGAAATGGCTCCACAGACCATCACTCGTGGCTTTCGGGCCGTATGGCGGGCGACAGTGCGGTTGCCATCTCACCGCCATCCGAGGCGTCTCCAGACACGTCTTCGGCCTGGAATCTCATTGACTGGTTTAGAATTGTCATCAGTGATAAGCCCCGCTTCGAATGAAGCCCCGTCTGGAGACGCCCTGGACAGCATCGCCCGCCACACGGCCCGACAACGTGGAGCTATGATCTGCGATGCCATTTCTTTTCATAGCAGGAGCTTTATGGTTGTCATCCGTGACACCCTTACAGCAAAGCTACAGGCCGACGCTATTCTACGCCCCATTTTACTGCCTTTCAAGGCAAGTTATCCGGGGCTTTCAATTCAGTAGGATAATGCCAGGATACACACAGTGAGAATTTCTGCTGCTTGTCTTCTTGCCTGCCGAGACTTACATTTGATAGTAAGGTCGCCGAATCTTTCCTCAGTCGAGAGCGTTTGGAGCATTATTGGCAGGGCCTCCCACGACATACGGATTTTGATGATCTAACGCGTCAGTTGGACAGAATTCGATGCGATATCTCTCAGGAGGACATGCAACGACTATATCAACCGATGCCAAACCGAGTAACTGCTTACATAAAGACCAGAGGCGGACCAACTGGGTTGTGGGATTGCACTATTGGTGAAGCTCTTTCTCATAAACAATTCAATCAGTTTTTTCTGAAATTGTAATCATTTGTTTGTCGTTACATGTACATCCCATCTACCGATTTCCGTCCCATTCTTGTAATTCCTTTGTGATAAATCTTTATTGTGTTACAGTGTATTAAGCAGTAACTAATATAGTTTGCATATATGTATCCAGTCGAATAAGGTGTTTTAGATAACGTAGAGAGTTTATAGTATCTGTGATCACTAGTTTTCTACTGCTTCATAAGGAGTTTTTCGAAATGATAAAGGAGTCAGTTGTCTTCGTGCACAGTGTGATTACCGTAGCATGCAGTTAATTATTCAACTTATTTTCCTTGATACGTGGCTGATTGGACATTGAGTATATTTTTAAGATGTTGCAAAAACCATGATGTAGTTGATTAAACTAAAACTGAATCCTCTGATTAAATTTCATGCAACTGCGAATTGTAGCAAGGATTATAATAACCAAAAAATGATAAGAATAGTGATAATAATGGTTTTCATTATTATTATAGTTATCATTATTGTTATTATTATTTAGAAAAGAGCAATATACAGGGTGTTACAAAAAGGTACGGCCAAACTTTCAGGAAACATTCCTCACACACAAAGAAAAAAATATGTTATGTGGACATGTGTCCGGAAACGCTTACTTTCCATGTCAGAGCTCAATTTATTACTTCTCTTCAAATCACATTAATCGTGGAATGGAAACACGCAGCAATAGAACGTACCAGCGTGACTTCAAACACTTTGTTACAGGAAATGTTCAAAATGTCCTCCGTTAGCGAGGATACATGCATTCACCCCCCGTCGCATAGAATCCCTAATGCGCTGATGCAGCCCTGGAGAATGGCGTATTGTATCACAACCGTCCACAATACGAGCACGAAGAGTCTCTACATTTGGTACAGGGGTTGCGTAGATAAAAGCTTTCAAATGCCCCCGTAAATGAAAGTCAAGAGGGTTGAGGTCAGGAGAGCGTTGAGGCCATGGAATTGGTCCGCCTCTACCAATCCATCGGTCACCGAATCTGTTGTTGAGAAGCGTACGAACTCTTCGACTGAAATGTGCAGGAGCTCCATCGTGCATTAACCACATGTTGTGTCGTACTTGTAAAGGCACATGTTCTAGCAGCACAGGTAGAGTACCCCGTATGAAATCATGATAACGTGCTCCACTGAGCGTAGGTGGAAGAACGAAACTAAAATGAGCTGTAACATGGAAATTAAGCGTTTCCGGACACATGTCCACATAACATCTTTTCTTTATTTGTGTGTGAGGAATGTTTCCTGAAAGTTTGGCCGTACCTTTTTGTAACACCCGGTATATACATCAGAGGCATGTTAAATAATCATCACAAAAATAAAACGTAAAACCATAAAAAATCAGCAGGTCATTAAAGACCCATTTCCTCATATTGTGTTACGTCATCACGATCTAGCCTAGCATTACAGTGAACCTACAATTTTAGAATTAGTTCTGCCTCCACAGGTGAGGTTGCTAACACGCAGTAGGCAGTCATGCTCATCTCGGATAGTGGTACTTGAAGAAATGTTCATCGCCAGTGTTTGGCCAATAAGGTAATGGAAGATGGCAGCTTAAGTTCCTGATCTTCAAAGTATAAGCAAATATCCCGGTTTAAATGCAAAAACTGTCCACAGCGCATCATGGAATATGACACTGTTAACACTGATCGATCACCTTATGCGTCGCAGCATTCTTGGTGATTTTTGGGCGGAGTAGACTACACATATGGATCAGGTTACATCTTATTACCTCACTCTCTATTCGTCATGCACAACACAAACTCGAATTTCTATTTTGCATCAACTCACGTATCACCTGCCTATTACAACCACACGCTAGACGCAATGGTTAGTTATGGCAAAGGATAAGTAGTAGCAATGTGCAAGAAAGAAAAATTACGTTCACTGGAAGACTAAGAAACTTCGGCCTCGAAGTCTTTCAGTCAACAATGTCAGATGATTTCATTTATAACCCAGGAATTGCAGGTGGATTTAAAGTGCCACTTGTCGCAGGCCCATACTCAATCTCAGTATATTGCCATACGTTGAGCTGCGGCTGAGGATTACCTTTGATCTAATATAGGGGTAATCCTTAAGAAAAAGAAAATACGGGAAGACAAAAAACGAACGAACACACCAAACAGCAAATCATCAGCGGTGACAGTCACCTAGGATTTATACAGCTGAAGCTTGGATTCTAGATGGTGCCGCATTTCCACGTACACACGCCTTGCAATCATTGTAGATCATCAGAACGAAAAAAATAATAGTTTTTAAGATGTAATGTTCTCTCAGCGATTAATTAATTAGAAAATCATATGCTAGGTGAGGAAGGGACAAAAAACAGGTAAAGGTTTTTCTAATAAGGAACAAACCCCATACTCATTTTAAGCGATTGAGCGGGCCCACGAAGAGCCTAAGTCCATATGCATGGGTGGGGATTAGCAGTTCAGTGCTCCCAGATGTGAGTGTAGGACCAATGTGCTCTGTTGGTTGATTATAATGAGGTGACTAATTTGTTCTGTGCTGATGCTAGATAGCAAAAATATGACTCATAAGGTACACAGAACTTGAGAAGCTCAGTCACCACATATTTGGTAATCAAGCACTTACAACCACTGCAACACAATTTTAACGTTGTATCACAGACTAAAAACTACCTCCAAGCACTGTCTCTGTTGGGGGTGTATGGAGCGGTGGACTACAACCAGAAAGTGATGCTCGTGATCTTCAGCAGTACTGAAGCAGGTTGAAGTTTACATGATAACTTTATATCAAGCATACGTACCTCAGTGTTGACTATTAAAACCACTGTCCTGTCCCACGACCCGATAATATTATCAGGCAACTCATTTCCATTATTTCAGTAATCATGAGTAGTGGGACAAGGGTGGCATCTACGCATTTCTTAGTGCGGATTGCCCACATCAGGGGCAGGTATGCTCTCAGGGGCAAACCTATTGTTCTCCTTTGATTGACATGTCATTAACCTATGGTTCACCTTTGATTGATGGGTCCTTAATATATTTTTGTTGCTAAGAGGGTCATTCCTTTGACTGAAATGTCCTTTAGCTATTGTTCCAAGCTCCCTTGCCACCACCCCTCAGGAAACCTCCCCCCTCGCTGCTACAAGTACACTTTCAGGTCTGAGTTATTGGAATAGCATCTCTCAATCTTATCAATTTCATTGACTACTTAAATAAATTGATCAATTAATTAGCCTCTCCTCCTCTGGTAAACCCCCTCCCCTCCCAACCTACCTCCCAAAAATTGGCAGGCAAAAGACTCAGTTGATCAGTCACCTGGAGGGAATTTCCCTGTAGCTCTCTCCATTGTGTGCACCATGACAAATTGTCCGTAGCTCGTGATCGTGCAGTAGCGTTTTCGCTTCCCGCGCCTGGGTTCCCGAGTTCGATTTGTGGGGTCAGGAATTTTATCTGCCTTGTGATGACTGGGTGTTGTGTGATATCCTTAGGTTAGTTAGGTTTAAGTAGTTCTAAGTCCTATGGGACTGATGACCATAGATGTTAAGTCCCATAGTGCTCAGAGTCATTTGAACCTTTTTTTTTTTTTTTTTTTTTTGCACCATGAGGTCTGGAGTCCAACTGAGTTCGTGCATAGTACTGGCAGCAGGGGACGCTGTCGTCCCTTCCATGATGTAATCCAAGATGGCAGTGTGGTGTCGAAAATTTGCAGGAAAAGTACTCAGCCTGTGCTTTGCTCCTAGAGAGAGGAAGGAGTGTACTTTATTTATTTGGAACAATTTTTTTAGGGATGGATTACACACATACAAAAAATTCGCCCTGACATACTTCGGGTCATACTACGAAGCAACTGACCTGAAAACTACTCGTAATTCACCAAAATAATGCATATATAATGCTCTGCCAACATGCTCACAACTCTTAAACAGCCGAAAATAATGGAGTGCACGAACAATCAGTGCACGTAAAAAAAGCTTTCGAACTATCGTCAACTGCAACGTATCAGAGGCCCCAACGTGCACGTATACCACCACCGCTGCGAGCCTCCGCCAGACAGACGAGCACAGGGATGCGAGCTATTGCTCTCAGGCCACTATCACCTATAGCCATCAGGTGAAAGTTGCGTCTTTTTCATGTATACAGTTAGAGTTGTTTGAGTGTTATATCATGTCTATGTAAATAAGAACCAAGTCACCCTCTCGGCCGCACGCACATTTACTGTTGCTGATGTCTAGGCGCTCAGTCCGGAACCGCGCGACTGCTACGGTCGTAGGTTCGAATCCTGCCTCGGGCATGGATGTGTGTGATGTCCTTAGGTTAGTTAGGTTTAAGTAGTTCTAAGTTCTAGGGGACTGATGACCACAGATGTTAAGTCCCATAGTGCTCAGAGCCATTTGAACCATTTTGTTGCTGATGCGATACTCTCCACCAGAGGATATTGATGTCACAGGTCGCGCTATAGAAATCTGTTCCAGAGCTTCCCAGAAAGGCACAGGATGCGTTGTTCCTAGCGATCCCAATGGGATACGTGAGCTGCATCTAGCTGTGCACGTGTGTTTTCCTGCCCAGTGTGGCTGATGCGTCACCACAAAATGTCAGCATAACGACTCACTATTACAGGCACATCTAGTAGGTTGTCAATGATATACTGACATCACATGACTATATAAATAAGAGCCAGTCGACGTCTCGGAAATTGTAAAATGTCGCAGAAATAGCATACGGTCACTTTTGTAGGAGCTTTTGTGATGCCTCATCTTGCCTGTATGGAAATCCTGTTAACGAAAATACTCCAAAATAACATGACTGCTCTCACGACCCTGGGAGGGCAGCCCATCTCATACTGAATTTACCCGTCAAACTACTGCTGCTGCCGGTGTGGGATCACTGTCCGCCTTTTTTTTCTGCAGAGAAGGCGTTCAGTGGCAAAAAACTATTTGGTACAGATTGTCATATTGCACTGACAATTAAACCCTGGAAAAAGTGGTCTACAGATTGTCATATACGTCACATGTACTCACCGTGCCGCAGTGCAGCACTGACGGAGGAAACTGCCGCCATAAACATGGCCCATGACCGCAGCTGCAGAAGTAGAAGTCAGTCAGAGAGAGGCCAACCGGCTGTGGACTAGTGCCCACCCCAGGAGGACCGAAGTGGTAGGAGTTTGAATGCTATCAATACTCCCAGCGTAAACACTTGTCGTATTGAATCTTTTCAAATTTCCTCAGTGTATACATGTGACACACGCAGTCCCAAAGGCAACTCGATGCCAACTGGGTATTAGTTCACTATTCACCTATCCAGGGGGAGCCAAAAGCCAAATTGTAGCAAGCCAGAAGCATTCTCAGAATCTCTGAACTGGTGTGCAAAGGATGGGCAAGCGTCATCCCAGAACAAAGGTGTCCACTGAGATGCTGTTTCCGGCCCCAACCTGCTTGCTTGCTGCTACGCTTTCTATGCCCATCTCCACACTCACAAGAATATTGGGAACTAGACACATATTTGTCAGCGTAACTACAATGAAATAGGATTGCTGCTGCAGGCTGACATCGAGCAATGTACTGGAAATGTCTCCTCTTGATGGCCGTGGTTCTGGAACGAATCTCAATAACTATAGCGCACATAATTTCCTTGTAAAAAAATCTTTCATTCGCCTTACAGCTATTGATGTGCTGAATCTATACTTCACTCAGAATAGAACACGCAGTCAGTTTCTCTGGACTTGCCTGAAAGTAAGCCACAGTAACTTTATAGTGCAACATATACGCATTTGATACAAACAGTTAAGTTATCGTTTATTTGTGTACAGCACCCGAAATAATTATGGCATGCCCACATTCACACCAGCTACGTGTCTCGATTTTCTTCAGTTGTAGGAATTTATTTGGTGTTTAAGTTTTCTAGTCATCACTTCCGGAACATGCTGCATCCTGTCAAGACTCTCTCAAACAGGTGTTATAAAGCACAGGTGTCCAGCACAATCTGGTAATCAACAACGCCCCTTTGGTCGAAATGGTTAGAAATATATCACTGATAAGTGTTGGTGTACTGTAATCAACATCATTGTCGATAATGCGATAAGGAAAACGCAAGGATACACTTAGGGGGTGCCGATGAGGGGACTTTTCTTTAGAACCGTATTACCCATCCTGTTTGTACACTACATCAGGTCCAGTTGAGCCCTTGTATTTCTATATTGTGCAGCCATTTACGAAATGAATCGAGCACCCCTTACGTTGCGATATATTCTTCAATGCGTTGAAATCAAAATTCTTCATGTCAAATGCATCCTTTCTTTACGACTAGAAGTAAGTAATTTTCTTTTTTACGTGAATAGCAGTTTCATTACGACCACAAATGTCTAGTGATATGTTGGAACATAAGCCACAGTCCCTTTACGTTCAAGCAGCAGTATAACATTCCTGACTATCAGTTGTATAGTGTATAAAAAATTATGATACGTCCACACTAGCATTAGCTGGGTGTCGTTTTTGCACTGCACTAAAGCCTCCCGCCATCACATACTTGTCGATGAATAAAGGATGAAATTACAATTAAATAATAGCCCTAGAGTCTTTTCGATTTTTCGATTTCACCACTTCCACGAAACCTTTTGGTACTTTTGATACTTATAAATGCAGCCAACACACAGTGGTGCCTTTTATATATATTCAGACTGCCAAGTCAGGGTTTGTGACAGTGCATTCCAGGCATAGCTTCCGCCACCCAGATCACACAATTTTCCCCTGACTAAGAAATCATTGTGAGTGTAAAATAGACTAGAGTACCTTCACTCAGAGCTAATTTTCATGGGCGGAGTAGGTGGTTGGGGAAACCGCAGAACTGTTGTAGTCCAAGCACATTTTTAAGTTCAAGTTGCTAAGCACCATACCTGTTTAACACTTTGGAACGGGAGGAGGATTACCGCTAGATGGATCTGTTGTTTCAACTGGCGAAAATGAGTTTGTTACGAAAAAACAAAAGAGCCTGTTAGAGCGTCATACAAAGATTTTGTTTGTTAAATGTGCGAGAAATGGTGAATTAGTGATACTGCCCTATTTAGATCCTATAACGTGTGTGCGGGAGCTGAATTTTCAAAAAGGAATATCATGTTATGTAGATACCGCCTATAGGCCTGAATGCAAAGAATGCTCTATTACAAGCGTGCAATAGACTTGTTTGTCTCTTTCAGCACACTAGCTTTATGTAACAGAATAATCATTACGAATCCATCGTCATTCACTTATTCAACTTCAAGTGTGTGCTGGATGTCTGTGAATAAGGTAATGCCGTTTTTCTGAGGAGTTATGGCTATTGAAGGGGGATAGCGACTGCGCGACTCTGCTTGTTCACCAACTGAGCTGTAGCTACATATTAGAAAAAATATTCAATTGCTCCTACTTCCTTATTATATTACCACAATTAACCCTGAGAACTACAGATTCAAGGGAAATGAGAATGTTACTGCTTATACCGTTTTCGAGCTGGTGAAATCAAGAAATGTGTGTAATGTGCTCTTGGATATTTATATGAAACAGATAAAGAGTCGTCATCACGCGAAAGCTTTTGATTACTACATGTTCCCTACACAACTTGAACCATTACTACGTGATATATATTTTATTTGCTACTTGATGTATGTCAAAGTATGAGCCACGCTTTAAGCAATATGACTCGAGTGCGCGGTGCCCCACTGATGAGCCACTATCAACGAAGATGTATTGTATTGGGTGTACAGCTGAAAAGATAAATAATAATAATGTCCATTCTGTACCCATATAGGATGCTATTACTTTCCAGTGATCTATTTCTTTAGTTCATGGACTCTGTGATGATGAGCATAGACAGATAATATTTATGGATGTGGCATACACAGAAGATGCAGAAATGATACAGACATTCTAAGCAAACATTGCATCACGAGGTCTTTCAGGTACGTGACGTGTGCTAAGACACAGAAGAGAGTAAAGTGGTTAACACATTTCTACTATGGAATTCACTGGGATGATCCTGGCATACCATATAAAGATATGGTGACATCGCTTCAATTATTCGACCACACAGATACTATCATCTACGTGAAGGGGAAGGATAAGATCTCATGGATGCATCAAATCTTTAAGTTACTGCTATTCAAGACCTGGAATTGTACAGGTCTCCTTCTCTCCACCGAATCAAAAACGTGTATGAAAATAATGTTGCTGTGTCTGCTTATGAAAATGTAAAATTACTTTTAAGTTGGATGAGAAATAAATGAATTTTTACCTCACAACCTCTGTGTTCTTTTTTTTTTTTTTCAACCATGTTCCCACTTTGACAGTGTGAAGTCTTAACCACATGCTATGTCTGTGATTTTCTTCAAGCACAGGAGATATAATTTTAGACATGTCTGCTATATATCTTTGGAAGCATACATGATCACATGCCTCCTGCTTCCATAACACAATTCATGCTGCATGTGATATTATTGGATTTCAGACACTTTGCATATGAGAAAAGGACAGCCACCAAGCTGTAGTTTGCAGTGATACTAAGCATGACAACACGAGAGTAAAAAAGAAAAAAAAAAGAAACGAAATCTGTTTATAAGTTGCGCCTATACCAAGACGCGCGGCCAGCGTTTAAAAGGTACTTTTAAATACTATGACTCGCTGGGCGCAGATATTTAAAATCATTGCCGCAGCGCTTGATAGCAAGAAGCTGCGAAACAGAAGAAAGAACAATTTATCATTTGTTAGGAAAATTCTAGAGTCTTTATAGTTGTTGTACTTCTGGTCGCCGATATGTTAACATGTACTTCATTACCTTTGATGTTTGGTTGCCGACTTGTTAAGACGTGTTGTGTAGCACCGCTACAAGTTATATTTCTTTTGGTGTGAAAAACCACGTTATCACCAAGAAAACAAAAACGCTTTTGTAAACTTTGTGACGATAAAAAAATACTTACGCGCACGCCAGGACATTTAATTTTTACAAAATATCACACATACAGAAGCAGCGATTGTTGGACTGCTCCATGTATGAGAAAAACATAAAAATGTAAGTTTTGTATTCATTGTAAATTTGGTAATGTTTATAGTTTAACGCCTTTCTTCTTTAAAAATATACTTTTCCTCCACTGTACAGAAAATCTATGCTTATTCTTTTCTTTAAATTAACCACAAATAATGTTTATGTTTAAATGAACTTTGTTACAGGTTCGCTCTTTATCGCGGTGTGTCGATTGTATTTGGGAGACCATTAACGTGTTCAATTTACGATCTGACAACTTTTTTTACAAAATTTCACTGTTTTGCATTCATTTCCAATTTTTTTTATTATTCAAATAGGTCCCTTAGGTAATTTCATTGAAGAGTCTGATTGCGTGAAAGCAATCCGGGTTAAGAGGTCATTTGAGAAACTATTTTCACGCAATCAATCCGTCCGTCTCCTAAACACAATCGAGAACCGACGCATCATCGATCATTCATTAATTTTTCTCTTTTTCCAAGTCGTACCAAGAAACGGCCAAGGAGAACTGCCGTGAGTACGCAATCTAGTGTTAAAAGGTTGCATTCTTTATCTTGTCGGCAAACATTGCCATGAATTATCAACATCAATGTTATATTTGGTTAAATCAGGAAAGCCAAACAAAAAAAAAACCTTTTAACGCTAGATGCGGCGCCCGAACAGGGACTCGACTAAAAAACTAATTTGTTCTTTTTATTTTCATGCTACCATCTGGAGAAAATTGGAAGCCAAAACCAGTGATAAAAAAAAGGACGCATATGCAGAAAATCGCAGCAAGAATCCACAACAGCAATAAATAGCAGCGCGCAAGACAACTAATGTGAGTACGATTTTTCATTACGTTTGAAGCTTTGCGTACCGAGCATTCAGTCGGCTCGTGACATTCACTCTTTACGTTTTTTTCCTTTTGCTCAAGCAATTTAATTTCCAAATTTCTGTTTCTTTTTTCTATTAGATCCGCCTCTATTTCATCATTTCGCTTACAATAGTTAGAAATAGTTAGCAAGAATTTCCATTGTTGTGCATTTAAGTGAATCACAATGGCCGCTATCTGTGCCAGTTTCAGTGCTCTATAAGTGTTTTTCATTTATTTTATCACTCCCGTTGCCATATTGGCATTTTCGTGTGTCAGAGTTTCAATTGTTTATAAAGCGCAAGCAATATCTGAGAAATCAGGACGCGAAATCCTTGGCGCACCTGACAAGTGAAAATCATAATTTAAAAAAAATTATCTTTTCTAGCTCGTGCAGTGTAACTACTTTAAATTTACGATGGCTGATGAGCAACCAAGGCAACTTAGACCGCGCGCGGGTGTAAACAAACCTGAATTTCGTAGTGAGGGAACAACACAGGACGAAGCGACACGTGAGCTGTCGGCGCCACAAACCGCGTCGCAGTCACGTGAATGCTCGCTGACAGATATACTAAAACTGTTTGCTGATATGAAAACCAGTTTTGAAGCAAACATGGGTAATCTTGGAACGCAAATCAGTCAGTTAACAAACCAAAGTGACAATCTTGGAACGCAAATCAGTCAGTTAACAAACCAAAGTGATAATCTTGGAGCGCAAATCAGTCAGTTAACAAACCAAAGTGACAATCTTGGAACGCAAATCAGTCAGTTAGCAAATCATAGTGACAGCAGGTTCAGCAGTTTAGAATCAAGGATAGAGGACATCCAAGCACAAATCAAAAATTCGAATGACACCATGGAGGAAAAAATTAAAGCCATTACCACTGCTTACGCAAGCGAGCTAAACGCAAGCGTACACGCAAAAATTGATAGTGTTCTTTCGATGGTGGAATCCGCCGAGACCAATATTGGTAGTAAGTTCATAGATATGCAGGCCCAAATAGATGTGTGTAAATCAACTGCGAGTGACTCTTTGAAACATTACAGTGATGTTTCAAAGAGAGCAAGCCAATTGACAGAAAGTGTCAATCACGTTGGCGAGCGACTCGAAGACCTTGCTCAGCAAATATCCGATGTCAATATTGACAAAAAGATCGCAGATGTCAACACCGGTATAAGCAATACACTTAATAGGGAATTTGAAGAGTGGATGCAATCCAAAGAACAGTACATTGTCAGCAAGGTACACGCTGAACTAAAGGGTACGGTTAAATCTGCTACAGCAGAAATCTTAACCGCTCCCGGTACTTCTGGTGACACTTTAACCAGTGAATTAGGTGAAATCAGACGAGCATTTAGCCACGATCTTCCGGAATGGAAACGTCAGCTAAGCAATGATATAGATCAACTAAAACGACAAGTTATGGAATTGCAAGGTGACAATCAAAGTGAGTATTCGCTACCGCCAGAACACGATAATCGTCAATATCCTGAGTGTCAGGTACAATTCTCACCAACAGTAAATAATACGCGTGGCGAAACTTCTACGTCACGTAGTCATGCCGATCAACTAGTGTGGGGAGAGTGTCCTCCTCAGACGGGGAGGAAACGTTGGCTTTCAACCATAAATTCACTTGATGATGACGGCATAATGTTCCCGGGTATGTGGATAAGTGTGAAAATTACGGCTGTGAAAGTAAACATTTTGCAGTGCAGTTTATCTAATTTCATTACTATTTGCTCTGTTTACATTTCTTTTACGATCATCGTGTTTCTAGATTTTTCTAACACTCGTTGAACTAATGCGAGACGAGAGTGTGCTAAAACACAGAGCTATTCAGCCTTTTATACCTGAAAAACGAAATAGTATTTCTAAAATCATTCACAGGCGCTTTTCCAGAATCATGGAACGACAGGCAGCGGATACAGTTCATCTTAGGCTATGTACACGGTGAAGGATCAATTTGGGGTACAGAAATAATAAACAAATGTCACACCTATGCAGATTTTGAAAAGCATTTTTTGAATAAATTCTGGAGTTCAGGTATACAACAAAGACTCCGAAAAGAGGTTTACAACGCCGAACCTTTCAACACCAAAGGAGGAGGTTTGAGACGTTATTTTGAAAAATATCTACGTAAAATTCAGTATTGGGACACGCCCATTTCAACCAAAGATGTAATAATGATCTTAAAGTCAAAACTTCCTGTGTCAATAAGAGAAAAACTAGTTAATGTGAGTGAAGAAGACCTAGAAGCCTTTCTTTCTGTTCTTGACAATTTGGATATGATCTATGAGGATGTGCGTGCGAGCGCGCGGAATAATTATAATAATGGACCGCCCGCTCCGCAGCAGCACATAACAAACTGTGTCAATGGAATGTCGTACCAACATAACACGGGACAACCAAACGCTCAGCCTTACGGCAATCATAACAGTTTCAACCGCCGTAATGGAAAACAATATAACAAACATCCACACCAGAATTGGTACAATCCGATTTATCAAAACACACAGCAACAATACGGTAATTCACCGATAAATCATAACGGTAATTACCAGTACCAGAACAACAAGACGAATAACGGAAATCGTCACAAGGGAAAGAAATGGAACAATTATAACAATCCACCACAGTACAGTCAGCCGAGTCACTTCACTCCCTCTCAGCAAATAAATTTTTCACAGCCGAAAAATGCGACATTTTCTCACCAACCCAACCAACATTTCAGGAACAATAGTCAGGACAATTCGTCGGATGCTTTTCCTGACACCGCCGGTTATAATAGCCAAGGAAATCCGACTATTTTTTACACACAGGCGAACCAAGCACCAAACGCGATGTCAAATAACACGCAATCAACAGATGCACAAGTCGTATGGGATACGAACGCAAATTTTCGATCTGGTAGGTCGCAAAATACTAGTCAAGTAAAAAATAACTGACATTTCAGCTCCACCCCAGTCGGAAAACCATTAGCAGCTTCTTTAGGCCTCCACGGGGAAGCTGCGGAACCAATAAGCTCTCTTATCTTTAACCACTCATGCCAACCTAAGAAAAAAGGCGCATGACAAACACATTAGCAAAGTCTTATCGTATCGTATAAATGAACGAGTGCTATTAAAGACCCACTTCAAATCATCTTTGATTCATCATAAGAATCGCAAGTGGCAGCACTTGTATGAAGGACCATATATTATCTTAAGAAAGCCGCACATTGGTTGCTATCTATTAGCTGACCCTGTATCTGGACGAATAAAAGGATTGTTTCATCACGCAGACTTGAAGAAATACCGAGTCAACCATTGAAAATATCTGTTAAGTTAAGCTGCTAAAAGAAAATATACACACACACTATAAGTTGTCATACTATGTGTGAAGTACCAACGTATGTAAGAGTAGTGCACAGGACTAACACCCTGTCGACCTGCCACAACAAGATAAGTAATTTATATGAGCACCTTAAGTAAAACACATTTATTGTAGGAGAGCAAGATTTGCCTTAGATGTAAGTTAATTTTAAGTTAATTGAGCCATGAACGGCCACAGCCGAAAGAGCTGACATATATTATAGTAGGGACGTGCTAAGTGCCACCTGCTACCACTAGTTTTAAGTATAGCAAAGCTCTCTCCTCTTGAATGAAATAAATTAAAATGATCATTCAGACCAGAATGATTGCTCGTAGGTAAATAAATAAATAAATAAATAAAAATTATCAAGGTCGCTTACTCTAATGAGGTAAATGTTATGTTATGCATAAGGAGTGTGTGACAACAAATTTTATGAGACCACCTATGAAACGCAGCAGGCAAAAAGCAGCAGCTTAGCATATAAGAATCAAGTAAGTCAATAACGATCCAGGTAGCAGGAAAGAAGTGCGCAACTCAATTATTTTATTATAATACGGAGAAAACCGTATACGCTCATAACAATTTTACGGGACAGTGCAGCTGAAATACAAAGATCATTTATAAATAAATTAGTTTAGTACTAGAAATATCTATTTCAGGTCCTCGAGATACGACGATTTTTTTTTTTAGAAAACAATTTTACGATACATGGAACAGAAGATAGTTAACAGACACAGTTCACTGCTAATGCATGGTTTAAGTAATTTTAGATATGCCTAGAAAATTGTTTAGAGAGCTGGATCAGACGACACTGAAACTACTATATCGATTTAATTATACTATTTGTCATGAAAAGCTAAGGTGATAATAATTTATGTTAAGCTCATCATATCATACGTCATTAACACTGTGTCTTCAAATCTCTTCACTCCATAAAAGTCTTTTGTGTTTTCCTCTAACCAGTATCCTTACCATCCTACCTTATCCAGTAGAGAAGTGAATTTTACGAGCTGGTTGCATGATTGATACATACAGGCTATACGAATGGATAGTCATGACACATTGGTTGTCGACGGGCTATGCTTATTCTCCACAAATTGCGAGTTCAATTAAGATTTGTTATGTGCAATTGCACGACAGGGAACACCAAGCTTCCCAATTACCCTAATGGTAGTTTGAACACGAACTGTTCATCACGTAAACGAAGCCACACTGACTATGTCTTCAAACTAACGACGTAATAGAGAGAAAATAAAAGAGCTGAACTTGCGAAAAGAGTAACTATTGTAAAAAGAAAAGAATAACAAGATTTCGAACAAAGTGTAAAGCTAAAGTGCCTTGGAAGCACAAACTACGAACAAGAGACACGCTTTTCGTCAGGCCTTGTAGTCACAGAGACTAAATATTTCTTTGTAAATAATTTTTAGACATGATATGTATACTAAATGTTAACTGTACTTTGTAGTAATAATGCAGTCAGTAATAAATGGACACGTATGTGCTGCTGCGTGTGAACCGACTATAGACAAGTAATTAATGGACACGTATAAAAGTGGTGCGTGTGAACCTTAACATGACGACAAAATAAATGTGAACACGAATTAATAATAAAGTGTGAACTGAAAAGGTGATAACTCCAAGGACACGTGTGAAATACCGCGTGTGAAGTAATGTTATAAGTACTTGTACCACGAAACCACGATGTAGAAAGCCGAAGATTGAAAGTGAATAATTGTTGTACTTACCACAAACGGTACTGTACGCCTTTCCACGGACACATTCTTCGAAACAGCTGCGGGAGTCGCCGCATCTGGCTGCTTCCGTAATCCAGAGTCGATGAAAAACTGTGTAAAAACTCACACCACGGCTAGTAGACACCTAACGCTCTGCTTCTCGCAGAATACTGCTGCTAGCGTTGTGGAACTGTCAAGTTATTATCACGTGATTGTGACCAACGGACTAACACTGTGTACGCTGAGCGCTCAACAATCAATTTCTCTTTGCACAACGAGCGCGGATGCATTCAAAATAAAATATGATGAAGCAATGAATTAAGCACTCATGTACCTTGTGAAATTATAAAGACACTAATCAGAAGAGTCTTAAGCTCGATTTTCACAATTGCTACCGAATTCACTGACCAGGCCGAGTAATGACGAAAACGTGTCGAACCAAATAAAACCAGGAAAATAGATAAATATGAGAACTAAGCATTCCTAAGAGAATGAGACCTTATGTACATACACAATTGTTATCCTTACCTAATCCAATTTTCTTTTAGACTAAGTTATTAGTAAGTAAGCACATTCTAATACAGATTTTTCTTCTGTATTTTTCATGTACGAAAACATAAATGGAAGCACGGACAAGTGTCAAGTGAAATAGAGACCGCCACCATACGGCTCAACATGTTGCAGAACCAGTCTTCCAGTTCCTGACCCACGACGTATTTCCAACGCAACATCACACCCCGACAACTACTCCAACTTCCACAGTGAAAGTGATGCCCTACTTTTCCTCCACTGTGAAAGTGTAATCAATTTCCCCATTCAAGTGCAGTGCTATCATTTATACCCGAAGTTCTACCACTCCTAGTGCAACGGATACCTACCCAAGTGTAGTGAAACATTTTTTTTTTTTTGCAGGTCATAAAAGCCACAAATAAGTAAAGTGCTACGTATTTACTGCAAGAAATCTTCGACGAAACAACGACAAAAATATTCCTGTAGTATGTCACTGTAAAACAAGAATGTCAATTTTTTGTAAGATATTTTTTCCACGAGTGCACACAGCACCCAGACTTCCTGCGAAGTCAAGTAATTTATTTCTTTGTTTTTTTTATTTATTATGCCATGTATAATGTATCTATGTATGTGTCTCTTTATCTTAATTTCATTATCTTTTACCGAGAAATGAACATTTGTTATCCTTGTACAATACATTAGAAAGGGCACAGTTCAATTGTCATGTAGTTACCCTATGGACAAATTACTATCAATTTCAGTCGTACGAATATACTTACCTGATACTCTGTATGTTAACCACTTTGCTTGATGTAATGTGTAAAATCTATTGTAAAGAATTTTTGCAAGTAATACTAACTTGTTTCACGAAAGCAATAATATCACGACTACGCGTGAGTCTCGATGATCCTGACGGAGTCATCGCTCCTCACGCGGGAAGCAATGTGATATTATTGGATTTCAGACACTTTGCATATGAGAAAAGGACAGCCACCAAGCTGTAGTTTGCAGTGATACTAGGCATGACAACACGAGAGTAAAAAAAAAAAAAAAGAAACGAAATCTGTTTATAAGTTGCGCCTATACCAAGACGCGCGGCCAGCGTTTAAAAGGTACTTTTAAATACTATGACTCGCTGGGCGCAGATATTTAAAATCATTGCCGCAGCGCTTGATAGCAAGAAGCTGCGAAACAGAAGAAAGAACAATTTATCATTTGTTAGGAAAATTCTAGAGTCTTTATAGTTGTTGTACTTCTGGTCGCCGATATGTTAACATGTACTTCATTACCTTTGATGTTTGGTTGCCGACTTGTTAAGACGTGTTGTGTAGCACCGCTACAAGTTATATTTCTTTTGGTGTGAAAAACCACGTTATCACCAAGAAAACAAAAACGCTTTTGTAAACTTTGTGACGATAAAAAAATACTTACGCGCACGCCAGGACATTTAATTTTTACAAAATATCACACATACAGAAGCAGCGATTGTTGGACTGCTCCATGTATGAGAAAAACATAAAAATGTAAGTTTTGTATTCATTGTAAATTTGGTAATGTTTATAGTTTAACGCCTTTCCTCTTTAAAAATATACTTTTCCTCCACTGTACAGAAAATCTATGCTTATTCTTTTCTTTAAATTAACCACAAATAATGTTTATGTTTAAATGAACTTTGTTACAGGTTCGCTCTTTATCGCGGTGTGTCGATTGTATTTGGGAGACCATTAACGTGTTCAATTTACGATCTGACAACTTTTTTTACAAAATTTCACTGTTTTGCATTCATTTCCAATTTTTTTTATTATTCAAATAGGTCCCTTAGGTAATTTCATTGAAGAGTCTGATTGCGTGAAAGCAATCCGGGTTAAGAGGTCATTTGAGAAACTATTTTCACGCAATCAATCCGTCCGTCTCCTAAACACAATCGAGAACCGACGCATCATCGATCATTCATTAATTTTTCTCTTTTTCCAAGTCGTACCAAGAAACGGCCAAGGAGAACTGCCGTGAGTACGCAATCTAGTGTTAAAAGGTTGCATTCTTTATCTTGTCGGCAAACATTGCCATGAATTATCAACATCAATGTTATATTTGGTTAAATGTTAAAAGCCAAAAAACCTTTTAACGCTAGATGCACCATAGGCATAATTCCATCCAACCATTATACACGGTGAGTCACCTAACGTTACCGCTGGATATATTTCGTAAACCACATCAAATACTGACGAACCGATTCCACAGACAGAACGTGAGGAGAGGGGCTGGTGTAATTGTTTAATACAAACCATACTAAAATGGGCGGAAGTATGTTTTTTAACACAAACCTACGTTTTTTTAAAATGGAACCACGTTAGTTTTGTTAGCACATCTGAACATATAAACAAATACGTAATCAGTGCCGTTTGTTGCATTGTAAAATGTTAATTACATCCGGAGATACTGTAACCTAAAGTTGACGCTTGAAACCTCCGACGTTCAGTTGCGTGTTGTAACAAACACGGGCCACGGTCGGCGAGCAGCATCTGCAGGGACATGTTCACGATGACGACCGTGTTTACGAGTGTGGCTGTAGTGCACTGTTGTGGTTTGGTCTAGCTGTCACAGTGTCCGGATGTAGCGCTTGCTGCTATTGTTATTCTGCATTCGTCTCCGCACGCAGATCAACTGTAGTACACAGTGTTACCAGACGTCTGTGATAGTGTAGTGTTGTAGGAACTATGAGCATGACGTATTCGAACTCTGAAAAGGCGGAGATGATACTCATCTATGGCGAGTGTCGACGAAATGCAGTTGAAGCCTGCAAGGTGTATGCAGAACGGTACCCGGACAGAGAGCATCCAACGTGCCGCACATTGCAAAACATCTACCATCAACTGTATGCGACAGGTATGGTCGTAGCACGCAAACGCGTCCATAACAGGCCAGTCACAATAGAAGCGGGTGCAGTTGGTGTGTTAGCTGCTGTTGCCATGAACCCACACATGAGTACACGGGACATTGCGAGAACCGGTGGACTGAGTCAAAGTAGTGTCATGCGCATACTGCATCGTCATCGCTTTCACCCTTTTCATGTGTCGCTACATCAGCAATTACATGGTGATGACTTTAATCATCGAGTGCAATTCTGTTAATGGGCATTAATCGAGAATGCGTTGCAGTTCTACCCGTTTACCGATGAAGCGGGTTTCACAAACCACGGGGCAGTGAATCTATGGAACATGCATTACTGGCCCGTGGACAATCCTCGCTGGCTCAGACTGGTAGAGCGACAGCGACCGTGGACTGTAAATGTATGGTGCGGAATCATTGGCGACCACCTCATTGGTCCTCACTTCAATGCAGGGGCCCAAACAGCGGCAACATACATGGCGTTTCTACAGAATGATCTGCCAACGTTGCTCGAAAATGTCCCACTGGAAACGCGTCGGCGTATGTGGTATCAGCATGATGGTGCACCTGGACATTCCGCAATTAACACTAGGCTGACCCTCGGCAGGATGTTCGACGGGCGTTTCATAGGACGTGGAGGACGCATAAATTGGCCATCCCGTTCTCCTGATCTTACATCTCTGGACTTCTTTCTGTGGAGTACGTTAAAGGAGAATGTGTACCATGATGTGCCTACAACCCCAGAGGATATGAAACAACGTATTATGGCAGCCTGCGGCGACATTACCCCAGATGTACTGCGGCGTGTACGACATTCATTACGCCAGAGATTGCAATTATGTGCAGCAAATGATGGCTCACAAAACTAACGGAGTTCCATTTAATAAAACGTAGGTTTGTGTTAAAAAACATACTTCCGTGCATTTTTTTATGGTTTGTATTAACCAATTACACTAGCCCCTCTCCTCGCGTTCGGTCTGTGGAATCGATTCGTCAGTGTTTGATGTGGTTTACGAAATATATCCAGCGTTAATGTTAGGTGACTCACCCTGTATATACATTTTTTTTCTTTTTATCCTCTTTTTCCACAGATTCCCTCTATGTATGTATATACACATGTACAGTCGTGCTCAAAAGTATCCGAACGACCTGAATTGCATTTCGCCTGATTCGCATGCAACCCACATAACGCAGCTGTCTACCAGGTTCTCTAATCGCTCCTTGGTACAGTCGTTTGACTATTGAAAATGGCTCCAACAAGTCACCCCTACAAAACTCGCCTCTATAACGCAATAACTCAAAATCTAAGGTAATACTACAACTACAAACATCAGGAAACACCTTATCACAGATATGATTATCCTTAAGGCTTGTAAGCTCACATTTAATGCAATAAATGACATACTTGAAATGTTACCACTCTCAATATTACGTCAGATAGGTAATGCACCTAGTAAATTCGTCGAAGTCATGATTTCTTCTTCAAAGTAACATACCGTACTTGTTATTTAACACAAATTGACATCAAAAATTTAAGTTATTCACGAGAAGGTAGTTGAGAATATGTATGAACTTCAAGTGACACGACTAACAGCCTCGTTCTCCATATGGATTCAAACCCAGGTCATGCAGACTACTATTTCGTGACTGACGGAATCTAACAGTCATTCCAGACTAGGCATACAGAGAGTGAAATACCTCGATTTTAGACAGTATCAGTTAGCAACTATCAACTTTAAATTACATAACGTAAACATTTTTAACGGACGCTAATTCCTACCCAGCATCTATTGTCCCTGTTAACGAACTACGAGAGATGTAAAATATTGCTTCTTCACGGGTAACTTTCTTGAAACGCCGTGAGGTAAAGCTTTGTGTTGGACAGGGATTCGAACCCAGAACCTAATTGGATTGTTATCGAAGCACAATCAACTGTGACATATCGGATTTTCTCGGCAGTAGCGAGATGTTTTAACTGAAATGACGAGACGAGACATTAATTTTTTGATTCCCAGGACTCCAACCCGGAACCTATCGCTGTTATATCCTAGAGAAAACGAACGTTAAATATGGGTTTGTTACATCAGCAGCGACATGTGAGCATGTTTGAACTAGAAATAATATGATGAAGAGTTCAGTGCTGACTGGGAATCGAGCCCTACACATACTGTTGTTGACTACACACAAAGAGACGTCAGCTACCGAATATTTCTCCACCAGCAGCTCGGAGAAACATCCTTGAACTTAAAGTGATCTCTCAAATGGACCTGTGTCTCATTGGGAGTCAAAACCGTCAGATATCGTTAGTGTTGACAACGAATGAAAAAGCATTAAAAATCAAAATTATTATCCACCAGCAGACAGGTGTTCTCGTGCTAGAGCTTGATAATACATAATGAAAACTTTAGTGCTAGGCCAACATTCGAACCCATTCACGCGCAATATGTGGAGATGTTGAGGAATCTGCAGTTTTGAACAAACAACAAATTGTAGTTGAGCTGTATTGTCACGAAGGGATCAAATTCCACGTTAAGGGCGGTCTGAGTTGCATTCCAAGTCCACAACCAATTTTATCGACATACAGAAGCTCAAATAAAAGATGGAATAAAGGTCCTGTGACCTTACATAGCGTTTTTTTCGTCACTAGAAATAAATAACTAGTAAAAGAAAGGTTACTGGTGGTAGAGTTCCCACATTTCGCCATTCCTGACTTTATTGTGGTTCAACCTTACGTCTAGTTGGTAGAGAAGGAATATCATGTTCAATGTGAATTTCAGACCACAATGCCATTATTCCTTCTTCACTTGGCGTAGCCAGAAGAGACTAGAATCTGTCTCTCCCTATTAAAAATCATTGGCAGAAGTTGGAATCGAATCCATCACCAATCCAAAAGACCCCCAACGCCTCTCCTGTGTGACTCATTTTCTATCATAACACCGTTGCGGCACACTCGATAAGAATTCTGACACACAGGCTCGCTGTAATGGTTTGCAGCATGTTCAGTACATTCATTTACTTGGTTGACTGAATGGCCATGAACTAGCTGCCTCGGCTACCCAGTGCATACATTCGACTCTATTTTGTAATCACTGAAATAAAATCACGTAACTGCCACCTACACAGAACTTCCAACAGTGTAGGATGCAGAAATTTAAATAGGAAGTGTTCATTTCCAGTTGAGCTACTCTATTGCGCTATCTGTTTGTTGAAAACGTCCTCCAGTGGAAAAGAAAAGCTGTAACTGTCTGTCTCTCAGAAGTCTAGATCCGGCCATATGGATTATATCACAGCACTGTGGAATGCGGAAGTTCTGGAGGAACTGTTGTCGAATTCTGGAGGCCCTCTAGCTAGCTAACAGCTAGTAACGTCACGGTAAGTGTCGCGCACCGTAGATAACACGTCGCGAGTTGTATTGCATTCGCTGCTAGATTTTTTACAACGCAATTCTGCTGTCTGTTGAAGTTACCAATTTTATGGAACTTTGAACATAATTCCCTTCACTTCTCAACCCAAAATAGCCGCATGTGAAAAGAGGGCTAACTTCTGCGGCATTTTGTTCTTTTCAGGTTTAATAGACGGCCAGGCAGCAGATGCATCTCGAAGCTTTTGTATTATGTATGGGGAAAGCGCATCGTGCCAAAATACTCAGAAAAGTATTTTCTACATTAGCTGTCGTCTGGTAGTGGCATTTTATTCTCTTTCAAACCTTGTTTGACAGCTTTAACTCAGAACAAGTTTTCTACATGCATGTAATCAATAAACTCCATGTGCACTGTCAGACTGTCATAGATAACATCAGGGAATTTGCATATATCGTTGATGATTAATTTCTCTCTCATGTTTCGTATTGTTTTAACAACACTAAAAGGAACCTTACGAAAATTGTGCACTGCATTAAGAAATGAAATAAAACTACCCACGATAAACTTACATAAACTTATGACGAAAGTCTCTTTGATAAAACTGAGTATCTGTGCACAAGTTTGTATCTATCGGCATGAATTAGTAAAATATTACTCAGATTTTGATTGGGTCGGTGTTTAATTGATATTCTGTGTCATACTCAACAGGTATGCAAATGTGGCATTTCATAAATAAGGTTATGTATTCCTAGAGACCCAAAATTTGCTTGTCAGCAGCGGAACGAGGCGTTACCTGTTGTGCAGCATTGTAAGCTTTTCACCATTGCACTGTCCGCCCCAGTAGCTGAGTGGTCAGCGTGACGGATTGCCGTCCTCCGGGCCCGGGTTCGATTCCCGGCTGGGTCGGAGATTTTCTCCGCTCAGGGACTGGGTGTTGTGTTGTGTTCATCATCATTTCATCCCCATCCGGCGTGCAGGTCGCCCAATGTGGCGCCGAATGTAATAAGACCTGCGCCAATGCGGCCGGACCTGCCCCGCGAGGGGCCTCCCGGCCAATGACGCCAAACGCTCATTTCCATTTTTCCACCATTGCACTATGAGCTGAAAGTATTTTTTTGCTATTTCCTTATCGATGTTTGATCTGACTGCTTGTAGCTCTTTCACAGAAGAGACAAAAACGTTACATTCAGCTAGAATGGAATCGCGAACCATAAGAAACACTTTTCCAGAGGTCAGCAACTACCTCTATAATGACCAAAAGGCCTCAAATGATCTTCAAGCACATGTGTTCCAGCAGCGGTATGAAGAAAATGATAGTAATAATGACGGTAATCATCGATTTATCCGGTAACTTCACAGTGCATTTTCAAGAACTAAGAAATTTCCTGTATTAGTGAATATTTCAAAAGCTCTTCACATCCAGGCTGTGATGCCTAGAAGAGTCTTACATCCTGCTATCGTGAGAATAGCATAATCTTCGTGTCAGAAGCTTGCTTCTACTTAACCATTTAATAGACTCGCACTTTTTCCGCCGTGACTAATTTTGTAAGCTAAGAACATCATCCGTTACAGCACACTCCTGGAGCTAGGAAATGTGGCCACAATGGTCTGGTGGAACGAACTATCGCAAGTGCAATGCGTGGGTTCAGGCATTTACTTTTAAGAGGCACAAACAGATTTACCTTACCTCTGGTAACTTCAAGAGAAAGACGTTATAATCCAGAATCCGCATTAAACAACACGTTCCTCCATTCCCAACTGGACAGAGCCGGTTTGCTTTAGGTAATGACATAGGCGGAGGTCATTGTAAACAGAAATACTGTCGCCAGTAAACTTACTTACATTACAAAATTTTATTTTATTTCATGAATCGATAGCCATTTAAAGGAACAAAATAAATGGCTCTGAGCACTATGGGACTCAACTGCTGTGGTCATAAGTCCCCTAGAACTTAGAACTACTTAAACCTAACTAATCTAAGGACATCACACACATCCATGCCCGAGGCAGGATTCGAACCTGCGACCGTAGTAGTCGTGCGGTTCCAGACTGTAGCGCCTTTAACCGCTCGGCCACTCCGGCCGGCTTTAAAGGAACAGGGCTCTTATTTTACATGTACTTGATTGAACTAGAAACGCTGAAAAATTTGGTGCTGGACTGTGATTCGAATTCGTATCTCCCCCTTCGAGGATCTGAATCTCTCGGAACAGCATAGTTCAATCATTTCGTTCCTTTCTCCAAGACTGCAATCTTCTCTAGGTCTCCTCCAAAGGTGAGTATGTGGGTCCGAGTCCTGATCCAGTACAAAAATATTCATAATTTCATTTCAGGCCGTATCACGTGCACACCGGCCTGCATCTTACTGTTGGTGAGTAAGAAATTGATACTTAAGCTATATTCGTGGACGACAAACAAAAAATGGTTCAAATGGCTCTGAGCACTATGGGACTCAACTTCTGAGGTCATTAGTCCCCTAGAACTTAGAACTAGTTAAACCTAACTAACCTAAGGACATCACACACATCCATGCCCGAGGCAGGATTCGAACCTGCGACCGTAGCGGTCTTGCGGTTCCAGACTGCAGCGCCTTTAACCGCACGGCCACTTCGGCCGGCCCTGACAAACAAGAACGATAAACAAGTACGATAAGAGTGCGGGTCGATTGTCGCTCAGGCACGAAAATTAGTATCCTTATTTTAGATTCAAACACCTAGCAGCTGGTAAGAAAAACCTATACGGAACATTTGATTTTCTTAGTTAACAATCCGATTACGTGTTGGGTTCGTACCTCCGTCATAGAACTTCACATCATCCACTTCATCTTTAAATGCATACACACATTGTTACTTCTGAGTGGAGGTATATCAGACATTTTTCGTGGTTAGTTAACAGGGATGAAAGGGTCTTGATAGGATTCCCGGTTTATTACAAAAACTGTCTTCTTTTATTTTCAAGTTTAGATTTGGTTACTGATGCTGGCGAAAATTTCGGTAATTCATGACTCTTTGCAGCTAGTCAGCAATATGATTAGATTAGATTAGATTAGATTAATACTTGTTCCATAGATCATGAATACGACGTTTCCTAATGATTTGGAAGGTGTCATTTTAATGAACGATTTCTTTACATACTGGTATTCAATTTCCTTACTATTTTTTTTTTTACTTTCTCTCTCATTCTATTTTATCTTTATTTCTGTCTGTCTGTCTGTCTGTCTCTCTCTCTCTCTCTCTCTCTCTCTCTCTCTCTCTCTCTCTCTCTTTCTCTCTCTCTCTATCTCTCTCTCTCTCTCCTCTCTCTCACACACAAACAGACTTTTTTATTTTTATTTGTTTGGTGTGCTCGAGTATCGACAGTTAAGAAAGAAATATAAAAACAAGTATGAGAGTTTCTGATTTATGATGGTTAGTTTGCAGTCAGTTGTGAGTATTAGTAGTAACTACGCTCCAGTCCCTAAACCTGGTTACAGAAATGCGAATCAGACCCATTACGTATTCCAGGTCGTAGCAGCGGCGTCTTTGAAAAGCCAGCTATGGTCACTTCCCAGCCCGCTGTTGGATCACATCGGTTCGTCTTCTTCCTGCTAGTACTGTAACTGAGTTTTGGCGACAAGGCAAGATATATTTGGCAACTCTGTGATCGACGAGTTACTTCCTGGTGTGCACGGAATTAAGCTTCAAAGTTCACTTGATTTTTCCTGTCATTTCCATTTAAAAATCCAAGCTATTATCGCTTGAGTTGTAACAAAAGAATGTAAATTTACGGTTTTCAGCCCAGGAAAGTCGTTGCATGTGGAAACCGCAACTAAAGTCGTCCTTTAAATAGCGGCTTACGAGTTTTAGCCACTATTGGCCTCGTAAGACGATTGCATAACACATAGGTTCGCGGTTCCATTCTCACTGAATGTAACGTTTTTATCCCTTCTGTGAAAGAGCTACAAGCAGTCAGATCAAACATCGATAAGGAAACCGCAAAAAATACTTTCAGCTCATAGTGCAATGGTGAAAAGCTTACAATGCTGCACAACAGGTAACGCCTCATTCCGCTGCTGACAAGCGAATTTTGGGTCTCTAGGAATACATAACTTTATTTATGAAATGCGACATTTGCATACCTGTTGAGTATGACACAGTAGGCGTTGGTGGTCTGTTTGATTGGTGATAGGTTCCTATAATGGTTGTCTAGGTTCGATTCCAACCTCTGCCAAAGATTTTTTATAGGGAGAGACAGATTCTAGTCTCTTCTGGCTACGCCAAGTGAAGAAAGTATAATGACATTGTGGTCTGAAATTCACATTAAACATGATATTCCTTCTCTTCCAAGTAGACGTAAGGTTGAACCACAATAAAGTCAGGGATGGCGAAATGTGGGAACTCTATCACCAGTAACCTTTCTTATACAAGTTATTTATTTCTAGTGACGAAACAAACGCTATGTAGGGTCACAGGACCCTTATTCCATCTTTTATTTGAGCTTCTGTATATCAATAAAATTGGTTGTGGACTTGGAATGAAACTCAGACCGCTCTTAACGCGGAATTTGATCCCTTCGCGACAATACAGCTCAACTACAATTTGTTGTTTGTTCAAAACTGCAGATTCCTCAACATCTCCATATATTGCGCGTGAATGGGTTCTAATGGTGGCCTGGCACTAAAGTTTTCATTATGTATTATCAAGCTCTAGCATGAGAACACCTGTCTGCTGGTGGATTTTCATTCGTTGTCAACACTAACGATATCTGACGGTTTTGACTCCCAATGAGACACAGGTCCATTTGAGAGATCACTTTAAGTTCAAGGATGTTTCTCCGAGCTGCTGGTGGAGAAATATTCGGTAGCTGACGTCTCTTTGTGTGTAGTCAACAACAGTATGTGTAGGGCTCGATTCCCAGTCAGCACTGAACTCTTCATCATATTATTTCTAGTTCAAACATGCTCACATGTCGCTGCTGATGTAACAAACCCATATTTAACGTTCGTTTTCTCTAGGATATAACAGCGATAGGTTCCGGGTTGGAGTCCTGGGAATCAAAAAATTAATGTCTCGTCTCGTCATTTCAGTTAAAACATCTCGCTACTGCCGAGAAAATCCGATATGTCACAGTTGATTGTGCTTCGATAACAATCCAATTAGGTTCTGGGTTCGAATCCCTGTCCAACACAAAGCTTTACCTCACGGCGTTTCAAGAAAGTTACCCGTGAAGAAGCAATATTTTACATCTCTCGTAGTTCGTTAACAGGGACAATAGATGCTGTGTAGGAATTAGCGTCCGTTAAAAATGTTTACGTTATGTAATTTAAAGTTGATAGTTGCTAACTGATACTGTCTAAAATCGAGGTATATCACTCTCTGTATGCCTAGTCTGGAATGACTGTTAGATTCCGTCAGTCACGAAATATTAGTCTGCATGACCTGGGTTTGAATCCATATTCAGAACGAGACGGTTTGTCGTGTCATTTGATGTTCATACATATTCTCAACTACCTGCTCGTGAATAACTTAAATTTTTAATGTCATTTTGTGTTAAATAACAAGTACGGTATGTTACTTTGAAGAAGAAATCATGAGTACGACCAACTTACTAGATGCATTACCTACCTGACGTAATATTGAGAGTGGTAACATTTCAGGTATGTCATTTATTGCATTAAATGTGAGCTTACAAGCCTTAAGGACAGTCATATATGTGATAATGTGTTTCCTGATGTTTGTAGTTGTAGTATTACCTTAGATTTTGAGCTATTGCGTTATAGAGGCGAGTTTTGTAGGGGTGACTTGTTGGAGCCATTTTCAATAGTCAAACGACTGTACCAAGGAGCGATTGGAGGACCTGCTAGACAGCTGCGTTATGTGGGTTGCATGCGAATCAGGCGAAATGCAATTCAGGTCGTCCGGATACTTTTGAGCGCGACTGTACATAGCACACAAAAATATTTAAATGACACACACACACACACACACACACACACACACACACACACAAGCACACACAAAATTATTTACACTATCATAAAAGGGTCATACTACTATTCTAAAATCATGCTCTCTCTCTCTCTCCCTCTCTCTCCCTTCGTCTCTCACTCTCACTCCATCAGAGCCCCCCATCCCTTCTCTCGCTACAAGTGAACAGTGTGAGTACGGGAGAGTTTTAATCCTATCAACACAAATGACCCTTTTATCTTCATGAGGCGACAGACCGATTTTAGACTACAGCACAGGGTAGGCCTCATGTTCTCTTGATCGAATACTGGTCTGCCATACCATATGTGGTGGCTGCAGTGCAGCACCGCGAACACCACTGCACAGGCACCACAAACGGTGTTCGATATAGAGCGTTCTCGATGCCATACGACACACATCCTTAGCCCGCCTCTGGGTGGCACCTTGTCATGTGTGATATGTATACATTTTTGAGCGTACACCTACAAACTCTACAATCGGCAATCCATTCGCCTCATCCTGCATAAGACCGATAACCTTCTGGTTCTGTCTAGTAATACCATAAGGATTATCCGCCGTATATGAAGACATGTCGAATTCATTACCGTGGCACATCTTTTTATGGATCGCAGTTCTTCTCGCAAAAGATGAAGCTATCTGTATCCATATAAAGTAATTTAGGATCTGCGAAATGAGTTTTCGCAAACTCATAATGAACGTGGTGCATTTGGCGTTTGGACAGGTCTAGTTGTACACCCCCACATAAACTGGTTTCGTAAATGTTGTGTTGGCAGAAGAGCCAACACCGTGTTACAAATGGAGGCCGAAATGCACGCGTTTTAGCTCACGCAGGCTGGCGTGAGGAGCGAAGAACTATACTGACGTGAGGTCTGGAACATGACAAGGAATTAGAATTCAGAAAGCGGACATAATTAGTTTGATACTTAACTTTAATCCATTTATGATGAACGTCGCTCTTCATGGTACATAATTCACAATTCAGAATACATTCATAGTAGCTGAATATGGCACCTTGCTAGGTCGTAGAAAATGACGTAGCTGAAGGCTATGCTAAACTGTCGTCTCTGCAAATGAGAGCGTATGTAGACAGTGAACCATCGCTAACAAAATCGGCTGTACAACTGGCGCGAGTGCTAGGGAGTCTATCTAGACTAGACCTGCCGTGTGGCGGCGCTCCGTCTGCCATCACTGATAGTGGCGACACGCGGGTCCGATGTATACTAACGGACCGCGGCCGATTTAAAGGCTACCACCTAGCAAGTGTGGTGTCTGGCGGTGACACCACAGTGAACTCTACTGCAGATTTCGCCATCTCCACAACAACAGAGTTCTACTGAATATGGTGACCTTCTTAAAATTCGGTCTGACAATACATTTTCTTACACCATAATGCCCATCCCATTTGGCCCGAATAAAAATTTCACGAAGTTCCCACTCCATTGCTATACCGAAAATAGAATTCTTCATTAATTTATAAAAATCTTTCTCAAAGTCACACATCGCAGAAGCTCTGTTTCTTGTACACAAATCAATAAACTCCTTCAACCAGGGGGACTGCTTGAAGGAGATAGCCCAGGTGATTCTAACCAGCTCCAAACCCAAGCTGAGACACTGCTCGAGATTACGATAATGAATAATGTATCTCCACTTATTTACAGTATTTTCATCAGGTTTGGCAGAACTAGATGCTCTGGACAAAGTGGCAAATTGGCTAGCACATCATGGAAACTAATAGGGTATGTGAATTCTGCCTCCACCACATACCCTACATCAGAATCAGCTGATACCACGCATGATTTTTCCACCTAATCCCTTGCATTCGTCTTCGGGCACCCATCGAAACTCACCTGTCAGCAGTGATTGCAGCATGGCGTGTCCATATAAGGTATTTACGTTCAGGTGCATAATGTAAATCGAATCAAGGGATTCATTGAAATTGAACCAGTCACCCGTCCGCAGGTTATTTGTCTTCACGTGCCTATGGACACCTAGGCAAAGTCCCCCATGGATCCCTCACTCAAAGAAAAGAAGCATGTCAGCAATGGTCAATAATTCAATACTGCCTTTCGTTTTCTTGAGTATTGTGTCCCAAGACAACCCAGGCACCATGTAATAAAAGGCGGGATTCAGAGAATATGTGGTCCTTCATAGACTCCGGAATTTCTCGAAAACGTCTGCAAGCAAGCACATGTCTGTGTCCATGCAAAGCCGTGCATACTCTCATAAGGTGATGATGTTGAATTCCTGCCAGACATTCATGGCATACTCATACTCTGCATCCGTTATGGCATCATCTGTAAGGTTGCTGCAGAATGCAGCTATGTCGGGTAGCCTGGTTTCGTTGAGTTTTGCCATACTATGTACATGCTCATATGGGAAAACTCCTTCTTAGTCACAAATGGTTCAAAATGGCTCTCAGCACTATGGGACTCAACTGCTGTGGTCATCAGTCCCGTAGAACTCAGAAGTACTTAAACCTAACTAACCTAAGGACATCACACACATCCATTCCCGAGGCAGGATTCAAACCTGCGACCGTAGCGGTCACGCGGTTCCAGACTGTAGTGCCTAGAACCGCTTGTCTTCCTAGTCACAAGTTGAGACTTTTCCTTGTTGGGAAATGCAGCTTGAGTGATATGCATATCCTTCTGAGGTAGAGTTTCAACGAGTTCTGGAGTGGCGCCTGCATAAAACGTAGCGTATCAAGGAAGTGGAGGGTAATTCTTGGCGTCACTCGTTTGGAGACTGAAATGCATTTCTCGAAGCTCTCAGGTAGGTCGCTGGCCTGAACTTTCTCCAAACCGAAATCAGCCAAGTGCTCAACTAGAAAGTGGGTGTCATACTCACATAAATTATGGAAGAAAACCGTTATGTGTCATGGTAGCTGGTACTTCAAACTGAATGCGTTGTGAGCTGTGGCACGAAACTTCCCTGTAAGATAACCGTGGTCCCTACGAGGAGTTTCCGCTTTTCTGTCTAATGGCAGCCTGCAGATATGACAATCAACCTCATTATTAAACAAATCTTCATTCTTCTTCGATTTGGTCACAGGGACATTGTTGCTGTAAAGCTTATCAACCTCCCGGGAAAATTTTTTGGGCTCAGTGAGCAGCCAAACCGCAGGATTATCCCTGACATATGATTTGTAGTGGTTAAGACTGGAATCATAGGATGATACAATTTGGTATGCTGCCATATATGGTACATGTTTTTCTGTAAGGGTGGTATGTGAGGCTGTAGGGTCACCTCCACAGCGGGTCGCAGGGGTGAGGAGGCATTCAAAGTTGGTGTACACTTCAAATGGGCATCGCTCCTGGTGGTGAGCATTCTTGAACTTTATGAATTTGTTTTCCTCAGTAGGCATAATAACATGTACCGAGTCCTTGGAAGCACAGTGTACTAGATGCGCCACTAATAACTTGTCTGAGGAGAAATAATCCAGGCACCATAAGCAAATATGCGTATTATGTTCCTTTTTCGACAGTTGGCTGTAAAGGAGGCCATGTATTTGATCCAAACATAGTGATAATTATCACCTTCACAGAAAAGCAGCATGTTTACATGCAGCACATGCTCACCAGCAAATTTTGTGAGATGGAGGGGCCAATAAATGTATGTTTGTCTTGGTCATCTGACTTGCTTTTCCTCTTCAGTCCATAAACATAAACGGATATTCGGGTATTCTGTGCCTCAAAATTAGGTATGTCCTCGATCCTGATGGGGAAATCGATAGCATCAAAGGTATAACACTTATGAATGTCAAGTTATCTGCCGCACTGAGTTGTGCGTTTAGGATGTTTTGTGAAATTCCTCTCCCAAGCCAAAATAGGGCGTGCAAAACAAGCCTGATCCTTTCTATTTTCGACATTAATGCATGCCTGCTTATTAGCTACATCTTTAGGGAGTTTGATACAGCTACTCCCTCCTAATACCATATCATAGACATTTGCATGGATGTCAAGGGGGAGTATTCGGCTGAGTGCTTCGGTTGGCCCTGCGACTTCCATTTCGGAAAACCGGGCCAGTATAGCCCTCAATGTGGATTTACAAAACCATTCGGCGATTGACGTGCTCCGTGTTATCACGCCATTTTTCCCCAAAGATAATGAAGAGTTGTCTCTTCAGCACCAGAATCAACTTTTGAGGGGGGGGGGGAGCACCAGAATCAACTTTTGAGGGGGGGGGGGGAGGGCGGGGGTGTGATAGTTCGATGCAGAGCACAGAACTGCATTAAATGGCGGGATACCACGGATAATTGAGGAGCTCCGTTTACACGACAGGAAGGCCCGCCCTTAGAAAACCAACTGGGTCGCGGTACCCTCCTGCCGGGTTCTCGATCCTTGTGAACGAGATTTGCTCCTCACTGACCTGGTGTCCACTACAAGAATGGGAGAGATAACTGCCACTAGCCATAGGATTTTCTCAAGTACTACTACTGTAACTACAAGTAGTCGATTGGGTGGGCGAGGTGGACAGAGTTATGTGCTGTACTTCTCGTAATCAGCGAAGACGTGACGGAGGAGGAGACGCTGCGGAATCGGGCCTCTGCGAGCAGCCTGGTTGCTGCAGTCCTGACCAAATAGCCTAAGGGAGGGCAGCCCAATGACGCCAGGGCGATGCTGTGGCGGCCGCGGCCGCGGCAGGGTCGGGGATGGGAGCAGCGGCGGCCGCTTCCCTCCTGACGACTGGCGGCGCTCTTGCCGGTGAAGCACGAGGCACAGGAACTCGTTTAGATGTTACAGTCTTCGCCTCCAACGGTACCCGAGCCACGGTGTATTGCGGGAATTGTTTCCCTGACGGAGATGCTGTAGAATAATGAAAAAAAATAATAAACACAAGTTCTAGACATCCCTTGCTGTCACTACTGCTGCAGGGAAAGAAAGACTACTAATTACTTGTAATCAGAGTGAGTGTATATATTACCTGTTTCATTCTGACTCCTTGACATTTCCTTCATTTCCTCATGACGACGAAGGTCTCTCTCCACGTCCTCCACCCACTGTGGCATTTCGCCCTCGCCTGAATCTGGGTAGATCCATCGATTCGTTTCCGCTATATAACCTGCAACACAATGTTCTAATAATAACAAAACATTCAGACACAGAATCTATGGGAAACTAAAAATACATATAAATATATTTTTAGAATACACACTTACATGAGATCTGCGATGGTTACTGGATATCTCTGGCACATACTCCTCCCTTTACCCCTTCGTATGCCAGGAAGTCATCCACAGCAACTAAGAATATACACCATATTACATATACGATGAAACTTAATTCTCACAGTAATATGGAGATTTAAAAAATTAATGGATATCTATACTCAAACAATACGAAATTCTTAGTCAAATGAAAAAAGAAGGAGCGTTTTATCAAATCCAATCCTCGAAATCATCTACAACACCGACATCATATTACGTAATCGATGACATTTCTTTAGAAAGAAACTAAGTATACGCTACATATAGTCCAACAGTACGAAATTCTTAGTGAAAAGATAATATTTATAGATTTTGGTCCCTCTAAATCTTCTACAACAACCTCAGACTCGTTGATCACAATACATTACATATACAATGAAAGACATATATACTATTAATGATGATATTGCTGCTGTTGCTCCAGCTCATGCCTCTGCTGCTGCTGCTGCTGCTGCTGCTGCTGGTGCAGCTGGTGCCACTGCTATTGCAGCGGCAGCCACTGTTGTTGCTATTGCTGCTGTTGATGCAGCTGCCACCACTGTTGCTGCTGCCACTGCTGTTGCTGTTGCCTCTCAGCTTCATCAATTACCCACAGGATATATGCTGAAACAATGAGACATGTATTCAGTACGAAATTATAACTGAAAAGAAAGTTATTGTTATCCATTTTGATCACTCGAAATCATCTACAGACTCGCTGGTCGCATCAGCACTACAAAGACTGAATATATACTTACAATGCTGCCGATGCTGCTTCTGTTGTTGCTGCTGCTGAAGCAGCAGCTGCCGCCACTGTCTCTGCTGGTGCAGCACAGGGTTCATTTTATCCACGCTTTGGTGTTGGTGGATATGCGCAGAAACAATAAGAAGAAGAATAACAAATGTATTCAATACCACCAAATTCTTGGTGGGAGAGAGACGTTACAGTTACCGACTTCAATCTGTGCTTACCAGGTAATTTCCCATGCTGCTTGCCCGCATCTCGTGGTCGTGTGGTAGCGTTCTCGCTTCCCACGCCCGGGTTCCCGGGTTCGATTCCCGGCGGGGTCAGGGATTTTCTCTGCCTCGTGATGGCTGGGTGTTGTGTGCTGTCCTTAGGTTAGTTAGGTTTAAGTAGTTCTAAGTTCTAGGGGACTGATGACCATAGATGTTAAGTCCCATAGTGCTCAGAGCCATTTGAACCATTTGAGCCCATGCTGCTTTAACGGCCTCTACCGTTTTCCGCCACTGGCACTAACGACAGTGCTTGAAGCTGCTGCTGAAAGTTTCATTTTTTTCAGCTCAGCCGGTAACACGCACGCAGAAAAGGAGGAAACTGGCACCCACAAATGAGAGTAAGACGATCGACCTCACGCTACAGTGGCTGACGACAGAATGAGGGTCACTGGAGTCAGAGTGGTCTTTATATACCTTCTGCCCCATCCAACCATCACTTTCCTCAGGGAAAGGATAGGAATGCAGCATTCCACCCCACCAGCAGGTGAATGATGGTCTGAGCACTCTGTACGGGTCTGACCACGCTGGAGAAGTCCGTGCCGGTCTGTGAACATTGCCTGTGTCCTGCCGATTGTGGGATTTCTGCTGTTCAACAAAACCGAACGTGATATTAAATGTAGACAATTATCCCCCCCATTTCGTGATAACTTTACGTTCAGCTTTCTATGTATCTAGGGTCGCCACAATTTCTATCTGACAAACCGGGACATTTGCCTCAAGTTGACTGAAAATGGAGGTAATTTGCGAAGAACAAATCGGGCCAAAATGGGCTACTTCTCTTAAGCTTACAATAGTGAAAGATTGGAGGAAATGCTGCTTTTAGTTGCGGACAGCTGCAGCTACGTATTTGTCTGCTAGTGTCGGGCGTTAACAATAATTTTAGAATTGTTGATGATTTTATTATGCCCAACGTCACGTTTTTCGAGGGTTTGTAAACATTAAACAGTTTGGAGCTTAGCGTGAAAGTATAGTTCACCGATTTCAACGACATGATGATCTGTAACGGTATGACGGCACATTGCTAATTTTGCTGCTGCTACTAATTGCCCTCTCCGCCCCCGTTTGAATGAATCTGAAACAAAGAAACTGTCCATTTTTTGAAGTGTCTCCAGATTGTGCTTTACGTCAGTTAAATGATACTTAATATCTGCTATTCCCTCATAGTCATTCTGTTTCATAGTCACGCCTCCAATTCGTGTGAATGTTTCTTCTCGAAATGAAAACTTCCTCTTACGCACTTTGAGTTCACTTGAAGCAACCAAACACGATATTCACAAATTAACCGCTACACGACCCAGAAAAAAGTGAATCGCGTTGCTGTAAAGCTAAAACTAAAGTGACATAAGGGACGCTGCTGGCAGCCCATCACTGTGGCATCGATATTCGAGTCATTCTGCTTAAATCGTGGCTCATAGTGCCGGACGCCTGTGCTTTATAACGCTTGTTTGAGAGAGTCTTGACAGGATGCATCACCTTTCGGAAGCACTGACTGGAAAACTTAAACATCAAATAATTTCCTACAACTGAAGATAATCGAGACATGTAGCTGGTATGAATGTGGGCATGCCATAATTTTTTTGGGTGCTGTACACATAAAGGATAACTGCACTGTTTGTCTGAAATGCATCTATGTTGCAGTGTAAAGTTACTGTGGCTTATGATCAGGCATGTCCAGGGGAAATGACTGTGTGTCATATCGTGAGGGAGATATAGATTCAGCACATCGATAGCCGTAAGAACAATGAAAGATTTTTTTTACTTGGAAAATTATGTGTGCCATAGATATTGGAGATTCGTTCCAGAAGCAGGTTCATCAAGAGGAGACATTTCCAGTACGTTGCGCGATGTCTGCTTGCGGAAGCAATCCTATTTAATTGTAGTTACACTGATAAATATGTGTCTAGTTCCCAATATTCTTGTGAGTCTGGAGATGGGCGTAGACAGCGTAGCAGCAAGCATTGAGGTTGGCACCAGAAACAGCATCTCAGTGGACCCCTTTGTTCGGAGATGGGCTTGCACACCTTTTGTACACCAATTCAGAGAGTCCGAGAAAGCTTCCAGCTTATGACAATTTGCCTCGCGGCTCCCCCTGGGCGGGTGAATAGTGAACTAATACCCAGTTTGCATTTAGTTGCCTTTGGGAGCACGTGTGTGGCATGGATACTTTGCGGAATTTTGAGAAGTCAATACGACGAGTGTTTGTGCTGGGAGTATTGATAGCGTTCCAAATCCTACCGATAAGGTGCTCCTGCGATGGGGGCTAGTCCACGGCCTGCTAGTCTCTTGTTTGCGTGTCTTTACGTCAGTCTACTGCATTATTTCGACAATTTACGAGTAGTTTGTTGATCTGTAGGCAATGTAGCTTAACCCTAAGCACTTCAGGGCAACAGTTTTGTAATAAATGAATTGCATGAATTCCTTCCCTAAATAAACTGTTCCAAAGTAAATAAAGTACACTCCTTCCTCTTTCCAGCAGCCCAGCACAGGCTGCGTCCTTTTCTGTAATCTCCTCCCCCTCCCCCCCAAGACCGCCATCTAGGCTTATGTCAGGGAAGGGAAGACAGCATCCCATGGTGACAGTACTGTGCACTAAGTCAGTTGGACTCCAGACCTCATGGTAAACACAATGGATGGAGTTGCAATCGAATTCCCTCCAAGTGAACGATTAAATAAGTCTTTTTCCCACCAATTTTTGGAGGAAGTTTCGGAGGGTAGGGGGTTTACCAAAGGGGAAGAAGTTAATTAATTGATCAATTTAATTAAGTAGTCAATCAAATTGATAAGAACGAAAATGCCTAGTCCAAAAACTCAGACTTGAAAGTGTACCTGTGGCAGCGAGGGAGGAGGTTTCCTTTGGGGTAGGGGGTGGGGAATGGGGAGTGGGTGGGATAACAATAGGTTAAGGACCTGTAAATCAAAAGGAGGGATTCTTTTAGCAGAACGATAGGTTAACGACCTGTCAATCAAAGGAGAACAATAGGTTAATGGTATGTCGCTCAAAGGAGAAAAATAGGTTTCTCCTGTGTGCATACCTGCCCCTCATGTAGGCAACCTGCACGAACAAATGCGCTGGTGCGGCCCTTGTCCCACAACCACCATGATCCTATTAACTACAAAGTCGATTTGTTTCGTTAAAAACATGAGAAACGTGAAAGTTCCTTGCCTACTGTAAGTACGTCTATCCCTTATCAAGTCATTTAGATAAGTATTTTTGCCTGTATGTTCACATACATCACACTGAATGATATCTCAGCTTCCCATTTCATACATAATTCTTCTTGTTTCATGGCTCCAGTGTGACCTAAATCAACTCTGATCCACACTCGGACAGTGGCAATTATTTCTGAGTCATCAGTAAAAATATCTGAGAAAAATTGGGGTAAGTGCGAGCAGGACTCCCGGTCTGAGGTTTCTGCAAAAAATTAATTATGTACAGGGTGATTCAAAAAGAATACCACAACTTTAAAAATGTGTATTTAATGAAAGAAACATAATATAACCTTCTGTTATACATCATTACAAAGAGTATTTAAAAAGTTTTTTTCACTCAAAAACAAGTTCAGAGACGTTCAATATGGCCCCCTCCAGACACTCGAACAATATCAACCCGATACTCCAACTCGTTCCACACTCTCTGTAGCATATCAGGCGTAACAGTTTGGATAGCTGCTGTTATTTCTCGTTTCAAATCATCAATGGTGGCTGGGAGAGGTGGCCGAAACACCATATCGTTAACATACCCCCATAAGAAAAAATCGCAGGGGGTAAGATCAGGGCTTCTTGGAGGCCAGTGATGAAGTGCTCTGTCACGGGCTGCCTGGTGGCCGATCCATCGCCTCGGGTAGTTGACGTTCAGGTAGTTACGGACAGATAAGTGCCACGTGGTGGCGCTCCATCCTGCTGAAATATGAATTGTTGTGCTTCTTGTTCTAGCTGAGGGAACAGCCAATTCTCTAACATCTCAAGATACTATAGTCAAGTTACAGTAGCACCTTCGAAGAAAAAGGGACCAAAAACTTTATTGGCTGAAATGGCACAGAAAACGTTCACCTTAGGCGAGTAACGTTCATACTGAGTTGTTTCCCGCGGATTCTCAGTGCCCCATATACAGACATTGTGACGGTTGACTTTCCCGTTAGTGTGGAAGGTTGATTCATCACTAAACACAATGAAACTTGAAACTTCCTGGCAGATTAAAACTGTGTGCCCGACCGAGACTCGAACTCGGGACCTTTGCCTTTCGCGGGCAAGTGCTCTACCAACTGAGCTACCGAAGCACGACTCACGCCCGGTACTCACAGCTTTACTTCTGCCAGTATCTCGTCTCCTACCTTCCAAACTTTACAGAAGCTCTCCTGCGAACCTTGCAGAACTAGCACTCCTGAAAGAAAGGATATAGCGGAGACATGGCTTAGCCACAGCCTGGGGGATGTTTCCAGAATGAGATTTTCACTCTGCAGCGGAGTGTGCGCTGATATGAAACTTCCTGGCAGATTAAAACTGTGTGCTCGACCGAGACTCGAACTCGGGACCTTTGCCTTTCGCGGGCAAGTGCTCTACCAACTGAGCTACCGAAGCACGACTCACGCCCGGTACTCACAGCTTTACTTCTGCCAGTATCCTGTCTCCTACCTTCCAAACTTTACAGAAGCTCTCCTGCGAACCTTGCAGAACTAGCACTCCTGAAAGAAAGGATATAGCGGAGACATGGCTTAGCCACAGCCTGGGGGATGTTTCCAGAATGAGATTTTCACTCTGCAGCGGAGTGTGCGCTGATATGAAACTTCCTGGCAGATTAAAACTGTGTGCCCGACCGAGACTCGAACTCGGGACCTTTGCCTTTCGCGGGCAAGTGCTCTACCAACTGAGCTACCGAAGCACGACTCACGCCCGGTACTCACAGCTTTACTTCTGCCAGTATCTCGTCTCCCACCTTCCAAACTTTACAGAAGCTCTCCTGGTTCGCAGGAGACGAGATACTGGCAGAAGTAAAGCTGTGAGTACCGGGCGTGAGTCGTGCTTCGGTAGCTCAGTTGGTAGAGCACTTGCCCGCGAAAGGCAAAGGTCCCGAGTTCGATTCTCGGTCGGGCACACAGTTTTAATCTGCCAGGAAGTTTCATATCAGCGCACACTCCGCTGCAGAGTGAAAATCTCATTCTGGAAACATCCCCCAGGCTGTGGCTAAGCCATGTCTCCGCTATATCCTTTCTTTCAGGAGTGCTAGTTCTGCAAGGTTCGCAGGAGAGCTTCTGTAAAGTTTGGAAGGTAGGAGACAGGATACTGGCAGAAGTAAAGCTGTGAGTACCGGGCGTGAGTCGTGCTTCGGTAGCTCAGTTGGTAGAGCACTTGCCCGCGAAAGGCAAAGGTCCCGAGTTCGATTCTCGGTCGGGCACACAGATTTAATCTGCCAGGAAGTTTCATATCAGCGCACACTCCGCTGCAGAGTGAAAATCTCATTCTGGAAACATCCCCCAGGCTGTGGCTAAGCCATGTCTCCGCTATATCCTTTCTTTCAGGAGTGCTAGTCCTGCAATGTTCGCAGGAGAGCTTCTGTAAAGTTTGGAAGGTAGGAGACGAGATACTGGCAGAAGTAAAGCTGTGAGTAGCGGGCGTGAGTCGTGCTTCGGTAGCTCAGTTGGTAGAGCACTTGCCCGCGAAAGGCAAAGGTCCCGAGTTCGAGTCTCGGTCGGGCACACAGTTTTAATCTGCCAGGAAGTTTCATATCAGCGCACACTCTACTAAACACAATCTTTGAAATGAAAGATTCATCTGTTTCCATTTGAGCAAGTATAAAATCACAGAAATAGAATCTTTTAATCTTATCAGCTGCAGACAGTGCTTGAACCAATTTCAGACGGTAAGTTTTCATAACTATCCTTTTTCGTAGGACTCTCCATACAGTTAATTGTGGAATTTGCAGCTCCCTGCTAGCTCTGCGAGTCGATTTTCCTGGGCTGCGAACAAATGCTTGCTGGATGCGTGCTACATTGTCATCACTCGTTCTCGGCCGTCCAGAACTTTTCCCTTTGCACAAACACCCATTCTCTGTAAACTGTTTATACCAACGTTTAATACACCACCTATCAGGAGGTTTAACACCATACTTCGTTCGAAATGCTCGCTGAACAACTGTCGTCGATTCACTTCTGCCGTACTCAACAACACAAAAAGCTTTCTGTTGAGCGGTCGCCATCTTAGCATCAACTGACGCTGACGCCTAGTCAACAGCGCCTCAAGCGAACAAATGTACAACTAAATGAACCTTTATAGCTCCCTTAATTCGCCGACAGATAGTGCTTAGCTCTGCCTTTTGTCGTTGCAGAGTTTTAAATTCCTAAAATTGTGGTATTTTTTTTGAATCACCCTGTATATAGATAGTTCATCCGTCGTGGGATTCGAGAATTTCGACGACATTCGCCTTTCATCGATATCGATACTTGCAAGATATCGAAATATGTGTCATAAATAGCGGTAGATTCTGGTTGATTTGACATGGGAGCTTAACTCTTTGACTACTGGGAACGTGTTAACACGTAATGACATGGGAGCTTAACTCTTTGACTACTGGGAACGTGTTAACACGTAATGCCTCGCTGTTCCCCTGGAGCGCCCGACATGTTTAAGCGCGGCTCTTGGGTTTTCCTACAGCGCTAAGGACCTGTTCCGTATCGTGCCATCGGCCTTTTCATGGCTAGGAACGAGTTTAGGAGCACTGAGTCACAGCTACCTGAGCGCGACAGACGTGTAAACACGCAGAGCTGTCTTTCGCCCTGCTCTTCCAGTAGCTCTTCAGTGGTCTCACTGTATAGTTCGAGAGTGCGTAAATGTTTGTTTCTGTGTTACCTCTTTGCAGAATTCCACTTTGCTTCCCGTGTTTTCGTCAGTTTTCTTGTTTTCTGTAGGAGAATTATCACGTCTCAGTTCAGAAATGGTTCAAATGGCTCCAAGCACTGTGGAACGTAACATCTGAGGTCATCATCCCCTATAATTAGAACTATGTAAACCTAACTAACCTAAGGATATCACACACATCCACGCCGAAGGCAGGATTCGAACCTGCGACCATAGCAGCAGTGCGGTTCCGGACTGAATCGCCTAGAACCGCTCGACCACAGTGGCCGTCTCACATCGCTGTGGTTGCACAGATAAACATATCCTGGATATGCTCACTAGGAGCGACAGTGTGTTTGACTTATCTGATCTTGCTAGCAGTGATGAGTCTTCAACAGAATCTCGAGGCTGTAGTTCTCAGCCCTTTACTCCACAAGGGAGAGCAAGAATTACAGTCAGCAGTTCTTCTGCATCCGAGGAATCAGAAAGTTACAGTGATGAGGTGCGGAAAAGAGCGCACCTAAGTGACATGTTTGACTGGAAGAAAACCGATATACTGCCCTTAAACCATTACTTTGATGACTCGAGTTCAGGGCACTAAAGTCAACTAGATGTTGACCCAAGCATTCTTTCATTTCTTCTTATATTTATGTCTGAAGAATTACTGCAATTTATTGCAGACGAAACAAATCGTTTTTACCTTAACACTAGAGAATTTTCTACAGTATCTGTGAATTCTCGAATGTCAAAGTGGAAAGACATTGGATTTGAGGAAATGTATTGTTTGGTTGCTGTTTGCCTTCTAATGGCGCAAGTTAAGAAGTTAAAATTAAGTGATTATTGGTTCAGAGATATACTTTTGAACACATAAGTTTTAGACGAAATTATGTCCCGAGACAGTTTTTGGCTACTTCTGAGAATGCTACACTTCAGTGATTCTGCGGGTACTGTAAGCGACGGCCTATTTAGGATTATGACGATTGTTGACAAAGTTCATAAGAGGTTTCGTAATTAATTTCGTTCACATCGCAAGCTTTGTATAGTTGAATGTCTCTTGGTATTCAAAGGACGATTATCATTTAAGCACTTTATTACAACCAAGCGAAGTAGATTCGGAATAAATACATTTGTACTGTGTGACTGTCAGAGTGGGTGTATTTTGGATTTTATTGTATATACTGGCGCCACAACAGATATTGGGTTCTACAATTTAGGAAAAAGTGGCGACGTAGTGGCAACTCCTATTGGACTGTGTATGGAACAGGGTCATATTCCATATGTCGATAATTGGTACTCCATCCCGGACTTGTTCCTCTGGCTTCACAACCACGGGATAGCCGCATATGGAAATTAAAATGAGGAGACACTGAGTTTAAGTGCACTGACAAGATCCTTGCTGTCAATTGGTGCGGCAACAGAGAGGCGTGCATTTTGACCACAAGTCACACAACACAAATCGTTTAAACAGAGAAGACTGACAGAAATAATGACGAAGGAAATAATGAAACCGCAATGTGTTGTAGATTAGAGTTGGAGTATGGGTGCAGTTGACCGTTGTGACATGTTACTGAGCTCAGTGGGATCAGTGCGTACGACTGTGAAATGGTACAAGAAATATTTTTTTCACATTCTGGATTTAGATTGGGTTAGATGGCCTCGGGCAAGTACAGAAAGGGCAACAGCCTCAAAGGGTGCCGGCAATGTCAGGACATGCGGGGACCAAGCAGCAATCGGTATTGTAATTGTAAACTGTCGAAGCTGCATTGGTAAAGTACCGGAACTTCAAGCGCTGATAGAAAGCACCGAAGCTGAAATCGTTGTAGGTACAGCAAGGTGGCTGAAGCCAGAGATAAATTCTGACGAAATTTTTACAAAGGCACAGACGGTTTTAGAAAGTATAGATTGCATGCAACCGGTGGTGGCGTGTTTGCCGCTGTTAGTAGTAGTTTATCCTGTAGTGAAGTAGGATTGTTCCTGTGAATTATTATGGGTGGAGGATACACTCAACAACCGAGCTAGGTTAATAACTGACTCCTTTTACCGACCTCCCGACTCAGCAGCATTAGTGGCAGAACAACTGAGAGAAAATTTGGAATACATTTCACATAAATTTTCTCAGCATGTTATGGTATTAGGTGGAGATTTCAATTTACCAGATATAGACTGGGACACTCAGATGTTTAGGACAGGTGGTAGGGACAGAGCATCGAGTGACATTATACTGAGTGCACTAACCGAAAATTACCTCGAGCAATTAAACAGAGAACCGACTCGTGGAGATAACATCTTGGACCTACTGATAACAAACAGACCCGAATATTTCGACTCTGTAAGTGCGGAACGGGAAATAAGTGATCATAAGGCCGTTGCAGCATCCCTGAATATGGAAGTTAATAGGAATATAAAAAAAGGGAGGAAGGTTTATCTGTTTAGCAAGAGTAACAGAAGGCAGATTTCAGACCACCTAACAGATCAAAACGAAAATTTTTATTCCGACACTGACAATGTTGAGTGATTATGGAAAAAGTTCAAGGCAATCGTAAAATGCATTTTAGACAGGTACGTGCCGAGTAAAACTGTGAGGAACGGGAAAAACCCACCGTGGTTCAACAACAGAGTTAGGAAACTACTGCGAAGGCAAAGAGAGCTTCACTGAAAGTTTAAACGAAGCCAAAACCTCTCAGACAAACAGAAGCTAAACGATGTCAAAGTAAGCGTAAGGAGGCCTATGCGTGAAGCGTTCAGTGAATTCGAAAGTAAAATTCTATGTACCGACATGACAGAAAATCCTAGGAAATTCTGGTCTTACGTTAAACCAGTAAGTGGCTCGAAACAGCATATCCAGACACTCCGGGATGATGATGGCATTGAAACAGAGGATGACACGCGTAAAGCTGAAATACTAAACACCTTTTTCCAAAGCTGTTTCACAGAGGAAGACCGCACTGCAGTTCCTTCTCTAAATCCTCGAACAAACGAAAGAATGGCTGACATAGAAATAAGTGTCCAAGGAATAGAAAAGCAACTGGAATCACTCAACAGAGGAAAGTCCACTGGACCTGACGGGATACCAATTCGATTCTACACAGAGTACACGAAAGAACTTGCCCCCTTCTAACAGCCGTGTACCTCAAGTCATTAAAGGAGCGGAAGGTTACAAATGATTGGAAAAGAGCACAGATAGTCCCAGTCTTCAAGAAGGGTCGTCGAGCAGATCCGCAAAACTATAGACCTATATCTCTGACGTCGATCTGTTGTAGAATTTTAGAACATGTTTTTTGCTCGAGTATCATGTCGTTTTTGGAAACCCAGAATCTACTCTGTAGGAATCAACATGGATTCCGGAAACAGCGATCGTGTGAGACCCAACTCGCTTTATTTGTTCATGAGACCCAGAAAATATTAGATACAGGCTCCCAGGTAGATGCTATTTTCCTCAACTTCCGGAAGGCGTTCGATACAGTTCCGCACTGTCACCTGATAAACAAAGTAAGAGCCTACGGAATATCGAACCAGCTGTGTGGCTGGATTGAAGAGTTTTTAGCAAACAGAACACAGCATGCTGTTATCAATGGAGAGACGTCTACAGACGTTAAAGTAACCTCTGGCGTGCCACAGGGGAGTGTCATGGGACCATTGCTTTTCACAATATATATAAATGACCTAGTAGATAGTGTCGGAAGTTCCACGCGGCTTTTCGCGAATGATGCTGTAGTATACAGAGAAGTTGCAGCATTAGAAAATTGTAGCGAAATGCAAGAAGATCTGCAGCGGATAGGCACTTGGTGCAGGGAGTGGCAACTGACCCTTAACATAGAGAAATGTAATGTATTGCGAATACGTAGAAAGAAGGATCCATTATTGTATGATTATATGATAGCGGAACAAACACTGGTAGCAGTTACTTCTGTAAAATATCTGGGAGTATGCGTGCGGAACGATTAGAAGTGGAATGATCATATAAAATTAATTGTTGGTAAGGCGGGTACCAGGTTGAGATTCATCGGGAGAGTCCTTACAAAATGTAGTCCATCAACAAAGGAGGTGGCTTACAAAACACTCGTTCGACCTATACTTGAGTATTGCTCATCCGTACCAGATCGGGTTGACGGAAGAGATAGAGAAGATCCAAAGAAGAGCGGCGCGTTTCGTCACAGGGTTTTTTGGTAACCGTGATAGCGTTACGGAGATGTTTAGCAAACTCAAGTGGCAGACTCTCCAAGAGAGGCGCTCTGCATCGCGGTGTAGCTTGCACGCCAGGTTTCGAGAGGGTGCGTTTCTGGATGAGGTATCGAATATATTGCTTCCCCCTACTTATACCTCCCGAGGAGATCACGAATGTAAAATTAGAGAGATTCGAGCGCGCACGGAGGCTTTCAGACAGTCGTTCTTCCCGCGAACCATACGCGACTGGAACAGAAAAGGGAGGTAATGACAGTGGCACGTAAAGTGCCCTCCGCCACACACCGTTGGGTGACTTGCGGAGTATAAATGTAGATGTAGATGTAGATTTGTGCATTCTAAATGCTTATGCTCTCCACCGGTCCGTAACCTGGCGAAAATTGGCAGTCGCAGAGTATCACCTTTCTCTCGTAAGGCCGACTGTAGAAAAATACGGCCGGCCGTGGTCGCCGAGCGGTTCGAGACGCTTCAGTCCGGAACCGCGCTACTGCTACGGTCGCAAATTCGAATCCTGCCTCGGGCATGGATGTGTGTGATGTCCTTAGGTTAGTTAGGTTTGAGTAGTTCTAAGTTCTAGGGGACTGATGACCTCAGATGTTAAGTCCCATAGTGTTCAGAGCCATTTGCACCATTTTTTTTAAATATGCTAGAGAACGGAAAAAAGCTGGTAGGTGAAATTTCTGCGATTCACAGGGAGACATTGTTCGGCTGTTATTGTGAGTGAAAATTCGCAGAAAAGTACGCTAATGCGCAGATCAGTGGTTTTCACGCAACAGAAAGTGCGCCGGGACACTACATACCAATGCAAAACTTGCAATGTTCCATTATATGTTGTATCCTGCTTTGAGACTTACCATACAAAGAAGCATTAGTAAAAAAATGTAAAAAAATATAAATCTATTGTTAACTTCGCTAGTACCGGTCCAAGGCAGCAATTTGCTGGCCAAGGAACAGATTTTGTGATTGAAATAGCGGAATTTCTGTACTTTGGCAAATGTAATTACATATAGTGCATTGCGCCAGTATAACAACACTCAAAAAATGGTTCAAATGGCTCTGAGCACTATGGGACTTAACTTCTGAGGTCATCAGTCCCCTAGAACTTAGAACTACTTAAACCTAACTAACCTAAGGACATCACACACATCCATGCCCGAGGCAGGATTCGAACCTGCGACCGTAGCAGCCCCGCGGTTCCGGACTGCGCGCCTAGAACTAAGAAAACTCATATAATAATGTACGTATGGTACATATAAATTATTAAAGCGTAACATAGACAATTATATTATTTTATACTTAGTAGTACAAATATAGATCACATTAGGTCTACTTGTACTAAAACCGTTTTTCATAACTGATTTCAAACGCCTTTGATCAACGAGAAATAATATGCCTCTGTTGTCAAAGAATATTGGAAATTACACTCATTGTTCCAGGAACGGGGGGTGGGGGGGGGGGGCTTAAAATTGCTTGCTCGAATGAGACTGACTTTGAAGCACTAATAGAAAACGCTATTTGTAAAAGGAGTATCAAATATATCCTACTCTCATCTTTTCACAAAAATCAACATCTTTTCGACTAATTTGTAGATTATTGGAAAACAGTGGCCGAATAAATAATTTTATTCAATATCTGTGTGTTATCAATCTATGGCACTTAAATTTCATTTCCATCATGGGTTCACTCTGCTAGATATGCGAATCCGAAGTGTACACTGTTTTCAGGCCCCATCTTCCCTCCTAACTTTCATTACAGTTACACAGCTTGGAAAGTTTTACAAAACTAAGTTTTTTAGCAAATTCAGAGCGAGAATACCGCACTTTTGACGTTTTTACAAAACCTTCAGTTTTCCGCTTAATTATTTGAGTCCTGGAAGTGATACGCAAATGAAATTTTATAGGTGAGAACCTTGTGGTGTTAGGTTTCTACGTGCCAAGTTTCACGTTCGTCATAGCATTAGTCCAGGAGATGCAAGAAGCCAAACTTCGAAATTTTTTCGGACTCCTATTCTTTCGGCCGACTTTACCTGCAATTCTCTGCCTCAATATGGCTCGTAAAATTCCTTTCATTGTTATTCTTGAGAGAACGTATAAAATTGTACAAGATGACCAAATTTGATTTGGTGCACATAAACAGCTTCAATCCAAAGATACAATTCACCATGGAGAAAGAGAGTAATGGACAACTAAATTTTTTGGATGTATTGGTTATTAAACGGGCAGATGGGACATTAGGGCACAAGATATATAGGAAAGACACACACACCGACCGTTACCTACATAAGGATTCGAATCATCATCCTAGGCAGAAGAGAGGAGTCATAAGAACTTTACTGGACAGGGCTAATAACATCTGTGAGCCAATTTATTTGCAAGATGAATTAAGCCATTTGCGAACGGCTTTCAAGAGAAATGGGTACACTGACAACGAAATTGATCGAGCACTCTACCCTAGAAGAAAAGTGTCCGAAAATACACGACAACAACAACCGTCGGCTGGAAAAGTTTTTCTTCCATTTATTCGCAACATCACGGACCGTATTGGGAAAGTGTTGGCCAAATTTCAAGTGGAGACAATCTTTCGACCTACTAAGAAAATTAGTGAAAGTTTAAGATCAGTGTCCGCAGCTCGTGGTCGTGCGCTAGCGTTCACGCTTCCCGCGCCCGGGTTCTCGGTTTCGATTCCCGGCGGGGTCAGGGATTTTCGCTGCCTCGTGATGACTGGGTGTTGTGTGATGTCCTTAGGTTAGTTAGGTTTAAGTAGTTCTAAGTTCTATGGGACTGATGACCATAGATATTAAGTCCCATAGTGCTCAGAGCCATTTGAACTTTTTTAAGATCGGTGAAAGACACACCACACCCCTTAGCTAACCCAGGTGTGTATAAAATTCGGTGTAGCTGTGGCATGGTTTATATTGGTACAACTAAAAGGAGTGTTAATACCCGCATAACGGAACACAAAAGGAACTGTAGATGGGACAAATTGACAAATCAGCTGTAGCGGAACACGTTTTCAAAGACGGTGATCACGAAATAAAATTTAGTGAGACAAACGTCATAGCCAGGACCTCGCATTATTATACCCGCATGTATAGAGAAGCTACAGAGATTTACAAGCACGAAAATAATTTTGATAAAAAAGAAGAAGGATTGAAACTAGATATGATATGGCGGTCGACTTTGTACAAACGAAGTGACAATCGATTACCTGTAATCGAGAGAGATGGCACTAGCCAGAGATAGTTTTAAAGTCGAAAGCACCTGATGAGTGTGGCGCCATCTAAGCGTTCTATATAAGCGGGACCTCCAGCGCCTAGCAGCCAGTCGCCGACTCACCTCAGAAGATGTTGCCCGCAGTAGGCAAAGAAACGTCAGAAAGGAGAAGAAGTTTTACATATGGACCACGGCAATTCAGCCCAGAAGTTTAAATTAATGACAAATTTGATTTCTTTACAAAAATTATTGCCTGAGATATTACAGTTCAAAGTCGCCAAACGTTCACGCTGGCTCTGTGTCAGTCCAGAAGTATTCAGCACAGAGCGGGTTGGGCAGTGAGCGCAGCCCCGGTCCCGGCGGCGGCTCCGGGGGCAGACACTTACAGCAGGTTTCCGGCTTACGCCGCAGGCCGCGACGCCTCAGTGCGCCAAGCAAAAAAATAGTTCAAATGGCTCTGAGCACTATGGGACTTAACCTCTGAGGTCATCAGTCCCCTAGAACTTAGAAATACTTAAACCTAAGTAACCTAAGAACATCACACACACCCATACCCGAGGCAGGATTCGAACGTGCGACCGTAGCGGTCGCGCAGTTCCAGACTGTAGCGCCTAGAACCACTCGGCCATCCCGGCCGGCTGCGCCAAGCAGATGGTGCACCAAGCAGATGGTGCAGTGAAAGCGTTAAATTTATTACACTGCCGAAGGACCATAGATTTCAGCATGTGACATATCTTCAATTTGATACATCTGTCTATTCCTGAGAAAAAGGTGTGTTAACATACGGTCAGACAGACAGGGGTTCTGTTTCTACCGACTGCGGTACGGAAGCCTTGAAACTTTCATGACGCACGACATTATGAAGACTTATGTTAATAGAAGTAATTTAAAGCCCTTTCTCGTGAGGATTTTCTGGAGCAAATCAGGTAAATTACCAAACAGCTACTGTTACTCAAAAATTGATACAACAGTATTCTGAGAGCCGTGAAAGAGATCCAAAGATCTGACTATATCACCTACCAGTTCAAGTACTGTAATATTTCGCGGTGTCGTGAAATATGTGTGACTGAAACTCGCAGACATATGGCGGAGCTGGAAACACTGTTAGGTTAAAATAAAGTTCCACCACACATTATATAGCAATAATTCTATTAAATTATCACACTAATGCTGGCGGTAGCATAACGAGGGCACCAGAATTTTTCTGTTTCTATGAGAATCGCTTTTGGATTACTTTTGTGATTGTATGTCGGCTTCGGTTCATCAGGCCTTACAGCCGACGTGCGCGTGTTGTAATGTATTTATCTCACATCACTTTTTTTTTACTGGGTTATTGCTAGTGACTTCCTCACTTTTCGCTTTAAAAACGTATGCATGTCGCACACACAGAGTAACAACATACTTAAAACAGACACCCATGCCTGAGACGGGAGTAGAACCCGCTCCTTCCCCTTCACCAGGCTCCGATGACGTTCCAACAACACCGCTATGGCCCTCGTAGAGTTTTTCTAATTCATTAAAAAAGTTCCTGAATTTTGAAAATAAAAATTTCAGAAATAGAGCATGTTCAAACACTTTCAGCAAATTTCTTATAGTGTCTAATGCTTGTTTTCATCTTTGTCTACTGACCTATCATTTAAATCTGGTAATTAGTTGATCTGTGGAACACTTACATGTTGCGAATAATGTAATGGGACTCTCATTGATTGTATGAAGAACACCACTGTTGAATTTTTCGATGCCGGCAAGTGTCTTTAAATTGAAGCGTATCTATTGATGTGGTTATTATGTATGGTACACAGCATGACAGTCTTTAAACTCGCGTATGGTCGGGGAAGTAGCCTCTCCCGCAAGAACGCCTTACCCGCTGGATAACGAAAATCAGTTTCGCGACTGGCACTGCAGTGCGGCGTGCGGTGATTAGTAGCTTCAGCTGATGTGCGTTTCTTGATTTAGGTATATTAGTTGCTAGTTTATGTATTCCGTATATTACTAACACATTTCTTAGGAAATAAACATACCACGCTTGTCAGAGAACTGCGTTGTCACTCATTCGAAATGCGAGATGCGGAAGGCAACGTACAAATTGGGAAAATAACCTTAGATGCTTCTTGTTGCGAATCTGGGTATTGACGCCGGTCGTTGTGGCCGAGCGGTTCTAGGCGCTTCAGTCCGGAATCGCGCGACTGCTACTGTCGCAGGTTCGAACCCTGCCTCGTGTATGGATGTGTGTGATGTCCTTAGGTTAATTAGGTTTAAGTAGTTCTAAGTTCTAGAGGACTGATGACCTCAGATGTTAATTCCCATAGTGCTCAGAGCCATTTGAACTTTTTTTGGGGGGGTATTGAAAATTTGACACATCTAGTCGCTATTCTGTTTACAGACAGACAACAAACAGAACATAAAAGACTTTTCACTGCATGCGGCTAAGGTGACCAGATGTCCCTTATTTAGCCTTAGCGTACTTCTGACACGTCAAAATAATACGGGACGTACATTGTCCAGTCTTTCATTAGCCGTCCCGTATATTTTTAAACAGCTTGTTTTTAAATAACATGTAGCATAACCAAATGAAGAACGAATGTGGTCATACCCAAAGTATAAAGAAAATACACTGTTATAGGACAGCAGTGGACTGTGTGGTTGTAATTAAACTTCCGCTACTTGAGATGGCCCCAGTGACAAATGAGTGAACGTTGCCCAATTAAACTGGGTGAAAATAATTGTAAGGATATGTGGAAGAAAAATAACGAATAAACCAATGAAACATTTTAATTTCCACATGAGAGTGTAATATTTGCTAACTGTGTTCCATGCTTACGTTTCTGGTTAAAATAGTGGCTCAAAGTTACCACCATCTGCATCATGGAACTGCACTGCCAGTATAGATTTGTCTACTGCTGCCAGAAAAAAACAGTGTCATATGGAATGTTGATCCGTAGTGACGTAGTGACTGCTTGAAGATCAGAGATTACATCCAGCATTCTCAGCCATGACGACAGTAAGTTAAACAATTTGTGGCTCAATTGGTCGGCGGTATCTGCCAGGAGCAATTCCCAAATCACCAGTTAATTTGAACTTCCGAATCATGTTATTCAACCCTGGTGCGGAAAGAGGACCTCTCCGTAGCCTGTTGCTTTAATGCGTCGAGACTCGCGAAGAGCAACAGCACTGTTCTTGTTGTTTTGAAACAACAGCTTTACTCACATCGTCCAAACCCATGTTGACTATCTGCAACTGTGACGGACACGAATGTTTGTATTTCAACCATACGTCACAGGTGACCAGCAGTTCACAAGAATGAGTGCTAACGTATCATCATTTTGACGTCACACGCAGTATCGAAGTCGGAAAGAGTTGTCTGTTGACTTTCGCGATCGCTTGGTTCACAATTCGGGAGGCGAACACGACATTCAAAACGATAACATTTACCTCAAGTAAAGAGAACTCAAGGTTACGCTTTTTCTTTACTGCAGGTTACGGTCACCTCGAAGTTACATCATTTATAAATGTGTTTCTGCTTTCACGTGGTGTGGGCTGTGGATAAGGGAGAGACTAAATTTCTGGCAAGATTTAACTCTGAAACTTTCTGAAAAATGTGTACTAAAAAAGTGAAGCCAGTCAGTATTGAATCCAATAAGTACATTCAACAGATTTCATTAAGGTATCTCAACAAAGTAAGCTTATTTGTAGAAAGTCAGAAAAATAATTTCAGAAGTTTGTCTGTTACTAGATATAGTGGGTAGCCATTCTAGCAGCCAAATTAAAGCAGCACATTTATCGTATGTTCAGTGAATAAATGCTGCTTCAAAACACCACCACATTGCGGATCTCTTGAAAACGCGTCACTGTTAGTATAATTTGTTGTAATAAAATGATGAAAAGCGTAATATTGTTGGTTAAAGACCTACTTTAACTGAAGCCCTAAGAGAACTAGGTCTTTTATATACTTTATAGATGGTTGAAACTAAGTTACCTTTTAATTCTGTTCCAAATGTGTTAGTCTCCTCTATGCTTTGTATTCTGAATGTCAGTTTGTTTTAGAAGATAAGCAACGTCTGAATGTTTATTCGCGTTTGCGTGTTTCATGCCTAATTTGTAAATTATTGACAATGACAACTTACAGCAGAGAAAAAAGAAGAGACAGAGAGAGAGGGAGAGAGAGAGACAGAGACAGAGACAAAGAGAGGGAGCACTCTGTACACAACATCAATTATCACAGAAGGAATATACTTCTATTAGCTTAATAGCGAAGTCTTAGAACCTAGAACCTTTTAAAACGCGAAGGTGAAAAAATTATTTCAGATACAGCAAGACGGGAAACACCGTCGTAGATACATTACAGTTCGTAACTCGACGCTTGTAATTACTACACCACGATGAAGTAGCGGACTTCCACCCTTTGTACTGCCACTTAGACCTCATGAAGGCCTTAACAGCCGGTAAGTCATTATGTGATGTCTAAGTATAACAAATCGTACCAAGATTGACGTGCTTTTAAAAATCTTCAGCGTGCTACTACCATGAAAGGGCATTCTTTCATACCACGTAAATTACGAAACGAAATTGCTTGAGGCCAATTCACACCGACCGTTGTGTTACCGAAGTAACCAACACGGAATTTTAACGGAAGTCGATAGAGTTCCTGCGGTCTTCGATAATTGCGTGTGTCGTCAAAATGACATCATGTTTGCTCAAAGTGTTGTGAAAGTCGGTTAGCCCTACGTCTCAGTATTACAGGATGTTCCACATAAAACCGGTACGCCACATTCACGAGATTCAAGTAACAATGAATCAACTAAAAATGAATAGATAATAGAAAAGTTAAAAGAAACATGTAGTTATCTCTTTGGTTCAAATGGCTCTGAGTACTATGGGACTTAACATCTGAGATCATCAGTCCCCTAGAACTTAGAACTACTTAAACCTAACTAACCTAAGTACATCACACACATCCATGCCCGAGGCAGGATTCGAACCTGCGACCGTAGCAGTCGCGCAGCTCCGGACTGAAGCGCCTAGAACAGCTCGGCCACCGCGGCCGGCAGTTATCTCTTTATAAGAGATGCTGGAAGTAGTGGCCATGGACATCCAGGCATCGCTGACCTCATGTGATGACGTCACCAGCAACACTCTGTATTTCTGCAGGCATAATATTCTTAATTTCTCTGTTCTGTTTAAGATCGTTTGTTGTACGAGGATTGTCGTTATATACTTTGCCTTTTAGTGTGTTCCATAAATAAAAATCACGTGATGATAAGTCTTGGGGCCTTGGGGATCCGAGACCTCCACTGACAAGTCTGCCATCAGGGAGCACGTTGATTGGGCCATATTTAGGTTAGAAGTGCTAGCAGTTGCTTCATCTGGTTGTAATACTGCTGACAGCTTCTGAGAAGTGAAACCAGGCGTCATCTGACATGAAACAAAGCAAGAGTTCGTAGTAACCGCTAGCAATTTATATTAACAGCCATTTACAGCAATGAAATTGTGCTCTTCCGCCCCAAACACACGATAGGCCTTTAATTTCATGTCTTTTAAGACATATGACACAGTGTAAAAGATACACCAACCTGCTGCGATGACCTCCTTGCGAATTCTGTCTATAATTTCAGAGGTCTTCATTACCGCTCACCTATTCCCTGCACATTCTGAACGGACCCAGCAGCCTTCTTGTACTACAGATCTTGAATAGTGCTGGTCGTGATGAATTTCCTATCAGGATATTTCGCTTCAAACATTTCTTTACATCCTGTCTTTATGTAAATTCGATGTTCTAATGTGGGCACCCTGTACTACCAGCTCCTAATGGTAATACTTCATACTAACACTATTAACTATGCAAATCGTGCTGTGTACCATCTGAGCACCATTCCTATGAAGTTGGGTACGCATATGGTAAACAGTTTTCTGTATACAGTGGCCCAAATAGCGAAGATTTAATTGTAACTACCCCGCATGTCTGCAACAGAAGTTCTATTCCAGAATACATATACACTGCCACACTACTCACAGTTTTATTAAACCAAACTGAAAGATTTCAATCATTTTTCACCTCCTTGCATCTAAATGTATGTGCTGCAAGAATTTTTGTCTCATTACTACTTTTGTGATAGGTGTACATGGCACTAATGCTTCTTCATAAAGTGTGTTCTCTTTCGCAAATGCTTTATGGACTGACGAAAAGAATACTTTTAAGGAAATAATTATAAATGATACTTATTTTCAGGGTGCTTGATGTGCTGATTTTTTATAAAATTCTGTTTCAAAATAGGAAACTCCTGAGCGACATACATTCTTCTAGAAAACATGACAAAAAATCTTTCAGAAATTAGCCACACAAAAACGTGCAGGCCAATTGAGGGTGAAAAATAGTTCAAAAATGGTTCAAATGGCTCTAAGCACTATGGGACTTAACATCTGAGGTCATAAGTCCTCTAGACGTAGAACTACTTAAACCTAACTAACCTAAGGACATCACACACATCCATGACCGAGGCAGGATTCGAACCTGCGACTATAGCAGCCGGGCAGCGCCGTACAGAAGCGCCTAGAACCGCTCGACTACAGCGGCCGGCGAAAAATAGTTACACCATGTTAATAATAATCACTTTCTGCCCCAGTTAAAGATCTCATTAGATTAAACCGATTGATTGTGTTTTCTTGCGACAGCAATAATTTATTTTTTCGGTTAATAGTGCAAGGCATCTTGATGTCTCTTTTTAGTCCGAGTTTTAACGAGGTACGATGATGTACGTTGTTGCAACATAAACCGAGCAGTTTAACACAAATTTACTGTATAGATATAGTATTAACGAAAGCTTCCACAAAATATTTATTCATTTCAATTTCTAATTTGCGTCCCAGATTTTGATTTTGGAAACCTGTTCGCCGTACATGCGACACATTCATTGTCGTGGAGAAATCGCGTACACATTGCTCAAAACAGCCATTCCCCGAAACGCAGCGGTCAGGTAGCTTGCTGGCTGCGTGCCGTTTTATCTCCGACAGTCACGGCACGCGTTTGCGAGAGCCGTGTTAACGTCATCGCTTCGGCAGAAGCAGCCACTGAGGCAGCCGAGAGATCGCACTTCCGGGAAGGGCGGCTGGTGGCTGGAGGCTGGCGGCTGCCGGCACCGACCGTGACTGAAGCGATGAATGGCTCCGGCGATAAGACGGCCGAGCCTGGCCAGTGCTGAGAGCCGAGCCGAGCTGATAACGCCCACTCTTCCCTCTAACCGTCTCCATCGCTACCGACAGGACGTCACACCCAGCAGCGTCTTCTTTTTCCAGCCGTCATCCACGGCTATCTCTCAACACCAGTGAGACATCCCTGCAATACATATAGTATACATTCCTCAGGCGGTGAACTCCATCTGCGTTTATATGAACAATGAAATATGCTTTCATGAAACGAAGAAAATAGCAGATTCTTGTTTTTCTCTTTTCAGTGAAATACGTTTCGGTGGCGCTTCGTTACCAAGTGTTTATGTTCGTTCTTCTGTGAAACATGAGCAAACACTGCATAAGAATACAAACAACTGTTTGAAGCAAAACAGTAACATACGTTATAAGAAATTATGGTTGTTAACGTTGCTCTTTGTCTTGTGCAGAAAAGCTGGTATTTTTACACAGGTCGATGTCTGCAAGAGAGTTAAAATACCAGTAAACACCTGCAGTACTGCGAGATACAGGTAACAACAGTAACAGCCAAATTACCTGTCAAGGTATATTACTACTTCTGTTGAAATGTTTCTGTGAATATTATGATGGCAGCGAAAAATTGTTTGTATTCTCATCGAATATTTATTCATTGTTTTGAAAAGAATGAAGAAATCTCTTTTTCTGAAACTACAATCCTCAAAACATTGCACATGGCTTTCGTATCCTCTTTAGAATGACCCTAGGTGTAAAGAAACTTAAAGAGGAATCCTTTCTCATCCCAGCCCCCTTATTTGCTCATACTCCTCTTAGTCAGATGAGAACCTTAAAATATATTCTAACGTAAATGACTACAAAATTTGAAATACCCTTAAATCAGATTACTAGTATGATAATTTGTTAAAATATTTTAGCATGAACTTCCTAGAAGAAAACAACTCCAGAAAACCAAAACTAATACTAAAAATTATTTTTTTGATTTCGTCAAATAATTTGATTTTTTAAATACTATCGTTAGTCAACAAAAACCTTTTATTACTATTCACTGAAGAAATTCCTTTGAAGCCAAGGGTTAAATTTTATTCTCTTAGCTGGCTTCGAGCAATGAATAATTACCTGTTAGACATTATGAGGATACACAGCATTCTACAGCAATGATTTTGCTGTCAGTTACTTTAAAATAGCAAAATACAGTCATGAAAACGATTCGATTCTCTTTTTTCTTGTTTTCCTACGATCAATAATGCACTTCAACACAATGGAAGAAATTTCTTCCTGAAATTAATGGCGATGTTTAATACTAGTCCTCTATCTCTGGTTAGGAATGGCTTCTTTGCGTATGATAGTCTGCATTTTATGTCCTCCGCGTTGTGGTAATTCTGTCTTACTTTGCTTCCCAGACAGCAGAATTTCCTCACTTTGTCTATCTCGTGCTCGCCAATTTTGATGGTAAGTGTCTCGTTAACCTCATTACCAGTACTCTACTACACATTACATTCGTCTTTTTACAGTTTCCTCTCAGTAGATATTCTGTACCCAGTAGACTCCTCATCCCGTTCGGTACGTCCTGCAAGTCGTCTTCGTTTGCACTGAAACTAGCAATGTGATCAGCAAAACATAATTATTAACCCTACTGATCACTGCCAATACGTAAATCACTTAAAGAATTAATTCCCCCTCATTTCATTCGTCTTTCAAGTTCTGACGTCACCCATTAATGTCGTTTGCTGCGCTTCTCTCCCTTTAGCTTATGAAAAACAACCATGAAAGCAGCAATTGATGTTCTCAGCTTCGTCTTCCATTTTCCATCAAACAGGACGTGTAAGTACGTAAATGCTGGTATGTACGAATAACGCTATTTTCGTTGTTCCTTCTGACTGTAGTTACATTATCGATTATGAATAAAAGATTCATTTCTGCTCTTCTCATTGAGTATATATTTCAGTTACCTTCCGTACTAAATTGTAACAGTTCTCTGTATGTATGGTTCACGTCTCAGCGAGCTATTGTACTAGTCAGTGCCAAATCAGGCGAAAGTTACTTCCGCCCTTACGTCATACACACCACGGTAGGATATATAAAAAAAATTGACATTATGTTAAAAAGTTCGTGGCAATCATGCATATATGAAACAAATTCTTTTAGAACATACATCCATTTTCCAGAAACCTTTCCACAGTGTCACAAAATGCAATAAATCAAATGAGGCACGTAAGGAAACTCAGTTTCAGTCTTATATTCATCAAAAAAATTTGTAGAGCACTTGCCCGCGAAAGGCAAAGGTCCCGAGTTTGAGTCTCGGTCAGGCACACAGTTTTAATCTGCCAGGAAGTTTCAAAAAAATTGATATCTGCTTCAGTTGTAATACAACTGAAGGGGATGCCAAAATGTTCAAATGTGTGTGAAATCTTATGGGACTTAACTGCTAAGGTCATCAGTCCCTAAGCTTACACACTACTTAACCTAAATTATCCTAAGGACAATCACACACCCATGCCCGGGGGAGGACTCGAACCTCCGCGGGGATCAGCCGCACAGTCCATGACGAAGCGGATGTCAGTTATGCCTCTCAGTTTCAGATGTTCTACAAACCAAATTTGGTGTTAGATTATCGCTAGTACAGAGAGATTGCAAAACCTAATTCCATCAAGCAAATTCCAAATGACAAGGAAATACATCATCGTACAAACTTAACAGTCGGCACAAATCAAAACTAAATGACAGAGATCGTCGACGCTAACACGAATTATGTCAAAACAACAAAAAACTACGACGGCTAAAGTGATTGCAGAACTCAATAGCTATCTTCGACACCCCGTATCTATCGACACTGTCCGCCGAGAACTCATAAAGCGTTTATTCATATACGAGCTGCTATACAGAAACCATCAGTGACGACAACAAACGCAAAGAAGCGTAAAAAATGGTGTCAGGAGAATAAATATTGGACGGAAGATCAGTGGAAACACGTTATAAGGTCCCCTGATTGCTTGATTCCAACTGTTAAGCATGGAGGTGGAAGTGTGATGATGTGGACAAGCAATATCGTAGTGTTCAGCTGGTACTATGATTGCTGGTCCCATCATTACTCTCAAAGGCCGTGTTGTAGACAACGATTGTCTGAACATTTTAGGTGATCAGGTGCACCCAGTGATTCAAATATTGTTCCCCAACAATGACGCCATATTTGTAGGACGATAATGCACCCATTACCTGAGCAAGGACAGTACAATCCTGGTATGAGGAGCACGCAACTGAACGGCAACGTCTTCCCTGGCCAGCACTGTCCCAGGACTTGAACATTATCGAGTCCTTGTGGGCAGTACTGGAACGAACACTCCGGAGCAGATTTCCTCCTCCCTCGTCACTACAGGAGCTAAAAGAGGTTCTGATGGAAGAGTGGCACAACAGTCCACTGGAGACTATACAATCATTATATCAGTATCCAATGAAGAATTGTAGTAGCATTACAGGCAAATGGGGGTCCAACCCCTTATTAATTAATCATTTCCAAGTAAGTACAGGTGTTCACATTATTTTGCTTATCCTCGCAACAATTTACAGTAACTTATTAAAAGAAATGTTAGATTACTTGACTTTAGTCTGAAGATGGCGAGTGACATTAGTTTGAAGTTCACTTGCAGCGACCTGTCTTCAACTTTCCTTTACTTGTGAATCCAATGAACTGTAACTGCTATCATTATACAGTGTGATGACGAAAGTCATGAAATAGCGTTATGCACTTACACAGGTAATGGTAGCACAACGTACACGAGGTATAAAAGGGCAGTGCGTTGGCGGAGCTGGCGTTTGTGCTCGCATGATTCATGTGAAAAGGTTTCCGACATAATTATGTATGCACCATGGGAATTAACAGACTTTGGAGGCGGAATACCAGTTGGAACTAGGTGCATGCAACATTCCGTTTCGGATATCAGTAGGGAATTCAATATTCAGAGATCTACATTGCCAAGAGTGTCTTGAGAATACCACATTTCAGGCATTTCCTCTCACCACAGGCGGAATGGTAGTTGGAGCTAGATGCATGGAACATTGCGTTTCGGAAATCGTTGGGGAATTCAGTATTCAGATATCCACATTGCCAAGGGTGTGTTGAGAATACCACATTTCAGGCATTACCTCTCACCACAGGCAAAGCAGTGACCGAAGGCTTTTACTTAACGATCGAGAGCAGCGGCGTTTACGAATTTTCAGTGCTTACAGACAACCAAAACTGCGTGCACTAACCAAAGAAATCAAGGTGGAAATTTCGAAATTTGTGGTAAGGACGATGGGACCAACCTGCTGAGCTCATCGGCCTCTAGGTTTAGACACTACTTATTCTAACTTAAACTAACTTACAGTAAGGACAACACACAACCATGCCCAGTTCAAAACGAGCTAGACGTCTCGCCCTTTCGTTATGCTTATCCGCACAGTTTTAAAGTCTGGTACACAGCATAACAGGCAAGGTGACGAAGTGCTACCAACATACTATGCACAGGCGTGAAATTGAAGAACTATCCGTACTTTGTCAGACTGTTTTCAGTCATTTGTAAGACTATATTAATGCTGATTAGTGTGTTGAACACAATACCTAAACATAAGATATAAATGAAAGAAGAAACGCTAATTAGTATGAACTGTACTAATAAAAATTAATTTCAGCTTATCGAGATAACATAACTGTTTTCGTAAGACAAAGTACTCGAGACCGTTACGAATTAGCAAAATATTATGCGCATTCGGCCGCGAAACGGTCTTTGTAAACGTTCAGACCAGTCATACTGGATTACCGTTGCTGACCTACCATGAAAGTGTGCAAATTTAGCAATGAGTCAAGATTCATAACGAAATTCAGTTAAAAATCATTCAGTGCCACACTTAAGTCAAATCAATTATTGACAGAAGCGGAAAAAGTGGGCAGTAACAGGTATGAAATTCTACAAGAGTTTCATATTCACATCCACAGGGCGCCGCTACAGAATAACGGTAGCAACAAAACGTATTGGGTGCGCGAGAGTTTCTTAGAATTGCTTTACTGATAGTCTATCTGCCTCTATTGAAATTAGAACCGAAAACAATCCTGACCTCCCTTGCAGTAGCAAACATCATTCACTACGCTAGCACACAACACAGGCAAACGGCCTTCTGTTATTACCCCAGACATGAATAAGCCGAAATTTTAGCAATGAAAATGGCAAAATGATCTTCAGTTTCTGTTGCAAAGAGCTTTCTGAACTCAAAAACATGAATTTTATACCTTTATGACACCGCTTATGTCACAATCATTCGGGATGTTTATCGAATTAACAAAATACTCTTATCAGCGAGTAAATTTAGTAGGATAATTCTCCACCACCCCAGGATATAAACGGCTGCATTGCTGACAAACGTGTTCTACAATGTTTGGATTTTCCATTAGGCTCGCCACAGCCAGAAAACATTCATTAGGCGATGTGTTTTATAAGCTAGCTAGGAATGGGAATGCTCGCATTTCTAAAACGCGGTGGCAGTAATACTGGGATCTGAATTGCCACGTGTATGGGCAAACGGATTTTATTCGTATTCCTGTAAACATGATTTGTATCGAAAGCGTAGCTACGATTAAATGCTGATGCATCGACTGCAACTAGAACATTTCGAATAAAGAATAGTGGGAATTATTTATGCGGCCCTCATCTTCATTTACTGTTGTAGCTATTTTTGTTCTAAGGATTTCGTCACCTAAACTGGTAAATATGGAACCCTACTAGTTTCACTTTCTTGATCGTCTATCTGTCTACCCAATCCTTAAAACTCGTTTTCGTCCAGTACGGGTAGACATAATAAGAGGAAATGTATCGCACTTCCTGCGGTATACGGTCCCTTGGTGTTGTAAAAAAGTGAGCTTCTATGTCAACGCAATCTAAAGATGCGGCAGTTTATGTAAACACAATTTACGCGACAGGTCAAAAAATGGCTGTAATAACTATACGATCAAACTGCTTAGGTCATCAGTCCCCTAGACCTAGAACTACTTAAACCTACCGAACCTAACACATATCCATGCCCGCGGAAGGATTCGAACTGACGACGCAAGCAGCCGCGCGGTCCGCGATATAACGTCGTTAAACGCACGGCTAACCCGCGCCGGCAAGCTGTTAATATCATCTGGTGATGTTAAATAATTATTCACTTCTGGTAAATGATTTTCTGCGCAGTTCATTTAAGATAGAATAACTAAAATATATTTGATGTTACGGAAGAAGAAGGACGCCTCATTCATTCCCCTTGTCTTTATTTATGATGTTAGATTCGCAATCTGAGTATACGTACTATCCATTACCACACTTTAGCACCGAGTTATAGCCACAGATATGCGAATACAGCACATTGGCTTATTCTTGAGGTACTTTGTTTCCCACTGCAGAGTGAAACTCTCATTCTGGAAACATCCCCTAGGCTGTGGCTAAGTCATGTCTCCGCAATATCCTTTCTTTCAGGAGTGCTAGTTCTGCAATGTCCACAGGAGAGCTTCTGTAAAGTTTGGAAGGTAGGAGACGAGGTACTGGCAGAAGTAAAGCTGTGAGGACGGGGCGTGGGTCCTGCTTGGGTAGCTTAGTTGGTTAATCACTTGCCTGCGAAAGGCAAAGGTCCCGAGTTCGAGTCTCGGTCCGGCACACAGTTTTAATCTGCCAGGAAGTTTCACTGTCTCAATGACATCCGTGAGAATAAAATTAAAGACAGTGGGATTAGGCTACTGATCTGTACTATATACTGTGTATTAATATTCTGCGTTGCTACGTACATTTTAAAGGTTGTATTCTTTACGTAAAACAGAGTATCGGTTTCAGTCCTAGGTTCGACGATGAACTTCAGATATACAATTACAAAATAGTGGCATATCGATTATTGCTCCTCACCATCAACAATAGTTGCTACCCATAGTTTTGTATTTGCTATTTGACCGCCGTCACCCTTTAGAGACCAACCTGATCTTTCCACAATGCTTCATTTGTTTCTTAATATGTCCTGTAACTACAGTTTTTGTGGAAATATTATCTGTTAAATACGCTAGTCCACAAATTAATAACTTTCAGTTATTCTTTATATCTTGAAACTTACTACCGTTCACTTTCACTGAAGAAAAGATACATAATAATAAAATGAAATCATAGATTAGAATCTCAAACCGTACTGTGAATGGTTAAAATGAAATGAATTAAAAATCATCTTGTTGTCTAAAACACGTTACTGTTCCAGAGAACTTTGGCACCTCTCAAACTTTTTTACACCTCTGATGTTTAGCCATAAGTGGGCAAATAGTAGGTCTCATGAAGCAGCACAGTTTAGCCGTCGCAAAATAAAGCATGAAAAATCAGTAAATAAAACTATTCTTCTACTGTTGCTCCGAATCGCATATACCAACCGCCCTTTGCTGCGACAACGACTCGAAGTCTATTGGGTATTTGATTTTTCTTTTCTTTTTCGGGCCTCCTTATATCCCCTTCTAACCCAACATTCGCTCTCCAGTTGCACCTTCATCGGCGTGCCTCTCCTCGATATTTTTCATTTGTGCTGAATTGCTTTCTACCCTTCTTTCATATACACCTGGGTGATGTAGTTTTTAGAAACTGCACGAATATATTCTCTTAGCAAATTAAATATTACTTATCTTGTTGTGAATTAATTTGTTTGTCCAGATTCCACTTACTACGTTTCCTTAAAATTATATAAAAAATACGTCTGTAAAAAAAACTTGAAACATCTGTTGCAGCTTATTGGTTAAGGGCTGAAAAGTAAAACAACTCTGTTGACGCTACTTAGTATCGTGTATAGCCTCCTACGGCTTCCACATCGTCTCGAAGTCTGTTGGGCGTTGAGCCCACAACTCTAGCCACATAACTAGGAGATTCAAGTAACTCATTCCAAGCGTCATGAATCACATCAGAAAGCTGTCAGTGAGTCGACGGTGACTGTCCGTTTTTCCGTATTACTCTGACCATTTCTGCCCAAATATTCTCAATGGGACTCATGATAACTCCATTAGGTGACCATTACATTACAATAATATTACTATGGTCGTCGAACCGCCTCTTAACCACACGTGCCATATGAATAGGCGAGCGAACTTGTTGGAACATGATCTGGTCATCGCCAAATCTTGCTATCACAGAAGGCAACATCACGGTCTCCATAACTGATATGTAATTGCGCGCCTCGAGTCTATCTCCCACTTACCACAGGAGCCCACACCCTTCGGCCCATACCGTTACCGACTCCTTGCCACTCCTTCGGCCACTGTAAATATATTTTAGATTATACCTAGCACCTTTTGGCCGGTAAACAAGTACTTTTCCGGTTGATGCCGTATAGAAAAATTTTCGTCAGTGAAAATCACTCGCCTCCAAAACTGGAGAGGTTTGTCGACATTTTCAGCAGCAAAATCAAGGCGGGCTTCTCTGTGGGAAACAGTCAATGTCTCTTTCACAGCAGCTCTTCTTGCTCTCAGTCCACCTTCCATTAGACGACGAGTGACGGTCTTACTGCTAACATTGAGACCCAAAGTCTGCTGAATTTATCGGGCGTTGTCAAATTGGTGGTTCTCACTGAAACGGCGTATATGCCGATCCTGAGCTGCTGCTGTTTTGCGGCGACGGCCATGAGGCATTCCATTCAGGTTACCACCCTCTTCCTTTCGTATAATCCATCTGGTTACCGTCGACTTGTGAAGACTCATAGTTCTTGCTATATAGCCATTTGAAAACCCCTCAACATGGAGTGCTGTCATAGCGCCCATGTCTGCTTCAGCCAGCTGGGCTATTTAGCGTTGACTGAATGATTCGTGGTGTTTAATATTTGCTGCCTCCTCCACGATTGCAGCCACAATGGCCAAGTATGTGTAACACGGAATTCGACGGCATAAACGAGAGATAGCAAGCCCGTACCCGTGTCATTACATAGTGGAGCTACTTAGAATCTGTAATTTTTCTCAGAAGGGACTCGTCCGCTCTTGTCATGTCTTATTCTGATAAATATTACATGAAATGAAAAGTTTACATTTTGCATATATGGCAGGCCTAACGCAACAAACATTTCTAAAATACCTGAGGCAATATGAAGAACAATCCGTGAATTTTAGCTGTAGGAGGTTGCCTTATAAGAAGGAATACCTGTTTATCTCGCTCACCGTGTTTCCAAGTGGCAGTGTTTACTCTGAGGCATAGATAATTCTCGCCGGACGTAAGAAACGACTCGCCTAACGAGGGGAACTCTCCAGGTGCCATACGCTGATTGTCCGGAAACTTTGCTCAGTGAAGGAGAGGACAAAAGAAGCGAACGTATGTTTCGGCTTATCTGTAGACACCCGACCGCTTCCGAGAAAACGACGGTCAAAGTTATCAACGCCCTGTTGCTATAGTGTAGATACGTGTTGCGCCCGAGAACGCACCAGGAGTGGCTACCGTCGTTCCTTCTTAATTTTGATTCCCGAGTTCGAGACCATATTGCTTTTTTTAATTATTATTTTTTCCTCCTTCTCTGTCTGAATTATCTACGATTGTTTTTTTTCAATTTATGTTGAAATAATGTTGTCGTTATTCGTCAGTTAACTTTCTTTGTAATTAATGAACTAAAAAAAATAATAAACGAATCAGAAAATAATGTGAAATATTTTTAAACCTCCTTACAACCTGTAACGTTGCAAGAACATTCACAAATATTTCACATCATTTTCTCATTCGTTTATTTTTTTTACATTAAACAGTAAATTAATTGACGAATAACGACAACATTGTTTCAACATAAATTGGAATGAACATTCGTAGAAAATTCAGAGAGTGAGGGGGAAAAAAAGGAACAACCGGGCTTCGAGCTCGCAGCGCGAAGTTCTGAAGTCAAGACGGTAGCCGCTGAGCCACCGCTTCAATTGAATCCTTACACGCAAAAAGTATCTACACGATAGCAACAGCGCATTGAAAACGTTGACCGTCTTTTTCCCAGAAGCGGTCGAGTGTATGCAGATGAGCCGAGACATGTGTTCGTTTATTTTCTACCCTCTTTCGATGAACGAAGTTTCAGCAAGATCGGTGTATGACACTTGTCGTGTCCCCTCGTAAGTCGTGTGCGTTGCGATTCAGTAGACAGAATGCGTTCACTGCCCTCGACTACTCATTGACATGCTTGGAAACTTTCGTTCTTGTAGTTTCAGTTTTCATTATGAGGGTTGGTTTTCCTGATAACCATCTACTAATGGTCTTGGCTCCTAATATACGTTACTGTATAATAGGTCTTCTGCAACGACTTGAACCGGAAATGTTTGTTTATTTTGATAGTCCGCTTCTTAGTTGCCATATTTCGCTATAATATTTTCCTTTGTTCCAAAACGCAAGTTTAGATGACCACTGCAACTTGGTAACATTTGTAACAATTTAATACTTTGAATCTGTTACGTATGGTGTACGAGGAGTGTATTCTGATGAATGAGGAATATATTAAACACGAAAGCTGCGTCCAGTAACAGTAATTAACTTTCGGTTACATAACAAAACACAAGTCGGAATACTGTCAATTCATCTCAGTATTGAGTAAAACTGAAACTGGAACGAACTCAAACATACTTTTGTGGGGAAGGCAAACGAAATACTGCGTTTTATTGGCCGCACACTAAGAATACGCAGCAGGTCCACAGAAAATACTACCCACATTACGTTCCTCCGTCCACTGCTATAGTATTCCTGCGCGGTATGGGATCCTTGACAGACGTGATTGACGGTGCACACCAAGAACGTCCAAGGAACAGTAGCACTATTTGTAACGTCACGAAATACGGGAGAGAGAGTACCAGATCTGATAAGCTAGTTTGGGTGACATTCATGAAAACAAAATCGTTTTTCGTTGCCACGACATCTTTTCACGATATTTCAGTCACCAACATCTGTTCTGAATGCCAGAACATTATTTCATCGGGATTTTACACAGGAAGAAATGACCATAGTAATAATGTAATTCAGGGCTCGTAATAAAAGATTAAAGAGGTCCTGCTTCCCGCACGCTGTTAAAGAGTGGGACGGTAGAGAAATAGTCCAAAGGTGGTTCGATGAGCCCACTCCCAGGCATGTAAGTCTGGATTGCAACTAAATCCTGTAGATGTAGTCATGTAGATGTAACAACGAAATTATGTTGTACTTGTGACATGTGACTTACATTTACTTTGAAGATCGAAGTTCTTTGCTGTTTAATTATTTTTTGTTCATTATTTTCAGCCATAGATAAGCAAATAGGTGGGTTAAACTGATACCGAAAGAAAGTGCCATGCAAGGACCAATAACAATAAATTCTTAACTACTTGTTATGGTACTGCTGTATCTGCCAGCGTCTTCAGAAGTGGATATCGCATCAGACGTTCCTAGGGTGTTTATATGTGGATATTGCAGACGACTTCCAACTAAATTTGAATGTACCTTCGTAAAAGTTCTATGATCAAACGATCTCAGTTGCTGGCGAATACAGTTTATAATCACTAGACACTATATATTATCATTATACATGAGGTGAAAAGGGTTTCGCCGTAAGCGTTGGCCGAGCAGTTCTAGGCGCTACAGTCACGAACCGCGCGGCTGCTCTAGTTGCAGAATGGAATCGTACCTCGGGCATGGATGTATGTGATGTCCTTAGGTTAGGTAGGTTTAAGTAGTTCTAGGTTTAAGGGACTGATGACATAAGCAGTTTGGTCGCATAGTTATTACAGCCATGTTTGGCCTTTTGCGTAAATTTTCTTTACATAAATGGCCGTATCTTTAGATTGCGTTGACATAGAAGCTCACTTTTTTACACCACCAGAGGACCGTATACTGCGGGAACTGCGATACATTTCCGCTTATTATGTCTACCCGTACTCGAGGAAAAAGGGTTTTAAGGGTTGGGTAGACAGATAGACGGTCAAGAAAGTTAGACTAGTAGGGTTCCATTTTTACCGCTTTAGGTGACGAAATCCTTAGAACGAAAATAGCTACAACAGTAACTGAAGATAAGGGCCGCATAAATAATTCCCACTATTCTTTATTCGAAATGTTCTAGTTGCAGTCGATACATCAGCGTATTAATCGTAGCTATGCTTTCAATCAAAATCATGTTTACAGGAATACGAATAAAATCCATTTGCCCATACAGGTGGTAATTCAGATCCCAGTAATACTGCCACCGCGTTTTAGAAGTGCGAACATTCCCATTCCTAGCCAGCTTATAAAACACTTCGGCTAATGAATGTTTTCTGGCTGCGGCGAGTCTAATTGGAATTCGAAACATTCTAGAATACTTTTGTCAGCAATGTAGCCGTTTATTTCCTGGGGTGGTCCATAATTATCTTACTAAATTTACTCGCTAATAAGAGTATTTTGTTATTTCGATGAACATCCTGAATGATTGTGACGTAAGCGGTGACATAAAGGAAGAAAATTCATGCTTTTGAGTCCAGATAGCTCTTTTCAACAGAAACTGAAGATCATTTTACCATTTTCATTGCGAAATTGTCGGCTTATTCATGTCTTGGGTAATAACAGAAGACCGTTTGCCTGTGTTGTGTGCTAGCGTAGTGAAAGGTGTTTGCTACTGCAAGGCATGTCTGGTTTATTTCTGTTGTAATCTCGGTGGAGGCAGATAGACTATCAGTAAAGCAATTTTAAGAAATTCTCAAGCCCCCAATACGTTTTATTGTTACCGTTATTGTGAACCGGCGCCCTGTGGATGTCAATATGAAACACTTGTAGAATTTCATACTTGTTACTGCCTACTTTTTCCGCTTCTGTCAATAATTGAATTGACTTAAGTGTGGCACTGAATGATTTTTAACTGAATTTCGTTACGAATCTTTACGCATAGCTAAATTTGCGCACTTTCATGGTAGGTCAGCAACGGTAATCCAGTATGACTGGTCTGAACTTTGACACACACCGTTTCGTGGCCGAATGCGCATAATATTTTGCTAATTCGTAACGATCTGGGGTACTTTGTCTTACTAAAACAGTTATGTTATATCGATAAGCTGAAATTAATTTTTATTAGTACAGTTCATACTAATTAGCGTTTCTTCTTTCATTTATATCTTATATTTACGTGTTGCGTTTAGCATACTAATCAACATTAATGCAGTCTTATACATGACTGAAAACAGTCACACAAAGTTCGTATAGTTTTTCAATTTCAAGCCTGTGCATAGTATGCTGGTAGCACTTCATCGCCTTACCGGTTATACTGTGTAGCAGACATTATAACTGTGCGGATCAGCATAACGGGAAGGCGAGGCGTTTCGCTCGTTTTGTCCTCGACTGTACATATACAGACACAGATGCAAAAAAAAAAAAAATACATATATCTAAATGGAAGCGAGGTGATAGTTGTCATTTGTACATGAAAGGAAATAGCTTAGTCACACGTAAAACGATAATCGCTATAAAATCTAATCACATTAAAGGCGAACTTGCATTCACACACACACACGCTCGCGCGCGCACACACACACACACACACACACACACACACTATTAGAGGAATCGGAATACATTGTTGAATAAAAGCAAAAATCGATAAAAAATTATTTTAAATTGTCATCCTATGCTTCCTCCATTGATCAGTTACTACTGTTCTTTATGTCTTAGGCTTATTGCAATTTTAGAGTAATTTCCACAGGATACGTTTCGCTTGTTTTTATAAAACATGTTCTTTGGTCATAGTTATTTTTCCTCATTTTTAAATGTTCTGAAGCTAACTGCTTTTACCCATGTTGTGAGCGGAGTTTTATGTCGAGAAAACTTTATTTTATTTCTACCTTTCGCTACACTTCGGCTGTTAAGTATCCGCTTTTTCTTTGCTGCTTTTGTGGTTTTTGCACTTCACTTTTGTAAATCTTAACAAAACCTGTCACACTAAAGCATTGTAATGACAGCGGAAAGAGTAAAACTACAGTAATCCTTCCATGATGACTAGTTTTGTGAAGTTTTAAAAATGTGACGCGCAAAGAACACAAATGGAGCAAAGGAATAGCGGATTCATAAAATCCGAGAATTCGCGAAAGGCGAAAGTGAAAGTATTTTTTTTACTAAAATCTCGACTAGCAACAAAAGAAAACTCTTTGCACTTCAGCACACGGACAGCAATGACCATTGAGGAATTTGGATAAATGAAAGCGAAATCCGTCTGGTGGAAAACGCTCTAGAATTCCTGCAAGCTAGAAAAAAAGAAAGCAGTTGCTACGGAAGCTGGCCTTATAAACAAACATGTTATGACCTCGTTTACTTCCCTTACAGTCTTCTTCTCACCATCAACGCCGTTTGACAATAGAATATATAGAGATGGTGAATGTGATGAGTCGGCATCACTGCTTGCCACGGCGTCCCACAACTTGCTTTATTGCTCATCGAATTTACAAGAACTAACAATTACAGCAGACTTGCACATCTGCAGTTCAGATGAAAATAAGTTGCTGGAAGCCGTGAAGACATATGATACTGACCAAAAGAAGGAACATTAGAGTTTAATGTACGGTCGACAACGAGGTCATCAGCGCAAATTGCGGATGGATGGGACAGGAAACCGGATATGTCCTTTCATAGGAATAGTTGCAGCATTTGCCTTAAGTGATTTAGGGAAATCGCGGGAGACTTAAATCTAGATGGTTAGTCGGGGATTTGAACCATCGTCCTCCCGAACGCGACGTCAGTGTGCCAACCATTGAGCCACCTCGCCCGATAATACTGACCCCATCCGCTGCACTGTTTAGCATACTGTGTGGTTAAAAAGCAGACGGTGATTGACAAGAGTGGGGTCTATGCATGCAAACGAAGCCCTTAGTCTCAAGATTTAGCTCTCTGTGGTCACAGCAGTGCTCTGATGTCCAGAGTGAACCCAGTCACGTGTGGGACACTGTCAAGGACGCACATCCCGCTGCTCTTCGCGCCCACTTATCTGCTGTCCGTACGGCTAACCGCGTCTCGAGTACGCTTTATCACGAAATTCCCGCTCAGAATAAGTGGTAAGAATTACCAAATTACTGGCCCGTGTGTGCGAAACATTTTCTCGAAGAATGAATGACATTCCGAAACAAAATGAATGTACGGCAGTAGAGTCATAATAAAGTAGTGTATAGCAAACATGATTTGATTTTTTCATGTACAATGAACATCTTGAAAGTTTGACACACATTCTAAATCTAGAGCATAATCAGCACACATACGAAGGAGGCACTCGACCGTGATCCGTTTGTAGTGACCCAGATGTCGATGGGACGTTAAGCCCCAACTTCCTTAACTTTTTAGATCGTCAATGTTGTTCAAGGATTCATTTTGTTATTCAGCTGATGTGATTCTGACAAGGGAAGCATATACCCAACGAATCACTGATTTTGGTCTTCGTACAACATAGAAGTAACAAATGCTGCTCTACTATTACTCTCAAGCATTTTAGACGAATGGGATTTTCAAAGTCCTAAGAGCCCGATTAATGTCAGCTGTCGAACAGAGTAGTTAGCGCATTCGGCTAAAGGGCAGACTAGTAGTCTGCCCGTACTGTATTCGAGATTTTATATTATTTTTCTTATCTTGTACCATGCACTATTATTTCTACAACGAATTATGTTTCTTTGGAAAGGAAAGGAACAACATTAATGATGTTAATCATACTGCTATTTCCTAAATTTTTCAATCATATATATTGCTGCAAGGCTAGAAACATATCATTGCACACTCTTCACTCCCTGCTACTTCATCAGTGACACTCTGATATTCGTACCGACGTTGAAATACGAATGCTTTGCATCAAAATTATTCTTCAATGGCAGTTCATTTTAGACTGCAATGAAGTGTGTTTTCTACTTCTATTTTTTGAAGTTTAAGTTGTGTTCAGAAAGAGGTATTCATGAAATGAACTTGGTGCAAGTGTGTATTATCTTTCCTTATGCCTTTATTATTGATGAAACAGATTTACATGCCTAGTAATGATTGAGTGCTCTTGCTGTTAACAAAGAATAAATACACGGAAAAGAGTAATGTCGTAGAAAGTAGTAAACGTGAAGGACGGCACCTGGCAATTAACTGCAGCTACTAACCAAGAAACGGTAGTGAGATTCATGATGTAATCAGTCACATACTTTCCTTTTGCTGTTTAAGTATAGAGAGGTGCGTTATTAGCCATCGATACCAAACCTTCGAAGGAATAGCGATCATTGGAGGGAAGAGACCATCGTTACCGGAAAGAAGTTATACGTAATTATTGTGAGCAGCATGATTAATAGAGATAATAGTTCACTGGATGGCCTTGAGCAGCAAGAAACGCTATGTGGACCAGGTAACATAATGTATTTCTTTTTTACTACTAACAGTTGAGACTCAGAAATATATGTATTGTTCCTAACTAAAAAATTTAAGTAGCTTCATCCACATGGAAAAAACTGGAATATGAGAGTATCTATAAAATGTTACGAGCGATATTCCAATAAATGAAAGCGTCAGAAGTGTATCAGGCTTTTTTGTGATAGATCCAACGTTGATATCGGACAACTGAAGAGATTAGTCTTTCTATAATACTGGCCTTTGTGATATCCAGCTCATGATGGCAAGTTAATAAGTACAGTTTACTCACAATTATCCGAGGAACAGGGGACTCGAAAATCGCGGATAACTGAATTTCGTGGATAACTGCAATTAATGTACATGGCTATGCTTTAGAGTTGTTCAAAAACAAACATTAATTACAATGTCATTATTAAAATCACTTATCTAATTTTTATACTGTCTTTATGATGTTATGTGTAAAAATACAGTACTTACAAAGAATAGAGTGCCAGTCAATTTCACATTACACCACAATGGTTGGAAACAAAATATTCTGGAATTGATTTCAGTCCCAGTGAGGTAGCTTGTCTTTTACATATCGTGTAATTTCCGGGTGGTAGGAGGAGTAAGAGAAGGAAAGGGAAGGGACTACTGATGTCAACTGCATCGGGACTTAACGCGGAATGAGCGGTAACGAGAGAAAATACGTGCCGGACCGGGATTCGAGCACGGGATCTCTTGCTTAAATTTTTATTTCCGTTGTTACGAAGGCTTGCGGTTTTTCCAGTACATTATGTGACAAATAATAAGGTAGTCAGAAGTTAGAAGAAGCATCTGTATCTCTTAAGTGCTTCCAGATCTCAATGTTCATTCGACATATAATTATAGCACCTGTTTCTTTTGTTGAACTACGTCAGTACAGTGAGTCACAAAAAACGGAACTGCCATTTTTTCGTCTTTTTTCTTCATTATTTTTATCTTGGAGGTTTCTTTAAGCGCCATACTAATTACAATTTCTCAATGCTTTGAACAAGTAAGGTAAAGCAATTGTTTTGTTAAATAAGTAATTAATTAATTAATTTTTAGGGTCATAGTCAGCTAGAGGCTGGAGGAGGTAAGGTGGGCAGGGGTCGGATCTCGAGGCCTGCCTACAAGGTCTCGCCCCTCCCATTTTGAAGTGCACCCTCAAACTGCTCATAATTCTTTTTGCACATATATACATTGGAAGGTGGTAGCATTCGCAGAAAACTCGCGACCATTTATCGACCCAACAACCAGACATCAGCAACGTTTACACAGTTAAAGCAGTAATGATCATTCTCGACAGTACGACAGACGGCACAGATGGGAGAGTCCGCCAGTCCTACGGCATGGCCCCTCTGGTCAGTTGCATACTACCCACAGGTCGTATAATACCAACTCGATCTCATTGCGTCAGAAAGAAACAGTGATGAACGTGCCATCAAATCACAGTTAACCGCATCGATAGACTCTTGCGTTCTACGACATTACAGGCGACCTTACGCAGTAAAAGGACGTAGAAATCCGTTTTCCCGCAACCGGTGCGTTCGTGGGAGAAACTAACGAGCACTGCTAAAGAGTCGGCGAAGGACACTGATGAACCGGGCAGGGAATCCCATCCGTTCTAAAACAGAATATAGAAATACACGGCGCACACTGTCAAACGCGCTGTGAAAATCTACGGCTACGATCGCCGCACGAACTCAGCACTCCTCTGCCAGTGGAAACACGTCACGATAGTTTCCGGTGGCTGTCTGGACGTTAACTGTATCGCCTGACGTCATTTGCTCGACAGATCTTCAGCACATCGTCAATCGCCAGTAACTGCACAAAACTCATGAAATCACTATTTAATAATGTGATAGGGTGGTAATGGGGCGCCGTAATTCCAGTTGTCGGTTTATTAACGGGACCAGTAACGCTCTCGACAAAAGCTGGCACAATCGCAGCTTCATACGTTATCAGCTCGTTATACATCTCCGTCCTTCGTGTGGACATGAGACCACAAAACTTACGATAATATTCGTTAGGGAGTCCGTCGATGTCTGGCGTCTTACACAGCGCACGAGTGAAGATGGTGTAGTGACCTCCTCGGAGGTGAAAGGCTCCATTCACGTAATCACTTCTCAACCGTGAGGCACTTGGAACGTCCACGGCAACAAGATCGAAGTCCAGGACTGCCCAATCCTCTGCATTGTAGACTCTGCGATAATGTTCGACAAAGCTGTCGACTATGTCAGGTCGGCAGGTGACCCGCTGCGCACGATGGTTGACGAGTTCAGGACTAAGTTCTGTCTGCGATGTCTACGACCGTCACAGTATGACGCACGAAGGGGTTCTCCCACCACACCATATCAAGTTTGCGGGCACGCACCACAGCATCCTGCAGTTTCCGGCGAGTAATCGCTAGTAGCTTCGCTTTAATGATACTGCGTTCAGTCTGCACTTCCGTGGAAGGTGGCTGGCCATCAAGGTCACTGAAAGCGATGAAATAGAAGTCTGTAGTGGGCCTGTGCCAAGTGGCCACCTCCCGGCTGTAAGTGATGAAGGTGTGACGGAGTCTCGATTTCGCACGTTCCAGTGACTAGTCCGTCACTGATGCGTAGGGTCGGAGAAACAGTTCACACCTTGTCCACGTCTCAGTGATACGTTGCCAACAATTAAGATCCTGCAGATGCTGAGTGTTAAGTTTCGACAGCGCGTGACTCCTCCAAACATCGTGCTTGCGAAGGAGTAATGTACATATGTGCGTGCAGTGATTGGAGAACACCAAAGGCCAACGCTCTACATCGAGCACCTCATCAACCAGCCTACAGAGAACATAAATGCGGTCCACCCAGCTTGCAGAATGACTCGTGCGAAACGCGAATCCCGGGTCTTCCGTGCCCAATACCTCAGAGGTGTGCAGTAAGGCTAATTCGTGAACAATGACATGACGCTCTTGGCACGTTGTAAAATTCTAGTATGGATCTTTCCGGCTGAGTACTCAGTTACAGTCCTCTCCAAAGAGAAGATGCTCATGTCACCGTAGGAACAGTTGGGAAATCTATTCCGCATAAACTCGGACTTTTTCAGGCCGATGATCAGTAACAGAAGGCGCACAGACACTAATGACGCCAGCTGTTGTGGCCGAGCGGTTCTAGGCGCTTCAGTCCGGAACTGCGCTGCTGCTACGGTCGCAGGTTCGAATTCTGCCTCGGGCATCGATGTGTGTGATGTCCTTAGGCTAGATAGGTTTAAGTAGGTCTAAGAATAGGGGTCTGATGACCTCAGATGTTAAGTCCCATAGTGCTTAGATCCATTTGAACCATTTGAACACTAATGACTTACGGGGGGTGAATCGTAAACTCCATACGCTTCGCAGACGGGAGATACAATATGCCGTCATTGATGATGTCTTCGCGTACGCACACCGTCAGCCCAAGGCCTGGGCGATAGCCATGAGAGGCATATACGGCCTATCCTGCTATCCGAAGTAGCGCTGCTAAATGCACCTCCTGCAACAGTGTAATGGCCAGTTCTGAAGACCGAATCATTTCTTCCAAGAGATGGACGCCATTGACATTCAGTAAAGCGATACGATAAGCGTGGAGTTGAGCCCCACCGGGGTGGTGGGTTACAGATTGTTGCTGCGAAGTCGCTAGCGGACCCGGCGACAGCCAGATTGGCTGGTATCGTTCCTTCTTCGGTAGGGACTTCAGAGGCAGAAACATTCAGTTCCGCCGATGCGAGTTCTACAGAGGGCCGCCGTTCCACAGACGCTCCGACAACGCCATCGTCCACGGTCTCAGACGTTGAAACGTTGGTTTGCTCAACAGATAATGTATGATCTGGACAGGAAGAAGAGTCTTGTTCTGACGTCGTACGGCTCCTATTTTGCGTAGTTGATTGGAGTGTAGCGTACGAAATCGTCCTTCCGTGTCTGAAGACAAGAGGACCAGGCAGAAAAGATGCCGTCAGGACAGCTAGAGAGTAGACCAAGGCGTCATGTTCGTCATCAGCGTCGACCACGGGCGCAGCCAAGCCAGCCACCGGAACTGTGGACACTACTGAATCCACATCGTCAGTCACTTCGTTCATAACAGGTACAGGAAGGATCGGAAGACTAACCATCAGCCGTACACGTTATTCCGAGAGCCACCCAGTGGCCGGGGCCGGCTTAGCACCGCCGCGTATGTGATCGGAAGTATCGTAGACGACGAGGGAAGTACCACTCCTCTAGTTGGTAGCCGTTTTATTCTTCGATGCAGACATTCAGATCTGATGTGGCCCTTTTTTGCTCACCCAGAAGAAGTACTCTGCTGTCCATCGTATATGATTACGGCTGGATATTCTTTGATGGTCAGATAAGAACCAACATTGCTGCGCAGATGAGTTGAGATCTGACGCTCCCAGTTAATAACAGGATATGTGCGGAACTGGCGCCAGCGTTCTGCCTTATGATCATGTACAACTCCGTATGGCCGAAAAGCCACCATGACGTCCTCTGCAGGTACTTTGAACGGTAGCTCGAACACTTGATTTGTCCTAGTTCCGAATCGATCATCTTCGACTTTGGCCACGTCGGCGTTACCGTCAGCGCGACGGAAATCGGAGTCCCTATTTGATCGCTTTTAAAACGCGCTCCCACTCAGTGTCATTGCTCATTTTAACGTAAGCGGTGTCACGGAGAATCGACAGATGAATACTGGATTTTCGCCTCCTCATGGAGAAAACTTCCTCATCGAAGGCTTTCGGTAGTGCATATTCCGGACAAAAGTTGAAGATTAATGTCAATTTTGTGAACTTATTTGCCACGATCCCAGTGCGCGAAGCCAGCGCACAGTCATAATGTAAGCAAACACGGGATTACATGCTCCATACCTAAAGCCAGACATACTTACTAGGCAGCAGCGCTAGTCACTGCGCTACCGGACACAATCTTCATAGCAATGGCGCGTACTGTCTCGGCACTCTTCTGGGCCGATGCTCACTCCACTTAACGCCACCTATCCGCAGTTCCCGTCAATGTCCTCAATGCTCGCTACTTGCATATTCTCTCAGGAGGGCGGGCGTAATTGGGCTTTGGCACTGAAGGTGCTGGAATCATTGTTCAATGAGGCGAATCAATTGTATGAATAGTGGCGTGTGTTCTATCGGACATGTGACGGTGACGTAAAGTTCCTGATCGTCTCACTTTTCACGGATGTCCTGGTTTAAATGCCAAACCTCCCCGCAGTGTCTCACGAAGTGAGGCATGTGACACTGTTGATGGAGAGCCGTCCTTCGGATGGGGGCGTTAAGCTTGGCGTCCCCCATGGTGCAATTCGCGAGGAATAAGCTATATGCCGGAACCGGGTTTTAGTTCTCCCTTCTATCATCAACACACACACACACACACACACACACACACACACACACACACACACGCATGAAGTACTACAAATAATGCAATGGAACATCCTGTAAATAAATCGAGAACAAAAGCCTCATGTTACAACGTGACGTTATCGTTCATCGTCGACCATTTCCGGGTGAAAGAAAAATATTCACCAGCTTTAAAAAAAAACTAGAAATATTAACCATGGATAATTCGTTTGCGGATGATCGAGACTTTACTGTATCTGTTATTTTGTTCTGATTATCATTGGGTTAGCTATACGGCCTTATGTGGTCACCAGCCGCTAGATGGCACCTTTGCCTTTGCTAGGTAGGCGTTATCTCATCAGTCCGCTTTGCAATGCAGAAGTGGCTGCGCCACTCTCTGTTTTCACCATAGAAGGACAGCACTGTGCCACCTGTCCTTGGTGTCTGAAGGAGTACCAGGAGCAGCAATTCATAGAGAACATTCAGCACTAAACGAGACAATGATTTGTGACAGCGAAGTGGTTACCAGGGTATTGAACGGTTAAAAAGTGGTCGAACGAGATTACAGGATGAGGAAAGAGCAAGACGTTGAGCTACAGCCACAACCGATGCCAATGTTCAACAAATCTGCGCCTTTGATTAATAGAAAAGTGATTGTTGATGATATGCCAAACGACATACGGATTAGTCCTATCAAAGAGGCTTTAAAAGACTGTCACTCCAGTTCTGATCAACGGGTGACGGAAGCGATGCAAATGTAGCCTGCTGCGCAATCAAAAATTTTATTAATCTTTATTTTCAGATGTATGAGAAGAAACTTGTGCGTTGAGGGACCAAGTGTAGGGGTGGCCGAGCGGTTGTAGGTGTTACAGTCGGAAACAGCGCGGCAGGTTCGAATCCTGCCTCGGGCATGGATGTGTGAAATGTCCTTAGGTTAGTTAGGTTTAAGTAGTTCTAAGTTCTGTGGGACTGATGACCTCAGAAGCTAAGGCCCATAGTGCTCAGAGGCATTTGAACCATTTGACCAAGTGTACCTGGGACGTTCCCTCCATGAGGAGGTGAAAATACTATCATCGGAACTACTGGGAAGACGTGGCGCCTTAAATCGTTCCTGTATGGAGTCTGTGTTAAGGAGAATGACTCAAGCGTGCACAGTGACAGATGGTCGGAAGCGGTTTCAGTCGAATACATAGTTCTAATTTTCATCCACCATCCATCCAGCGGTAGAGACATTCAAAAAGCAGGTCAAGAGAATGGTTTTGTGAGTTGTTCTGTTTATTCAAATGGTTCAAATGGCTCTGAGCACCATTGGACTTAACATCTGAGGTCATCAGTCCCATAGAACTTAGAACTACTTAAACCTAAGTAACCTAAGGATAACACACACATCCATGCCCGAGGCAGGGTTCGAACCTGCGACCGTAACGGTCGCGCAGTTCCAGACTGTAGCGCCTAGAACAACTCGGCCACACCGGCCAGCGGAAATGTGTTATTTGTTGATTAGTTAGTCACCAAAAGCGCGTACTAAAGCGGGAGAATAATGATTTTCTACTTGTCTTAAAGAAAACTGACCAATCAGAGCGGAGTATTCTTCCCGCGTCTTTTCTCTTGGAGATATAGAATGCTTACAGCAGTCTAAAGGAGTCGGAGCCCAGCCTTTGAATGGTACTGTCGTGTTTGGTATGGGCTCCGTAGGAAGCTATAATTGGCCAGTTTTAGGTGTGCTACATGGTCCAAAAGTGTTTTAAAGTGAACTCATATTTATTCCGGTGTGTTTCTTAGAAAGTATGTATATTTTAAGTAATCTTGTGTATGAGAAAAGACAGTAATTCCTGGTAGCATATTTAGCAGATCGGTGACTAATGACTTGAGTGCATTAGACACCGATAAACTTAATAGTATGCGAGCAATTTTATTTAAGAACAATCCGTGCTTAGTATCTGTTCAGATTTCGGGAAATTGAACTACCATTCGAAGCACCTGCAGAGGACGTCATAGCTGCTTCTCGGCCGTTCGGCGCTGTACATGATCATAAGGCAGAACACTGAGCCCAGTTCCGCACATACCCTGTTCTTAAATGGTTGCGTCAGATCACAAGTGACCTGCGCAGCCATCTTCCGCCTCATCTGACCATCAGTGGATATCGGGCCGTAATCATGTGCGACGGAAAGCGGCGTACTTGTTCCGGGTGTGGAAAAGAGGCCCACATCAGATCTGAATGCCTGCAGCGACGGATAACGCAGCTACCGACTGGTGAAGTAGTACTACCTTCCTCGTGTACGATACTTCCGATCACATGAACAGCTCATGGTTATGGTTCCGATCCTTCCTGAACCGGTTGTGGACGAACTGACTTATGATGTGACTTCAGCGATGTCCTCAATTCCGGTGGTCGCTCCGGCTGCGCCCGTGGTCGACGTTGATGTCGAACGTGACTCCTTGGTCGACTCTCTGGTTGTCCTGACCGCGGCTTTTCGACCTGTCCGGCGCGACTCTCTTCCGTCTTCTGACACGGAAGGACGATCACGTAAACAACACTACCCTAAACGACGCAAAAGCAGGCACCGTACGACGTCAGAACGAGACTCTTCACCCTGTCCAGAGAGCACACTACCTGTTGAAGGAACCAACGTTTCGGCTTCTGAGACCGTGGCTAGGGCGTTGTCAGAGCGTCTGTGGAATGGTGTCCCTCTGTGGCTCTCGCATCGACGGAACGGAATGTTCCCGTCCCTGAAGTCCCTAACGAAGCAGGAATGATACCAGCCGATTTGGTGGTGTCGGCAGGCCTACAACACATGGATACCACGGTAATGTAGTAACCGCTGGCATAAAGCAATGATTTTCAAGAACCAGCAGATCCTGTACAGGAGTCTCCGCCGTTGGGGGGGGGGGGGGGGGGGGGGAAGGCAACCTACTGATATAAACTTCTGCGCCATACGAGGTGATTATGTTGATACATGACATCAATAAAATTTTCGTCCTTTTATTATAATAAGTTATAAAAACTAATTATGATGCTTATTGACTTACCCTCGCATACAGTCTCTTAAAAAAGTCGAGGGAGTTGCTACGAAAGTTAAATCCATCATGTACACTGTTAATGGTGTGGTGTGTAGAAAATATTTTCCCAAATTAACTGGCTTATTCATGAAACAATGCATGAAATATTATGAACGCTGGAAGAGTATTGCAGAGATTACCTCAAAGGACGAAGATGCTGTTCAGTAAATGACTGAGAATGATGGACCGGAAGGACGAAAAGCAGTATCACTGGACTTTTAGAAGAGCTGAAAGGATACCAGTTCAATGAAATTGAAGAGAGGGTTGGAAGTATGCGCTGCTCGATGCCTCCAGAGGTCTGGAGAGCTGAAAGCAAGCTAAAGAGGGATGTTTTGGAGGAAACTACTCTTCCATTTATTCACGTAAACGAATAGAAAAAGAATATTATTATTTTTAAATACGTCGTCGACGCCGAGGTCATTGATAAGGAGCGCAAACTGGGAGTGGGGAAGTGTGAGGCAGAAATTGGCTGTGCTCTTTAGTGAAGTACTACGCCGGTAACTGTCATAAGTGATATGGGAAAATATGGACCACTTACATCTGGATTGTAGGACAGAAACCGGAAACTGGTTCTGCCCAAATGGGAGCACATTGTGTTAATCATTGCGCCATTCAAATGGTTCAAATGGCTCTGAGCACTATGGGACTACCGAGCGAGGTGGCGCAGTGGTTAGCATACTGGACTCGCATTCGGGAGGACAACGGTTCAATCCCGTCTCCGGCCGTCCTGATTCAGGTTTTCCGTGATTTCCCTAAATCGTTTCAGGCAAATGCCGGGATGGTTCCTTTGAAAGGGCACGGCCGATTTCCTTCCCAATCCTTCCCTCACCCGAGCTTGCGCTCCGTCTCTAATGACCTCGTTGTCGACGGGACGTTAAACACTAACCACCACCACCACTATGGGACTCAACTGCTGAGGTCATCAGTCCCCTAGAACTTAGAACTACTTAAACCTAACTAACCTAAGGACATCACACACATCCATGCCCGAGCAGGTTTCGAACCCTCGACCGTAGCGGTCGCGCGGTTCCAGACTGAAGCGTCTCGAACCGCTCGGCCACCGCGGCCGGCCGTATTTTTCTACAGTCGGCCTTACGAGAGAAAGGTGATACTCTGCGACTGCCAATTTTCGCCCGGTTACGGACCGGTGGAGAGCATAAGCATTTAGAATGCACAAATCTACATCTACATCTATATCTACAACTATATCTACATTTACACTCCGCAAGAACCGCTTGGCCACTGCGGCCGGCCTGCGCCATTCCGCAGTACCCTAATGGAAGAGTGTTTTAAAAGCGTCTTCATAGAAGAGATGGAGAGAGAATTTGAAGCAAAACCATGCTATCAAATATTAGATGATGACGTCGTAGGAGAATCTGTCAAACAATTTTCTCCCGATCAAGTCAGGCACAGGCACTGTAAAGTCCGCGCTCGGGAACTAGCATTCTACGATAGTTTTGTGGAAACATTTCTACATCTACATCGGCATCTTCAACTATACGACTACACTGCAGTTCACACTGAAATGCTTGGCATAAGGAACGGTTTATAGAGCAACTAAATTAGTTATTTACTACACAGTTAGTTTATGTAAAACCATTTATACCTGAAATTTAGTATACCTCAGGTATATTTACAAGGAATTGTATATGTCATAGCTACCAAGAGCACACTGATCACTTTGGAGCTCTGTAGACAGTGTAGAACTTGAATCGGGCAGTCGTGTGGTGCTAAACCGCTGGCGTCACTCATAACACGGAGGTGGTGTGTATGTCCAAGATTGTGCGAAATCAGCGCAGCAAAATGAGTAGACTTACAGACACCACAAAATGGCATCAGGATCTAACATTTTTGTCTATACACATGATCAGACCGGGAATTTAGACATCCAAATTGTCAGCGCGGAGTTGCCACCGTGTCTACAAGGAATGATTTACCATTGGCAGCCATATATCACGGCACAAGAGCGGTGATCGTAAAAGGGTTCTAACCGACAGGAACTGAAGGCGAGCGTCACTCCTTCTTGGAGAGAATCAGTTTCAAACAAGAAAGAAATTTCTGCTGTCAGTTAATGTATCTCCTTTCCAATCGGTTTCCTAATGAATATTAACAAGAGAGCTTTGTGCTACGGACTTGTGGAGTTGGTTACCTCGAAAAAATACCATTGCTCACAGCAGCACATACCCAAGGGATACACTCTGAGTTTAATCGGCTGTGAAGCTGTCGGAGAGTGGAGCAAAATAAGAGACGCATTTTCTATACTTGCCCACACAGAAATTAAGGGGGTGAAACATCCCTTGAAAAATCAAAGTGCATTCGGCATTCTTTTGACCCAAGCAATTGTGCGCCTTCTAGATATTATTTAGATTTACAATTACGTTACAACAATAATGTTCAAACAATTTCAAATATAACATAATTAAATAAGAAAGAGCTACAACTTGAAAACAAGAAAATACACAAAATGTAAAAAGAAAATACAAAAACGCACAAGATACATTATGCTTCACAAAATTAAAAGAAATATGCAGGGTGACAAATATCGAACTGTATGAAAAGAAAACGTGAATTAGTTACAAACTATGGTGTGCACACACTTTATTTAACATGTAAACGTCACTGCAGATATTCAGATTTAGGTTATGAAGGTTATGACATGTTCGATATGCCTGTCATCATTCGCGATGATGTGGCGCAGACGGATAGGGAAATTTAACATGACCCGCTCAAGTGTCGGAACATCGATTCTGTCGATGGTCTTCTGAATGGCTATTTTAAGCACAGCAATGGTTTTCGGGTTATTATTGTACGTATTATCTTTAATATAGCTCCACAAAATGGAGTTGCATGTGTTCAGAACCGGAGAATATGGCGGCCAATCGAGGCCTTTGCCAGTGGCCTCTGAGAGCCCCAGCTCCAGAATGCGGATCCCTGTTACGCTGGGGTCGAGCTCCGGCTTGCATAAACCACATTTTGTCGAAATCAGGGTCACTTAGGGTAATGGGGATGAAATCATCTTCCAAAAGTTTCACGTGCCATTCGGTACTCACAGTACCATCAAGGAATATCGCACCGATTATTCCGTGGCTGGACATTGCCCACCACACAGTCACCCACTGAGGGTGAAGAGACTTCTCGATCGCGAAATGCGGACTCTCGCTCCTCCAAATGCTTCACTTTTGCTTATTGACGAACACATTCTAATTAAAATGGGATTCGCCGCTAGCCAAACCATATTCACATCGCACGGGAAAGCGGTCTGCGTGGCGCCACCCGGGGAAGGTGTGTTGCCTTCCGAAACTGGGTTAAAACCGCCAGGAGACCCTCTGATTCCCGGAAACCTTCAGGAAGTCTGAAGTACTCTGTGGCTCAGAGGAACCTGAGTGGGGCGGGGACCGTAATGTCCTATCCCGTGGCCTTTACGTGGCCCCGGCGCTCAGTAACCCCCGCAGATGGGGTGAAGCTAACACGGGAAGGGCCGTCTATGCATGACGTTAAAAGGCTAGCCCTTAAATGGGTGCAATCCTCACTGAACCGCACTGGCCCACCGTGAATTATCAAAAGCGGTGGGTGAGACATGGTCGGCCATGATCCCCCAGTACGTGTGGAGGCCCTCCGGGGAACGTAACTCGGGTTTGAGTGCCGCGCCGTCTCGATGATGTCAAACTCCACAACATAAGACCCGGGCCATACCATCATTTATATCACATCATCATTCTCATAACATCTCCGAGCTGTGGAACGGTGAGGGTTGTCGTTGTGTCAAGGCAGGACGTTAAACTCCCGTCAAGGTAGGATGTTAAACTCCCCCAACCCGAGGCGAAAGCGAAGGGTGCGTGGCACAGGGGGAGCTGTGTCTGAGGGACCAACCATCAGTCCCTCCCAATTCGCAGGGCACAAGACCAGCTGGTGCTCTGCATGCCGGCGACCTCGTTTGTCGGCGTGGGATCGCGGCGCAAGTCGGCAAGGGTGCTTCGCCGCGCCCCTGGGTAACCGGGGCGTGTTCTGCCAAACCCAGGAGGTGGTGACATCGCCTGGGCTAGGTTAGATGGGCCCAGACCGCCGAACGACTGGGGAACCGACCCACCACCTGAGTAGGAGTGGGTCCTTGGCCTTCAGGTGGAAACTTGGGCTAGTAGGCGGCGAAGGGCGAGGGGTGCATCCGCCTCTCCGGAGTGCGGGGTGCACTTGCCGAGGAGCGTCTTGTGAAATCGTCGACGACGAGGCCTTCGACGGGGACCAGTGCGCTGGCAACGGCGCGTTGAACCCTGCAGCTCTGGAGTGCCCTTGACCTAGGGGCGAGGTCGGTGGGCGAGCTGCAACAGTCCCCCCCCCCATGCCAGAGGAGCCGGTCCGGGGTAAGAGACGGGCTCCCAACTTTCTTTCACTCGTCGACAATATGGCTGAACAAGGGACGAGTGACTCGAGTGCGTTATCGAGGGCGAGTATGTCCGCTGTCCCTACCTCACAGGAGGAAGTGGGACGCGATGATGAAAACGTATACGAAAGACACTGTCGAATTAGTCAGATCCTTGACTCTAGTGTTAAAAATGGAAAAATCAGCCAGGCTGCGGTCCTGGCAATAAAAAACGAGCTTGCTGCCTGGGCCATTGCACATGCAAAGCTCGAGGGGCGGCTCGAAGAGTTAGAGAAAGAGAACGCCAGACTCAGACAACAACCGACCAAGACATGGGCTGGAGTGGTGGCGCAAACCGCCACGAAGGCCCAAACAACCAAGGAAACGATTGCCAAGGTTTCAAAGAAACCAGACACGGCAGTCTTTTTAAAACCACTACCTGGACAGACAATCAAAAAAGTCCAAGAGATATTCACCACCACTATTGACCCGGCAAGAGATAAAATTAAGGTCAACAAAGTGAAAGCTACTAAAAATGTGGTAATCGTGGATCTTGCCACAGAGGAGGACAGAGATAAGATACTAAATAATGCCAAATTAAAGAAGGCCATTAAATGTGAACCGATTAAGAAGAGAAATCCACTAGTTATTCTATATGATGTGCCGGTAGCCTTGACCGAAAGTGACATATATGAAACCCTGTACAACCAGAACTTTGACGACTGTGAGTGGGAAACTTTCAAAAATGAATTTAAGCTGCGTTTTAAAACCGGGCCTCGGGAGCGAGATGTTGTCCATCACGTCGCTGAGGTTTCCGGTAAAATGTGGCGCAAACTTACCGCTATGGGCAAGGTATACATAGGATTCCACGCAATTAACGTCAGAGACTATTTAGTAGTTCCCCGATGCCATAATTGCGGCGATCTGGACCATGTCCACAAGCATTGTGAAAGGAAGCCGGCCTGCTCCAGGTGTGGGGCAGAAGACCACACAAGGAAAAACTGTACCAAAAATGTAACCTGCATACCTTGCATAAAAAGAGGCAGGAAACCATGTAACACTACTGGAAGGAACTGCCCAACGTACAGGATGTTGGAACAAAGGTTAATTTCCCGAATTGATTATGGCTGAGGCCATAAATGAACTCAGGAAGCCTAAGAGGAAATCCCCAAGCAAGAGGCTGAGGGACGCTCTGAGAGCAAGCAAATTTAAACAGTTTCTACAAAAGATTACGCAACCAAGATCTATGGTTATAATAATGAAAGATGTATGTATACAAACAGATCCGAGTGAAGAAGAAACTCCCTCTCCTCTCTGCTGGGGACCTGGGTCGAACCAAGAACCTTCTCGGCCACGAAGGCATCCTGTACCTGGGAGTTCACTTCCAGATAGCAAAAAATCGGCAAACACCGAAAAAATCCAGTACAATGAAGTGACAAGCACAAATTCATCCCCTGACTCATCAACCCTGAGAGGAATAGGAATAGATCCCCAACGAATATACCCCAACCTGGAGCATGCACTGCAACTCTCCAGATTGGAGGAGCCGGCAATCCTCACTACGGCACTACGACATGTGGCACGTGTCGGCCACGAATATGGCAGAGATGTCACCTTTCCAGTAATGGAGGCTGTGGACAGAATCCATCTGAAGACAATGAATCTCCCCACCGACTTCGGAGCCCTGCGAGATCTAGTCAAAAAGGTTTTTGAAAGACGCAATGAAAAATTCGACATAGAGGAACTATATCATCAAGCGGTAATAACCAATAGCAGAATAGCTCACGACTGGTCCAAAAACTGGCCAGAATCCCACATACACACCTACTTCCCACGTGAACCAACTAAACGTGGGTCAGATAAACGCACATAACAGTAAACTAGTCTTGCAGGAACTTCGGAGGGTGGTGGAGGAGAAGAGTCTAGATGTACTCTGCTTACAGGAACCGTACTCTCAAGCGGGACGGATCCCATACATGGCCGCCAATTGGCAAGTAATATACACTGGAGCAGAACCAAAAGCTGCAATAGTGATTACTGACAGATCCATCAGGGCCACGGTCCTCGCGCAGTTCTCAAGCGAACACTGCAGTGTCGTGGAACTGCAAACATCGACAGGAGTGATCTACATCTCGAACATATATTTCCAATATGGGCGAGAGATAGATGAGTTCTTGGAGATACTCACACTGGTTACCACGGCACTGCGGGGACGCAAGATGATAGTCACTGCAGACATAAACGCAAAGTCCCCCCTTTGGTTCAGTGGCGCTCACGATGAACGTGGGCTAAAGGCTGAAGAAACGATAATGGCATTACAACTGGTGGTTGCAAACCAACAAGGGAACCCACCCACCTATACAGGCGGAGGGGGAGTCGGCACAAATATAGATGTTACGTTGGTAACACCGAACATCACAAAAATCAAGAACTGGAAAGTGTGGGACAGAGCAACCACCAGTGACCATAACCTGATTTCTTTCAATATTGGGGAAAGGGAGTGTCACTGGGACATGGGGTGGGAGCTGCAGTTCAATTATAACAAAGCCAACTGGGACCGTCTCGCGGAGGAGTGCAACATCCCGACATTGCTGGAGGATGATGAAAACGTGGACGAGTACGCCGAAGAACTGGTACAAACGATCACCAGGGCGGTGCGAGCCGCTGTACCAACCAGGAGGAGAGCCGTTGCGGCCACCCCCACACCATGGTCGGCTGAACTAGAACAGATGCGCCAGGCTGTAAGGAGGGCAAGGAGGTACTACCAGCGGAGTGTCGTCTGGAGAGAAAAACAAAGATGGTTACAGATCTACAGAGAGTGTAAGGACCAATTTCAACAGGAGCTCAGGGCAGTCAGACTCAGAAGTTGGGAAAAATATGTGAAAAGCCAATTGGCTACAGATCCCTGGGGAGTCCCATATAAATTAGTACGTGAGAAAATAAGATCAGCTATGGTGCTATCCACCGTCAGGGACGGGGACCGGATGACGGGCACGTGGCAGGAAACTGCCGAGGCCCTCCTTCGGGTCCTGTTACCTGACGATGTGGAGGAAAATGAGACAGAGTAACAGAGAAGAATAAGAAGAGAAGACCAAAGGGACTATAACAACAACATAAGAACTTACCCCTTCTCTGAAGAGGAAGTCGCTGCCCAGATAAAGGCCCTTAAAAAGGGAAAAGCTCCTGGCCCGGACGGCATTACTGCGGAAGTGGTGCAATTCCTTGCCCCCCAGCTCGTAGCTCCTCTCACTAAGTTATACAACGAGTGCTTACAACTCGGGAAATTCCCAGCAATCTGGAAGAAAGCGAAAATAATCATAATAAAAAAGGGTCCAGACAAAGATCCTACAGAAATCAAATCTTATAGACCCATCTGCTTGCTAGATGTACTGGGCAAACTTTTTGAGAGGCTACTGGCACACAGACTGACAGCACACCGCATGCTGTGTGGGATGAGCGACAGACAATTCGGTTTTCGGTCCGGGTATTCTGCGTCTGACGCAATCGCCCTGGCTGCCGAGGTCTGTGGCTCTGCCCCGCACAAGTATGTCGTCGGCATCATGGTAGACATCAGTGGCGCCTTCGACAACCTGTGGTGACCCTCACTCTTTTCCCGCCTGCGGGAGAAGAACTGTCCAGGACTACTATACGGCTGTCTGAGGAGCTATTGTGTAGACAGGGAGGTCTGGCTATCGGCCCCTAGCGGCACGGTTAGGAAGATTGTGACCAAAGGATGTCCTCAGGGCTCTGTCCTGGGACCTCTTTTTTGGGACATCAATATGGAGCCGTTACATGAAGATCTAAAGAACTGTGACGATGTGCTAGAGGTCATAGCATACGCAGACGACCTCCTCTTGCTGGTCGGCGGCAGAAGCCGTGAGGATTTAGAACCGAAAGTGGAAAGAGCAGTAACTGTACTTACATCATGATGCCACAAAAGCAAAATGACAATAGCGCCCAACAAATCGACATACTTGCTTCTCAAAGGCCAATTGGTCAGAAATCCCACGGTAAGAATCAACGGCACGCCAGTTCTTCGGCGCCGTGAGGCCCGATACCTGGGTGTAATCATCGACGAGAGGTGGAGCTTTGCATCGCATATTGATACCGTATCCCAAAAGTCACTGGTTCTTTTAAATAACCTTATTGGAATTGGACATAAGAGGTTTCACCTTCCACCCAACCTAATAAAACTATACCATAATAGTATTCTGACCTCCATAGTAGGATACGGATCAGGAGTCTGCGCACACAGACTCACGAGGGTCATGCCTGCCATGGCCGTAAGAAGAGTGCAGCGGAATATGCTTTTACGTCCAGCAGGGGCTTACAGGACTACACCAGGAGGAGCTTTGTTAGTACTAATGGGGATTTGTCCACTAGACATAAAAATCCGGGAACAAGCCGCCTGGTACTGGGCGAAAAAGGAAAATAGGGATAAAATCAGGGAAATTCTTGGGGTCTACACGGGGGACAAGTATGCTATCAAAAAGAGAGGAATTGAACTATGGCAACTTCAATGGAGTAGTGAGGACACGGGACGCAGAACTTACGAATTGCTACCAGATATAGAGGAAAGGTTAAAACTTACATTTTTCACACCCTCAAGAGGAATGCTGCACTTTCTTACTGGACATGGACCATATCCAACATATTTATGTCGGTTTGGGAAGCAGGCTACACCAGCGTGCGACTGTGGTGCAGTGCAAGGTACCCCAGAACATGTGGTGTATGAGTGCCACCTCTTCGATGATGTAGCCCATGATCTACGACAGCAGCTACCGAACAACGACACGCATCACATATTAAGGCACGAAAACACCTTTCACATTCTAAACACTCTCACTGAGGCAATATCCAAGAAAGTCATTAAGAACTTTCTAAGGGACAACCACCAATAAGGACAAAAACTTTCACCGACTAAGACTCCGTGCACCCTTCCTGTACCGCCAAGTGGGGACCTGGCCAGCCGTAATACGGCTGGAATCCGCCTTACTTTGGACTAGGAGGGAGGTGGGCACAAAACACCGGATTTGACCGCACACCAATTGTGACATGTAGTTAGATTAGATTAGATGAAGAAGATAGGATAATACCTAGTGTAGACTGCAGCGATACTAAGTTAAAGGCCAGCCCAGTGCTAGGGGCACACCCACTGGGATTAGCTCAGTGGGTCGGGCCAACACCAGTAGGTTTATAGTAGCACTGGCACACCTGTAACGCTGCAGGTAGAATGTAGATTCTTAGATTAAGTAGCTTAGAATCCCATAGAGGTAAGACTAGAGCATAACAAATAGAAGTACCTGTAGTGTAGAACATAAGCTGCATTAACTGTATCACTAGTAAGACCCACTAATGTAGTTAGGTAGTGGGTTACATATGTATAATGTAATGAATGTTGAATAAAGAAAAATTAAAAAAAAACCATATTCACATCAAAGTCCTTTCGTCAATTACGTAAACAACAGTGTTCGCGAAACACAACCACTGTTCCATGGCTCTGTGGGTTACTGGCTGATGGGTTCGAATTTTGTATGGCAATTGATGTAGGTCTTCAACAACAATTTGTTTCCGTGCGCTCCCGTTGATTCCCACTTGTTGCAGCTCGTCTGATCGATTCCTGGGGCTGGTTTGAAACACAGCGCGAGTCTTCTCGATAATTTCAGAGGTTTTCACTCTTTCTGTCCTTGCCAGCGCAGTCATCACGAACACTACCCGTTCTCTCAAACGTGCGAATAAAATTCTTGATTTTTAGCATACTTGGATCGCTTTCTGTCATTTTGAACTCGGTCCCAAACTTCCTTTGAGCCGCAGTTGGGCTATTACTGCTCGGATAGTAGGCCTTCACCAGCTTTATACGCGCAGGCACGCTGTGCCGTGACATTTTCACTTGGAAATGACCAACAATAACAAGATGCGTGCGCATGCGCTTACTAATTCCCCATCATTTCCCACGGCCAACCGTGAAGTTTGAACGTCCTAATGCAAACCGTTCAGAAGTTATGACGATTTTATTCCATATAGTTCAATAATTTTCACCCTATACGTAAGTATGGGATATAAATTTAGAATTTAGTTAACGGGGAAAGACTTATTAAACACCCCAACGCGACAATTGGCACTGAAGTAGACACACATCGAGCTCGCTCACTGCGGTATAGGGATATTTGAAGCCTCTTTCTGACAAATGCGTCTTCGGAAGATTACTTCACCATATTTGATTGAACTGGGTACTAACGATGCTATACATTTTGCTGTTAGTCAAAAGCCGAAATGAAAGAAAAAATATTTAGAGATAGGCGATTTCGAAAAAAATACTTTGCTGGAAAATCTGCGCTCACTATTATAACGTACAGTCTTAGACATAAAAACTAACCGCCGGCCAGCCGCCACAGGGACTAAGTCCGAGTCGTTTTCTTAATGTGGCCAATAAAACCGACCGCCTCTGACAATGCTAAGTCGAGCCATCTGCAAAATCTGGCAACGCTGTAAGATGCGGAAGTGTCAGGAGAAAGTTTCTGTACTTATGAGATATTGTGGGGTTCGTTAGCCAGTGTTCTAGTGCAGTGTCGCCTTGCGCATCGAGCGAACAGGTCGTAGATAACTTCCGCCTGTGCCGCAGCACCGCTTTTGTAGAAGCTACTCGGTCTTGGTGTATCGGCCGAAGTCACATCGTAGTTGCGTAGCGAACTTCGTTGTCGTTTTTCTCTTGGCGGTGGTGTTTTTTGCCCGCGCCATGGTGTCTGTCGAGTCTCCTAAGTCTGTTCCTCGTCGAGCTACTGTTCGTTTCAGTTTTGACAAGTGTACGCGTCGTGTTCAGTCTGGCTCTTTAAAAATTCACGATTGGTTGGCTAATGTTATCAGTGTTACACCTGACCAGGTAGATACTGCTTACTCTGATTCTGATTTGTATGCATTCTTTGTGGGGTTTTATGATCCAGTTCAAGTAGTACGGCTTCTCTGTCCGGTTGGTTCTAAAGTGTTGTTACTTACTTACTTTCCGTGTCCGGAATTAGACTTCAGAGTTCCAAAAATCAGCAGCCAATATGGCCTTGTCATTTGCCTCCCATAAGTCACTCATTGTGCAGGGCTGGTCTAAATATGGACATATAAGCTGGTGTTGAGGATCCTGGACAGAACCACACAGACAAAGAGTGTCCACATTCTCTCTTAGGAAACCCCACTGCTTCAGGTTTGTCTTGCACTTTGGCACTTCTACCCTCATACAGTTTAGGGTTCTCCAGACTGTGCATGGTCGGTCTCCACCAGGCGCCAGTTCTTCTTTTACATCTTTATGGGGGTTTCTTAGGTCGATTTCCCACCTTTCCAAACTATTCTCTGCAGCCGACCCTTCCAGGTCTCGGGAACGTGTCAGGAAACTCTTCCTCGTCGGTCAGGAGGCTGGTGGCCATATAAAGGGTGACGCATGTCCTTCTCTTGCTTGGTTTCTTCGGCTTCGTCAGCGATGTCACGTCGTATGTTGGGCGGTGCGATCCCCATGATTAAGTACATCTTGTGCATTGGGGTTGGCCACAAGCATCCGGTAACAATCTGTGCCATTTCATTCACCGCGACATCAACTTTTATCGCGTGTGTTGATGCAGACCATACTGGAGCGGCGTATTCCGCGGCTGACACACTGAGCGCAAGGGCTAAAGTTCTCAGGATTTTTGGGTTTGCACCCTAGGATCCGCTGGTTAGTTTCCTGATGATGTTGTTTCTAGTTGAGACTTTTTCCCTTGTGGCATTACAATGATGTTTATAGGTCAGTGTGCGATCCAACGTGACACGAAGATATTTGGGCGTTTTACAATGCTCGAGACGTTCACCTCTCCATATTATATTTAATTCAGTATTTGCCTCCCTGTTCTTTAAATGGAATGCACAGACCCGCGTCTTGGAAGGGTTCGGCCTTAGGTGGTTTGCCTCATAATACTGGGAGATAGCTCTCAAGGTACTGGTTAATTTCTTCTCTACATCCATAAAATTGTTACCTTGGGCTGCAACTGCAGTGTCACCGGCATACATAAATTGGCGCGTGATGTTTGGCACTGGTTGGTCGTTGCATATACACTCCTGGAAATTGAAATAAGAACACCGTGAATTCATTGTCCCAGGAAGGGGAAACTTTATTGACACATTCCTGGGGTCAGATACATCACATGATCACACTGACAGAGCCACAGGCACATAGACACAGGCAACAGAGCATGCACAATGTCGGCACTAGTACAGTGCATATCCACCTTTCGCAGCAATGCAGGCTGCTATTCCCCCATGGAGACGATCGTAGAGATGCTGGATGTAGTCCTGTGGAACGGCTTGCCATGCCATTTCCACCTGGCGCCTCAGTTGGACCAGCGTTCGTGCTGGACGTGCAGACCGCGTGACACGACGCTTCATCCAGTCCCAAACATGCTCAATGGGGGACAGATCCGGAGATCTTGCTGGCCAGGGTGGTTGACTTACACCTTCTAGAGCACGTTGGGTGGCACGGGATACATGCGGACGTGCATTGTCCTGTTGGAACAGCAAGTTCCCTTGCCGGTCTAGGAATGGTAGAACGATGGGTTCGATGACGGTTTGGATGTACCGTGCACTATTCAGTGTCCCCTCGACGATCACCAGTGGTGTACGGCCAGTGTAGGAGATCGCTCCCCACACCATGATGCCGGTTGTTGGCGCTGTGTGCCTCGGTCGTATGCAGTCCTGATTGTGGCGCTCACCTGCACGGCGCCAAACACGCATACGACCATCATTGGCACCAAGGCAGAAGCGACTCTCATCGCTGAAGACGACACGTCTCCATTCGTCCCTCCATTCACGCCTGTCGCGACACCACTGGAGGCGGGCTGCACGATGTTGGGGCGTGAGCCGAAGACGGCCTAACGGTGTGCGGGACCGTAGCCCAGCTTCATGGAGACGGTTGCGAATGGTCCTCGCCGATACCCCAGGAGCAACAGTGTCCCTAATTTGCTGGGAAGTGGCGGTGCGGTCCCCTACGGCACTGCGTAGGATGCTACGGTCTTGGCGTGCATCCGTGCGTCGCTGCGGTCCGGTCCCAGGTCGACAGGCACGTGCACCTTCCGCCGACCACTGGCGACAACATCGATGTACTGTGGAGACCTCACGCCCCACGTGTTGAGCAATTTGGCGGTACGTCCACCCGGCCTCCCGCATGCCCACTATACGCCCTCGCTCAAAGTCCGTCAACTGCACATACGGTTCACGTCCACGCTGTCGCGGCATGCTACCAGTGTTAAAGACTGCGATGGAGCTCCGTATGCCACGGCAAACTGGCTGACACTGACGGCGGCGGTGCACAAATGCTGCGCAGCTAGCGCCATTCGACGGCCAACACCGCGGTTCCTGGTGTGTCCGCTGTGCCGTGTGTGTGATCATTGCTTGTACAGCCCTCTCGCAGTGTCCGGAGCAAGTACGGTGGGTCTGACACACCGGTGTCAATGTGTTCTGTTTTCCATTTCCAGGAGTGTATATTATACAGAGCTGGGGCGAAGACGCTTCCCTGAGGTAGGCCATTCCTCTGATTTCTCCACCTGCTCTTCTTGCCCTGGAGACAGACGAAAAATCTATTATGCAGGAAAGTACCTGTAAGTGATGTTAAATGGTAATGTCTTGTCACATTATCTACTTTCCTAAGGAGCCTCCGATGGTTTACCTTATCACATGCAGCTGAAAGGTCTGTGAATGCCACTCCCGTGATCTGTTTCCTCTCAAACCCATAGTCGATATGTTGGGTCAGGTTCAGGACTTGACCGCAGCACGATTTGCCTGGTCGGGAACCTGCCTGCTGTGGGATGATCTGTTGTTCCAAGACGCTCTGTATGCGACTTAGCGTCAGGCGTTCCAAGATCTTAAAACAGTATCGAAGAGTTTCTGGTATCTTTCCAGTAGTGGCTTTACGTCCTCAAACAGTCCCATAATATACTGTGTTCTGCATCCTCGTGGTATTGTTTTGCTAGACACCTTCTGAACGAGTTTGACAAAAGAGTCGTACATCTCAGGTTGTGGGGGAATTTTTGTTATTTCTACATCAATGAGCTCTCTAAATTTATTTCAATTGGCCTTTTTAAAATTGAACCTTCTTTTGAAAGGAACTTGTTCAGGCTTAACAACTGCATTGACAGTGCAAATTATGGGCCAATGCTGCGTATGGGGAATTGGCTCCCCGATCAATTTTTCACATTGGCCAGCGAGTTTCTTGCTAACAAAGATGTTATCGGGATTGTACCCTTTCTTCCGTCGGTCAGTATTAAAGGAGCTTGGCAATTTCGGGTCATATATGAGCAGTAGATCGTGTACTTCAGCCCAGGTCTCTAGTTCCACTCCGTTGCTGTTAGTTTCTTTATAGCTCCATGTAGTGATCTGACGGCTGAAGTCGCCCAATACGAAACTAAAGTCTTGGTAACTGAAATTGTCAGGCTCAGTGAAGACAAAATCTGATAATGGGGGTTTGTGCACAGAGGTAACGTTATATTGATGAGTTTGAACAGTTAATATCTCAATGTCTTTCCTGGCCTGGCGAAGATGGCACTACCGTACCGTTCATGTGGTCTCTCCTAGATCATCTTCATTCCATCTATTTTGGGTGTGGGTCTTGTACTGCCCCGATGAGTTTCTTGAATCAAGAGGAAGTCACATTGATATAAGTGTTGTTTACACATTGAGATGGTTCCGTTAGTCAAGTCCTCCTTGAAAATGCGGCGCTCGAGTATGCTCCGGTTACAATTTATAAACATCCTCCTGAAGTGGACGATTCATTTCTTAAAACAGCGTTGCTTCCGTTTGCAGTAATGCGACATATCCGATGGGAACGCTGGTCAGCACAACATCGCTTCCAGTGTTACAATGGTATCCGGACTGTGGACATGTGCGTTAAAAAGAATATTCCTTCCAACGTAACTGTTTGTGGTTACCGGATCAAATGGCTCAAATGGCTCTGAGCACTATGGGATTTAACAACTGAGGTCATCAGTACCCTAGAACTTAGAACTACTTAAACTTAACTAACCTAAGGACATCACACACATCCATGCCCGAGGCAGGATTCGAACATGCGACCGTAGCGTCCGCGCGGTTCCACACTGAAGCGCCTACAACCACTCGGCCACACCGGCCGGCGGTTAACGGATCCATGTTACGTATGCAGGGCAAGAAGGAACGTGTTTTCTCTGTAACGAAAGCGGTCATCTCAAATCCTATTGTCCGCTCCGTACTACTGTTCTGACGCCGTCTTATCAAAAACGTCTTCCTTTAACATTGGCTGACATAGTGTCATCGCAGTCTGCTGTCAGTCAGTCTCCAGCTTTCAGCGATGTAGGGGCAACATAACCCCCTACTCATCGAGAATTTCCACCGTTACCGGCGCGGCCTCTGTCCATGAGGGGACGACGGCTCCTGCAGTGCAAGTCAAACGCTGGCGGACTGAGGACGGTACCAATGTCCAGGACGCCCCACTCCAGTCTCGTTCTTCTGATACGGCGTTCACAGAGGGAGTAACTTCTGGCGGCAATGAGTTGTGTACTGACGTTAATTTTGATTCCAGAGATTATGTAGCTAATATTGAAATGTGTGTTGGACCAGCGTCCCCCACTTCACCCGTAGACGCGATGGTTCCCGTGAGTTCAGAAGTTCGCGCAGAGACGTTGCCTGCTATTCAGTCTTAACAATGTTCCAGTGAAATACCACCCCTCCTCCAAGCTGAGACGGTGGAGCAACTGGATTCTACGGGTTCGCTTCATGATCAGGTGATGCCATCCGACACCGGCACTGCATTACCTGTCTCTTCTGTACCTGATGTTGCTGTAAGTCGTTCTGCGTTGTGCTCCCCGATTGCCGATGAGTGCAGTGGAGATGACTCCTCTATAAAATTGGAGCTTGACGTGCCCCCAATTCTTCCACATCAAGAGAGTATGTTTTCACGGAGTGGTGTGAAACAGCGTTTTCAACCTGCACGTGCAGCGGCACGTCGTAAAAAGAAAAACGAGGATTCCTCGACTTCCGGTGCGGAGGATTAGAATTATACCTTCTTTCCACCGCCTCCGGACGTTGAGGAGAGAAGGGCGTGATGATTTCATTTTCCTTAACGTTATTTCATTAACTTTACATGTGCTGACAGATGCAGGCATATACATTTCTAACCCTCAATGTTAAGAGGATATGTTCCCAACTACGGCTTGTTGCGTTACGCCGTTTTATTCACGATTCCCGAGCTCATATCGTGTGTTTACAAGAGGTGTTATTTGATGTGTTCTGTCGTCCGGGATACTCTGTTTTTCACTGTCGCGACTAAAAATTCTACCGGTATGGCTTTGCTTTATCGAGATGGAATCCCGCTGACGGACTTCGAAACGCTAGATGATGGCCGGGGTACAGGCTGTAGTTTTTATGACCTCACCTTAATTTTTCTTTACGCTCCGTCTGGATCCTGTTTTTCATGCGACCACGCGCCGTTTTATAAGGAAGAAGTTGTTTATTTACTCTTATGGAACCCGCGCAAAGTTTTGCTGGGGGGCCATTTGAACTGCGTCTTACATCGTGTAGATCAGACACTCAATTATACATACTGTCGTGAACTTAATGATATGGTAACGTCCTTGCATCTCAGGATGCTTGGGTTTGCAGATATCCTACATTGGTGCGTTTTACGTTCTTTGCAGCTACTTCAAGTAGCCGACAGGACCGGTTTTTGTTTTTCTGCCCCCATCTGTGGTCAACTTCTATCGATTGATGTAATTCCTGCCAGTTTCACTGATCACTGTGCTGTTTCAATGACTTTTAACCGCCGGTCGGAGTGGCCGTGCGGTTCTAGGCGCTGCAGTCTGGAACCGAGCGACCGCTACGGTCGCAGGTTCGAATCCTGCCTCGGACATTGATGTGTGTGATGTCCTTAGGTTAGTTAGGTTTAATTAGTTCTAAATTCTAGGCGACTGATGACCTCAGCTGTTAAGTCCCATAGTGCTCAGAGCCATTTGAACCATTTTTTGACTTTTAACCACATCTCGCAGCGGGTCTATCTTCCGCGCCCTTTATGTAAGCTACACTCTCTACATCTCACGGATCCCCCTATGGAAGGCATCATCGCACACGTACGGCGGCGGACAATCCACTCCCAAGCGCGTTATCCCTCAATTCTCGAATGGTGGGTACTGTGTTGTCACCGCCACACACCACACTTGCTAGGTGGTAGCCTTTAAATCGGCCGCGGTCAGCAAGTATACGACGGACCCGCGTGTCGCCACTGTCAGTGATTGCAGACCGAGCGCCGCCACACGGCAGGTCTAGAGAGACGTCCTAGTACTCGTCCAGTTGTACAGCCGACGTGACTAGCAATGGTTCACTGACAAAGTACGCTCTCATTTGCCGAGACGATAGTTAGCATAGCCTTCAGCTACGTCATTTGCTACGACCTAGCAAGGCGCCATGACCAGTTTATATTGAGATTATAATTAATGTATCAACAAGAGCGATGTTCTCCGATTATGGATTAAAGTTAAGTCTTACATCAACTACGTACTTTATTTGCTACTATCAAGTCCCTTAACTGTTCCAGACCTCACGCCAGTCTGCGTGAGCTAAGCGCGTGCATTTCGGCCTCCTTTAGCAACACGGTGTTGGCTCTTCTGCCAACACATCAGGTACCCTTTACTAAACCTCGGATTCGAAATACACTCAAGCATTTTAGCGGAAAAGCGGCTGAAATAGGGTGAACTAGGGAATTTTGTTATGCTATCTTTCGCGATATTTACGATAATGCTCGTGATGTTCCCTTGAGAGTTGTCGACGACCACCGTGTGAAGGCAAAACTTCTTCAACTCAAACGTAGGCAAATGGATGGTGTCCGCTTGCGTTCCCAGCCTCGTTCCATCGTACAGGATGAGTTAGCCTCTCTCTATCATCTTATTCGGCTTCAAAAACGATGTCAAAGGACGTATCTTACTACCATTCGTTATCTAGATGGGCGTGAGTGAACTTCTCAATCTCATGTCATGCGTCAACTTTACCAGTACTATCCCGAACTTTATCCTGAAGTGGATTCAGAGGGTCTACCATCTGTCGATTTCACCTCCCTCCGTGATAGTGTTGTTACGCCAGCTCTTCAGGAAGAGTTTTTCTATGTATTCCATCGCGATGATATACTTGATATTGTGGCTCATTCTCCCTCCCACAAATCGCCTGACTTCGATGGCCTTCCCAAAGAATTTTATATTCGATTTTAGCCCCTGATAGGTGATACGATAACTTCTGTGGTTAATGAAGTATTCCACGGAGGTCCTATCCCGCCCATCTTTAAGGTTGCCAAAATTGTCCTGATGCCCAAGAAGCTGGGACGTTTGCGTGTGGATCAGGTCCGCCCGATAACCCTCTTCAACTATGATTATAAAATAGTGGCGCGAGAGATAAATAGCAGACTATCGGTGTTGTTGGCTACCATCATCGCTAGCCATCTAAGTTATCTTCCGGATCGTACTCTCCTGACTCCCGATGCTGAATGTCGTGATCTAATTTCGATTGCTTCCACCATTCCCGTGCCAAACGCTTTGGTTTTCTTTGATCTTCACCATGCGTTAGACCACGGTAATCAAGGATTTCTCATGCGAGTATTGACGAATATTGGTTTTAACGATGCTGCACGTCGGCTGTTCAGCTCTCTAATAACAGGAATTCGGGCGACCATTGACGTAAATGGCCGTTTTACTTCCCCCATCGCGGTAAGCCACGGAGTCCTTCAAGAGAGTCCATCATCTATGTTGCTCCACGTTCTGTTTCTGGAACCCTTATTGCGATCTAGAGCTGCTCGTTTGGGTGGCTGGTTGCTGTTGGGTGAAAGGTTACACCGTTCGTGCATATGTTGATGACGTTATGGTTCTTCTCTGCGCCCCCGATGATATACCACTGCTGAAGGAAGTTTTGTATGCTTTTTGTCATCTTACGGGAGCGCGGGTTAATGACCAGAAATGTCGCTTACTCAGTTTTCGAGGATTTGACGCTGTTGAAATTCCATGGGCTTTGAAGGTCACCCGATTTCGATCGTGAGGTGTTTTATAATTGACCGTTGTCCGCTAAAGAGGGCTACGATAAACTGCAAATCTGTTCAAATGGTTCAAATGGCTCTGAGCACTATGGGACTTAACATCTGTGGTCATCAGTCCCCTAGAACTTAGAACTACTGAAACCTAACTAACCTAAGGACATCACACACATCCATGCCCGAGGCAGGATTCGAACCTGCGACTGTAGCAGTCGCGCGGTTCCGGACTGACCACTGCAAATCTGTCACGGATAAGATTCAGGGAGCAATCCTTGAACACGAGCGTCGCTGTCTCTCACTTCTTCACAAGGTTAGGGCCATGGAAACGTATGTGTTAAGTAAGGCTTATCTTATTGCACAAATCTTTCCACTACCTGTGATGATGTACCGAAAGTTGCGAAGTTTAACTGGCAGATTTATCTGGTGCAACTCTGTATTTCGCGCGCGTTATGGGGTAATGGCGCGCTCCCGTCTACTGGGAGGTTTGGGCCTCCCTGACCTTCGAGTTAAGGCTTTTGCCTTATTCATCCGCCGCACCGTTTTAACATGTCCACGCCCCCCCCCCCCCCCAGTCACTTACAGCTCGCCTTCTTGACTGCATCCAACCGGCGAGTTTAACACCTCCAAGAGATATTGGTAGGATTAGTTATAAACTAAGGCACGTTAGGAAATTTTTTCTTGAAGTCAGTTATTTAGGAGCAAATATCCTTTTCCAAGCGAATCTCTCCCTAAAAATGCTGTTATGCCCCTTGCCAATTACTCATAGCATTCCCTCTGTGGAAGCCCTGTAGCCAGAAACGAATTGGAAAATTCTTTGGTTAACGTTAGCCTCCTGATTTTCCCGATGGAAGTGGCGTCCTTGTGGTGCCAAGTTGTTGATGATGTTGTACCTATCAACGTGCGACTTTCTCGTATTGGCCTCAGTGTGACAGATCGCTGCAATCGTTGCAATGAAACTGATACATTATAGCATCGGTTGATCTGCGGCTTCGCCGACAACTGGCATTTCTTCTCAGGACGTCGGAGGCGGCTATCGCGGGGGAGATTCTCGTGCGTCCCGATTCAGTCCTTTTTCCCCGATCGAAGAACAATGCTGTCATGTGGCTTGTTGGACATTATGTCCACTACGTTACATTGAATGGATATGACGCAGATCCGAGAGCCATTTCCCAATATATGGCCACAGCCCATTGGACGTGGCTCAGAATACTACGTTATGTGAGCTTTTTTCTAATAAGCTGTATCTTGTTTCTCATCGGCCAGGTGTGGGATGAGTTGAAATCGCCCCCTTTTTTTGGACACTCCTGTTTGGATTTAAATGTTACATTATGTAGAAGTGACGGAGGAAAAAAGAGTGGACCCAATAAAATTAACACCATATTCCTTCCCATACGTTTCTCTGATTTAAACTTTTTTTTGTCGAAATGACTTCTTCTGTTTTAATTTTAATTTATTGCCATAAGTAAGTGTTTTGGAGGGAAATAAATTGACTATCCAGTGGGTGGTGGCTCGAAACCCGTTTTGTTTTACAATTTTTCTGTTCGGTTTGGTTGGAACTGGGGGTGAAAGAAAAGTTGTTACAAAATTGCGTAGTGGTCGCGAGCACCCAGGTTCGAATCCTGGTCACGGCAAAAGGTTAATATTATAATGAAGAATAGCGCAGCTGCACTTAAATATTTCATTGATTCATTACTTCCATTGTAATATTGTTACTTTAATTTGGTATGCTGATGTGTAATATTGTAACTTTAATTTTGTTATGCTGAGATCGGTGCTAATAGACAATAAAAGCTGGGTTAAAAGCCGTGATCTGTCTGGGGACGTTAACCGTGGATTACTGGGCAACTGTTTCATCAGATATTTAGTCTTGGTTTACCAACCAGACTAACATTAATGATAATCTTTTAATAGTCATACAAAACCGGTAATATATATATATATATATATATAAAGGATAATTTAAATAAAAAGAAAGAAATCAGTTTATATTTGGAAATTTATTTTAAGATTGTTCATTGAAATTTCAGCGTATTATACGTGAGTTATAACTGAGCTGGTGCCTTATTTACGATTTAAAAAAAATGTGAGATTGTAATTTTACGGAACACATAAAATATGGAGCCAAGATTGGGAGACTGTATACAACACTGCATTCATAAAATCACACACGAAGAACATTGAAACATAAGCAAGAAGAATTTAACCACAACCAACAGATTCAGTTTTTACCCAAAGAAATTACGTTCATACCACAATCCTGTCCGTCATGTAATTACCACACACTGGTATACTAAATTCATATTAACTCTTTGTGAAGTCTTCGCAAAAAGAATAGCTGAGGGCTACTTTGATGATTACACCACATGCTTCACGTGGTCAACTTGGTTTACACAAAGCGTACAACTCCACAATAATTTTGATAATTAAAATACATTAGATCGAAAAGCAATTGACAAAAGAAAAACCTTGAACTGGTTACTAACGTCTTACTATTAACCTGATGGGTCAAACAGTTATATAAGCACGTGGTAGTGGTCTCGCAAAGTACACCCCACGTGGGTTGAACATAAAGAAAAGCATAAAGAAAAGTTGCTATATTAAAAAAAAATATTCTCAAGACGAGACGTTATAATCTCACGCACATTCGGATTTAAGATTGATGAACTTAGTTAGAGTTACTGATCAACACGTGGTTCCACTTTACTCACAAAGTAGTAACAAAGCAACTACCGCAAAATAATCTGAATTTAACACGAGAATTACACTCCGCTGCACTTTAAGATAGCATTAGATATTTTAGAGCTAAACCTGAAATCAAGGTGATTAAATTTTCAGTTAGGCTGAACTTAAGAAATCCATTGTCCTACGGACTTAACAGACACGCGCTTAGCCGGAGATCTTACCACTTCAGACGCTCGCCACGGCCACACTGCAACTGCATACTGCCGAGCGTGCTTCCTGAGGGTGGCTCACAAAGACCAACGGAAGTGGCCAGAGGGGCAGCTTCCTATACCAACATGACAACGGACTGACAGGACCATACTAAGGATAGAAACCTCTTTGCTTTTGGGAAGCGTAGCTACCTGATCCGACGTTGGTCCTACTGTTCTCTAGCAGACAGCCTTGTCTGCTACCCTCAAGCATGCAACTAGAAATACATATGCTCATTCATCCTCTCACACAAAAGGGAAGGGGGATGACAGTATCTTATCATATACAGTATATAAAAGAAAGCGGATGTAGGTTCCGTATGAGACTGTGTGACATGAATTACATATAAGAATTACATATAAACTGTGCTTTAAAGTGTAGTAGTGTGACAGATCGTTCTTGTTTATGTGTAAAAGTAACACGTTCCACTGCTCAGTTTCCTCCCAGATAGTCAGAAACGCCACAGTACATTTAGAAGAGGAGTTTATTCCATAAATGGCAACAGATTTAAGAAATTAAACATGAAAGGAATCCAAGAGAGACCTTTCATAACCCCAACGCTCCGGGAAAAGACTGTGCAGGGAATTTTCTGGCCATGCTAGGACATTCCCAAGCAGGCTTCTCACACCCTACTTAAACCAAAAGTGTAAAAGAAAAGGCAAAAGGACACCAGCTACTTGCCAAAACACAATAATTTCAACACATCTTTAGAATCTACCAATTTCAAACAGAAAAAAAACACAATCTGTGACACCTATTTAAAAGGTAGTGTAGACCTAATTCGGTGAGCAAGTAAAAACAATGGTTCCTGTGTCATTAATATGAAAACAATTTCTGGTTGTTACCCTTATGGAGTTCACCAGTATTTGCTCATTGCAAGAGCCAATTGATCACAGGAAAATTTATGACTGTTTATTAACAAGCAAAATTTATGAAAATAGCAAAGGTGCCACAGCAATTAAAAAAAGAACATCAAATAACATCGGTATTAAAAAGCAGAACATAACAATGCACAATCTGCAAAAGCAACAAAATGATAAGAGAAAAAACATGTTTTACAAAGTGGTTATCGCAAAAAAAAATTCTATATCGTATAAAACTAATAATTTGTAGAATTAAAATAACTATGTGGCACTCATTTAATCACTCTGCTATATTTCAATTAGCTAGCAAACAATGAGCACTGTGTCATTATACTGAAACTACAATAATTATGTGATTGTTACCCTTAAGGGGTTCCTCACAGTAAATATGCCCCATGCAAAGGCTAATCGATCACAGTTCAATGAGAATAAAAAGCTATCTGACTGATAAACGAAGCAATGCCACAGCAATGAATTTACGAAACAAAATATCACAAATCTAATACATCACACAAAAACAAACATTGATAAATAAAACAGTACAATAGTCAACATCTAAAACAAAAAGAACACCTATAAATAAAACACCTGCAAAATACAAGAGTCAAAGTCTAAAAAAGATAAATAGAACACCTGCAAAATACAAGAGTCAGTCTAATAAACACCAATAAATCGAACTCCTGCAAAACACACGAGTCAGAGTTTCTCTGACAGAAACACACGTATACGTACTGGTCTAAGAACCGTATAATCACTGTTCACTGACACACTCAGTACTTCCACTGTTCCGAGGCACAATATAGGGGAAAGAGGGGGGGTTCGTCGCCGCAGCTGTCAGTAGGGATTTTTTTTGTCCATCTGTTGCGTGCGATCCCGCCGTCTCTGCCCTCTCATGAAGTTTCTCCCGTGTCACGTCATCTCGATTTGGTTCCATGTTTGTGTTGTCAAATTCGTGCGGTATCCTCGTTTGACACGCCAGGTTGATATTTCTGGGCAAGGATGACACTTAATGGCTCTTCTTTTGTGCCACCCTTAGCGACCAGAGAACATCGAACCATGATTTACTGTCGCTTGACAGTGGGCATCCGTCAGGAGATGTTGATAGGCGTCGTTGACGTCTGCAAGTTTCTTTGGGCAGTACCTGTCAAAAGGCTCCACGCCCCTTGTGTTGTTTCACCGCGGCCGTCTCGTCACGGTCGCGTGCGTGTGGTGCATTGCCAGCAGATGGATTTCCGCGCGGTGGACCGCTCGCCCATCTCAGGTCATCGCCTCGAGGAAGGGTCGCCTGGGGCGGCCGCCCATTAGCTCCAGGTACAAGGGAAAGTGTTTGCCGCTTACTCTCCTTTTGTTGTCGGCCGCGCTCCCAAAGTGGCCCGGATGACAGCGTGTCCCGCTGGGAAACCCGCCAGTTTACAACTAGTCCGGCTGCTCCCGCTGTCTCTTAAGAGTTTTGCCGGTTCGCTTTCACGTTCTCAACTGCATTCACAGAAATTTTTCATCATCCTTATGTGATTACACAATGTCATACATAATACCACTTAGTATTGTCTTTCACAATTTTTAAGAACAAAGTGAGACTTAATTTTTTTTTAAATAAAAAAATTAGATGAATCGACAATATAAAATAAAATTTAAATGACCTGACAATGTAAAAAAAATAAAAGTGAAATGACTTGACAGCATAAAAATAAAAATTTAAATGAACTGACAATATAATATTTAAATCCACATCACTAATGTGGTTCACTTACGTTTTAATAAATCAAATGCTATTTATTAATTCACTAACATGAATAGGATTATGCCTTGTGCAAGTATAGGTCAGGACAGCATAGGGTTCACATGTTATTTACACACACATACATGCACACCTGTTGTCTATTCTACAAACTAACTACCCATAAACATGCATTACTCAATATTCTACTTCTATCCACTACTAGTTAAGCCAATAAGCTACTTCAATGCTATTTCAACACCGTGTATATACCACTACAACATTGTTCTAATTCGTCCTCTTCTTGACGCTCGCGGCATACGTCTTGTCACATGATAAATATGGAGAACTTTCCTTAAACATTCACATTAAAAAGAACAATGGTTATTTACACGCCAAAACATTTATACCAGTTCGCACACCTGAAAAGAGCAGTTGAGCGCCCCACAAACCAAACGTCATCATCATCACACCTGAAAAGAGACTCGCAATTATACATTTATCATACTCATATATTCACACATAAAACAGTAAGAAAATTTCACCTAAAATTACGTTATCACAACAATTAATGACACAGATGACTCTGAGAAGGTTAAAATATTTGCATTATACAGGTTATATTACATTTTCTTACCCATTTTGCTGCGATTTCGTTCCTTCTTTACGTTACCTTTCGCTTCAAAATCAGTTATTTCGCCTGTGGTGGTTATTCTGGATTCATTTCTCATGAATGGCAAAATTGTGGTCACCTCTATTCTGTAAAACAGTATCATCTTAACATATTGAACTTACAACAGACACAAAAGATCCGAATCCTCCTGTAGTTTAAATGACAAATGTTTTGCTTTATCCTTATTACCTTAAACCAAGCTTTCCTTCGTTCCCATAATCAAAATTATTTAATCACCCTCTACCTTCAAGAGGGAAATTTCCTCAGTACAAATCATATAGGCTGCAGTGCATCCCGCACCAGCGAAAACAGTAAGCTGTAATGCTCACAGCATCAGCAAAACACATAAACGTCGCTTTTCTAGGACAAGTATTAACGCAGAATAATTTTTTAGGCTTTGGCTCAACATCAATCAAGACTACAAAAAGAATCCATATTTCTGTTCCATTCTCCATTTGCTGAAAAACTGCTCGTATTTGACTACCACAATAATATTTCAGAGCCACGTAAATTACACAAACCACAATTCTTCTTTCACCTTGAAGGGAATCAATATACTTACGAAATCCACAGACAGCACTTTACGTACTCAGCTATAAAGAACAAAAAAGACATATATCATCAATATTAACATATTAGCGTATATTGGGAAGCCATTTGTTAAACAATCGTATTATCGCATCCTGTTTTCAAGATTCTGAACTTACTCATTCCTTTCTCAGAGTTCTCCTATCTTAAAATATTCATACAGCACGCATACTATAGTAAGAGATTCTCATTTATACTGACAGATATAGAATAGTAATAGATAGATAGTAGCACTGAAAGCAGAAAATCGGAAACAAGGCTACTAACAGCTGGGGACCTGGGTTTGCCAGACCCATAATACCCACAGATCGGATATTCCCCTGAGTTTTTGCACTAATTCAGCAACGATCTTGCTTCTCTCAGGAGCGACTCCATTCAATTTACACACAAAAAAAACATAAACAGCATTTTACTCATTCACAAAGAAACCTTTTATCTTCACGTTTGAATCAAACTAAATCCTAATTGCACAAAAAAAATTAAAAACATCACTTCAATCCATCACATAGAAACATCTTTATCACTATTTTTTACCAACATATTATTCAAAATGCATGTTACAAATTTAAACTAATCAATTGTCTCTCTTCGCCGTCCTCTCTACTTCTCACTGTCCTTTCTACTCATTTGCCATGTCGCTCATTTGTTCTGATTGGGCGCCTTCTGTGCTGATCGTTTGTAATTGCCGGTTTCGTTCATTTCCATTTGCCGGATTATTTCTAGGGTTAGCCGGCCGAATTTCGACATCATGAGGTGCTCCGCCTACATTCCTATTCCCACCGTATTCATCGTATCGATTCTGGTTGCCGTACCTGTAGCGTTCACGATCTTGTCTACGTCCTCGATCATTTCTGTTGTTTCACCTGTGTTCGCGACTGTCACCCCAGTTTCTATACGGCCGGTCCCGATTATTGTTCCGTTCGCGTCGCGACGACCAGTAACGCCGTTGATTAGTACTACGGCCACGACTGCGATCGCGCTGCTGTGTCCCGTAATAACTTTGTGCCTGATTAGGCGGGCATTCTCCTGTATTGTATTCCAACTCTTGGAGAAGTGTTTTAAACGTTTCCACGTCCTCTTTGCATCGTCCCGCAAGAATGACGTGCCGCAAGTGCATCGGCAATTTGGTGATGCATATCCTAATTAGTTCCGCAGGCCCGTATGGGTCGTATAAAAATTGATTTGCCTGCAGCATGTGGTCGAATAGGCATGCAGGGCTGCCGAAACCAGACTGGTTCAAATTTGGCAGCATAATTATGCCATGTTTGACCCTACCTTGTGCCGCTTCCGACCAATAGGCGGACAGAAAGGCTTGTCGAAACTCCCGAGTGGAGTTGCAGTGACGCGCTGCCGACCTCATGCGAATCGCCGGTTCGCCTTCCAAATAGCCACACATATATTCTATCTTATGTGAACTTGCCCAGTCGGGGGGAAGACAAAACTCAAATTGCTCGAGCCATGCACGTGGATGTATTCCTTTTTGCGAATTTCGGAATATCTCAAACTTTCTCACCGTAAGGAAATGTTTGAAATCAAATCCCCGCATTTCCTCCTGGTGAGGCCCTTGAATGTTTCTATTATTCTCATCTCTGCCCCTCAAATTACATTCTTCCCTGTCGTCAAAATCTCCCTCGTGGCCGGAGTCCCTCTCTGCACTGTTCGTACGGCTATTTTTAGTGCTATTGGCGAGTTCGGAATCACACGCCATGCGGTTTTCCAGATGCGCCACGCGTTCTAGTAATTCGCCTGTTACAGCTTTGTGTTGTCTGTTCACTTCAAACTGTCCCTTCTGAAATCTAAGAAGCGAACGCACTTCTTCGGTCTCTGCGGCCGCTACCGGTGTAGTATTGTTGTCGCTTTCCGTCAGCTTCATCGTGCCTACAGTGTCCGCTAATGCCGCAATCTTATCATCAATTTGTCTCTTGTCCTCCGCCCCAGTCTGCTTCAATTGTTCTATTTGCTGTTCCAACGCGTGGATCGCTAAACTGTTGTCCGCTATTGTGTTGCTAACGGACGTGGGACAATGCGTTTCCGCCTCTTGGACCTTCGAGATAACCTGCTGGTGTTCCCTTTGGCATTCTTCCCTCAGCTCTTGGAAATTCCTAAGTAGCCGTTCTTCGCTTTCTTTAGATTCGGTATCGCCCCTCCGCTTGCTCTGTTCTAAAGCTTGCAGACGATCATCGATTTGTTCAAATGTACGGCCTAATTCTTTCATAATATCACTTTTTATCTCACTTGCCAGATTGTTTATTCTTTGTGAGATATCATCGGACACTCTCTGCATCGACTTGTCGACTTTATTTGTCTGCTGGATTAGTTTTTCGTCTATTTGTTCGCCTAGCTCTCGGATCGATTTTTCAGATTTCTGCGTCATTTGTTCGCCTAGCTCGCGGATCGATTTTTCGGATGATTCTTTTTGTTCTCGGAACGATTTTTCTGATTTCTGCGTCATTTGTTCGCCTAGCTCGCGGATCGATTTTTCGGATGATTCTTTTTGTTCTCGGAACGATTTTTCTGATGATTCTTTTTGTTCTCGGAACGATTTTTCAAATGATTCTTTATTTTGTTGCAATAAGGCTTTCATGAGTTCTGCCAAATCAATTTGGTTAGTTGAAGGCAAATTAATTTGTGGCTCTGATGTGAGCCCGTTCGTCCTGTCTTGCATTTCGTCTGAACTATTCCCCATTGCATTTTCGGAACCGCCCGACGCGTTAACATTCGAAATTAAATTATCCCCTTGGTCCATGTTGCTTAGGTTGTCGGACCGCTTACTTTTAGTTTGGTTACGTGTCTGCATTAGTGCAATTTATAACCGGTATGCGACACACTAATCAAAATAAATGTGTCCCACAAAAATTACGACAGTCACACGAAAGATACCCAACCTAGTACACACTTTTTCACACGCAAAACAAATTTTTATCTTTGATCGAAACAGTGGAATTTACAAGCGAGAAAAAAAAGCACACAGACATATAAAACACACAAATATAAAAACAAAACAAGACAAATAACGCAACGCCGATCAACAACGCCGTGAACCTTTTGAAAGTCTGCTCGGAAACAACGCAGAAGTTGTTTGAGCGCTGTAGGGAAAAAAAATGAAGATTATAACACGCTCGCACTCTAACATTTCAGAGATTCCAGAGTCTAGCGGAATCACAGAACAGGGTCGCCATGTGTAATATTGTTACTTTAATTTGGTATGCTGATGTGTAATATTGTAACTTTAATTTTGTTATGCTGAGATCGGTGCTAATAGACAATAAAAGCTGGGTTAAAAGCCGTGATCTGTCTGGGGACGTTAACCGTGGATTACTGGGCAACTGTTTCATCAGATATTTAGTCTTGGTTTACCAACCAGACTAACATTAATGATAATCTTTTAATAGTCATACAAAACCGGTAATATATATATATATATATAAAGGATAATTTAAATAAAAAGAAAGAAATCAGTTTATATTTGGAAATTTATTTTAAGATTGTTCATTGAAATTTCAGCGTATTATACGTGAGTTATAACTGAGCTGGTGCCTTATTTACGATTTAAAAAAAAATGTGAGATTGTAATTTTACGGAACACATAAAATATGGAGCCAAGATTGGGAGACTGTATACAACACTGCATTCATAAAATCACACACGAAGAACATTGAAACATAAGCAAGAAGAATTTAACCACAACCAACAGATTCAGTTTTTACCCAAAGAAATTACGTTCATACCACAATCCTGTCCGTCATGTAATTACCACACACTGGTATACTAAATTCATATTAACTCTTTGTGAAGTCTTCGCAAAAAGAATAGCTGAGGGCTACTTTGATGATTACACCACATGCTTCACGTGGTCAACTTGGTTTACACAAAGCGTACAACTCCACAATAATTTGATAATTAAAATACATTAGATTGGAAAGCAATTGACAAAAGAAAAACCTTGAACTGGTTACTAACGTCTTACTATTAACCTGATGGGTCAAACAGTTATATAAGCACATGGTAGTGGTCTCGCAAAGTACACCCCACGTGGGTTGAACATAAAGAAAAGCATAAAGAAAAGTTGCTATATTAAAAAAAAAATATTCTCAAGACGAGACGTTATAATCTCACGCACATTCGGATTTAAGATTGATGAACTTAGTTAGAGTTACTGATCAACACGTGGTTCCACTTTACTCACAAAGTAGTAACAAAGCAACTACCGCAAAATAATCTGAATTTAACACGAGAATTACACTCCGCTGCACTTTAAGATAGCATTAGATATTTTAGAGCTAAACCTGAAATCAAGGTGATTAAATTTTCAGTTAGGCTGAACTTAAGAAATCCATTGTCCTACGGACTTAACAGACACGCGCTTAGCCGGAGATCTTACCACTTCAGATGCTCGCCACGGCCACACTGCAACTGCATACTGCCGAGCGTGCTTCCTGAGGGTGGCTCACAAAGACCAACGGAAGTGGCCAGAGGGGCAGCTTCCTATGCCAACATGACAACGGACGGACAGGACCATACTAAGGATAGAAACCTCTTTGCTTTTGGGAAGCGTAGCTACCTGTTCCGACGTTGGTCCTACTGTTCTCTAGCAGACAGCCTTGTCTGCTACCCTCAAGCATGCAACTAGAAATACATATGCTCATTCATCCTCTCACACAAAAGGGAAGGGGGATGACAGTATCTTATCATATACAGTATATAAAAGAAAGCGGATGTAGGTTCCGTATGAGACTGTGTGACATGAATTACATATAAGAATTACATATAAACTGTGCTTTAAAGTGTAGTAGTGTGACAGATCGTTCTTGTTTATGTGTAAAAGTAACACGTTCCACTGCTCAGTTTCCTCCCAGATAGTCAGAAACGCCACAGTACATTTAGAAGAGGAGTTTATTCCATAAATGGCAACAGATTTAAGAAATTAAACATGAAAGGAATCCAACAGAGACCTTTCACCATTACCAAATGATTTTGGTTTCTTCAAATCGATTCCATGCTATTAAAAAAAGTGACTAGCGTTGCTACCTCCGGATTAGAGGCTCTTGGGTTCGATTCGTGGGCCCGTCAATATATAAGAAACAAAAAACAAAAAAAGTAATGCTCGTCGTGCATTCGAAACTTATAATCGCGTATTCGCCTTCAACCGTATGTCTTTTCTTTTTAGCACATTTCGGCCGTCGTCTAAAGTTATGGGTCTGATTGAACAAAGAAAATAATTCACTTCACATTCCACCCTCTAGTAATAACCAATACTTCCAGAAACAATTCTGCAGGAAAGTTCGTGGTTGCGTCACGATCAATGCAGCTTACGCTCGAGCGTTTCCTCGCAATGCAGCGGCTGCCGACCACCGGCCAGACGCCGCCTGAAATCGGGCGCCGCCCAGGTGAACGCGGCGCGACACTGTCAGTGTATGTATCAACTGTCATTTTCGAATTTGAAGTTCTAGTTATGATCTTGCAGTTATGCACTGGATTTTGCATACTTGAAAATCATGAAGTACGGTTAAGAGTTGTAAAATTGGGTCGCAAGTGGAAAAAGGTGTAACAAATGCAACACAGTATTTACTTTTGGTATTACAGAGAGATGATTGCGGAGGAGGCAGCTCGAGAGATCTGAACTGTGTGAGGAGCGAGTGCTTTCGGGAAATATACGCAAGAAAAAGATATTCTTGTTTCAAATAAGATCTTCCTAGCATGAAGGATTATCCACATTAAGAAAGTCTCGACTACTTACATAAGTGATGGATTACCATTTCACCATCATGGCACAGTTGCATTCAACAGGCAAGGTTCAGAAGTCTGGTGTAGGAGTCCTGCATGCTCTAATTCGAAACAATAAAAATTAGCGGAGTGACTATTATTGCAGATTTGTTTGAACATCATCAGGTCGGTCATTGAGCATTCCTATGCGATACAATTACTGGTGACGAGTTATGAAGCCTTTATGGTTAACCTCCTACCTAGAAATGAAAGGCTGAGCCCTCAAAAAGACGTAAACTCGAGAAAAGAGTAGTGTGAACATAAGATTTTCCATCTGATAGCCCCAAAAGAGTGCTTTCCGCTACGAATTCTTCCCCAAGGGTGTGTCCATCACAGCTGGAATTTGTGGCCAACCACTGAGACACCTTTCAGTCGCTGTGTAAAAAAAATCGACCCACAAAACTACATCACGTGTTCTAAAGCATGATAAAGTACTCTGTTTATTTGAGAAACAAAACTATCCAGGAGATTGGCAGGGAAGTCATCTCTCAGGCACTTGTATTGATAGGGAAATGGTCTTCCTCTTATCTTATACTCGTAAAATTTTACCTTTCTCGCTCTTGATCGATCAACCGTCGAGGCAATTCATTTCGAGACGGAAATGCTCTTTAAACTACACTTGGTTAATAACTTTGTTAGAACCAGTAGGTTTCTACAGGCGTAGAATTTATAAACTACTTTAGCGTTGTTAGATTGTTTTAGGTATTGTGAAAGAATATATTGTTGCTGATATAATTGGGTTTTCCATTATTTTATTGAACACAACTGTAATCATTAAAGAGAAATTAAATATTAACTTCACTAATACAAATTCAATTCAACTTACTATGGAAACATCACGACTGCAGTCTATCTTGTATTGTACTGTATGTTAACCGGAGGCCTAGAAACGACGGAGAGGCGTACGCAGCTCATGGTCGTGCGGTAGCGTTCTCGCTTCCCACGCCCGGGTTCCCGGGTTCCATTCCCGGCGGGGTCAGGGATTTTCTCTGCCTCGTGAAGACTGGATGTTGTGTGACGTCGTTAGGTTAGTTAGGTTTAAGTAGTTCTCAGTTCTAGGGGACTGATGACCATAGCTGTAAAGTCCCATAGTGCTCAGAGCCATTTGAACCATTTGACGGAGAGGCTCCGTCCCCGCCGCAGCCGCAGTGGACCACAACCCCACGACGACTACCGCAGTCTATTTCACCCCACCGCCGCCCCACACCACACCACCCTTTCGAGGTTATTGTGCGATTCGACTCCCGGTGGACTCCCCCCGCCCCAAAGGGAACGTCTCGCACCAGACGAGTGTGCATTCGCAAACATAGTGTAGCAGAGGCGGAATAAGGGGGACCAGCCCGCATTCGCCGAGGCAGTTGGAAAACCGCCTAAAAACTATCCACAGACTGCCCGGCTGACCGGACCTTGACACAAGTCAAGCGGGTGGATTCGTGCGGGGGACCAGGCACTCCTTCCCACTCCAGAAAGCAGTGCGCTAGACCTCATGGCTAACCAGGCGGCTGCAGCCTATCTTAATAAATAATCGTTTGTAATTCGATTGTGCCTTTTTTAACACAAATTGATAGGATATTACCGACTTTTGACTTCGATAAGATCTCTAATTTCTTCATGTCCTGTATCATACTCAAGTATTATGAAAATGTGGCGGTACATAGATTAAGTTATGTATTCACTGCAACAAAAAATATGTTGGCAGAAAACAAAATTCGCAATATGAATTTTGCAGTGCCATAAGGTTTTCGCTCTGATAATAAGGGGTACTGAAAGTAGCACGAAGAAATTTCTCGAACGTTGTCTTACTATTTCGTTATTGGGTTTCTATCTGCCTGCTTGTAGCTCTGTTAAAAATTATTTAAAAATACCGCTTTCAGCGAGTCTCAAAAGGTGAACGAAGGCAACTCTTGTACCGGGCGGGCAAGCACGTTACCTCGGAGCTAGCGAAAAGGTGCGGCGTCTGTAAGTTTCTTATCGGCGCAGTAGTGGCTATGACAGATAAATCGCAACATAAGAGAAGAGAGTAGTGGTATTTCCCGTATGGAACGACTTTCGTCGACTCAAAAGCTCTAACTGATATCCTTATATCACTTCTCAAGAGAAAATCACTTACATTATGCAACTGAAATGACGCCACAATATGAAGTTAATTTAGCAAGATAGTTCTATGCAATCACCGAAGTAACTCGTCGGTCACAGATTTGTCAAACATATTCTGCGTTGTTGCCAACTTCCAGTTATACTGCCAGGAAGGATACCTGTTGCTGTGTTCTGTGAGTGACATCGGAACCCACTATAGCTTCGTCTCAAAGGTGTGGCTGGGAAGGGCCGGAATGTCCTCATTATATTTCAATGAGTCTTATTCGCATCCTTGTAGCTAGGTTTTGGGGCTAGAGTGTAATTACCTGTAATACATCGATGCAGTGAGTGCCAACGAAACGTCATAAATTAATAACTGCCACGATTATTTGTGTTTTACTGTCTTAATCTGACCGAAACCTTGAAATCGTATTCACTAGACGCATTTCACAATTTTGGAGCAACTACAGTGGTTGAGTTGGCAACTTAATTTTTCTATACAATATTGTTCTTGAGACCACTGTCATTGCCACACCTGTCAGAAGACAGGCATGACCTGGTTTCTTCTTGTCAGCTGTTCTCACGGATATTCTGCCGTTGCTCGAAACGTGAAGACTTAAGGAGAATTCGAATATTCCATATCGCGAAAATCTGATGTTTCTATTCATCCAGCTCTAACATTCGTAAAAACAGTTGCAACAAGCGGCAGGAAAGTGCCTGTGAACCCACAATTAATAATTGGAGTCATAATTAGTGGAATCTGTCAAACTCCAACTGTCATCTGATAACTGTGAAAAACTACTTTTGTCATCTGCACAGTATCGCAGTATGAACTCAACGGTTTCGTAGGATTCCTATACGTAGTTTCATTGTGATCGTTTTCAATGACAGTAGAGGAGGAGCAAAACCATCTGCCTTGAAATAAGCTTTTCCAGCGGGATTGCAATCTTTGCCTACAGTTGCAGTAGCACATCCAGTAAGGTATCAAGAATGTGAGCAATCACTCATTACTGTAGTATAGGTTAGGACAGAAAGAAGCAGGTTTCGCACAAAGTAAATGATGAGAGACACAGTTGCTGTCACTTATTAAATATGAATGGGTCAGAAAACTACAACTATATCTAGTGAAATGAGTAGGTTAATGGAGCTCCAGTCCGTCACTTTCACTGAGTTGCCAAACATTTTCCGAATAGCACGTAAGATAGAAATGTGTGTGTGTGTGTGTGTGTGTGTGTGTGTGTGTGTGTGTGTGTGTGGGTGGTGTCTGTTCTTTCGGACATGTACGAAAGAAGAGACACCACAAAAATATGCATGTACAGGGTGTTTCAGGAAGTTATAAAATGGTTCTACTGGCTCTAAGCACTATGTGACTTAACATCTGGGGTCATCGGTCCCACTAGACTTAGAACTACTTAAACCTAACTAACCTAAGGACATCACACACGTCCATGCCCGAGCAGGATTCGAACCTGCGACCGTAGCAGCAGCGCGGTTCCGGACTGAAGCGCCTAGAACCGCTCGACCACACTGGCCGGCGTTTCAGGGGAATAGTAGATATTTTAGCAGGTGGTAGAATAGACGAAATGCATAAAAAAATTTTGATATAAATGTGTCCACTTTCTATTGAGTACAGAGATACAGCTGTTCGTACGTAAACCTAACAAACTCAAAGCAAAGTCAAATGAGGACGTTCAATGTTGAGTTTCAAATATTCCCCCACCGACTTAAATCCACTTTTGACTTCTCTTGGTAACACCACGTGTAGCTCTTCTGAGGTCGTCTTTGCGTTCTTTTATGAGCGCCGCATTATTATTGATAATCCGAACGATCAAACCGGTTCTTGAGTTTAATTTTTATTTGTAGATTTCGCCTTTCAACCATCGCGATTGGCAAAAATCCAAAGAGATAAGGTCCAGGTGCCTCGGTGGCCAAAAAAAGTGCCCATATCTACTGATTCATCATCCAGGAAATGTTAGGTTTGGACGACGTGTCTCCTGACGACAAGATTGTGCAGGAACCCCGTCATGCTGGAGGAACATACGCATTCTTTTAGGAACTTTGTAAGAACCTCCTCCAATGATGTGTCCTCGGAGTCTTTCGCGACGGCATACATGAATAAAATGTTCTCGGTCTTCCAGCCGCGTCTGTTCGTATAAAATCCTCGAGCACTCGATGGCTATCTCCGCCATCATCGTCAGTTGACCGACTGACGGGCCTGCTACGGTTTCTCGCTTACATGGGCATGATGACATCATCAGCAGCCACTCAGATCGATCCAATGTGGCGCACGCGCGTAAGTCGACCCGGGCAGCTAGCGGAGCAGTTGCCCGTGGCAACACCGGTGACGTCAGGTAGCGCCAGGGGCAGGCGCCACGTTTGAAACTGCCGCTCCCGCACCGCGCATCTGTCTTTGCTTTGTTTGATGTCCAACGCCCGTCCCCATGCCCTGCTCAATGTGTATCCCTCGTCTCTGTTGAAATTGATGTTCTTTAAACGAATCTCAGCCGCTTCCTTTACAACGGAGTCCCAATATGTAGACGCATGTGCCAACACTTTTGTATTTTCGAACTGTATTTTATGTCCGTTTTCTAGGGAATGCTCCGCTATGGCCGACTTGTCAAGCTCCCTTTGTTTAATACGGCGCTTGTGCTCAGTACAACGCTCCGCATCCGTGCGAATTGTTTGACCAATATACATGTTACCACATTCACAGGGTATACCATACACACCGGACACTCGGAGAGCAATGTCGTCTTTAACAGGGCGCAACATATCTCGTATCTTGGGGGCGGGCCGGAACACTGGTCTTAGCCCATGGTTCTGCAGCAGACTGCAACACTGCTCCTGGTCACGATCGTGTCACCTACCGCCACCTTCGTGAAGCTCCTGTCTCTTACCTCTCCAGCCTGGCCAGGTTCTACAATGTAGTCCTGTCCACCGGCTACTACCCCGACCTGCGGAAAACCTCCCATATCCTGATGTTCCTTAAACCCGGTAAACCGCCATCTGCCGTCCGCTGTCTCCTCCTACCGTCCCATCAGCCTTACCTCGGTCTTCAGCAAGGTCCTGGGATCCATGCTCACGCGACGCCTCCACCAGCATCTCCGCCAACACCGCCTCCTTCCCATTACCCAGTGTGGCTTTCGGTCGTCCTTCTCTTCCGATGACCTTCTCCTTCACCTCACTCATCTCCTTTCCGAACAGCTCAATTCCCGTCGCTCCACAATCTTCCTCTCCCTGGTCCTCTAACGTGCCTATGACCGCGTATGTCATTCCGGTCTCCTCTTCAAGCTCCAAACCTTCGCCCTTCCCATTAACTACGTCCGTCTGATCGGCTCCTTTCTCTCCCACCGTCCTTCCTACGTCACCATCCATAACACGGATTCGTACACCTTTATTCCCTCTGCTGGTGTGCCCCAAGGCTCCGTCCTCTCCCCCCTTCTGTACCTTTTGTATACGGCGGACGCGCCGCCGCCGTCACCCCCCGTCCACCTTCTCCAGTTTGCCGATGACACCGCCTTCTTTGCCCTTGCCCCCACTCTGCAGCATTCCCAACACCTTCTCCAATCCCATCTTGACCGGTTCACCACTTGGTGCAACCAGTGGTTGCTAAAGGTCAATCCCTCCAAACCCGAGGCGATCATTCTAGGCAAAACAATCTCTTCCTTCCGCCTCCTCGATTTCTATCTAACCATCTATGGCCGTCCTATCGCCCTCACCCCCACCCGTAAGTACCTTGGCGTCACCCTCGACGGTTGCCTCTCCTGGAACCCCATCTCCAGACAATCCAAGCCAAGGCACACTCCCGACTCCATCTCCTCAAGCTCCTTTCTGGCCGTACGTGGGGTCGGGACCCCTCCACCATACTCCACACCTATAAATCCCTCATTCGCCCTATCCTTTGTTACGCCCATCTGGCCTCGACCTCCGCCCCCCCCCCCCCTACCTTTTATAAATCCCTTCAGATCTTTGAACGCCATGCTCTCTGCCTCGCCTATTGCATCTGTCTTCCCTCCCCCACGCGGATCCTGTACGACCTCATTCAGTTCCCCCACCTCCTCCTTTTCCTTGAAAGGATACAGATTCTGTACACCTCCCGCAAACTCGATCCTCCTCACCCACTTGTCGCACACATCCTCTCCCACCGTCGCCCGTTGCCACGCCTGTATTCCCATGTCCCACCCGGTGTCCATCTCTCCACACTCCTTACCCTCTCCCAAGGTGGCTTCCACCAGCTCCCCCCCCCCCCCTGATAATGTCCTCCTCCATGTACTCCTATCGACTTTGATCCTCCGCTCCCACTTCCTTAGTCTTTTCCTTTGGGCACCCTCCCTCCCCTCTCTCTCCTTTTCCCCCCATCCGCCCTTCCTCCACCCCCCCTTCCCCTGGGCTTCCCCTCCTCCTTCCTCCCTTCCTCCCTCCCCCTATCTCCCCTGCCTGTGGCATCTCTGCTCTCCCCTCTCCCTCTCCCACCCCCCCCTCCTCCTCTCTTGGAAGGTCCCCGGACTTGTACACACTCAGTGGACATTCGCGCGCTGGAGATTGTCGCCATCAGCCTCACGTGTGTGTGCCTTCGTTATGTGTTTAGTGTTCTTTCTCCGTCACGCCACCACTGTTTACCTGTGCCATCGCAGTCGTCCGTGTTTTGTGTGCCGTGTCAACAGGTTTTAGTGTTTTTTCTCGTCCAGCGTGAATGGCTTCATGTTTATTGTTTTTCGTGTCTACAGTTTTTGCCCGCCATTTTTATTGTATTATCTGTACCACCTGTATGTCATATTTCTGATACCACTCGTGGCTGAAGAGCAGCGTAATATGCTGCTGACAGCCCACCTTTGTATAAGGTGATTAAAATAACAATAAGGAAAAAAAAACAGCCCCGGCTGTCAGTGAACTCCTGACGACGGTGGCGGAGATGGCCATCGAAAGCTCGAGGATTTTATTTCAACTGACGTGGCTGAAAAACCGAGAACGTTTTATTCCTCTCTTCCAATAATTCTGGTATCTCATTTTCAAGGAAGTGTAAAGAATGGGGTCCTTTAAGGATCAACAAATGAAACGAAAATGCATTGAACCCAGCTGTATGTACTCAACAGTTATTGGACACATGGTAAATGGCATTTTTATGCAATTTATCTGTACTACCACCTCTTACAATAGTTACTATTCTCCTGAAATATCCTGTATAATTATTCATGTCTCGACGGGCCATCGAAAGTTTTCAGTGTTATACGCACGTCATCGTCCGAACCCTCCCGGAATACAGTGTGGCTGCGAGTGAGTGAAATATTGGCCAGTTGGGGGGGTACCGCGTATGTGGCATGTGGTATGCGGCAAAGATGGGAATTTTCGTCTGACAAGGAGTGTGTATAGATAGGTCCTGCAGGGAGCGTGGACGTTGGGTCCTGATAGTGCAATGGTCAGCGCATCGGCCTAGCCAGCAGCAGGTTCGCACCCCCCGGGTGGTCACGAATTTATATCTGTCGTCGTTGCTGTATTTCAACGCCCTGTGACAGTGTGGACGTCTGTCCTTCGATATTTACGATGAAATTGTTTTTTGAGGCAACAGAGATGATTTGCGAAAATTTGTCTTGCCATCAATGTAGCGTGAGTTCAACGGCATCCATTCCTTAGTCATTGCTTTGTGACAGCGATAACCCATGTCATATACATGCGAATCAGATTGTAGCGCATATTTAGTCAAGTAATGAATGGTCAGTATACTAGCATTTACGAACAGTAGAAGAAGGAAGCAGCTGATCACTTAACCAAGTACAACATACAGTACCTGTGTAGAGAGTCATTTCAGCTGCATTGGTGATGGTAATATTTGTCAAGCAATTCACTGTAGAATTAATGTAAAAATTCACGATTATCTCTGTACTCATACTGTATCATTAGCAGCTCGTGAATGGAATAAATCAGATTACTCAAACTGATGTCAAATAAAGAGAAGCGACGGCACCACCACACAATCTTTATTTACGTAGGTAGTCAGCGCTAGATTATGTGCGCCACCATTAACGTTAATGTAAGCAGTTTGACAACATAACACCACCACATCCACTACAACCCGGACCCTTATCATCACACGGTTGTTACTTGCAGTGATTACAAGTTGCTGATGTTTGTCAAGAATAGCGGAAAGTGCCTCATGAATGTGAAGTTCCATTTGCAATACGCGTATGTGTGTGGGAAATCTTATGGGACTTAACTGCTAAGGTCATCAGTCCCTAAGCTTACACACTAATTAACCTAAATTATCCTAAGGACAAAAACACACACCCATGCCTGAGGGAGGACTCGAATCTCCGGCGGGATAATCCGAACAGTCCATGACTACAGCGCCTTAGACCTTTCGGCTAATCGCGCGCGGCAATACGCGTAGGACAGAGACAATCCTAAATAACAGTAAGAGGTTATCCAGAGAAGGGAAGAGTCCACGTATTGTGTCAAGTTGTAGCAGTTTGATATTAATGTAGTTCCCGGTGGTTTCACACTAACCGGTTATTTTGGGTTTCGGAATACTCATAGGGGAATTATCAAAGTGTAATTCCTAGAACGCTCAAATACCTTAATAACACCTCATTTTGGATTGAATATGACTAGGAAAGTGACGTTAATTTGATGTTTCCGTCCGTCTCGTGACGACTGACGAATGAAGTCTGAAGTGCACTCACAGTTATGTTGTCTGCCGCATGAATTCTGTAATGTATTGCGGCAGCTGGCAGTCACTGCTAATAGAGACATGTGCAAATATCTTCAGTACTCTTGGGGTACTCGCCTTTATTGCATTTTTTCCATACCGTAATTAGCACAGTAACATACGGCTCATTCTGCTGAAGAACTTGATGCACGCAAGTCCTTATTAAAGAATCTGCGAGCGGTAGTAATGCATGAAAGGAAACAGACTGTTGGACAAAAGGATGGAGAGCTCTCTGCTTTTTGCGTTTCCGATAAGGCCTCCGATAAGAATCTTGTGTCATATTATGCTTCAGAACCCTTCATACTAAAACAAAAGCTATTATATGAGAAGAGGAAATCACTTATATGTTTCTCAGAAACTTTAGTTTTTTGTGTTTATTTTCTCACTTCATACTATCATACTAAAACAAGAGCGTTGATATGAGAGGAGGAAATGAAATATACGCTTCCAAGACATAATATTTCCTTGCGTGCTAGTACTGCGTGCATGAAAGCTCTGCAGTTAATTTTTGTGTGTTGGATAAATTTTGACATCACCACACATCACTATGTGAGAAGGTTCCTATTTTCGTGGGATCCAAATAAATAGGAGATTTCCTCACTGGTTAATATTCTGATGACTAAACACATGATACCCGTCCCAATTGCTCCATGGCACCTGTGAGTAGAGTCTCACGTTGGTTACTATAATAACATGCAGACAGCGATGTACGCTCGCTGCAGTCAGAGCGAGGGTGATTTCTTTCAGTTTATGGCGAAGCATCTGCTGCAGTGTCCACGCTCAGCCAACATAAACAAATCGCGGTGGCATTGGGCATTGCTAATCGCTGCGTCACGAGCCGCGAGGACAAGAGCGCACTGTCTCTGCTATTGATATTACGGTGCTAATAGATGTTACTTACTTAACGTAATATGCAAGACATGGGTTGGGTAAAAATTCGGTTTGTAGTAACTAGCCACTGCATTAAAATACTTCACAGTTATATTTGACTTGTCTCTCTAATTTTAGTAGTATTGATTCAGACTGTGCGTGAACATGAAAACACACACACACACACACACACACACACACACATACACACACACACAATCATTGAGTCCAGTGAGAGTGGCGACTGCTATCTATTGAACAACACATGCACCAATAAATTCCTCAGTTGGCGACGAGTGAATGAGATTTTTCAGTGACCTTGCATTGCAAGAATTGAGAGGAGGAGACTAAAAGTAAATGAACTTGTACGCTAAAGAGATGCGGCAAAGCAAAGCTTGTCCGATTATCAGATAATTGTCCACATGGGTTTTGCGGGCGAGTATACTTTTAGTAACCAACCCCCCCCCCCCCCCCCACCATCATTACATAAGATTTCTCGAAGGCGTCGGGGCATTGATTCCACTAAGGTCCTCGATACTGTAGCGTGACGGTTTACTTCCGCCGGCCGCGGTGGTCTCGCGGTTCTAGGCGCGCCGTCTGGAACCGCGCGATTGCTACGGTCGCAGGTTCGAATCCTGCCTCGGGCATGGATGTGTGTGATGTCCTTAGGTTAGTTAGGTTTAAGTAGTTCTAAGTTCTAGGGGAGTGATGACCACAGCTGTTAAGTCCCATAGTGTTCAGAGCCATTTGAACCATTTGGTTTACTTCCCACCACACCTTTTCTATATTTTACGAAAGGTCGCTTGCATTTGTAGGTCCACATGGCAATGACCTCGTTACTTCTTCCCACATATTCACCAATGGGATGATTGTGGAACAAACCCCATCAGCTTTATAGCTTTATCCTCTCTTGGCCCTGAAATCATTGCTTCATATATTTATATTTAAATAAGGTATTTGTAATAAGCACATTGTATTAGTATTTTCCATAGTGTTTAGGAATTCAGTCCCTGTCATAGATGAGTGATCTAGATTCAACAGTCCGATTAGGACTGTGGTTTACCGAGTCTATCATATGATGAGAGTCGTAGTCGGAAGTCCACATTATGACTGACTGGCTGAATTCAATTAAAACGATCTGGTATCGACCTGAAATAACAGAAATTTGGATAATTTGAAAGTCTGTATTGCAACAATGCTGCGCACATAAATTCCTTTGATGGAGTATTAGGTAGCAACTGTCTAAGAAAAAGTGAGGAATATGTCTACTTGTAGCAATGTAAGGTAATTATAACCTATATTTATGTGATGCAAGTATTGACTCGAACAATACACATCTATTTCAGTGGTAGGAAGATACACCATATCGAATTTGCTGATGACATAATAACAATAATAATAATAATAATAATGACGTTTGATATTGTTAGACTCTCCATCGGGCGCCTCACCAGGTGACAGATACGGGAAAGCCTCCCAGATATGGGTGGTACCGAGAAAATAAAATAGTTGGGGTGGACCAAATACTAACACAATCCTCAATGACTATTCAGCCCGCTGAACCCAAAATCCAGACACGTCTGAGAGAAAATCACTGGTACTCTGGTCACCGTCTGTTACCTCAGTGAGCTCGGCTGAAAATATTTGGTTCCAAAGACATCAAAACAAGCAAACATGAACTGTACAAGTAAATTCAACTTTACCCCAGATCGTATACAACCCGTCCGTCGACAGACGGCAACTGAACTTTCGGATTCTGGGGAGTCCAGGCTAGCACGGCAGAGAAGACAGCTGATCTCTGGTAAACTTCCCTAGAAGCAGAAAACATTCACTGGAACACTAAATATCAGAACATTGATCCAAACAGGAAAACAAAATAATCTCACATAAGAATTTAACCGACAAAAAATTGTCATTTTTACTCTTCAGGAAACATGACTAACCGATAATGAAACCTTGCATTACGGAAACTATCGCATCTTCAAGCGCAAAACACAACAAAAGGTAACAAAAGCTGCACCAACCTTCGGCATGGCATTTCACATACAAAGATCCATCATCAACTCTGTCAAAGAAATCACACCCATCAACAATCGAGTTATCACTAGGCACATCCAGAGCGCCAATAAAAATATACACTCATCAATGCACATGCATCCACCAACGTCGAAAATAAGGAAAACCCCGAAAATGTCGACAAACTCTGGAACACACTCGAAAAAACCATGAGCAAAATTCACTAAGAAGAACGTGGAAATGCTAATGGAAAACTTCAACACTCAATTTGAGACAGAAAAGACCTATAGAAAAATCATTGGTAAAAATTCTACACACCGAAACACTACAACCAACGGCACACGACTGATTGACAATTGCCAACAATTCGAACTCAAAATGATGTCTACCCACTTTAGAAAAAACCAGCTCCGAGGTAACATGCTTGCCTACCAGCTGCAAACTGCTTCCGTTCGCCTTTAGAGACTTGCTGAATGCCATATTTTTAATTATTTGTACCAGAGCTACAAGCAGGCAGACAGAAACTCAATACGGAAATCTTAAGACAACGCTCCAGCAAAATTTCATTAACCCAGTGTAGTTTGAAGAGCATTTTCGTCTAGAAATGAATTGCCTTGACGATTGATCGATCAAGAGCGGGAAAGGTAAAATTTAACGAGTAGAAGATAAGAGGGAGACGGCTTCCCTATCAGTACAAGTGCCTGAGAGATTACTTCCCTATCAATCTCCTGGGTAGTTTTGTTTCTCAGATCAACAGAGTACGTTATCATGCATTAGAACACGTGATGTGCCGGCCGTGGTGGCCGTGCGCTTCTCGGCGCTGCAGTCCGGAACCGCGGGACTGCTACGGACGTAGGTTCGAATCCTGCCTCCGGCATGGATGTGTGTGATCGTCTTAGGTTAGCTAAGTTCAAGTAGTTCTAAGTTCTAGGGGACTGATGACCTAAGATGTTAAGTCCCATAGTGCTCAGAGCCATTTGAACCATTTTTGAACACGTGATGTAGTTTTGTGGGTCGATTTTCTTACACTGCGACCGAAAGGTGCCTCAGTTGTTGGCTACAAATTCCAGCTGTGATGGACACACCCTTGGGGAAGCATTCGTAGTGCAAAACACACTTTTGGAGCTATCAGATGGTAAATATTATGTTCACACTACTCTTTTCTCGAGTTTACGTCTTTTTTGGTGATCAGCCCTTCATTTCTTGTTAGGAAGTTAACGATAAAGGTATCATAACTCGTCACCAGTAATAGTATTGTATAGGAATGCTCAATGAGCGACCTGGTGATATTCAAACAAAACTGCAATAACAGTCACTCTGTTGATTTTTGTTGTTTCGAATTCGAGCATGCAGGACTCCTACACGAGACTTCTGAACCTTGCTTGTTGAATGCAACTGTGCCATGATGGTTAAATGGTAATCCATCACTTATGTAAGTAGTCGAGACTTTCGTAATGTGGATAATCATTCATGCTAGAATGATCTTATTTTAAACAATAATATCTTTTTTTGGCGTATATTTCCCAAAAGCACTCGCTCCACACACAGTTCAGATCTTTCGAGCTGTCTCCTCCGCATTCATCCCTCTGTTATGCCAAAAGTAAACACTGTGTGGGAGATGTTACACCTTTTTCCACTTGCGAGCCAATTTTACAATGCTTAACCGTACTTCATGATTTTCAAGTATGCAAAATCCAATGCTTAACTGCAAGATTATAACTAAAACTCCAAATTCGAAAATGACAGTTGATACATACACTGACAGCGTCGCGCCGCGTTGACCTGGGCGGCGCCCGATTTCAGGCGGCGTCTGGCCGGTGGTCGGCAGCCGCTGCATCGCGAGGAAACGCTCGTGCGTAAGCTGCATTGATCGAGACGCAACCACGAACTGTGCTGCGGAATTGTTTCTGGAAGTATTGGTTATTACTAGAGGGTAGAATGTGAAGCGAATTATCTTCGGTATTCAATCAGACTCATAACCTTAGACGAAGGTCGAAATGTGGTTAAAAAAAAAACATACGTTTGGACGCGAACACGCGACAATAAATTTCAAATGCACAACGATTACCACTAGACCCCAGGCTAACACAACCTCACAATATCTCTTAAGCGCTGAACACTTCCTTCTGACATTAAGGCATCATACAGCGTGGCTTATTGTGCAGATGGCCGGACTTAGCGATGTCAGAGGCGGTCGGTCTTATTGGCCACCTTAAGTGAACGACTCGGACTTAGTCTTTGTGGCGGCCGGATGGGTGAACATTTTTGTAATTAACTGTTCCGGTTACTAGAATATTCATTCAGAAATGTTAAATTAATTTATTTTTTCAAGGGGGCGTTTCACCTCCTTAATGGCTGCATTTGAATGTATGACAAATATTAATTTTATTTTCCTATACGCTACAACATATTCAAAGCCGATTCAAATCGGAGTGTATTCTTTGTGGAGATTTACCTTTCAGTGCAGCACATCTTCAATGGAGCATAAAACACAGTAAGTGGATTGTAGCAGGTATGAGGTGTGTACTGGAATCCCATGATCCTCCCTGTTTCGAAACAATGCAAGGAGACAAGTTCTCTGACGGTCCCATGAAAGGCGTTTAAATTGCAGTAAGTTGTAGTTCAAACCGAAATTGATTTTTTTTATGTTTTAGGGGAGTTTCTTGTACTTTACCTTGGAACCACTCATTGAAGTTACCGCGAACGTAAACCAGAAAGTTTAATTCGACATTCTCCGTGACCAAATGTTGTCGTTTCTTCTGGCCCTTCCTGTATTATGGACACTCGCGTCCTCAAAGATGATAAGTCATATTCACTGGTCTGCCGGTATACGATCCCTGTTTGATGGATACTCAGGAACCCTGTCGCAATTCTATTGGTCCACTAAACCACATAATCTTTAATGCCAAAGAAAATGTCTATTTAGAATAGCGATTGAATGATAGCAGTCAACATCCTCCCAATTTTAGGGACTATGTGAAGAAATCTATGGTCCCTCTACCTCTCCGAATTTCTGCTTTTCTCTAGGCTAGAGAAAGTTTTAGCATGATGTCTCCTAGAAATGATCAATATTTTTTTGTCCAATGAGCTCACTACCAGTGTGTTGTAGCGGCTGTTTTTATTACTACTGTTAGAAACACGCCTACGAGTGCTGAAGTGCAGTCACACTAACGTCACTACTACCTATGTTCGACGTCAAAGTGCAACAACCACTCAGAGGCGGCGTGTGGCAGCATTCGCAGTGGAGGGCGTATCAAGTGTGTCGGGGGCACGCAGCAAACAGTGCAGTTGTCGTCATAATGCAGAAACCAGGCGATTTATCTGACATCCAAATAAAAATGATCAATAGTTTTCGAACCAAGAGTGGAGGCATTTTGGGAACGCCTAAGCCTGTAAACTGTTCGCGTGCCTCAATAGCTAATGTATACAGTGCGTGGCAAATTGGCTCTATCATAAACCGGCACCGAGGCAACCGTGATGCGCCACGGTCATAGATGACAAGGGTGAACGATGGCTGTGGAGATGTGTACAGGCGAATAGACGTGCAACTATTGAGTAACTGACTGCCCTAATGAATCAAGGGGCTATCAACAGTGTCTCCTCAACGACTATTCAGCAACTGTAACTGATGTGGGCCTCTTAAAAAAATGGCTCTAACACTATGGGACTTACCATCTGAGGTCATCAGGCCCCTAGACTTAAAACTACTTAAACCTAACTAACCTAAGGACATCACACACATCCATGCCCGAGGCAGGATTCAAACCTGCGCCTGGTTCATTCACCCATGGTGACTCCTGTTCATCGGCGACGAAGGCCGGAATTGCATGCCAGTACTTCAACTGGATGTCCACTGAATGAGGACAGGTGGCCTTTTCAGGTGAATCACGTTTTATGGTCTATTGAACAGGTAGCCTTTGGCGTGTACAGCGTGAGCATCTGAAAACAAATAACTTGCAATAGCATTATGGTTTGGGGAATGTTTTCGTTACATTCCCTGGATGATCTCCGTCTGGAAGGGATAATGGATCAACAAAAGTACGCATCTATCATCGGGGGCCATGTTCATTCCTCCATGCAGTTTGTTTTTCCTCGGCACCATGGCATCTACCAGCAGGACAGTGCCACATGTCACAGAATTAGAAATGTACGTGTGTGGTTGGAAGAGCATTTGAATAAGTTTAACGTGCACCCCTGACCACCAAACTCGCCGTATTTGAACTCAATCGAGAATCTGTAAAACCACCTTGATCTTGCTGTTCTCGTCATGGATGCTCAACCGAGGAACCTAGCAAACCTGGCCACTGCAATGAAGTTGGCATGGCTTCTCGTACTTGATGGTACCTTCCACAACGCTGACGACTCTCTCCCTGCACATATCGCAGCGGTACGCACTGGAAAAGGAGGTTATTCAGGTTTAGACACGTGGTCACACTGATGTGATTAGGCAGTGTACTATTCATATACGTAGTCTCATGGACTGTACGAGCTTTAGAAGTACCTTAGAGCCTCACTTCGTCATATAATTAGGCTAGCTGAGGAGCTTCCAACGTATGTGTGAAGTGCATAGATGAGAAACTGATTTCCGTTGAGAGCAATTTCTTTCTGAATGCCAGCGCTCCTGTTCTCTTTTAATATGATGCTAATGTATGAAAAGGGAAGAAGATATTGCAATCATATCGCATTTATTTCCGTTGTGGTGGGAAAGAAGTCATCTAATTTTCCCATATAGTTCGGGCTGTAGTGACTATATTTTTACTCTGCGGTCATGTGGCTGTCAAGTATCGACATGGGCAGGAGTGCCTGAATAGAACTTTGTTTCTCCGCTTGGACGTAACATCTGAAACAATTACCACTTATTTTATCTCTACGTTTCTCATAAAGAATGTTCAAATGTGTGTGAATTCCTAAGGGACCAAACTGCTTAGGTCATCGGTCCCTAGACTTAAATACTACTTAAACTAACTTAAACTAACCTGTGCTAAGAACAACACACACACCTCGGCCCGAGGCAGGACTCGAATCTCCGGCGTGAGGGGCTACGCAATCCGTAACATGATGCATCAAACAGCGTGGCTCATAAAGAACATTGGATTTCTTTCTGCAATGTATGATCCTCATAAGTTACCAGTAGTATTTGGTATCTGAATTACTTACATTAAATTACTTTTATTGTTTTTTTACTTATTTACACGTATAGTTACGTAGGACCAAATTGAGGGGCAAATCTCCAAGGTCATGGAACGTGTCAGTGCAGTATATTGCAACATAAACGTAATAACAGATAATAAAAAATATGTATTAAACCGAAAAAAGTCAATCCATAAGTTTAAATAAATGCAAACAAGAATATAACATAAGAATCAGCTTAATTTTTCCAGGAAGTCCTCAACAGAACAGGAGTGGCCCATGAAGAAACTCTTCAGTTTCGATTTGAAAGCGCATGGATTATTGCTAAGATTTCTGAATTCTTGTGGTAGCTTATTGGAAATGGATACAGCAGTATACTGGCCACGACTCTGCACAAGAGTTAAAGAGGAGATACCCAAAAGCAGATTGGATTTCTGCCAGGTATTAACTGAGTGAAAGCTGCTAATTCTTTGTAAAAATCTGATATTGTTAACATGGGCCAAAAATATCCTTTATGAATGGGAAGGGTCACCCCTAAATATAATACCATACGACATAAGCGGATGAACGTAGAATAATTATCATGTCGAACGATCACTTGCTTCAGATACCGTTCAAATAATAAAAATGACAGCATTATGTCTTTGAATAACATCCTCAACGTGGCCTTTCCACAGTAGTTTACTATCTATCTATCTCAATGCAGTATCGTGCTCTGCTTGTAAAACTGTGTTACAAGAATGATGACTGTGCACACATCGCTTTGTAGAAGATCCGGACACCGAATGGTCTGAAAAAAGTGCGTTGGACCGAGACTGCTGTGGTTCTGGATAAAATGATTCGGAAATTCAAAAAGACGTATCCTCTCTGTTTGAAACCTGGCAGAGGGTGGAAACCAATTGATTCGACGTCAGTGGAAGCAGTGGCCAAAGCAATGCAGGAGCAGACGAGTGGTGGACTGCAGACGTATAGCGCATGGAGAATTGCCCGAACATTGGACATACCCGTGAGGACGGTGCGTAAAATCCTCCGAAACAGCCTTCTTTGCTAACCATTCAAAATTACCCATCTGCCCGAGTTACTTCCTGTTGACCGGCCAGAAAGAGAGATATTTGCTTTAGAATTTCTTGCTCACATGGAAGTGGACAATGATTGGCCGTGGAAGATTTTTTGGACAGACGAAGCCAACTTCAATCTGACAAGATATGTCAATACACAGAATTGGCGAATATGGGCAACGGAAAATCAACACGCATATCAACCAGTACCACTACACCCTGAAAAGGTCACTGTGTGTTGCGGGTTTACGGCACCAAATTTTTTTCGAAGAGACAGGTGCTTTCGGTGCTGTTACCTGTACCGTCACTGGTAAGCTCTATGAGTGTCTTTTGCGCAACCACGTCATTTCACCTCTCCAACAGCGTGGATGTGTGGATGAGATCATTTTTATGTAAGATGGCTCACCCACGCACATTGCAAATCCAGTTAAGCAGCTGCTGAAGCGCCATTTAGAAAATGCTAGAATTATCAGCCGCCATTTCCCTACAGCCTGGCCGTACCGATCACCTGATCTTAATCTGCGTGACTTCTGGCTGTGGGGCTAACTGAAAGATGTTGTGTTCACTGTTCCGACTGAAAACTTAGCAGCACTGAAGGAACGCATTGCGCCACACATTCTTAAGGTGACCCCGGAAACATTTATGTTATCGGCACTATAAACGTAACTGCCACTCTTGTTCCTTAATGTGATTTGAAAAACTCTCTATTGCCATTGGATTAGCTTTCCTATATAATTTGTAATTATATGTGACATTTGTTTGAACACAAAAGCCTTTTAGTGTTAAAATTTGCCGGCCGCGGTGGCCGTGCGGTCTAGGCGCTGCAGTCTGGAACCGCGGGACTGCTACGGTCGCAGGTTCGAATCCTTCCTCGGGCATGGATGTGTGTGATGTCCTTAGGTTAGTTAGGTTTAAGTAGTTCTAAGTTCTAGGGGACTGATGACCTAAGATGTTAAGTCCCATAGTTCTCAGAGCCCTTTGAACCATTTTTTGTTAAAATTTATGCATCATGATCTGAATGGCCATTGACCCTTTAACTAACACAATGCCCATCTAGTAAGGGGCTGTGCTACTGTTCCTCTGCACCCTAGTAGGAAAAAGCACAGTCTCCATCAGACCATATGAGTTTCAGGGATCTACCAACATCCTTTTTCTTGCACAATCTTACACAAAAGTAGTATTGACGTCGCCACATATAACTAATTTCTGGCAGTGAACCAGGAACCCTTTCTAGCTTGAGCAGAAATGCTCTATAGTCAGAGTTAGCGGACATACGAGGTGCATTCCAGTTCTAATGCCTCCGATTTTTTTCCTAATTAACTACTCACCCGAAATCGATGAAACTGACGTTACTTCTCGACGTAATCGCCCTGCAGACGTACACATTTTTCACAACGCTGACGCCATGATTTCATGGCAGCGGCGAAGGCTTCTTTAGGAGTCTGTTTTGACCACTGGAAAATCGCTGAGGCAATAGCAGCACGGCTGGTGAATGTGCTGCCACGGAGAGTGTCTTTCATTGTTGGAAAAAGCCAGAAGTCAATAGGAGCCAGGTCAGGTAAGTAGGGAGCATGAGGAATCACTTCAAAGTTGTTATCACGAAGAAACTGTTGCGTAACGTTAGCTCGATGTGCGGGTGCGTTGTCTTGGTGAAACAGCACACGCGCAGCCCTTCCCGGACGTTTTTGTTGCAGTGCAGGAAGGAATTTGTTCTTCAAAACATTTTCTTAGGATGCGCCTGTTACCGTAGTGCCCTTTGGAACGCAATGGGTAAGGATTACGCCATCGCTGTCCCAGAACATGGACACCATCATTTTTTCAGCACTGGCGGTTACCCGAAATTTTTTTTGTGGCGGTGAATCTGTGTGCTTCCATTGAGCTGACTGGCGCTTTGTTTCTGGATTGAAAAATGGCATCCACGTCTCATCCATTGTCACAACCGACGAAAAGGAAGTCCCATTCATGCTGCCGTTGCGCGTCAAAATTGCTTGGCAACATGCCACACGGGCAGCCATGTGGTCGTCCGTCAGCATTCGTGGAACCCACCTGGATGACACTTTTAGCATTTTCAGGTCGTCATGCAGGATTGTGTGCACAGAACCCACAGAAATACCAACTCTGGAGGCGTTCTGTTCAACAGTCGTTCAGCGATCACCCAAAACAATTCTTTCCACTTTCTCGATCATGTCATCAGACCGGTTTGTGCGAGCCCGAGGTTGTTTCGGTTTGTTGTCACACGATGTTCTGCGTTCATTAAAGTGTCGTACCCACAAACGCACTTTCGACACATCCATAACTCCATCACCACATGTCTCCTTCAACTGTCGATGAATTTCAATTGGTTTCACACCACGCAAATTCAGAAAACGAATAATCCACGCTGTTCAAGTAAGGAAAACGTCGCCATTTTAAGTATTTAAAACAGTTCTCATTCTCGCCAACGGCGGTAAAATTCCATCTGCCGTATGGTGCTGCCATCTCTGGGACGTATTGACAATGAACGCGGCCTCATTTTAAAACAATGCGCATGTTTCTATCTCTTTCCAGTCCGGAGAAAAAAAATCGGAGGCCTTAGAACTTGAATGCACCTCGTAGAAACAATAATAATTAGAAGTTTAGTTTCACTAAGTTCAACTGCCCACCCACAAGATTCAAATATCTGTTGAGTGCAGTGCCGTGATACGTCTGTGGACTCAAATGGATTACTGTTTTTTAAGCACATGACCACTCCCCTACTCCGCAAGGAACTCTTTGGAAAACAGCCAGATAACCTGTATCCTGGTAAAGGAAGCCTCTGAATTGTCAAGTTATTTAAGTGGTGCTCCGATATACCAAAAATGTCAGAGTCGACATCTATAAGAAGTTCACTAACTTTATTTCTAACACCTCTTATATTTTGAAGAAATATGCTAATTTCTGCAGTCCGGAACCACGGGACTGCTACGGTCGCAGGTTCGAATCCTGCCTCGGGCATGGATGTGTGTGATGTCCTTAGGTTAGTTAGGTTTAATTAGTTCTAAGTTCTAGGCGACTGATGAGCTCAGCAGTTAAGTCGCATAGTGTTCAGAGCCATTTGAACCATTTTTTTTTTTTGTTAATTTCTTCTCTACTTGGATACCTGACCTCCTCGGAAGGTGATTCCTTAATTAGAGGGGCTTCCTCTAAGCAGATTTAACTATCACTTGACTTCAGTCTGAGAAAGGTGCAGCTCTAACACCAAGTACTACAGGACTTTTTTCCACGAGTGGCCCCAGCACCAAACCACTACGCTACAACCTGTAAGCTTTGCTAGCCTGCTTCTCCCATACCTATTGAGGTGCAGGTCATGCCTAGTCAAATCCGACCTATTGATAGACTCAACCGGCACCACTGCAATTTGAGCCATGCCCTCTGCCATCAATGCCTTCTTGAGCCCCATGTTAACACGCCTAACAGCCATATTAAGGTGAGGTCGATCATGTTCCTGAAACAGCTGCACGAAATGCACATTAGTGCCTCCAGTTGGTTGGTTTAAAACAGGGGGGAAGGAATCATGCTGCAAAGTCATCAGTCCATTGTTCCTTTTAAAACAATGCCACAAGGGCGAGAATAAAACAAACGAGACTGACAACACAAAACTGGGAGAAAGGAAAAACCATAAGAATGACAGAAGGGCAACAAACACTACAATGGACAAAAGAGCACAAGAAAACCACAGTCAGACGCAAGAAACAGGTAGAAGAGATTAAAACAAGAAAGCAGATTGCCATGGCTGGCTGACCACAAGAATAAAAAGGAGAAGCCAGCCACTCTGTAACACATCAAAACCTCCAGCCTAAAAACACTAGGGTGGAAGACACAGGAGGACAAAAGACATGCGCTGAAACTTAGATCGAATGCTAAATCCCACCCTCACGTATAAAACGTAAAACCAAATCAGCTGATGAGGCGTTGTCTGCTAAAATCAATGATAACGAGTCCAGATAATCAAAGATGATGTTGCAGGGCAGCCAAAGTAGGACAGTGCAAAAGAATATTGGCCACTGTCAACCGGGCGCTGCACCGACACTGAGGAGGGTCTTCACGGCGCAGGAGGTAGACGTGGCTGCCCAAGCGGAGCCAATGCGGAGCCGGCAGGGAACCACAGAGACCCTGCGAGAGGCCCTCATCCAGCACTTCCACACATTCGTAGTCCCCTTAGTGGCCCGCAGTTTGTTGTGTGTACTTAGATTATGCCATTCCGTCTCCAAAAGCTGAAAAACCTTGCGGTGTAGCAACGAACGCAGGTCAGTTACGGGGAGGCCTATATCCAGAAGCGGTTTCCGTGTAGCCTGTTGGGCCAGTCTGTCGGCAAGTTCATTTCCTGGAATTCCGACGTGACCCGGGGTCCAGACAAACACCAGTGAAAGTCTGGACCGTTCCAGGGCATAGATGGAACCAAGATGGTCGCTACCAAAGGAGGGCGAGGGCAGTGTAACACCAATATCGATTGTAAGTAGTTTATGCTGTGTAATTCTATGAATGTGACTATGAAGTGGTTGTTCTTTACTGATTATGTTCATTGAGTTGTGAAGGAAGGTTGATGTGTGTAATACATGTAACGTAAAAACTTTTAAAAAATGTTTAAAAATAGTGAAAATTTGTAAATTATGACTGTTTATAAAAGAGAATTTGTAATCTGAGTACTGGTTCATACTTAGGGAAATTGTATGATGTAAGTTAAAAAACGTAGGGAAACCCTTCCGCTACGGAAGGGACTTGGCGCGTGGGAAAGGTGGATCTGGCGGTCAATCTGGGCGGCAAGAGAGAGAGTACATTACGCAGTCAGTGGTTAGACGTTTTACTGTTAACAACGCGGGCGCCAAGTGAGGCATTTGGAAGCCGATTGATGTTGAAATTGCTTCAGTTTAGTTTTGGCTGTCGTATGGTGCTCTTCTTATCATGAAATGGCTCTGCAATGAAGGAAATACGTAGCCAAGAAGAATTTATAAAGAGCATTAAACTTGAAGAGCATGCCACGTCCTTGCCACCACTATTGCGCCACTGCTCCACGAACTGTAGGAGTTCAGATATCTATCACAGTATGGGCCAGTATACTGATGTGTTTTTCAATAATAATTTCAATGATAAAAAATTCGTGTTTGAACACTGAAACTGTCCTGTTCATGAAACAAGCAGGGTCCTATCCTAAACGTGCTAAAGACCGAGTATCCTGTTTATGAAGAACCACTAACTTGTTTCTATTTGAATGTGCCAAAGTTTCAGTGTTAAGGCATGTAAATGTTGCTAGTTAAATTACTGATTTCACAGGTAAAGACAGGGGCACATAATTTGGAACTAATAAAAAACTTTATTTTGCTTTGAATTGTTTCTACTTTGAATGTGCCAAAGTTTTAGTGCTAAATGGCATAAATTTTGTTAGTTAAAATCACTTGCTTCACAAGTTATGAAAGAGGCACACAATTTTGAACCTACTTCAAACTTAACTTTACCTTGAACTTATTTCTGAAGTTAATTAAGAATATTGTTAGTGTAAATTGCTATAAAGCAATGAAAGATAAATAATCTCAAGTGGGGCTAGAAATCAGTACTAGTGTGATGCAAATTGTATATGAAATGTGTGCATAGTTTGCTTATCAATGACGTGACTGTCTGTGAGTCTCCACTATATTCTTTTCCTATTATGGGAAAGTTAAACTGAAGATTGTTTTACTAAAGAAATCTGAAGTATTTCCATAAATGATAGACGATATAAAAGTGTTTGTACAGTGTTATTTATCTGCATTTGTGGTGTGTGTGTTAGTTAAACCAGGACTCTTGTCATACTTCATTTAGTCTCTTGAGATCTTTGGTAATATTTTGGTGCTGAATTGGTTAATGTTTGACGTGGTGATTATTAACAATAGGAGTAAAGTGCTAATTAAATTTCTGTGACTGCCAGTTTTTGCAAATGATAACTACTATTTATCACGGGTCTGTTCGTATGGTATTTGTGTGCGTTCATTGCATTTTACCATGAGAGAAAGAATGAAACCCCCTCTTGGTAAATTGTATTTAAATTCCTTGAGATTAATGTTCAAAATTATTATGCCCAATTAGGCTGGCCACCATTTATTATTTCATTCACGAGAAACTTTCACTACTTTCATTATTTCCTAAGGTAAAATCTTTCAGCTTTCTGTTAATTGTCATAGTCACGAAATTCATGTCCAAAGCCCTCTGTCCAAACGCTCAAACATTCCAGAATTCCTCCCAGAGTGTTACACTTATTGTATTTTAAGGTGACATTTGGCACAACGTACGTGTTATAGTAGCACTGGTCGATAGATTGGAGACTGCTTAGGGAGTCAGTACAGAGAAGAAATGACTCGCCAGGGCATGAACGGATGTACCCAAGAGCACGAGATACGGTCGCCAGCTCTGCAGTAAAACACTGCAGCCATCTGACGAGGAGTGCTGTTCAATATGTCCTCCATGAATATACGCGAATCCAAGGTGACCATCAGCCATCGAGCCGTCGGTGTAAACCACTTCATGGCCCTGGTACATGTTGAAAATCGAGAGGAAGTGACAGCGGAGAGCCGTAGGGTTATCTGAGTCCTTAGGGCCGTATGAAAGGTCCAGGCAAAGCTTCGGCCGAGGTTTGCACCATGGAGGTGTACGTTAATGGACCTCGAGTAGATGTGGTAAAGGGAAGGACACCAGTTCATACAGAACCGATCGATCGCGAACCGCAATCTAAAGCCCTGACCTGGGCCGCCGATGCGGGAGATGAACCGCAGTGGTTGGAAAAACGAGACGGTTATTCGGGTGCACAGGAGAACTATGAATGTGTGCAACGTAACTGGCGAACAGTTGTGCACGCATAAACTTCAATAGAGGGAATCCAGGCTCCACCAGGACGCTGGTCACCGAACTCGTCCTAAAAGCTCCTGCCGCTAGTCGAACGCCACAGTCGTGCACTGGGTCGAGTAAACGCAACGCTGAAGGCGCCGTCGAACCATAAACCAGACTCCCATAGCAAAGGCGGGATTGAACAATGGCTCTGTAGCGTAGAGCGATCTGCACCCCAATTGGTGTGGCTCAGGCAACGGAGGGCACAGAGATGCTGCCAGCACTTACGCTTAAGGGGAGGTTTACTATCTTTGGCCCGAAAAAAGCATGTTCTTTGAGGATTTTTTTCTCAGGATGTGTCATAAATATCAATGTCAAATTTAGTCTAAATGTTTATTGACATTTCTTCCACAAACTGGAATTTTGTAAACCAAAAATGTTGAAGAGCAAAGGCGGAAGTGCCATGGGAACGAAACAAAATTTCGATGTAGACCTCCACAGGTACGCCGGGTCGTCCGCAGTCAAAATTGAGTTGACGTTAGCGTAATATATAAGATTCTTTAGGAGCTGTACCTCGCTTAAGTTATTTGGACCATAGGAAACAAAATGGCGTCCATTTAAAAAAAATAGGGTTTTCTTCATCTATTTTTCGACTTCGTCTGACAAGCAAAAATATTTATATTTGATGGATCGGAATAAAAGTGATACAACTCCTAGACAATTTAGTTAGCTTCGTCGGAAACAAAGAATCATGCCTATCGGTTCAGCAGATTTCAAGTTACCACACCGCGCGGAAAAAGGTCATTTCGAGAAAAACGCGTTGAAGTTTTGACTACATATAAATGCAATATTATGCAACTTACGTTCAATCTGCTATTCCGGGTCCATAACCTTGTCCTTCCTCTTCGTCATAGAGGGCGTTCTGCTCGATCTGGGCCATCCTGCACTGCTCCAGAGCCGCTCGTACGGCCGGTGACAAGCGGTTTTCGGCCGCTTGAATCCGGTGGTCGGCCGAATGCTTGGCGAACAGCGTCGAATAGAGTCCCAGGGTGACGTCCATCGTTGTCATGGTCTTCAGAATTGCTGAATACCCTTTGTTGAAGCTGCTCACTGCCAGGAAAGTCGCAATCTCCACAGTCTACGCACCAGAATGCAAATTCTTGGGGGATAACTTCCAAACACATGCCTTCAAACTTTCATTTGAATTTTGTGTGTTTCCTCCCAAGCACCAGTACAATAACTCGTCCTCCGAAAGAGCCTCGTAGATAGGATGTATCACTTTTTGAACTTCTTTGGAGAGCGGCTGGTCGTGTTGATATTCATCCAGATGTCCGGTAGCCTGTGCAATGCGCCACTTGCACCAACTAGTTTCCCCAGCCAGACAATTTTGGTGTTGTGGGTGGTCATCCGTCGAACACTTGTGGAAATACGTTGCCCAAATTGCCTTCTTCATCTATTCCACCGAACTGGAATGCCGTCGGATTGCCAAACCGTAGTACTTCGTAAGCTCCTTGATCACTTCGTCAGTTTTAGTCATGGGCAAGCACATACAATAAATTTTCGCGGCTACAAAGTCGAAATTCCCGAAAAAAAACTGGTGCGTAAAAAAGGCCGATTTCAGGCAGATGCATTTTTTGTTCAACAGCGAATAACAAACATTTTCCTTCCGTATTCGGAAAAATCGTTTCAGGGGTGAATTCTAAACACTTTTATGGATCCAAAAATGCGATTTAAAAAAAATCGATTTTTTGAACCAAAAGATAGTACTAAGAATCGTTATGTCTCCCCTACAGTGAGAGGATCGTCATTAAGGTAATGTTCTGGTTCCGGATGAAATGTCCGACTTCGACAGAAGTGCATGGCACACGACTTTGCGGATGAAAACTGGAAGCCGTGGCCTAGAGCCCGTGACTGCGCGTTATGGATGGCTCCCCGTAAGCGCCGCTTAGCAACACCAGTACTGGAGGAGCAGTACCAAATGTCGAAGTCGTCTGCACACGGAGAAGGGGAGACGGACGGCCCTACAGCTGCTGCTGGGCCGTTAATGGCCACTAAAAATTGAGATACACTGAATACAGCCCTGCGGAATCCCATACTCCTGGATATGGTGGGAACTATGAGAGGCATCAGCTTGGACGTGGAAAGTACGGAACGACAGGAAATTTTGGACAAAAATAGGGAGCGGGCCCTGGAGTCCCCACTCATATAATGTGGTAAGGATATGGTGTCTCAATGTGGTGTCGTAAGGTTTTCCAAAATCAAAAAAGATGGCTACCAGGTGTTGGCGTCTGGAAAAGGCTGTTCAGATGGCTGACTTGAGGGACACAAGATCATCAGTGGTAGATCGACCCTGGCGGAAACCGCCGTGGCATGGAGCCAGTGGGCAACTTGACTCCAGGATCCAACCCAAATGCTGACACACCTTAATTCTAGCAGCTTTCAAAGAGCATTGGTGAGGCTGATGGGCCAATAGGTACCCACATTAAGCGAGTTTTTATTGGGTTTGAGCACTGGAATGATGGTGCTCTCCCACCATTGCGATTGAAAGACGCCATCGCACCATATCTAGCTGTAGGTGACGAGGAGATGTCGATTTTAATCGGACGAGTGATGTTTAATCATGTGACTGTTGATGCGATCCGGCCCGGGAGCTGCGTCGGGGAAATGTGCAAGGTCGCTGAGGAGCTCCCACTCTCCAAATGGGGCGTTATGGGCTTCATTGTGGCGTGTAGTGAACGAGAGGAATTCCCCTTCGATCCCCCGTTTGAGGGTGCGACAGGATGGGGGGGGGGGGGAGGGTAATTGTCCCAACACTCCTACTTCCATTTTTCTATAAGTTTGCAAAAGCGGGAACTAAGCCTTTTAAAGGCTATTAGGTGCTCCAGAGATGGTTGAAGCTTATGTCACTGTAGAGCCCACCTATGCTCTTTAATGGTCTCAGCAATTTGCAACGACCACAAAGGTACTGGGGCACCCTAAGGAACAAGGGATAACATTTTCCGCCGCAGTAACCTACTCAACCACCACAGCGATGGTACCATGTGGGGAAGATTCAACGGTAATGCAGCGGTGAAAGCTTCCCAACTCTGAATTGTTTAAAGCACATCTGGGTAAGCGTCAGTGGGCATGACGTCTGGGGAGTGACATGAAGATGGGGAAGTGGTCACTACCACACAAGTCATCGTGGGCTCTCCAGTAGACAGATTGGAGAAGTCCTGGTCTGCAAAGTGATAAATCAATGGATGAGTAAGTACCATGAGCCACACTGAAATATGTGGGGGCCCTAGTGTTTAGAAGGCAGAGGTCGAGCTGAGACAGTAAATTTTCGACATCTGTACCTCGGCCAGTAAGCATGGTCCCACCCCACAAGAGATTATGGGAGTTAAATTCTCCCAAAAGTTGATAATATTTAGAGAGTTAATGAATCAGTGCAGTCAATACGTTCAGAGGTACTGTACCATCAGGAGGAAGCTGTACGTTGTAGATAGTTATTTCCGGCGTCGCCCTTATCCTGACAGCCACAGCTACAATGGGAGTATGAAGGGGCACAGGCCCAGTTCAGGACATAGACGCAAACTCCACCTGACACTCTATTATGTTCGCTACAGTTCTTGTAACATCCACTATAGACACGGAGGGCAGAGATCCACATTGCCGGAAACCAGGTTTCCTGGAGGGCAATGGAGAAAGCAGGTGTAAGGCGTAGCAGTTGCCGTAGCTCAGCCAGGTGGTGGAAAAAACCGCAGCAATTCCACTGGAGGATGACGTTATCGCGAGGCTGGGAAGGCATGAAACACTTAATGAGGCAGTTTATACCTCAGGTTTACCTGCTGCCATCGATTGAGTACCTGTGTGATCAACATCCATTGTGTATGAAGGACCAGCGATATCTATGTCCTCAGTGTACGTCACAATCTCCACTTCGTCCTCAGACACAGAGCTTGTAGACAGCGGTGGTGTAGGTGCCACCGAAGTGCCTTGGTTCTTGGGGTTCTTTTTCTTTTTGGGTTTTTCTCACTGCTCTTTAGCTTTTTTGAACCTGGGATACCTTCACTGATTCAGCCTCAGGGTGTGAGGAGGACCGGGAAGCGTTACAACCAGCTGCCTGTAGTAACTTCAGCCAATGGTGGGTGTCTGCTTTACCACTGGTAGGAACCTGGGAAGGGAGTGATCCAAGGCACCCCTTCATAGTGAAAGGAGCCGAAGAAGACTTACGCTTCTCTGCCTGAGAAGTGGGGACTGATGTCCCCAATGGTTGTGGGGGTGTTACTCCCAAAGTAGGTGGTGCTAGAACAACAGCGATAGAAGTGCCCCCCAGCATCAAACAGGCAGGTGGAGTCTTACGGCACTGGGAGACAACGGAATGGGCTGGAACCGTAGTTATAGTGGCGGCGTAGGGTGATGTCATATGCATGGGATGGAGACTCAAATTTCCTCCTAGCCTCAGTGTAGGTCAGTCGGTCCAGGGTCTTGTAATCCATATTTTCCTTTGTTTCTGTAAAATCCTGCAGTCTGGTGAGCAAAGGGAATGATGCTCTCCACGGTTCACACAGATGGGAGGCGCGGCACATGGAGTATTGGGATGTGAAGGACTTCCACAATCTCGATGGGTGATGCTTGAAGTACAGAGGGAAGCCATTTGGTCGAACTTGCAGCAGTTAAAGCACCACATTGGGGGAGGGATATATGGCTTGATATCACAGCAGTAGACCGTCACCTTGACCTTCTTGGGTAATAATGTGTCACTCGTAAAGGTCAAAATGACCTCGATGGATGCACTTAACAAAGTGGACACCTCGCCACTCTAAATTGGCCCGCAGCTCGTCGTCAGACTCCTAAAGAAGACCTCTGTGGAATATAATACCCTGGACCATATTTAAGTTGTTGTGGGGCGTGATGGTAACAGAAATATCCAACTGGTCACAAGCGAGTAATGCCTGTGACTGGGCAGAGAACGCTGTTTTAATCAAGACTGACCTCGATCGCATTTAGTACAACCCTTCTACCTCCCCAAAATTGTCCTCTAAATGCTCTACAAAAAACTGAGGCTTCATCAACACAAAGGAGTCAGCTCTCCTACTCAAAAGGTACCGGGACGAATAAGGTTAGCTGCCATCCTTAGCCTGGCGTTCCTCCCATGGTGGGGCCAGGGAGGGAATGATTTAATGTTGTACCTCCTTGCATTGAACTGTGACCTGGGACCCTTAGATACTGCTGGTGTTTGACGTGGAACACTTGATGGCATGTCATCCGCCCTGATGCCACCCCCAATGAAATTACTTCAAACAAATCCCACACGGTAACCCAGTACTCACAAATCTACGACAAAGCTCACACTTATCACTCATGGAAAAATTTTACAGTTACTGAAAAAAAAACTGAACGACTACGTTAATTAAGTTCAGTTACACCAGTAGAACTATTTATAGAACTAACAATAGTGGTCTTGAAATTCTCACTCTACTAAGAAAACAATAACTTTTATTCGTACCACTAAACCGCAACTAACACCAATACAAACAAAACTTCACACGATTTACTAGCTAAAATCAAAAATTCAATCAGCCACTGAAACACTCAACGAAGTTAAAACAGTGAATGAAAATTTTACTGAAATATTTCACTAAAACTGCTGAAAACTACCACACGAAATTTACTAAACGACTTCAACGCGCAGAAAACTCTAAAAAACACAGTGAGTGAACGTTTACAAAAGGCTACTAAACCGTTATTTCGCCACAAACAGCGCGAGACACAGTTGATAACTACTAAATTTAATAACTGTATAACAGTGCACAAACAACTTTGTCAGAACTCCGCTTTATAACCGCTACAGCTGCAATCGAGCGCCGCAAAATGTAAAAATATTGCTGAGGCCTGAGACTTGGATGAACAACATAAGCAGTCTCACGAATAACAATCCATTCAAGTCAATAGCACGGACTAAGATGAACGACAGTCCACTATTAAGTTGCTTTTACCGAAAATATTAACACAAATAAACTTTAAAGTAAGTAACTGAAGACTAAAACTTCATAAGATTTTCGCGACCAATTTCAGCAGCAGTCCAGCACACGTGACAGTTTCTTTAGAATATTCTCTAAGGCAAATGAACTAATTGGCCCCGTTTTATAGCGCTATTATTTTAGTCGCTCGTTTTACCATAATAACGGCCCATAATAATATAATGTACTGCAAGTGTTTAAAAACCATGATAGGTGTTTTGAAACTGTACCACAAACTACCTGTCATAGTAGAAAGTTACGGGATATTACCCCAGAGCACTTAAGAGCGACGTAAAGAGTGGCCTGCTCTCCGCTGCTGTGTGCGAGATAAAACAGCAGTAAACTCAGATCATCTCAACAGGAAGCAGCTTCCGTTGATGATCTTGGAGCATTAAAGAGGGCCTGAGAGTACCCTTAAACTTTAAGCAGTTTCTCAAATTTATGGTCGTTTGCTTGCAGCAGCTGTCTGGTTCGAAGTTTTTCCCGGCAGAATCGGAAGAAACCGGAGACAGATTTTCTTGCAGTCTTGTACGATTCACTAACTAGCGCACTTCCAGGACCTTGGCGGTCTTCCTGTCTCATTTCTTTAGTATCATTACTACGAAGGCATGTCAAAAATTGTCTACACTTTTGCCATAACGTTTGTTACATTGCGCACGTTTTCTTCTGTCTTAGCATATGTTATTTTTATACTGTTGTGGTAATTCTGCCACAGTCTGATCTTATTTCCGGCATTGTTCTTTCTTCTGTTGCAGATATAGCATGGCAGCTCCATTAGAAGTGTGCACAAAAGACGAATAACGGGCGGTGATCCGATTCCTCTGGTCGTAGGGTGTGAAAGGGGCAGACAATCATCGCAGACTATCATCGCAATACGGGAGAAGAGCACTATCATGTAAAACTGTGTTTTTGTGGATCGAGAAGTTTAAAAGTCGTCGAACAAGTGTAACGCATGAAGATGGAGCGGGACGGTCATGAACCTCCATTATAAGTGACAACATTCAGCAAGCTCGAAAGATGGTTCTGGTGAATAGGCGAATCTCTATCGATGAGGTAGCATCCGCTTTGAACATCAGCCGTGGCTCCTCCCATCACATCATCCACGACGAGCTCGGTTTACATAAGATCTGTGCACGGTGGGTACCAAGAAAGCTTACCGACGACCATAAGCTGACCCTTGTTAGGGTCTGTTAATACTTACTCACTCGCTTCAACAACGAAGGTGATGCATTTTTGAGCAGAATTGTCACCGGAGATGAAACATGGTTACATCAATACGAGCCTGAGTCAAAGCGCCAGAGTATGCAGTGGAAACACCCTGGATCACCGACGAGGAAAAAATTCAAGACGGGGCCGTCCGCAGGAAAGATTATGTTAACTGTGTTTTGGGACTCACAGGGGCCCCTACTAGCAGTTCATGTAAAAGGGAACGACTATCAACAGTGCTCGTCACAACTGCGTAGAACTTGAATCAGGAATAAACTGTTCATTTCATTCAACATGTCCTGTAATTCTTTCTTACATTCACGCTGGATATGAATCATATCAGTTAATTTTATTATTGATATTTTTACACCCTGAATCTGTAGCCCCAGCAACCCCCGATTCTGCAAAGAATCAAACTCTCTTGCATAGAACAGTTTGAAATGTCTGATTACTTTACAAATCAGGTAATGTCTTAATTATTTGAATTTAAGTATATAAACCAGAAAAAATTGGAATGGCTTGAAATTATGCTTAAAATTTGTTAGAAGTCGCTAAGTGCTCTCAGTGTGAAACACTGGATGATTGTAGTCATGGTAATTTGCTCTCCATTTTAAGCCAAAGTCAGTTTTTCGAGCACCTCAATATTTATAACGTCGTATTACCTGAAATATGTGTCGTACAGTGGTATAATTTGGCGGTGCAGTCAATGGCATATATGGCTACAGTCTGAAAACTTTGCTGCGAATAGATTCAGCTGACTGATACTGGCTATCCCCACTGCAGAAGGAAGTACAGTTGATCACATATTAGGTTTACCAGTTTCTCTGCTGGCCACATGTACTGCAACGATTATAGGGCACAAAGAGAACGGGGGCAGATGAGAAACTGTTTGCCTGAAGACGCCTCATCTGTTCGAATTCCTTCAGGATCGCATGGAACTCAGCAGTTAACACAGTGTACTCACGCGGAAAACGAACGCTGTGGACCTGGTTGAAGAGCACTACTGAACAGTCAAGGGAGTCATCTTGTTTGGAGTCATCAGTGTACACAATTTCAAAGCTAGAATGTCTATCTAAAATGCTGAAAAACAGGGAGTGAAATGTAAAACCTAGAGTACTATCTTTCTTATAATGTGTCAAGTCTAAAATAATTCTGGACCTTTGTAGGAACCAAGGCGGAGATCTGACCCAACCTTGCTGTAAAACATCAAACACAAGTCACACCAGCAGGACAACTTTGGTGTTTTTATAGCAGGACACATTTGGTGGTCATCTGCGGCACCCTTACGGCACAGTGGTATGCACACGAAATTCAACACCCCGTTTTGTTACCCTCTATGGCAAGCCATCCTGTGTAAGTAGGCTGTTTATGTTTTCTTATTGGCAACGTTACGTAGCGCTCTGTATGAAAATCACTGGCTGTGCTGTGTGCGTGCAGTCTGTGGCTAGTTTGCATTGTTGTCTGCCATTGTAGTGTTGGGCAGCGGCAGCTGGATGTGAACAGCGCGTAGCGTTGCGCAGTTAGAAGTGAGCCTCCAGCAGTGGTGGATGTGTGGAAGGAAATGGCGGAGTTTTGAAATTACATATATTATGACTTTTGATGATATTAAGGTAAATACATTGTTTGTTCTCTATTAAAATCTTTCATTTGCTAACTATGCCTATCAGTAGTTAGTGCCTTCCGTAGTTTGAATCTTTTATTTAGCTGGCAGTAGTGGCGCTCGCTGTATTGCAGTAGTTCGAGTAAGGAAGATTTTTGGTGAGGTAAGTGATTTGTGAAACGTATAGGTTAATGTTAGTCAGGGCCATTCTTTTGTAGGGATTTTTGAAAGTCAGATTGCGTTGCGCTAAAAATATTGTGTGTCAGTTTAAGCACAATCGTGTATAATTTTTCAAAGGGGACGTTTCACCTGGGCTTACATTTCAGCAACATAATGTCCGTCCGCGCATAGTGTGGGTCTCTACTGCTTGTCTTTGTGACTGTCAAACCCATCTTGGTCAGCAAGATAATCCGATTAATCCGATGTCTCCCCTATGAGAACGTCTGGAGCACGATGTGTGAGTTATTCCTACCAGCTCGGGATTTTGACGATCTAAGGCACAGTTTGGACAGAATTTGGCACGATATCACTCAGGAGGACATCCATAAACTACACCAATGAATACCAAGCCGAGTACTGGATTGCCGTCGGACCAGAGGTGGATCAATGCATTACTTACCTCATAAATTTGTGAAGCTTTCCTGATGAATCAACCATCTAATTTTTCTGAAACTGTTATCATTTGTTTGTTGCACATGTAAGTGTACATCACACTTACCACTTCCGTCGGTTTCGGATACTTCCTTCTTGCTGCGTCGATTTGTTTTCTTTCCCTTTTTCGGTAGAGTGTAGATGAGACGATTATTTACAGGAATGGTACAGTCTTGTGGTTATGTTATCATGGACACAGGGACGGGAGGGAGTGATACCCTGACCTGGCACATTGTCTGCTTCTCTCAAATAGCAACAAGGGAGATTTTGGCTGAACATACCCACCCGAAATGCGATTCATCACCCACAGCACCTCGTGGCCTCAGCATAACACAGTCTGATGAAATTCAGAGTTTAATCTAGGACAAATACATAAAGCCTGGTGACCAAGAAGCCACCACTTCTCTTTCCCTTACCTGCCATCTCCTATCCGAGAACGATCGCACTCCCATGCGTTAGTGACCTCGACTATAGAGGCAGTTCACTGTGTGTGACGTGATCGAAATGTAACTCATCCGAACGGTGTCTGTAAGTCTGACACGAAGTAAAGTATCCCATTTCATCAGCAGCACAATTGCTGTGTACAGAAGGTGCTATAATGGCCTCATGGACATTGACGCAGTGATGTGTGTGATTTATCGAACTGTGAGAGCCATGCAACACACGTGGCAGGAAAACGGTTTTAATGTTCTGCTGTAGCTCACCAATTGCGAGGGGTTTATTTGAGTACGACTAATCCTTGTACTTCACCACAGGTAAGAATCGTAGGGAGACAGCGCAGGAAATCTTGGAGATCGGGAGAAATTACTGTCCTTTCTGACTGTACGAAAGAACAGTCACCACATACGAGGGCTATCCGTAAGGAACGATCGGTCTTGAAATGGAAACCACAGTGAAAAACCGATGAAACTTTGCATAGATGTGTTGGGCGACATTTCTAGTAAGCCCGCGGTTAGCACCACGTCGCTCTTCTTAGTTCTGAGCGCGTAAAGACGTCTAGAAAGTAGTCTATCCCGCCAAGTATGTGTGTCTGCCGAGAGATGTCTCCTGATGTTATGCAACATCACATAACTTATCTGTCATGCAGTTCCTTCTTCATGACAGTTTTCGGCCGCACACTGCAAGGTCAATGAAGACACCCCTGCAACGTTTTCGTTGGAAAATGTTTCATCACGTATCATACAGCCCGGCCCCGGCTCTCCGAATTTCATCTCTGCTCAAATGGACCGCTGGATATGAAGACAACATTTTGGCTCGGGGAACGAGCTGCGGTACAGCGTAGAAAATCGTCGGAATGCGCAGGATGCTACCTTCTATGACGGGGGTGTTGAAAAGTTGGTATAACGCTACGACAGTCGTTCCTTACTCGTATTTATAATTAAGTTGAGTATGGCCAATGATCCCTTTCGTGCGGACGTACATTAGGTTAAAGCTCTTGCGGGAATCGGCGAATGCCGCGAGTAGTCAGGATAATGAGCAAGGGGCCCTACATTCCAAGAGTGTAGACAAGTCGAGAATTTGGGTCTGACGGGAGGCGTGCTAGGATTGTCCGTGGAGCTGCGATGACCACTGTGTCCGGATGGTGCAGTGGTCAGCGCATCTGCCTAGTATGCAGGAGACCCAAAATAGAATACCGATCAGCCACCAATTTTCAACCTTCACTCCGATTTAAACCAATACCCAATCGCAGCCAATGTCTGTAATTCCTTTGCGTCTTAATTCATAGTGGCTACTGGATCAAACTAGTGTCTGTTCTTTAGGACATATCCAAAAAGGACAGACAGGCAGGTTATGATATTAACACTATTAATAAGGAGAATCCGACAGCGCACAGTCTGAACATCACTCCTATAAATTTTGGTACTTATATGATAATTTTTCGTCTAGGCTGGCTCAAGTAGTGAAACTTTTAATTGTAACAACCAAGTACATCCCCCCCCCAGGCTTGATATCTTTCCCGTGGCGATATCAGCAGGGTAATTGTACATGTCACACCGTCGGAATCGTGCTACAGTGGTCTGAGGAGCATGATAGTGAAACCACGTTGACGTGTTGTCTACAATATTTGCTTGATCTGAACCGGATGGGAAACATCTGGAACGCTATCGGGCGCCACCTCAACACCAATAAACCACTGGCCCGTAATTTACGGAAAATACGAGACCTGTGCGTATGCTACTCATGACACATACCTGCGAAAAGGTGCAAGGACTTGTCGAATTGAAGTCACCCAGAATCGACGCTTTATTGCACCCGAAATGTAGACCAGCACGTCATTAAGCTGGTTATCATAATGTTCTGGGTCATACCATACCGCAGAACAAATGGCCTTACACTCTTGAATGGGTCTTAAGCTGTAATTATAGCGACGTGCGTCGTTTGTAACTGAAAGGCCGTAATGAATGGACAAACTATGAGCCTAACTCTAAATAGGCAATTTAATACGTGTCATACTCAGCAGCTATGGAAAACAAAAATAGGTATCCCTGGCGTTGAAACCCAGCTGAAAATGTTGAACACACAAAAGTCGTCAGATACAGATGGAATCCCAGTTTGATTCTACAGAGGGTGCTCTTCGGCATTGACCCGGTGCTTAATCTCTATTTATGGCGAACAGCTCGCCCAGCGGAATGTTTCAAGTAACTAGAACAACGTGCAGATGACTCTCATATATTAGAAGGCTAAAACAACGAACCCACAAAGTTACACATCAATAGCTTTGATGTCGGTTTCATGCAGAAGTTTTGAGTATATTCTAAGATCGAATACATTAAATTTCCTTGAAAGGAAAAACTTCAATGTACAAATCAACGCCGGCCGGGGTGGCCGAGCGGTTCTAGGCGCTTCAGTCTGGAACCGCGCCACCGCTACGGTCGCAGGTTCGAATCCTGCCTCGGGCATGGATGTGTGTGATGTCCTTAGGTTAGTAAGGTTTAATTAGGTCTAAGTTCTAGGTGACTGATGACCTCAGAAGTTAAGTCGCATAGTGCTCAGAGCAATTTGAAGCATTTTTTGAGCCCTTTGCAGTAATGCTCATCCTGACAATTGACTAGCATCAAAAGAGGTTACCAAATTACACTTTTTTTGTATCTACTTACCACCATGTTTTCTCCTTTATGTTATTATAAATGTCTTCCAGATATGTACTTACTGTGTCTCAGCTGAAGAGCTGCGCCTATACTGCTGCCAGCCTGGCCCAGTAGGGGAATTGAAGTACAATAAAAAAAAGAAAAATATTGACAGTCCCTCCTGATTCTTTTCCTCAAACATATCTACATTGTTTACATTGTCTGCAGGCTTGATCCCAACTTGCTAATGTGTCTGCAGCTCGTGATGTACTAGCTATTGTTACTGCCTCTTAATCACAGGGCTGCAGGTTCGATTTCCGGCTGGGTTGAGGATTTTCTCTGTCTCGGGATTAGGTATTTGGATTGTCCTCATCATTTAATTATCATCAACATCATTTGTGACAGTGGCTAGATTGGACTGTGTACAAAACTGGACTGCGAAAAAATTTGGAATCTGTATGGGCGCTGATGCCCGCACAATTGAGCGCCCCACAAACCAACAGCATCATCGTCACTCGCTTGTCTCCTCCTTCCTCTCGGATCTACAGCCTCTACTGCTGTATCTCCCCTTCTCGCTACCTCCGTACACTTCATCAGGGCAATTTCCAGCACCTCTCCTGCCCTGCCCCCCAAGGCTCTGCAATCCCTCCTTGGCTGTTTTCCTCTCCCATCCTTCCATCCCCAGCCCCATTTGTGCCCTCACCCTGCCTCCCCTTCTCTCGCCCCTTCCCTCTAGCACCACCCCATCTCCCCCTTTCCTTCCCTTCTCCCTTGTATCCCTTTCCTTGGCAGATCCTCCCAGTTTGTTCATCATCAGTGTGCTATGTTAGTGTTGTGTTCAGTGCCAATCTACAGTGATGTCAAGTGCTGTGGTTTTATACGTGTGCTTGACTTTATCCTCTGACTGTACTTCATCTTGTGTTCTTTTAATCGTTACAGTGTGTGGTTTGTTGTGTATAATTCTTTTAGACCTTTATCTAGAATTTCAGTCATCTCCTTCTGTATGCTCACTACCACAATGTTCCTCCTTTTTATATCTATGTCCCGCCATATTTTCTCCTTTATGTTGTTTTTAATGTCTTCCTGTTATGTATTTACTGTCTTTCAGCTGAAGAGTAGCGCCTATGCTGCGAATTGGAATACAATAAATAAAAAAAAGGAATATTGATGGTCCCATCTCCTCCTTTTCCTCCAACATATTGCATCCTTTACACTCTCTGCACCCTTAATTCCTCTCTCCCCCCAACCACTGCCCAATGCCGCATCACTATCGCTGTATCCCCCCGTTCTCTCCACCTCCACACCCTTCTACCCTTCATCAGGGCAATTTCCAGCACCTTCCCTTCTGGATGCTGAACATTGCTGTGACGTCTGCTCTTCCTACCTACTGTAGCCTGGCCTTGTTGCCCCCCTCCCGAAGGACTCCCATTTCTCCTCTTCCTTCCTTCCCCCACAGCGGCTTTTCCTCCTTTCCCCCCCCCCCCCACTTAGACTCCACACTCTCTCATCAGCTGTTTCCCTCTCTTGCCCTTCCCTCCCCAGTGCCTTTGGCGTGCCCCCACCCCATGTCTCCTTCTCTCCCCCCCTCTCCTGCATCACCCCTTTCACCTTCCTTCCCTTCTCCCTCATATCCATACCCCTGACAGATCCTCTCAGTTTGTTCTTCGTCATCAGAGTGTCAGGTCAGTATTATGTTCAGTGCCATTCTACAGTGATGCCAAGTGTTGTTTACAGTGACCCCATTTTGTATGCTCTCTTCCATTATGTTTCCCCTTTTTATGTCTATGTTCTACCATATTTTCTCCTTTATATTGTTATAAAGGTCTTCCTGTTATGCACTTACTGTCTCTCGGTTGAAGAGGAGCGTGTATGCTGCTGCCAGCCCACCCCAGATGAAGAACTGAAATACAATAAAGAAGAAAATGACGGTAACGTTTGTTCAATTTAAGTCTAAGGATTTTTTATGCTTGTAACATTTTACAATGGCTTAAGGCAGAAATTTAGATTGTGGAATAAAACTTATAGTACAGTTAAATAGTGGTTATATCTTTCAAAAAGTTTTGTTTGACTTCTGCTCCACACCACTGCAAAATGATTACGTTAATTTACTTCGCCGACGGCATCGCGAAAAGAAATCCTCTTAATACCACTAAGTAGCTTTTTGTGAAATGACTATTGGCCGCATTTTGTCGCGTTTTGCGGGTTATAAGTGAAAGAGCTTACTGACGACAAAAGTGATCTCCCAGAAGGAAAGGAGGAACGAAGTGAACCCTTTCATGTTTGGAGGTCATGTGACTTTTATTTCAGTGATTACAAAATCAAGTGGAACGAACACTGAAGTGGGCAATAGGAGCACATTATTGGTGGTAGTTCAACGTTGCAGTACCTGAGGCCTGAAATGATGCAGAGGAACTTTGATCAGGAATACACAGAACTGTAAGTCATGGCACTATGAAATTCTTCAATTCGTATGGCTTTCTAGCTCACGAAATTACTGTCGGAGTATAGGTGTACAGCCCAATAAGTCATTTAAGTAATTTCCGATGAAAAAGAGCAGTGGAAAAGAACCTTCGCTACATCACTTTATTCAAAATGTGTTCTACAGAATTAGAATCTCTGATTGGCGACCAAGTGTGAGGCCTCTTAGTCAGATGTGAGTTTCCCAATGCTGCAATATTTTTCTACTTTTTTGGACTGAATACTGCACTAGATCAATTCCATGGTAAAGAGAACTTGGACCACGTAGGATGAGTTTCTTGCAGCAGAAAACAGTTGACCTCGTGCAATATTTTCTTCCTTGTTCTACTTCAATTTGGTGATCTGGAGAGGCTGATCGTAACATAACTCAAGGCAATACATGAACATTCTCTGGCTTTAAAAGTGGGGTTTTCCCTCATTTTAGCATTTTACAAGCGTCGTTGGGAAAAACAAGTAATTGAAGTAACGCAATGAAATTTTTGTTATAAAGTCACGTCCTCACCAATTAATTTAGTTTTAATGTAATCTAAGAATAACTGGAAATGTCTGAGATTAACTTGAAAAGTATTCCCTAGGTACGGAAATAACTAAATATCTACTTCCTACGGTCCAGTTGCCGCAGAATGCGCAACCCTTTGCTACGAACCCATACGTAACGATGTAGTTAGATCATTTAGTTGTTTTCCCCAAGCCTGCAAACTTCCGTAGGTCTCCACGAAAGGCAATATGGATTCGAATCATGGTCCAGAAAATAATATTCGTGATTTCGTTTAAAGCCTTATCCTAAGCACACCGAACTACTAGTGATAAATAATTTCCATTTTTAATGTGTTTTTAACAATAACAGGACATGCTACTCTAGTTAAACATGCATACATTCCTGCTGATGAGCAAACAATGAGCGACAAGAGACCAATGGCGGTATGTGCGGGTTCGACCGTCAGTCAGGCAGGATTCTATCCTCATTTCAAATTCAGACATCTCGCTGCTGACAAAAAGTTCCATATATAACATCTGATTTTACTTAATTAGCAATCTGATTACGCGCTGTGTTTGAGTTTTCGTCACAAAACTTTACATCATGGCACTTCATTTCAAACATGTACAAACTTTGTTACCTGAAATTATGTTAAACATTTTTCGTGAACTGTTCATAAACCTAAGTTCTAAATGAAGTACATGACCTTGATTACGTAGCGAAATTCTTGTATAACTGTTCCAAGAAGCTACTAGTTTTGCCCTAATAAGGAAGAGAAAAATTCGTCAAGACGTGCAGCATAAGTTAAGTAACGTTGTCGATACGAAGGTAACTGAAGACTTTATGCCCACAAATAAAATTCAAAATGGTCGAACATCATCTTCAAAATGGAAATATGAGCTTGAGAGATATATGAATATGGAGAGTCCAAACGATGAGTTCACAGACTTTCTTTCATGTTGGAAAAAAATGCTTGTGCCTTTCGAAACTCAGCAAACGGGAAAGAGGTTTTCTGTATACCTGCCAGTAGCGTCCCCAGTGAAAGAAACTTTGGTAGGACAGGGATGGTACTGACTTAGAAGTTGTGTAGATTCTCGCTGCATTTGTAATATTCTCACTGTCATTGGTAACGCTAAGAGAACAAAATCAAGCTACAGTTGAAGCGCAGAAGAGAAAGCAGCTGACAATAACTGATTTTCTGAAATGTAGCGTATAAAATCACTTATAATGCTGAAAAGTGAAAAGTAATGATCGCACACTTATCTAGAAGATATCGTATAATTCGTATTAAGAAATGTGAATTGTCACCCAAATAAAGTACGAGCATAATAACAGAATCAGCTGTAGTGGACTATGTTCGGAATATGGAACAGCTGAATTAAGGTTTCAGATTCATTTGTGAATCTGTATTAAACATCAGTCCTGTTGAGTATGTACTTCTTCCTTTAATTAAGAGGATTTATTATTGCATACTGCAGTCGTTTACATTGTTGGCGTAGTGCAAAATTTGTTGCTGCATAAGAGGCAACTTCTTCATTAACTGGCACATTAATTTCAACTTACCGCTTTGTAAGCCGACCATATCCTCCGTTCATGTCTTATATCACTTTTATGGGTGTTATTATTGTTGGATTTGTACTATTGTCGGTACAACAACACTGTGTTGGTTGTTCACATAATGAATTACTATTTGTTGAGTTGAAGCATCATCAGTGTAATTCTCCTTAAGCTTTAATAATAGGTCGACCAACTTTTTTGTAGTTTTACTTTCGTCTATTGTTATGATTTCTGTACGGTACTCAGAAGAGACATATGACCTTAGTAGTTTAGTCCCTTTAAACAACAAACCAACCAACCAACCACAATACACTCAAATAAAATCCCAAAGCGATGTTGGTGAACAGTTCGGTATAAAACGATAACAAATGATGATTACGTGCAGTAATTAATACATTAAGCACTCAGGCTCTTAAAGAGGAACACCTCAAAATTTTGTCGATTCCTTCCGGAATCCACACTATGTAGCTACATAACCCACAGAAAGATTGTTCGTAAGCTTATAGCCTGTCTTCTGGATCACTGTTCCTTTACAGCGCCACTACGAAAGTGAAAAATCTGTTATAGAACTACAACAAAAAAAAATAAAAATAAAAATAAAAATAAAATGAAGAAGTTACACAACTAGCTTTTAAATCAAACATTACAAAATTAGCTTTGAAACACACAACGTGTCAACAATTTGGCCCTCATTGACGGCAAACTTTAATGCTAATGGAGAGTATAATGCATACATCAGCCGTATTAATCCCTCAAAGAATGAAGAAACAGTAAAATTAGCCTGTAGGAGAAGATAAGAACCAAAAGTAAAGAAAGTAAACTTCAAAACTAATTGGGCCAAAGCTGAAGTTACTGTATGGGAGAACAACTATGACAATCAACTTAGGAAATCTTAGAGAAATAGTAATAAGTGTGGTGAGCTGCACGCGAAATTAGGAAACTCTTAGGAAAAGAAAAGTCAATTTAAAAATAATCGTTAATACAATACATATATACAAACACCCACAAAACATTCATCATGAATATCCAAATTAGGCTGGAAGACAGATGGACACTTTTACTTGTTATTGCAAGAAATAACTTTATGTTAATGCTTACAAGGGAAACCCTCATTGCACCCCCTCAGATTTAGTGGCGATATGGCCCAGTGGATTGCCCGTCAAAAACTGCACACAGATCAAGCATAAAACTAGGAAGAAGGTGTACAGAGCAGCGAAAAAGGAAAACAAATAGGAACAGTGCTCAAAATTTCCAAAACAGAATGCAAGATTTATAACATGTGGTGCTTGTGTAGAGCAAATACGATGTACGTGCGTCTGGATGTCCCTTCCTTATATCTCGCTGTTGCAAACGGACATTAAACCACGACACAAACATAAATCTTAATTCTTCGAACAGATATATCAATGACGGGACGGACAGTTCATAATTTCGCGAAAAAAAGGAAAATGAAATGGGCGCGAGGGAGACTTAAACAACGATCTTCAGCTTCGCAGAACAGCACACTGACCACATAACCTCATCCTGCACTTTTATGTACGCTTAACGTTGCACTTCTTGAGTCTGGACCGTTCACTGTTTCATTCTTTATCTGTGTTCAGTTTTTTATAGGCTATTCACTGGCCGATCTTACCACTAAATTTGGAGGGGATAGTGGGGGGAGGGGGGGGGATTGGGTGCGGTGGGGAGAACCCACAATTCATGTAGGAAAACAGTTTCAGTCTTCATTTCCCACTTTGTCACAAGGTGTCACGATTTCCCTTGTTGTTGTTACATGACAGTTTCTGAGTGATCAAAATGCAGGCATTGATAATTCAACAAACAGCACTGGTACAGGAAACCTTTGACTGTCTTACATTTATAATTACATTGCTTAGATTCGTTCGAATGTCTCAGTTCTGATTCGTTCATACATACCGTCAAAACAACTACGACATTTCACACTTGCATGTTCCTTAGTAGAAAATTTATAAGTCCGAAGGCCGTACGCAATACAATTCCGTGCTCAGAAGCGTCCCATGGGACCAGCGGTGGCGCAAGCGTTAAGCCAAGAGTGCCGGGTTACCTCGTTGTCGAGATCGTGTTCTCGTAACACGATAATTTCGCCGGCTGAATTCTGGCTGGTCAGTCTCGCTTGCGCGTAGGAGCGGGAATACGGTGACAACTGAAGGTCTCCAGTAAACGCTATATTGCGAGTATTACATTGCATCGCGTTTCTGAACAACACAGTCACTACAATATCGTATTTATCCACGACAGCGGGAAAGCGATTTTCAATTGAAACTGTTTCAACTACGAAAACCTACTAAAAGAACTGACCCACTTACGGAAAGTCTTCAAAGAAGACGACAACAACAACCTACAAATTTCATAACCCAATTCACTAAAGACTTGTAAGCAGCAGGCTCCCGAGGAGGACACGAAGAAGCTTATGTTTTTGCCATTCTGTAGCTCAGTAACAGGGAAAATTATCCGGCTCCTAATCAATTCAGTCTTCAAACCTACATCAAATATTCCAGAACTAATGATGCCGGTGGAAGGTGATGTAGGTCACATAACGCCACGAATATGAAAATCACCGTATGAAGGCGAACAGTTTCATTCGGACAGACAGTACGCACAATCAAAACAGGCCTAAGGAACACGGGAGATGCTTCAGCTTACGGTATCCTGAGAAATCAGCGGTAGTAGAACACGAACAGAAAATGTACAACGAACTGCACTTGACAAAACATATATTATTAAATATACAAATGGTTTCTGTGATAGCGCTATAAATGAAGAGATTTATATATAAATTAGGTTTCGTGTTCCACTAGATAGATCAGGAGTCCACTACACGCAGGAGGTGGCTACTCGGGTAGCAGGGTCTGTGTGGCGTGGACTGGATGGTTTTTTTGGTTAGGGGGTCTCGGGAAAACACAAAAAGAGTTTCAATCTTAATGGTTGCAGGCCGACCACAGGAAACATTGGTTCGATAGCTATGATTGTGTTGGGCGCTAATAGAAGGCACTGAAGCTCAAATCGTTACAGACACTTAAAATTGGCTAAAACCGGAGATACGTTTCTCGTAATTTTTGCAAAGAACCTAACTGTGTTCCGAAAGGGTAGGCTAAACAAAGTTGGCGGTGACGTGTTTGTTGCTGTTAGAGGTAATTTATCCTGTTGAGAAATTGAAGTATATAGTTCCTGTAAATTAGTATTGTCAGAGGTCATTCTTGACAAGCGGAATAAACTAATACTGGATTCTTTTACCGACCTCCCAACTCAGATGATACAACTGCCGAAAGGTTCAAAGATAACTTGAGTTTAATTTGACACACGTACCCGACTCATACAATTATAGTTGGTGGAAACTTCAATTTACTCTCAATATGTTAGCGAAAATACATGTTTAAATCCGGAGGTACGCATAAAACATAATCCGAAACTGTGCTAAACGCATTCTCTGAAAATTATTTCGACCAGCTACTTCATGAGCTCACGCGAATAGTAAATTGCTGTGAAAACACAGTTTACCTCTTACAAACAAATAATCTTCACGTAATATCGAGCATCAAAACGGTACAGGGATTAGTGAACACAGGGTTGTCGTAGCAAAATGGAATACAGTATCTCCCAAATCCTCCAAAAATAAACGAAAAATATACCAATTCAAAAAAGCAGATAAAAATTCACTTGACGCCTTCCTGAGAGACAATCTCCACTCCTACCAAATTAACAATGTAAGTGTAGACCAGCTGGGGCTTGCAGTCAAGGGAATTGCATCGACTGCTATTAAGAGATTTATACCAAATATATTAACAAACGACAGAGCTTGGTACACAAAACGGGTCAGAACACTGTTACAGAAACAACGAAAAAAGCATGCCAAATGTAAACCAACGCAAAATCCCCAAGAGTGGCGATCTTTTACAGAAGCTCGAAGCTTATCACAGCCTTGAATGCGAGAGGCTTATAACAGTTTCCAGAAGGAAACTTTGTCTCGAAACCTGGCAGAAAATCAAAAGAGATTCTGGTCGAATGTAAAGTTAGGCGTACTACCGATGACAGTGCTACCAAAGCAGAGCTACTGAACACAGCCTTCGGAAATTCCTTCACAAAAGAACACAAAGTAAATATCCCAGAATTCTAATCCACACAGCTGCCAACGTGAGTAACTTATAAGTATATTCTCGGAGTAGTGAAGCAACTTAAATCACTTATTAAAAACAAGTCTTCGGCCCAGAGTGTATACCAGTTAATTTCCTTTCAGAGTATGCTGATGCAATAACTCCATACTTAACAATCACATACAACCGCTCGTTCAACGGAAGATCCGTACCCAAAGACTGGAAAGCTGCACAGGTCACACTAATATTCAAGAAAGGTAGGAGGAGTAATCCACTAAATTACAGGTCCATATCATTAACGTCTATATGCAGCAGGATTTTGGAACATACACTCCTGGAAATTGAAATAAGAACACCGTGAATTCATTGTCCCAGGAAGGGGAAACTTTATTGACACATTCCTGGGGTCAGATACATCACATGATCACACTGACAGAACCACAGGCACATTGACACAGGCAACAGAGCATGCACAATGTCGGCACTAGTACAGTGTATATCCACCTTTCGCAGCAGTGCAGGCTGCTATTCTCCCATGGAGACGATCGTAGAGATGCTGGATGTAGTCCTGTGGAACGGCTTGCCATGCCATTTCCACCTGGCGCCTCAGTTGGACCGGCGTTCGTGCTGGACGTGCAGACCGCGTGAGACGACGCTTCATCCAGTCCCAAACATGCTCAATGGGGGACAGATCCGGAGATCTTGCTGGCCAGGGTAGTTGACTTACACCTTCTAGAGCACGTTGGGTGGCACGGGATACATGCGGACGTGCATTGTCCTGTTGGAACAGCAAGTTCCCTTGCCGGTCTAGGAATGGTAGAACGATGGGTTCGATGACGGTTTGGATGTACCGTGCACTATTCAGTGTCCCCTCGACGATCACCAGTGGTGTACGGCCAGTGTAGGAGATCGCTCCCCACACCATGATGCCGGGTGTTGGCCCTGTGTGCCTCGGTCGTATGCAGTCCTGATTGTGGCGCTCACCTGCACGGCGCCAAACACGCATACGACCATCATTGGCACCAAGGCAGAAGCGACTCTCATCGCTGAAGACGACACGTCTCCATTCGTCTCTCCATTCACGCCTGTCGCGACACCACTGGAGGCGGGCTGCACGATGTTGGGGCGTGAGCGGAAGACGGCCTAACGGTGTGCGGGACCGTAGCCCAGCTTCATGGAGACGGTTGCGAATGGTCCTCGCCGATACCCCAGGAGCAACAGTGTCCCTAATTTGCTGGGAAGTGGCGGTGCGGTCCCCTACGGCACTGCATAGAATCCTACGGTCTTGGCGTGCATCCGTGCGTCGCTGCGGTCCGGTCCCAGGTCGACGGGCACGTGCACCTTCCGCCGACCACTGGCGACAACATCGATGTACTGTGGAGACCTCACGCCCCACGTGTTGAGCAATTCGGCGGTACGTCCACCCGGCCTCCCGCATGCCCACTATACGCCCTCGCTCAAAGTCCGTCAACTGCACATACGATTCACGTCCACGCTGTCGCGGCATGCTACCAGTGTTAGAGACTGCGATGGAGCTCCGTATGCCACGGCAAACTGGCTGACACTGACGGCGGCGGTGCACAAATGCTGCGCAGCTAGCGCCATTCGACGGCCAACACCGCGGTTGCTGGTGTGTCCGCTGTGCCGTGCGTGTGATCATTGCTTGTACAGCCCTCTCGCAGTGTCCGGAGCAAGTATGGTGGGTCTGACACACCGGTGTCAATGTGTTCTTTTTTCCATTTCCAGGAGTGTATATTGCATTCTAACATTGTGAATTAACTCGAAGAGAACGGTCTATTGACACACAGTCAACTCGGATTTAGAAAACATCGTTCTTGTGAAACACAACTAGCTCTTCGCACACACGAAATGCTGAGAGCTATTGACAAGTGATTTCAAACTGATTTCGTATTTCTATATTTACAGAACGCTGTTGACACTGTACCACACAAGCGGCTTGTAATGAAATTGCGTGCTTATGGAATATCGTCTCATTTATGTGACTGGAGTTGACATTTCCTGTGAGAGAGGCCGCAGTTCGTAGTAAATGACCTGAAGTCATCGAGTAAAACAGAAGTGATTTATGGCGTTCCCGAAAGCAGTGTTATAGCTCCTTTGCTGTTACCTACCTATATAAACGATTTAGTGAACAATCTGATCAGCTTTCTTATCATATTTGCAGATGATGCTGTCGTTTATTGTCTAGTAAAGTCATCAGAAGATCAAAACAAATTGCGAAACGATTTACAAAAGATATCTGTATGGTGAAAAAATTGGCAATTGACGATAAATAACGAAAAGTGTGAGGTCATCCACATGAGTGCTAAAAGGAATCCGTTAACTTCGGTTACACTTTAAATAGGTCAAATCTAAAGGCCGTAAATTCAACTAAATACCTTTTAATTAAAATTACGAACAACTTAAATCGTAAAGAACTCACAGAAAAAGTTGTGGGGTAGGTAAACCAAAGACTGCGTTTTATTGGCAGGACACTTAGAAAATGTAACAGACCTACTAAAGATCTCTACTAAAGAACTCGCTCGAGAAGATATTGGTGTTCGTTTCTTCCGCGCTCTGTCAGAGATTGGAATAATAGAGAATTATTGAGAAGGTGGTTCGATGAACACTCTGCCAGGCACTTAAGTGAGATTTGAAGAGTATCGATGTAGACGTACACCATAGAGCTCGCGCGGCCATCTCAGTTGCATCGGCCACACCGGAATCCGCCGACCGCCATCCAGCGGGGCTCACCATAGGTCCCATCGGACGTTCCGCTTATGACGCACTTGACTGTGGGAGGAGGACCACCGATGATGATGCAAGCAAGGAACGTGCTTTACCTAAGCATGGCCAGAGCAGGGAACGACGGAGGACGAGGACCCCACCCGCAGTTGGTCAGCCGGCATCCTTGAAGGCGAAGATCCGCTTCAGGAACCAGGCACGGACTGTTACATTAGAGGCGTACAGAATATCATCTGTCTCCATTCATCCTCGAGAGGAAAGCGATGACCAGAAGATAACTAATGAAGACAGAAGAAGACGCAATCAACTCGCGAGAAATAGTTGAGCCAGACGGGGTGAAACGGAAAAACGACAACGACCTCTCAGGAACAGACGTTGAATCAATAGCTGCCTCTGAGACTGACTCAGAGTAACCCCAATAGTCAGGCAATGGAGAAGAATAAAGCTTTCGTTTGGTCAAAAGGAAAGAGAACGTCGCAAGAACAAGAGTTCGCAGGATATCACTGACGCCACGAAGCGCTAATCCGCTACCAACTTCCATCCAATTTTCCCCATTCCAAACAAAGGGCGAAAACAAGGACGTGACACCGCAACATAAAGGGGAATTGACAGAACACCAACCACATCTGGAGCAGCGCAGGTACCCAATCCCCAACGGCGGAAATTCCAACGATAACCATTCATTACTCCAGATTGTATTTGTCATTAACCGCTGAACTCAAGTAACATGTTACCGGCCCAATCAAGGAGTCTACAACGGTGAGACAATCAAGTATTACTTTTAAACAATGATGTACCAACGAACAGCACTGATCTTCTTCCAGTCAGCCAAAATTCCGTCTGCACGCACCAGCTACTGACGGAGAAAACTTTGAAAGTTGATACTAAGTACTTAGAAGAAGTAGTGACCAAACTACACGCCACTGGATTCAAGACGCCCTCTGTACACGAATATAAAACGGGAGACACTAAGACCAACAAGCTAGTCCTCCAGCTGATGTAGCACTTAGAGCTTGTTCGATATACGATTTGCGCCATGTAATGGACACCAGGATCAGAGTGGAAACATACAAACCCAAGGAGGGACCTCGAAAAATGCAAACACTGCCAGTTTTTTTTTTTTTCATAGATCGAATTTCTTTACCCTCCTAGCACGAAGAGTTGAGTGTGGGGGAAACCCATCTGTCGTAAAACCAACATGCGACAACTATGGCGACTGTGATCTCGTCACATGGAACGCATGCAGTACTTTCCAGCAGGCCTTCCACACATACGTAACCCAACACCAGACTTCCCGACAGCAAATTGGACTTCTCAATACTGAGAAGGCTTCATCAACCTCAACTACCCGAAAATGGGCACCGAATCGAGGCCATCGAGCAACGACAGCTATGAAGTGAGTATAACCCTCATTTGACTATGCAAAATTCATGAAAACTTTTTCCAGCAACTCACACTTCATTGCAGTGCTACATTAAAAAAACATTTTCACTATAGTCACGGACACACTCAGAAACTTAACTGAAGCATCAAACATCATTTTAAAATTAATGGCCTTCTTAATGGGTGCATCAAACTCTTTGCGCCACATTGTGGGCCATACAAGTGAATGGTCCAAGACGACATGTCGAAACCTATCCTGAAATTTTTTACACAGAAAGAAATGCACTGCCAAAATTTTAGCTGCTAAGAGGCACTGGAAGTATTAAGAAAATATAGCTGAAAATTGTCAGATTTTAGGGTGCCAAGCGGCGGTAGAAATATACACCACTACTGGCGCTGTAGCAACTTCGCATACGCAACTAGGCGCTCACACACGCACACGCACACGCACACACACAACCGTGGTCAGCGGTACATGTGTAAACAGGAAACACGACACAATCTGATCTTAATTTGTAAAGGACTTTTCCGGTTACCGTCCGTTGATAGTTTCTCTGACACTACAGTACACATGTACAATTCTCTCGAATTACCCACTCAAGTAATATCTATTACAAACTATAAGTTGCTTTCTGCAGTATTGGTAAGTACTGAAAATACATATAAAACTGAATTAGTAATTATTATGCTTTCATAAGGCATGCCTGCTAATAGTACCTTTTATTTCTTCCAGTTTGACTGTAGTGTGGAATCCAGTTAACGTTCTCAATTTAGCAATGATGAAATAAGAAGAACGTGATTTCCAGCCGAAACCACCTACTTCTTCTGAAGGACGTACATATGTGTCATTTGTTAGTGGATTTCCTTGACATTCATTCGAATCATATCGACATTTTGTTTGAAATTGTAGATACCCCGACGTTAGTTGCGCCAGTAACAGTTCTGAAGAAAAATACCTTCCAATCCTAAAAGATAGAAAAATAAAAAAAAATACTGGAACAGCTTTCAGCGACAAAGGAAAGTCAGTGAAATATTGGTTAAACGAAGGAGGGAAAAAAACGCTTAAAGTTACGCAGTATGCAAAGACGTTTTCGTTTCGTAAAATCACAGCGTGAACTGTACAAACGGAAGAATGAATTACATGAAGTAAGAAATATGGGCCAAACGGAAACCAGAAACCATCTGAATGAAAAACTGTTCCAGATATTTATAACTGCTAGTAGACTGGGACCGCCCAATTGAATCTTACGTGAACGTCGCTAATTTCCAGGCTTCGTCGACCTGGCAACGCAGGTTCAAGAAATCGCACAGAGTAATAAGTCGCAAGATTACCAAGCTTGCGTCACATAAACGTGTAAAGCAGCTGACAGTAACAGACAATGCTATAGAGAAATTCATAGCTGACGGAAAGACGACACTTGCTGTTATACCTGCAACTGCTGTTTATAGCGCTGATCTGTCGGGTTTCGCGAAAGAACTGTGTGTACAACGCACTTTATTATTTCGGGATGAAAAAACAGACGGAGTCAGTTGCCCAATCAATGAATGCAATGACACATTCATATATGATAATGCCAGTGATAAGTATGAGTGCTTTATTGTTTCCGCAGCTGTACATCTGTCTTCAAGAATCCCAGGGAATATTAGGACCAAAAATAAAAAATGGACTGTTTAGTTGTAGAAATCTTGTAACCGACGTATTAAACTCTGGAAAAACGGTAAAGAATAATTTTCGACATTTCATTCGAAACGTATTCCTACCAGCTGCAGAAACTAATTCATTGCTTTTGTTGGATTCATGCTCTGGACATAACGACGCCTCTGTTTTTGTGGAGCACGATGAAAAATCTGTAGATGTAATATGGATTCCGCCTGGAACTACTAGTGCTATTCAACCTCTCGATAAAGAATTTTTCCGAGAGTGGGAAGCATTTTTCAGGAAATTAGCAGACAACGTAATCTCCGATACCTCTCTCTCTTTTCAGATTTATCAGCGGAACAGTACTCGTAAGCTCAAGTCATTTGTGCATTACCCGTTTTTACGAATTTGATCAAGTATGCCTGGTATGCAGCGCAATATGCAGAACAATGACTGGGACCATTTCTGATTCTATCCCAGTTCGGTCTAAATAGAACAAGTGGTTACTACGAAGTGCCCGACTGCATCAATGTTTCCTTTGTCCTGTGTGCCTGGTGCAAGAAAAATGTTGGTTTTTGTCATTCAGTAGACACTTAGCATTTTTATGACGACTACAGGGAATAAACAAAGAACTGTTTCACTGATAGTCAGATGTACAACATTCAAACATTATTATAAGGAACGGGTTACAGGATTTGTTATAAATTGAAGTACTGCAAGACACATTTCATTTCAACAAATTACAAGTCCTCATTGATAGAAGTCGTCTGTGGCATCAAACACTGCGACGATTTTATTTTCTCTGCTAGCCTCTTTTATCAGAATTACATGTGCAACAATTGAGCTGTCGATATGGAGTTACTCAAAAAAATGTTTGTCCGCAGCTCGTGGTCTAGTGACTAGCGTTGCTGCGTCTGGATCACTGGGTCTCGAGTTCGATTTTCGACCGAGTTGGGGATTTTTCTCTTCCCGGAGACTGGTTGTTTGTGTTGTCCTCATCATTTCATCACCATCATCATTATCGTGTAAAATTTGGACTGTGGATAAACTGGGACTCTGTACGGGCGCTGATGACCGTGCAGTTGAGCGCCCCACAAACCACACATCATCATCATCAAAAAAATGTTTGTTTAGTTCAAGCCAGGTTTTCACAGGAGCAAACAAACTAACAAACACGAACAAAAGAGAATTCCGTCTGGTGTTCTTGGTAGGCCTACTGAACGTCTTTCAACTGGGCGCCACTGCAGCTACTTACACGTCCTTAATCTTCCCGAGTTACCTAATCGGAAAATAGAGACTTGCGGTTTAACATGGAATCCGAACCAAACGTCTTTCTTGGCCACTCCAACATCTTTGAGAAGTGAATGCTCGGTTAAAAATTATGTGAAAAAGTTGTGGTCTGAACTGGATTTGATCCATCTCTCTCTGGATCATAAAGCGCGGGTTTTGCCATATTTTTTAATTATCAAAGTGACTTGGAACTATCATGAAACTTCAGTAGACCATAATGAAATCTTCATGTAATATAAGCTGCAAATGGGGGAAAAATTAATTATGATAACAAAACGATAATAAAAGAAGAAAGAGAAAAATCCGAGAACATAGCAAAAAAACCACCACCAAGCTTTCATGATACGTATAAACAAATTTTTATAGTTTTTTATATTTGTTTAGTTTTTTTTATTTATACACACACATCAAAAAAACTTCTGCATCACCCCGGTTCCCAGAACTCCTGAAGACAGACGTTCGCTCCGGATATTGTATCACAGACATAGTCCCTTTGACTGTTCAGAGATGTCACTAAACCCGCCCAAACATGTAAACAACCATGCAAGAGCAGCGCCTACTAGACGGACGACGTGCGATAGCCAATCAGTTCCAGTTATTCCACCAGGAAGCAGGTACACGGCTCGTGTTGTTTGTAGTTCAGTCATGCAAAGGTCCGTCTATACCGCGGTTCGATCGCGTCCGAATTGTTACTTTGTGCAAGGAAGGGCTCTCAAAAAGGGAAGTGTCCAGGCGTCTCGGAGTGAACAAAAAACATTGTTCAAATGGCTCTGAGCACTATGGGACTTAACTTCTGAGGTCATGAGTCCCCTAGAACTTAGAACCACTTAAACCTAACTAACCTAAGGATATCACACACATCCATCCCCGAGGCAGGATTCGAATCTGCGACAGTAGCGGTCGCGCGGTTCCAGACTGAAGCGCCTAGAACCGCTCGGCCACCCAGGCCGGCAGTGAACCAAAGCGATGTTGTTCGGAGATGAAGGAGATACAGAGAGACATGAATTGTCGATGACATGCCTCGCTCAAGCTGCCCAAGGGCAACTACTGCAGAGGATGACCGTTACCTACGGATTACGGCTCGGAGGAACCCTGACAGCAACGCCACAATCTCGAATAATGCTTTTCGTGCAGCCACAGGACGTCGTGTTACGACTCAAACTGTACGCAGTAGGCTGCATGATGCACAACTTCACTGCCGACGTCCATGGCGAGGTTCATCTTTGCAACCACGATACCATGCAGCGCAGTACAGTTGGGCCAAACAACATGCCAAATGGACCGCTCAGGATTGGAGTGATGTTCTCTTCACCCATGAGTGTCGCATATGCCTTTAACCAGACAACCGTCGGAGACGTGTTTGGAGGCAACCCGGTCAAGCTGAACGCCTTAGACACACTGTCCAGCGAGTGCAGCAAGGTGGGAGTTCCCTGCTATTTTAAGGTGGCATTATGTGGGGCCGACGTACGCCGCTGGTGTTCATGGAAGACGCCGTAACGGTTGTACGACACGTGAATACCATCCTCCGACCGATAATGCAAGAATATCGACAGCATATTGGCGAGGCATTCGTCTACGTCGACAACAATTCGCACCCCATCGTGCACATCTTGTGAATCACTTCCTTCAGGATAGCGACATCTCTCGGCTAGAGTGACCAGCATGGTCTCCAGACATGAACCCTATCTAACATGCCTGGGATACACTGAAAAGGGCTGTTTATGGAGGACGTGACCCACCAACCACCCTGAGCCATCTACGCCGAATCGCCGTTGAGGAGTGGGACAATCTAGAGCAACAGTGGCTTGATGAACTTGTGGATAGTATGCCACGACGAATACAGGTATGCATGAATGCAAGAGGACGTGCTACTTGGTGTTAGAGGTACCGGTGTATACAGAAATCTGGACCACCACCTCTGAAGGTCTCGCTGTATGTGGTACAACATGCAGTGTGTGGTTTTCATGAGCAATAAAAAGGGCGGAAATGATGTTTATGTCCATCTCTATTCTAATTTTCTGTACAGGTTCCGGAACTCTCCTAAAAGCAGAAAGACAACGAACCTGGTTATATTCTAAACAGCAAGCTAAGAAAAATTCCAATATGATATTAAGGATTGTAGACGCTCATGTGTATATATACTTCATATATACACATTTTACAATAGAACTGGAGCGACACTGTCAAAACATTAAACAAAACGAGCAGGGAAACTAGTAGAGAATAAGCCAAGGGAAATCAGATAGGACACATACATAACAAGGAAAACACCTATCATCAGAAAAATGTAATTAACCAACGCCTTGCCGATGGAAAAGAAGATTCAAGATTTTGACGAAGAGGTCTCGATATCGAGGCATCCGCAAGCATGTCCAATATGCCGTGATCATGTACTGCATGTAGTTCATGTGATCTTAACCCTCGCCTTCTACAATATAATGAATAAACTGTCCCAGTAACTACATAACGATATGGGTTTTCGACTGTGGAAAGAAGGAAGAATCTGGTCGCAATCTGGTGTCTGTAGTGTACAAAGTCTCAGAACATCGAGTAAGGAAGGCTAATTGCATCCTAATCCAACACCAATTTGCCAAATAACCTGAACAAGAAAAGCTATGTTGTATCGTATCTGTTGACGTACAACTAAATAAATCCGTGTCGGTCTGCCCAATACAGAAAAGTCGCTCATTCGTTGGAATCAAGCTATTTACTACCTTATACCAAGAGGACGCTGCGCTCATCGTCAACATCGGAAGACTGATATTGTACCAAACTGTCGTCCACGTTGTTTGAAGCGATTCTCTTTCAACGAGGTTCCGGCAAGGAACTGCTTTACAACGAATCTGTAGGAATTTCATGGTGAGGACTGGTCTCCATAAAATTTCAGCCAGTAAATAGCTCATGGCCAGACAGAGGTAACGAATCTGTTTAACTTATAATTTATGTGACCAACATCAATAGGGGGCTCAAGACTTGCAGGACGGATACAGAGAAATAAACGAGATGTCAATGTGTGCGTTTCTTGAGTTATCATCAGAACAGTACGTCGCACATACAGCCCAAACCCCAAAGGAACGAGGTTTCGTGACCACCTCATACCGTAAGTGAAATATATGTCTTTTCCATAAGAAACGACAGTTGTTGTAGTTTCTTCGCCATCATCGAGGAAAACCGGAAAAGCTTGGGCCACGTAATAAACATTGCATATGACATATGTATCCACTATTGGGACTTTCTGGAGCAGAGTTAGAGAACGCCTTTCATGTTCCAGTATCACTCCCTGAATTTTTTCCGTAACAGACTTCCAGTTCAACATCGCCATTTTGAGGGGTGCGGGCTTTCAAATAACTACGCACCCTCCGACTCAACGTTGCAATATTAAATGTTTTCCCTGGTTTCGTCGTCTAGGGTCTGGGATACGTAGTTGGCGCATTACAGGCCAAATACTGCTGAGTCTACAGTATACGATAAGAACACACACATGAATCGAACGATCTAAAGTTTGTATCATTCGGAAATTGCGAATTATGAATGTAACATATAAATTTATAAATGAAAAATAGTAATTAAATAAAATCTGCAGGTACCATCTTAACGACTTTAAATGATTAGTACGACAGTAGAAGTACTTTTAAGAATGCGGTATATTTCTGCAAAACACTTATTGGTGTCGATGGTCCAGCAATTAAATAAAATATAAGTTGAATAACAGGGAAACAATAGATTCCTACGGCACGTAATTAGTTATGAACAACAACGTAGCTCACGTGATGTTCACTTCTAAACACACACTATGTCTTCACTGTGGAAGTCAAGAAAATCTCAAAAGTGCACAAGTCGGCACTACGAAATATTTCTTTCTCTCGCGACCACACGCAAACTGCTCCAGTATAAGTCTTTCCCGCGACCGTACGTCGCGCTTTCACGTATAGCACTCGTCACCTGTGCCGTACTGTCTGGAAATCCCTCCATTTACTTCGGTAGTCGCCTCCCTTAGTAACGAGTGCTGTGATTCGCTACAGCGCTCCCTCCATGTCTCCAAGCAAATGTACACTCACAAATATATTGAAACACATTCGAAATACCGGATTTACATTTAAATAATTTTAGATTAAGTAAATATTCCTACGGCTGGACCACAAATACGCTGTAACTCGCATTATTAGATACATAAACAAATTAAATAAACATATATCAAAGGACCAGAACAAAAGGTAGGCCAGTTGCCTTATGTTTCTGTGCTTTCTAAAACACAGTAGATATTTAACCAATTTCTTCATGAATAGTATATATCGGATATAAACAAAGACATAGATGAATAAATATATTTATAAGCATGCTGCTACCCTTTTTTCGTGTAACTGTGGAGTACTTAAGGCCTGACGTGATCGATAGTAATCGGCCACTTTGACCTCCAATAACTCATGTACTACACTCCTGGAAATGGAAAAAAGAACACATTGACACCGGTGTGTCAGACCCACCATACTTGCTCCGGACACTGCGAGAGGGCTGTACAAGCAATGATCACACGCACGGCACAGCGGACACACCAGCAACCGCGGTGTTGGCCGTCGAATGGCGCTAGCTGCGCAGCATTTGTGCACCGCCGCCGTCAGTGTCAGCCAGTTTGCCGTGGCATACGGAGCTCCATCGCAGTCTTTAACACTAGTAGCATGCCGCGACAGCGTGGACGTGAACCGTATGTGCAGTTGACGGACTTTGAGCGAGGGCGTATAGTGGGCATGCGGGAGGCCGGGTGGACGTACCGCCGAATTGCTCAACACGTGGGGCGTGTGGTCTCCACAGTACATCGATGTTGTCGCCAGTGGCCGGCGGAAGGTGCACGTGCCCGTCGACCTGGGACCGGACCGCAGCGACGCACGGATGCACGCCAAGACCGTAGGATCCTACGCAGTGCCGTAGGGGACCGCACCGCCACTTCCCAGCAAATTAGGGACACTGTTGCTCCTGGGGTATCGGCGAGGACCATTCGCAACCGTCTCCATGAAGCTGGGCTACGGTCCCGCACACCGTTAGGCCGTCTTCCGCTCACGCCCCAACATCGTGCAGCCTGCCTCCAGTGGTGTCGCGACAGGCGTGAATGGAGGGACGAATGGAGACGTGTCGTCTTCAGCGATGAGAGTCGCTTCTGCCTTGGTGCCAATGATGGTCGTATGCGTGTTTGGCGCCGTGCAGGTGAGCGCCACAATCAGGACTGCATACGACCGAGGCACACAGAGCCAACACCCGGCATCATGGTGTGGGGAGCGATCTCCTACACTGGCCGTACACCACTGGTGATCGTCGAGGGGACACTGAATAGTGCACGGTACATCCAAACCGTCATCGAACCCATCGTTCTACCATTCCTAGACCGGCAAGGGAACTTGCTGTTCCAACAGGACAATGCACGTCCGCATGTATCCCGTGCCACCCAACGTGCTCTAGAAGGTGTAAGTCAACTACCCTGGCCAGCAAGATCTCCGGATCTGTCCCATTGAGCATGTTTGGTACTGGATGAAGCGTCGTCTCACGCGGTCTGCACGTCCAGCACGAACGCTGGTCCAACTGAGGCGCCAGGTGGAAATGGCATTGCAAGCTGTTCCACAGGACTACATCCAGCATCTCTACGATCGTCTCCATGGGAGAATAGCAGCCTGCATTGCTGCGAAAGGTGGATATACACTGTACTAGTGCCGACATTGTGCATGCTCTGTTGCCTGTGTCTATGTGCCTGTGGTTCTGTCAGTGTGATCATGTGATGTATCTGACCCCAGGAATGTGTCAATAAAGTTTCCCCTTCCTGGGACAATGAATTCACGGTGTTCTTATTTCAATTTCCAGGAGTGTATTTAAGTTACATGCCTGTAATTCATACCAATTTAGGTTTACACTAATAGCATTCTAAAGACATGGCGATCGACATAATCGGATGGAGCGTTTACATTTTGGAAATTCGTTGCAGGGTGTTACTTGTATAATTTACCATCAGATACTAAACTTTAGGCTAATAAAGATATTGAAAGTCTGGTTACACCATTAGAATCGTCGTACAATTAACAGTAATGTACATGTTTCTTTTTGAGGTATCATGAATCATCTGGCTTCTATTAATTTATATACGAACTGTGAAATGTCTGCCATTATGGTTTCACAAAGTCTGACATCTTTGTCACTCCCAGCGTGTCTCCTTCATCAACGTAGCGGTACCATGGAATTCCCAGCCACACGGCTGGACCCCCCTTGCTTCGGCCAGCGTCTGACACCACGTGGTCGGCCTGCCGAGCGGCCCGTGCGGCCACTGCTTCCTTCGAACTTAGAATATTTTCAGGGCGCGACAACTCGCCCGTTACGCCACAGAGGACAACGATCAATGATGATACCGAAAGACGTATGCTGATCCACCACAGTAGGCCATGGAATAACGGCATCGTCAAAACCTCGCGAAGTAAGAAGCCTGCATTTACCTTCATTAAGTAGTGCATCTGAACTCCAACAATAATCATCGATTACAGCCTTTAGTCGAAGTATCTCCGCAGAACTTCGGAGTAGAACCATCACGTCATCTGCGTATGCACGAACACCTAAATTGCTTCCGGAAACCGCCCAAATCTTCAGCTGGGATGTTAGCATCCGAAGTAGGTGATCAGAGACAACACAAACAAAGTCATTGACAGCAGGCTTCCTTGAGGCACTTCCAGACGGATATCGGTGGCGTCAGTTGGCCATTAACAACCACCGAAGCTGAAATACCCATGAACAAATTTGAGAGCACTCGCCGTGTGTCAACAGTAAGACCAACTGCCTCCAGAATCCGAAGCAAAAAGTCGTCATTAACACGATCAAATGCCTTATCAGAGTCTTAGAAAGCAAGGGCACAATGTACGGACGTTACAGCAGTAACCGAAACCATCTTACGACATTGGACTATAGGAGTAAGAATGGTACAACCAGGAACACAGCCTTGATGTTTGGCAACAATCATCGTCATCAGAGCCGACATCCTACTTTTAACTGCCCTCGCCACACTCTTGTAATCGAAGTTTAACAAAGTAATTGGGCGAAAGCTCTCAGGGGAAGCCGGTCCAGGGCGTTTCGGGATTAAAACAATTTTTCCCACTTTGAATGAAGTCTACTACTCTACCCTGTAACACTTCAATCAATAGAGACGTAAAGGTAGTATCCAACAGCTGCCAAAAGAGCACGTAAAATTTCTTGGTAAATCCATCCAGACCCGGAGACTTTTGACAAGGCGATCTCACAATAAGTTTGTAATCTTCCTCAAGCTGAAATGCAGCTAAGAACCTTTCATTATGTTGAGGTGTAACCGTCGCATCCAAGATGCTGACTTGTGTGTGGTAACGCGTTGCATTGGACTCATCGATGTACGTCCATTATTTGTCGTGAGAGTTTGAACACAACCACGTCGGCGACGGGTCTGACGCCGAAACAACTGATACAAGGAAGTCAGTTCTTCCGCTACCAATGATCGTGGCTTGGATCGCATTTTAAACCCTTCGATTTGTATTGTTGTGAAGGTCAAAAATGTTGCTTTTACACACCTAACATCCGCTGTTCGTAGAGGGGCGTGATCCACAGCATCATAAAGTTCACGCGTGATGGAATAGTAATAATCGTTAAGTTCTCCCAAGTACTCACGCTTTGGCAGCACAGAAAGGTATCAAAGTTTGTCTGAGCCTCGGTTTTGCTATCTGTGTGCACCAGTAAAGGCTGGAAGAATATTTCCAAGTGGACCGTAGAGTACGCTCCCAAGCGGCTCGCATCACGACATCGAGATAGGGGTCAGCTAGGTGAGCGAGGTTTAATATCCACGGAATGGGAAACAATTTGACTGCTTGCTATCCTTTTGAGGGCTGTAGTCACACCACAGTGTTCCGTAAAGACAGCTGGGATGTTTTCAATATTAATAACGCAATCGAGCAGTCAGACTGATGAGAAAAACCTATCTAATCGGCTACTAAAAGTCGCAGTAAAGTGAGTAAATTTAACTAACGTCGGGCATTTACAAATTCAGTCTTCTTGCAGGAGTAAGGAGCGGATGAATTAATGTAATCCGCGACAGAAATTAATACATGGAAATAGATCTGCAGGATGCAACACACAGTTAAAATCACCACCCACAAGAAACCCGGAGGTCTCTTACGCAACTGATAAACAATATCCTCTTTGCAGAAACGCGAACGATCCACTGAACTACCAGTGCCACAAGGAGCATATAAAATAACCAAACTACTGAGGGTATTTTCCGTCTGTTGTTGCAACTACAAAAATGCGTGATTTTTTAACAAGACGCGTTTCGCTTTATTGAGGAAAAGCATCACCAGTGGTCTGTAATTAAGTTATTTACATTCTGATTTGCTTTTTAGATCGAAAAACAGTTCGTTAGGAATAGGTTGATTTGTACTTAACGGTGGTTTTTTCGGCTGATTTTTCACTTTCATAGCGAAATGCAGTCTACTAGCACAGAGATGTTTTTCTGTTTTTGACACTCTTAATTTTCGTCTAATTGTTAGATGTTCTGCAGCGCTATGCATTTATGACACCACACTTTTATGCACACCACTGTATTCTGTTTCTTCTTGAACTTCAAGTATGTGTTGCCGTATGTGTTTTGCAGTGATGCCAACATAACAATTCCGCTACTTTGTCTTTCACTTACAACATTTTTTAAAAAATTTGATTGTTGTATATGTGTAATTAGATTTAATTATGTTTCTGTATATTTATGTGCTGTGTAAAAGTAGAGACGCAATAGCGATGCAGATATATTTATTTCTTATTTTCATTAATTAATTAATTAGTTTATTTTTTAGGGGAGGGGGAAAACTATGATTAATGGACATAAGTATATATCAGTGTGATGGAGTGTGAGTTAGAGGAGAAGGTGAGGGGCGAGAAGTGAAATGAAACTGTGAGAGGGGGGAGGGGGAGGAGGGTTGTGGGACAGTGGTAGGGGGTGAAGGATGGAAAAGGATGTTTTCTTTTTCATGTAATTCTATCAATTATGCTACATAGAGTCTGGTTTCCAATATTTATCTGGTCACTGACCTTCCGTTTTATTTTTTTTTTAATGCTTTTTGTATCTGGAAATTTTCTTGGTAAGGGAGGAGCCGTCTGTGTTTACTGATTTTTATGACATACATATTGTTTTCAATATTGCTTTGTCTATGGCGTTCTCCTACCCCCATTAACCATGGACCTTGCCGTTGGTGGGTAGGCTTGCGAGGCTCAACGATACAGATGGCCGTACCGTAGGTGCAACCACAAGGGAGGGGTATCTGTTGAGAGGCCAGACAAACGTGTGGTTCCTGAAGAGGGGCAGCAGCCTTTTCAGTAGTTGCAGGGGCAACAGTCTGGATGATTGACTGATCTGGCCTTGTAGCACTAACCAAAACGGCCTTGCTGTGCTGGTACTGCGAACGGCTGAAAGCAAGGAGAAACTACAGCCGTAACTTTTCCCGAGGGCATGCAGCTTTACTGTATGGTTAAATAATGATGGCGTCCTCTTGGGTAAAATATTCTGGAGGTAAAATAGTCCCCCATTCGAATCTCCGGGCGGGGACTACTCAAGAGGACGTATTTACCAGGAGAAAGAAAACTGGCGTTCTACGGATCGGAGCGTGGAATGTCAGATCCCTTAATCGGGGAGGTAGGTTAGAAAATTTAAAAAGGGAAATGGATAGCGTAAAGTTAGATATAGTGGGAATTAGTGAAGTTCGGTGGCAGGAGGAACAAGACTTTTGGTCAGGTGAATACAGGGTTATAAATACAAAATCAAATAGGGGTAATGCAGGGGTAGGTTTAGTAATGAATAAAAAAATAGGAGTGCAGGTAAGCTACTGCAAACAGCATAGTGAACGCATTATTGTGGCCAAGATAGACACGACGCCCATGCCTACTACGGTAGTTCAAGTTTATATGCCAACCGGCTCTGGAGATGATGAAGAAATTGATGAAATGTATGATGAAATAAAAGAAATTATTCAGTTAGTGAAGGGAGATGAAAATTTAATAGTCATGGGTGACTGGAATTCGAAAGTAGGAAAAGGAAGAGAAGGAAACATAGTGGGTGAATATGAATTGAGGGAGAGAAATGAAAGAGGAAACCGTCTGGTAGAATTCCGCGCGGAGCATAACTTAATCATAGCCAACACTTGGTTCAAGAATCATAAAAGAAGGTTGTATACATGGAAGAATTCTGGAGATACTAGAAGGTATCATATAGATTATATAATGGTAAGACAGAGATTTAGGAACCAGGTTTTAAACTATAAGACATTTCCAGGGGCAGATGTGGACTCTGACCACAATCTATTGCTTATGAACTCTAGATTAAAACTGAAGAAACTGCAAAAAGGTGGGAATTTAAGGAGATGGGACCTGGATAAACTGAAAGAACCAGAGTTTGTACAGAGTTTCAGAGAGAGCATAAGGGAACAATTGACAGGAATGGGGGAAAGAAATACAGTAGAAGAAGAATCGGTAGCTCTGAGGGATGAAGTAGTGAAGGCAGCAGAAGATCAAGTAGGTAAAAAGACAAGGGCTAGTAGAAATCCTTGGCTAACAGAAGAAATATTGAATTTAATTGCTGAAAGGAGAAAACATAAAAACGCAGTAAATGAAGCAGGCAAAAAAGAATACAAACGTCTAAAAAATGAGATCGATAGGAAGTGAAAAATGGCTAAGCAGGGATGGCTAGAGGACAAATGTAAGAATGTAGAGGCTTATCTCACTAGGGATAAGATAGATACTGCCTACAGGAAAATTAAAGAGACCTTTGGAGAAAAGAGAATCACTTGTATGAATATCAAGAGCTCAGATGGGAACCCAGTTCTAAGCAAAGAAGGGAAAGAAGAAAGGTGGAAGAAGTATATAGAAGGTCTATACAAGGGCGATGTACTTGAGGACAATATTATGGAAATGGAAGAGGATGTAGATGAAGATGAAATGGGAGATATGATACTGCGTGAAGAGTTTGACAGAGCACTGAAAGAGCTGAGTCGAAACAAGGCCCCGGGAGTAGACCACATTCCATTAGAACTACTGACGGCCTTGGGAGAGCCAGTCCTGTCAAAACTGTACCATTTGGTGAGCAAGATGTATGAGACAGGCGAAATACCCTCAGACTTCAACAAGAATATAGTAATTCCAATCCCAAAGAAAGCAGGTGGTGACAGATGTGAAAATTACCGAACTATCAGCTTAATAAGTCACAGCTGCCAAATACTAACGCGAATTCTTTACAGACGAATGGAAAAACTGATAGAAGCCCAACCCGGGGAAGATCAGTTTGGATTCCGCAGAAATGTTGGAACACGTGAGGCAATACTGACCATACGACTTATCTTAGAAAATAGATTAAGGACAGGCAAACCTACGTTTCTAGCATTTGTATACTTAGAGAAAGCTTTTGACAATGTTGACTGGAATACTCTCTTTCAAATTCTGAGGATGGCATGGGTAAAATACAGGGAGTGAAAGGCTATTTACAATTTTTACAGAAACCAGATGGCAGTTATAAGAGTCGAGGGGAATGAAAGGGAAGCAGTAGTTGGGAAGCGTGTGAGACAGGGTTGTAACCTATCCCCGATGTTGTTCATGCTGTATACTGAGCAAGCAGTAAAGGAAACAAAAGAAAAGTTCGTAATAGGTATTAAAATCCATGGAGAAGAAATAAAAACGTTGAGGTTCGCCGATGACATTGTAATTCTGCCAGAGACAGCAAAGGACTTGGAAGAGCAGTTGAATGGAATGGACATTGTCTTGAAAGAAGGATATAAGATGAACATCAACAAGAGCAAAACGAGGGTAATGGAATGTGTTGTGACGTGGCAAGACAGCCAAGCCACTATGACCGGTAGCCGAAACGCACGCGTTTATGCTCACGCAGGCTGGCGTGAGGTCTGGAACAGGACAATGTAATTAATATAGCCAATAAGGTACGTTGCTGCTTGAATACTTAACTTTAATCCATAATTGGTGTACATCGGTCTGACGGTACATACATCACAAGATAAATAGCAAATGATAATGGCGCCTTGCTAGGTCGTAGCAAATGACGTAGCTGAAGGCTATGCTAACTATCGTCTCGGCAAATGAGAGCGTAATTTGTCAGTGAACCATCTCTAGCAAAGTCGGCTGTACAACTCGGGCGAGTACTAGGACGTCTCCCTAGATCTGCCGTGTGGCGGCGCTCGGTCTGCAATCACTGACAGTGGCGACTCGCGGGTCCGACGTATACTAGCGGACCGCGGCCGATTTAAAGGCTGCCACCTAGCAAGTGTGGTGTCTGGCGGTGACACCACAGAATGTAGTCGAATTAAGTCGGGTGATGCTGAGGGAATTAGATTAGGAAATGAGACACTTAAAGTGGTAAAGGTGTTTTGCTATTTGGGGAGCAAAATAACTGATGATGGTCGAAGTAGAGAGGATATAAAATGTAGACTGGCAATGGCAAGGAAAGCGTTTCTGAAGAAGAGAAATTTGTTAACATCGAGTATAGATTTAAGTGTCAGGAAGTCGTTTCTGAAAGTATTTGTATGGAGTATAGCGATGTACGGAAGTGGAACGTTGACGATAAATAGTTTGGACAAGAAGAGAATAGAAGCTTTCGAACTGTGGTGCTACAGAAGAATGCTGAAGATTAGACGGGTAGATCACAAAACTAATGAGGAGGTTTTGAATAGAATTGGGGAGAAGAGGAGTTTGTGGCACAACTTGACAAGAAGAAGGGACCGGTTGGTAGGACATGTTCTGAAGCATGAAGGGATCACAAATTTAGCATTGGAGGGCAGCGTGGAGGGTAAAAATCGTAGAGGGAGACCAAAAGATGAATACACTAAGCAGATTCAGAAGGATGTAGGTTGCAGTAAATACTGGGAGATGAAGAAGCTTGCACAGGATAGAGGAGCATGGAGAGCTGCATCAAACCAGTCTCAGGACTGAAGATACGCAAATGTTGAATGATTTGTACCATATTTGAATGCTCTGATGTGTTCTTTATACTTTATGTCAAAAGTCATGGCAGTCATTCCAATCTCTGTAACTGTGCTGATAGATACAATATTGTTTGTATCTGTCTGGTTTTGATTTTAGTTTTGGGATGTGCTTTTGTATGGAATTGTTTGTTATGTAAGCAATGTTTATGCCTTGGTTTTTGAAAATGTTGCCTATTTTATGAGTGAATTTGTTATGTTAGGCCATAGTATGCCATTTTCTTGTTGTAGTGCAAGTGGCATGGTTAGTTTTTTCATTATTTGTTTCTTTATTTTTTTGGTTAGTTTGTCTACCATTGTTTCTTTGTGTTCGTTTTTAATGCTATCTGTTTTATAATAGTCAACTCCTTCTGGTAATTTGAATTGTTCAGGAGGATCCTGTTCAGCCTGTTTAACATGCATCTGATTGCTGCTTGTTTGTGGTTCTGCAGGTAGTTTTAAGATGCATTTAAGATAATGTCACTTATTGTGAATTTTCTGTATATGCCAAATGCGTATTCATTATTGTCTTTTCTTATGGTTATGTCTAAAACGTTGAGTGTGTTTTTTTGATCTTCTGCTACTGTGAACTTTATGTTTTTGTGTATAGCATTTATGTCTTTGTGTAGTTGCTGTATTCTGTTTTTAGTTTCATCTACCATGCATATTATGTCATCCGTGTATCTGTACCAGTAGATGACGTTGTAGCTTTCCTTTATCATTACGTCTTCAGATATTAATTTTTCTATGAGATTTATGAAAATGTTGACTAATGTTCCCTAGATAGGTGAACCCATGGGTAAATCTTCTTCTTGCATGTAGTATTCTTGATTGACTTCAAAATAATTTTGTTGTGTTAGTAACAGTAATAATTTTATGGTTTCATCTGTGTGTTCATGAGGTAGCTGGTTGTGTGTCTTCAGGTTTTCTTCAATTATTTTTATGGTTTCGTTAACAGGAATGCAACTGTGCATACTTTCCACATCAAAGGAGAGCATTGTTGCTGTGTCCAGGGTTTTAGTGTCTATTATATGTTCTACCAGCTGAGAGGTATTTTTGATGGCTCTATCATTTACTAGTTTATAATACTGGGTGAGCTGCGACTGCATTTGTTTTGCTAGTATTTATGTAGGAGCCGATCCAAAATTTACTATCGGATGGACTGGATAATTTTCTTTGTGGTCCTTTGGTTGACATCTCATGTTGGGGATTGAGGTTTTTTTTTGTACAAGTCTCTGTTTCTCTCTCTCTGTAAATGTATACTCTATACTTTTGAGTGTGTTTCTAACATGTGTTTGAAATCTGTTAGTTGGGTTTGATTTTAACTTTTTTATGTTGTTTTTGCTGATGAATTCTTCTGTATTTTGAAATATTTTTCTTTTCATTAGGACAACACTATTACTGTTGGCAGATTTTTTTATAATAACATTTTCTATTTTCAGTTTTTTCTTTAGATTTTTAAGCTGTGTATCTCCCTAGTTAGCCCTGTGTTTACACTACTGTTTTCATTTTTTCCTTCTATAGTGAGAATATGTTCAGATTCTATAATGAGATCATGTATCTGTTGTGCATTTGCTGGTGAGTCAACATTGTGTTTTAGACCTTTTTCTAAGAGCTGTTCTTCGTTTTCATCTAGTGTTACATCCATAAGATTGACCTCCCTAGGATAGAAATTGAGTGTGTGAATGTGTTTGCTGTTATGGGGTTTTGTGTGCCACAATTTGGGATTTTAAATTTTCTTATTATGCTTTAGTCGTATTTTGTTTATAGCTATGCGCGTGCAGCTTTCGACTTTTCCCACAATAGAAGCATCTGTCAGATCAGTTACAGAGATTGTGAGAAAATATACATTTGATTGACTGGCAGGACATTTGACACAGGATATAAAGAACACATCCGAGCATTCAAATATGGTACAAATCATTCAAAATTTGCGGATCATCTAAAATAAGAACACCATAGACAAAGCAATATTGAAAACGATATGAATATCATAAAAATCAGTAAACACAGACACCTCCTCCCTTCACCAAGAAAATTTCCAGATACACAAAGCATTAACACAAAAAAACAGTGGTTCAATGACAAGATAAATATTGGAAACTAGGCTACCAGGCTCTAAATAGAATAACTGATGAAATTACATGAAAAAGAAAAGAGCCTTTCCCATCCTGCACCCCCTCCGACTCTTCCACTAATATATATACATATATATATGCATACTCCTACACATTACATAACTATACAGAAACATAATTTAATCGAATTAAACATATACAACAATCTAATTAATAAAAAGTTATAGGTCAAAGAAAAAGTAGCGGAAAGATTATGTTTGCACCATTACAAAACACAAACAACAACACATACTTTAAGTACAAAATGAAACGAATTACAGTGGTGTGCCTAAAAGTGTTGTGTGAGAAATGCATAGTGCTGCAGAACATCTAAAAATTAGACGAAATTTATGAGTGTCAAAAACAGAAAAACATCGATGTGCTAGCAGACCGTATTTCCCGATATAAGCAAGAAACCAGCCGAAAAATCACCTAAAGTACAAATCGACCTTTTCTTAACGAACTGTTTTTTTTATTTAAAAAGCTAATCAAAATGTAAATAACTTAATTACAGACCACTGATGATGCTGTACCTCTATAAAGTGAAACGCGTCTGGTAAAAAAATCACACACTTTTGTAGTTGCAACGACAGATCAAAAATACCCTCAAGAATTATAAAGCAATTACGGACACTATGGCCACACAATTGAAGAAATTAAAAAAACCAAAGGAAGATTAAAAGGTTGACAGCCTATGCCACTGCCAGAGTCCAACGTTTCCACCTCAGCAATAGGAATGCCTTTGTGTAAGAATAAGGCGGTCCCAGTAGAATATTCTGGTGCTTCATTGAAGATACACGAAAACAAGGTACGGAGAAATGCCTAAATAACACCTTCTGATAGAAGGCTATGTCCGCACATGAATCATAAAGGAACTGACGCAGCGAAGCCAATCGTAATTTTGATTCCACCCGATTAACCTTTAAGGAAAGGCACGTGTGGTCTTGGGTATTGGATCACTGTTATACAGGGATGTACGTAACGTACGAGCAGAATTAGGTAGACAGCTAAGAGTCAACGTCTATTGCGGAATCCACAGAGGACTCAGACATCGGGGGGACAGAACCCCATCATGGCAACCTTTTTTCTTAGATTTCTTACGTGCCACCGCACGGTCGGTTTGTATACGCTGTTTCTGTCAGCTACGTGGCATAGCAGCCGCTGCAGACGGAGGTGTGGGTGGGGTGATAGTTACAGCTTCTCGCCCCTCAGAATTAGTGTCATGTAATGCAGTTCCAGTCACAATGGCGGAAACATGTTGCGGAACTGCCAATGCAACAGGTCATACTTGGTTGCTAATTTTACTCTCCTCGGGAGTCGCTGCAGTCGGCAAATACAGGAAACCGTCGGTGGCTGAAGATAAAGGAGCAGTGGACACTGCATCGTCTCAGACCGTAACGGAGGACACAAAGATGAAGGAGGGGGACTCCGCTCCATCTCCACACACAGGCAGCTCAGAAGGAGGCACTTCGCGAACAGGAGGGATGCTGGGGATAACTTCTTCGCCACTCATCGTACAGCCGACAGGAGGTGTCGTAGCATCGAGAGGGACAGTAGACACAATCGACGCGGAGGAGGTTGGCGCAAAAGGCATAGCCAAATCCACACCGTCACCATCTTGAGTGCGACGTCTCTTTTTTGTCACAGTTCCAGGTTCCATCCTGGGGAAATAGGATTCTGATCCTGTCGCTGAGGTAAAGGCAGAAATTCATTGACACAATTATCAGAATTGTCTGTTTGTTCATTATGATCTGAAGTACAAGTAGGTACGACGGCGGGAGAGGAAGGAAAACTTCAGCAACCGTCAATTTGCGACGCGGCACTAATGATGGCTTTAATATAAAAACCCTCCGCGGGCAATTAGACCGAACACGTCCACTTTTATTACATAGGAAGCAGGTTCCCTCTTGACCAGGTATACATGACACGAACGCAGTAACCACACACTTCTAAATCTAATGGAATATTGCGTTCGACATGCATTTCCGCAGAAAGAATTCCACTACAGCACTGTAATCTGTGTTTAGTACACCAGCGTTCACGAAGGACGTTTCTCACGTTACCATAAGGAGTCACTATGTCCTTTAGAAAGTTGTCAGCAACTTCCGGCGGGAGGCTGAACACTGCAAGTGACACCATACTAATAAAATTATCGCGATGATTGAACGGGACTTGATAACCATGCTGCGACAGTAATCTTTCAACGTGAAGGGGATCGATAAATTTCACGTAAGACACGTACTCGTCTGCATCAAAAACGGTGTGAACCTTATCAGAGTTCACGTGAAGAGTACCGACAAACCTGTCGTAGATTTCTAGAGACCCGGATTGGACGTGTCGCGTTGTTTCATCGAATGTGAAGCTCACAGTACCTATTCGTGGAATATAGTTGGAAACGTGGAAATCATGGTAGTCATGCAAGTAGATAAACACAAAGAGACAGTAAGGCGGAGCAGAGGCGCTACGACTCATTCGGCAGACAGAACAACACTAACGAGGAACACTTCACACAAGCGACACTGCGGCAAGTGAAATGAACAAAAACCTTCCCGCTCGAAGCGGAACTGACATTAGACCATTCTTGTTTTAGAAAAAATGCACAAAAGTATATGACCATTAGACCTTACACGCGTAGTGAAAGCGCTATCTGTGTCACATTTTGAGATGATGCTCGACGTCGGTAATTAGCGTTCTCTTTATAAATTTCCCCTCAATGGTAATGAGAAGCCAGGGAAAAATGGCAGCCAACATAAAAGGAAAATTTTCATACAGCGCTAAGGAGAGAAGGAATTGTAAAGTGCACGATCTCCACGCATATAACGCTTCCATAAAACTGAGGCTATTAAATTCTTCCTTCCATGCGCTATTTTACATACTCCCTTAAGAACAGAGTGCTCGCCATGCAAAATAGTCCTCACTGAGTAACAGAGTTTCGCATTGTGGCTCCAACAAGATAGAGATGTATCCTGTATACCGAACATTAGCTCCAAAATCTAAGAACTAATAACACATTGTTCATAGGCAATGTTCGCTACCTAGTGTTCTCTTCCGTTCCCTTTAATATAAGCGATTCTATCCATACACAAGCGAATGGTAGTGAATTTTCTGCAAATGCCCATTCGCTCGTGTTCGCTTCCATTTGCTCCATTGTAAATCACGCTTTAGGTGCTTAAAATTGGTGTCTATGGACTCCAGATAATTCCGCTACGCTGCGCTGTGTGAATGATTCGCCGAGTCGCGCGCTCGGTGGGCAGGGCTGTACAAATCGGTGTTATGTGTTCTTCACGCAACAAGAATGTGTAACTTCAAAATTTTTTTGCAAAATACTTGCAGTGCCTCTTAGCAGCAAAATTTTGGCAGTACATTTCTTTCGTTGTCTTCTTACTGTGTAAAAAATTTCAGGGTAGGTTTCTACATGTCACATTGGACCATTCCCTTGTTAGACCAGCCATGGAGCAAGACCTCACACTATGGATGTTCAACGCAAATGAATTCCTCGCAAAGAAGACCAAACTGGAGGAATATTTTCTTTGACACCGAGTAGTCATATTCCTCCTCCATTCAACCACATAACTGCGTTGTAACCTATGGAGACATCTTTCAATGATTACAGCAAATAGTGAATCGTATTCATGGCAGTTTTATTTCACGAAACGAGTCACCTTTTTCAAACCTATCTGCCACAGTAAATCTCTAACTTGGTTTTCGACAGTCCCTGTGCATATCGTAGCTGTTCCCCAGTTTCTACCCTGTCTTCCCTGCAGCTTTGTACCATCGAACAGAGATAAATTACGAACTATAAATATTCCCCTAATGTAATGTGATAGAGAACTCGATACATATATCGAAAACAAATACTGTCTGTGTGCTGGCATCGATCATATGTGGCAATCCTGTTAAATATACAGTTACTAATCCACTGCAGCAGGTGGCCGGTGATCGAAGTCACCTCCACCAACCAGTGTAAAGTTTCGTTGCCAGTACTGTAGGAGGACTATATCCCGCAGACCGTCAGTCACAAGAGAGGGTTCCTCTGTTGTTGCTTGACACATTGTTTTTTCAGCTGCTGTAACACATCCAAGCAGTGTATGAGTACAGCTTTGTACTCAGCCATACAGCTTCTCTTACCACCATCACATCAGTCATCTGTATCAGGTTCTAAACTGACATGAACACATTTCAATCCACTAGCTCTGATTGAAAGCTGAACATCACACAGCTGCTCCCAGAACACACAGGGTGATTGAAATAAAAAACAGTCACACTGTATGGAAACTGGAAGAGCTTTTGGCATTATGTGGCGTTTACAAACAGCTGTCAGAAGGTTATTGATAGCCTCTACATACAAACTCACCTTTCACAGTGACAGAGCAGCAGCTAGTTTGGTGTTTTGTTTTGACAGATTCCTCATATTGCTGTCTTGTTCACGATCACTGTTTAGGTGCTAGCCACCAATGCTCTCTCGAACAACTGATGTCAGTCAGTCATTATGTTGTAATCAACAGTGCACCAGTGGACAGAGGGAATGGGAAAGACACCGTCAATGTACTGTAATAAGTATTAGAGTTGACAGTGCTATGAATTTTAGCAATTTTACCAGTTTTTCGATGCCGACCATTACACGGCAGCATGCTTCTCAGTTTCTGTATCATTGCTAAACCACCCCTCCTCTACTTTGAGAATACCGTTGTGAATGTAGACAGATGACTGTGTAGTACATCCATTTATTGTTTTAACCTGCTGTGGGACTGCAATATACAACTACAGACTGGATCGCTTGCAGGACCGATCAGGTGTTTGAAACCATAACAAACAGTATTTACAATGTGCTTCTCTGTACTCTCCACCAATGACAACAATGAGTTGTCAGCAAACAAGAAGTTACTCGATAGCAACATTGAGGTAATAGTGATACATGCGAGTTGACTCCTGTCTTCGATGCTTTCATTGAAAAATATGAACCATCTCTCTCCTAACTGACTTGCATCAGCCTTAAAGGACGAAAGAAAATGGATGGTGTGACTGGTTGAGATGGAATTGTAATGAGTTATGATATAATGGCAGACTGGTGATGCATCCTAGAGAGAGAGAAAGAGAGATGTTGCTGCATGTCATTCAATCATTCTTGTCCATTGTTCGGTCAGGCTGCATCAGCTGTGTGGCATAACCTGCGTTTGACTCCTATACAACTGCGTGATCTGCTAGTGACTTATAACACTATCTACATGTGATCGTTAACAGTGAACGTCTTAGTCATCAAGTCCTTGGTATAAAATCTAGTCTTCAGTTTCATAACCATGGTGATTCTAAGTTAGTGGATGGTGCTTGTGGGGTACTGCAATCCATGACTATGCATCTGCTTGACAGATGTCCTATTTACAGAGTTAGTGGCAGCATGACATTTAATTTTACATGTGAAACACCGCTGCTATGAATTTGTCTATTTTCTTGTAAAAGGCATTCTCTATTACGAACTATCATTTTATATAGGACTGATGCGAGCATAGTATAGTTTCTGGTCCATGATTGGATGTGAACAGTGGGCACTATACACCACTGGAAAGCTATATTGTGCTTGTATCACAAACACTCTATGTTTCAAGGAGTTAGTTTTACCACTTTACAGTTTGTCACCATAGTTTGCCATAGAGTAAACTTGCAGAAGGACTGTATGTCATGCACTGTAAATATGTTTCTGATATTCGAATTTTGACAGCATGTCTTTCGACATGACTCTTAGGTCAGAAACCAAATGGCTTTAACATTACGGAGTCTTCAAGTGCAGAACTGTGTAGCCTCAGGGGTGCATGTGTTTAAGTTCTACAATCACTTCTCTCTTATCAATACCTTCTTTGTAATGACACCAGACACTAGAACAATAATTTAGAAGTGATATCGCATTTGATTTATGTAAAATGCTTCAAACTCCATTCGTATGGAACTTCATCATGTATAAAACAACACGTTTTCTTCTTCTTAGCCATCTGTTACATCATCACAACAAAACGTTCATATTTACAATACACCGATAAGGAGCGCTAACCTCCTCGACATATACACATCTGGAGATATTCTGTGCAATTGGATGGGTGTCGGTAGCAAAATTGTTGAGGAACAGCAATTCCTGACTTGGCTTGCTCTGTTCCTTTACGAGACATGGAATGTAGCAGTCTACTTCTTGTCAACTGCAGATTAAATCAGTGTCAGTGTTGGAGAGAGGGTTGCTCGAAAACATTGTGAGTTGATCTTTCAATCTCTAATTTTATCCTAAGATTACGAGAAAGCTCTGTGAATCCCACCCATATAGGGAGAGATGGGCCATCGTAAATTATGCACTATGATCGAAGTGCTAGGAACATGTAGACCGCTGTCTGGTATACTTTGGTATATATATATGTTCGAGAATCATCAATGAATGGACATTCAGCACAGACGTCTGTTTACATTCACAATGATACTTACAAACCAGAGGAGTGGTGGTTTAGTGATGATACAGAACATGGGAAGCATGCTGCCGTGTCACTGGCCGGCATTGAAAAAGTGTCAAAGTTGCTGAAATTGGTCGCATTGTCAAATGTGATGCTTGTTACAGTACATTGATGGTGTCTTTTCCATCCCATCTGTCCGCTGATACACTGTTGATTACCACATAATGAATGACTGAAATCACTTGTTTGAGAGAGACTTGGTGGTTAGCACCAGAACAGTGATCGTGAACATGACTGCAATATGAGGAATCAGTCGAAATGAAACACAAACCAGGTGCTGCTCCATCACTGTGAAAAATGAGTTCAAATGTAAAGGCTATGAATCACCTTTGGGCAGCTGTTTGGAAATGCTCCATAATGCTGGAAAATACTTCCAGCTTCCATATGGTGTGACTGTTTTTTATTTCAATCATTCTCTGTGTTCTGGGAGCAGCAGCATAATTTACACTGTGTGATGTCCAGCTTACAGTCAGAGCCAATGGATTAAAATGTATTAATGTCAGTTTAGAACCTGCTCCAGGTGGTGCAAAGCTGTAGCCGTACACTACTTGGATGTGTTACGGCAGCAGAAAAAACAATGTTTCAAGCGACAACGCAGGTACCTTCTGTTGCAACTGAAGGTCTGTGGGGTATGGCCCTCCTACAGCAGAGGCGACGAAATTTTACACTGGTTTGTGCAGGTGACTTCGATCACTGACCACTTGTTGCAATGGATTAGTACCTGCATATTTAATAGGATCACCACATATGCTTGATGCCAAAACGCAGACGGCATTTTTTTATATTATTGGTGTTTTGCCCTTAAAGAGCTCAGTTAGACTAAACTAGATGGCCAATTGTTTTTGCTGCCTTCCTTGTTGCCAAAACTTCCCTCATTCGCTCGCTGTGTTTCTGTTGCTGGTTCTCTGTCCATGCTTCTTGTCGGCTTCGTGTCTTCGGCTTCATCTTGACTGCCTTTTTGGTTGCCCATATTTATTTCATCTTCCGGCTGCGATATTGTTTGCATTCTTCGGTCCATTTTACGCCTGTACGTTTGTCACAGTGTAACTTACGTAGTTTACTTTTCTTAATGATGTTTCTGCATTTTATTTTGTTGTTTAATGTATCTGGTGTGATGTTAAATTGGTTCAGGTCTTTTCTACCTCTGCCACCCATTTGTTGTTTCTAGTGGTTACGCAGTCAAAGATTTGTTTGGTCAGTCTGTGTGATGGCATTCGGTATAGGTGTCCATAGAATTGTAGTCTGCATTATCTGTGATTGTCTCCGGGTATTTGTATAGGTCCTCTGAAGGTTTCTTGATCGATATTCCACTTTTGTTAGTTGCTCCAAATATTTTCCTAAGTATTTTCCGTTCTACGTTTTTTAGTTGTCCGACACGCGTATGCCCTAGGATTAGTGTGGTCTCTGCTGCATACAGTGCTTTAGGGAGCACCACTGTGTCGTAGTGGCATAATTTGGCTTTTTGTGAGATAGACTTCTTGTTGTAATGATCCCACACTAATTTGTATGCCTTGTTCAGTGTAGTTTTTCTTTCTTCGTTTGAGTCTCTGCTACGTCCGCTCATTTGTAGTGTTTCAGCGATGTATTTGAATTCTGCCGTTTTGTAAATCGTACCGTACTTTGTGTTCAGAGATGAGAATTTGTTGGTCAAGGTTTACTCTATGATAGTCCATGTTTTGTTGTCTACTTTGTATTCAGCTAGAATTTTGAAGAGAGTTTTCCAGTTTACAGAGTCGTATGCCTTTTTGAAACTGACAAAGGTAATGATCAGGTTGGGTTTGTGTTGTAAAATCACTTTCAGGTTCCAAATTGGTTCCGCACAAGACCGCCCTACACGGAAGCCTGCTTGGTATTCCCAATCAAGTAGTCGGTCTAGCATTCTAGTTTGTTTAGTAAAGCTTTAGAGAGGACCTCGTATGTGACCAGTAGTAGGGATATTCCTCTGTAGTTGTTTGGGTCAGTCTTATCACCAATATTGTGTAGTGGGTGTATCAGGGCAGTTTTCCAGTCGTCAGTAATTTTGATGGTTTCCCAGATATCTTCCAAGATCCTGTGGATGTCTTTGGTGAGTTCTGGGTCTTTTAACTTCAAGATTTCCACGATGATATCGTCTTCTCCTGGTGCTCTATGATTCTTGAGCAACTTGATTATTTCTTTAACTACTTCTAGAGTTGGAGGTTCTCTATCTGGATTGTACATGCTCGATTATCTCATCAGTTCTTCCATAGGGGGGTCCGTGTTGAGGAGTTTTTCAAAGTACTTTGCCAGAATGTCACAGTTGTTTTTGGTATTTGTTTCTAGGGTTCCATCCGGTCTTCTGAAGCACAAGTTGGGTGGTTGATATCCAGTCATATTTTCTCTGAACGTTCTGTAGATGTTTCTTGTATTGTTCTTCGTGAAGTGCGATTCGATCTCCGTCAGTCGCCGTTTATCATACTGTCGTTTCCCACTGCGAAAGATTTTGCTTGATTGTTTCTGTGGCATTAGGAAATTCATCCAGTTATCTGGGGATTTATGGCTACTATATTTTTCCATGCACTGATTCGTTGGGCAATAGCTTGGTCACATGTGTGGTTCCACCAACGGTGTTTCCTTGTATGTGGTGCTTGTGCTAGTTTCATGGCCTCTCGGATTCTTCCTGAAAGTTGTGTCCAGTCTGTCGTTTTCCCCACTTTAATTTTGTCTAATATTTGTGTCTGGTTTAAAGTGAGGTATTCTGGATCTGGTCTAACAATTTTGTTCTTCTGGAGCTTTTCCGTGGGCAAAAGACGAATCCTGATCTGTAGTAGGCGGTGGTCTGAGTCGAAGTAGCCTTTACGTGTGTCTATGTTCAAATTTTCTTTTTGTGAGTCTTTCTGGACTATTACGTGGTCGATTTGTAGTTCTTTCTCTCCGCTGGGGAATTTCCATGTTGTAAGTTTCCGTGTTGGTTTCTTGAATTTTGTTGACATAATGGCGAGGTCGTGGCTTTTGAAAAACTCTATCAGGAGTTTTCCAATTTTGTTTGTGTCCTTGTGTGGAGTAAGTTTCCCTGTGGTACGTCTTTATTCCTTTTCTTTTCCGAGTTTAGCCTTGAAGTCTCCCAGTATTATTTTGACTCTATGTGCAGGAATTTTCCTGATAGTTTCTTCCATTGTCGTCCAGAAGTCATCAATTTCGTCTGGGGTTTTCCTGTTGTAGTCATTAATCGGTGCATGTGCGTTGATTATTGTGTAGGATTTGTTGGCTTATTTCACTGTGATGGTGCTGATTCTTTCGTTTGGTGACGAAGAGCCAATAATGCTGTCGGTGATTAACCTGTGTACTGCAAATCCTGTGCCAAAATGCCGTAGGTTTTTCAGTTGTCTCGATGGTTTTCCTTTGTATATCCTAAAGTTCTCCGTGTTGAAATTATCTTCGTCTGTGAATCATGTTTCTTGCAGTACACACACACACACACACACAGATATATATATATATATATATATATATATATATATATATATATATATATATATATATATATATATATTACAGTTTTCTATTTTTTTATAGTTCGTGGTTTATCTCTGTTCGATGGTCAAAATAACTATGATAGTCAGAAAGTTTGGGTGACAGACGTGAATGCACCCTGAGGGATGCAGATTTTCATCAGACTGCAGTACCTGCAAGTACTTTAGAGACACTCTGCAATGCTGTAGCAAAATACTTGTCCTTCTTCCAGCTCCAGTAATTGCTCGTAATGTCGCGAGGTATCATGTTGCAGGAGGAAGCTTCGTTTGGTGTTAGCCTTACTGTACATGGTTGGAGGACTATGACAATGACTATGGCTGTGGACTATGACTGTTCCCATTTCCACCGAGTGATGAAAACACGGTCCTGTCGTATTAACTTAGCTCACACTGTTTGTACATGGGTCGCAGAAGGTGGTAGATATAGAACCCTCTGATTTATGCTCAGTTACAACTTAAATCGGAACGGTTACATGCAGAAAGCTACAGGGAATACAGGGTACAAACTGGGGAACAGCTACAATATGCACAGGGACTGTCTAAAACCAAGCTGGAGATTTACTGTGGCAGATAGGTTTGAAAAAGGTGACTCGTTTCGAGAAATGAGACTGCTATGAATATCATTCACTATATTCTGTAATCATTAAAAGATGTCTCAATAGATTCCAACGCAGTTATGTGGCTGAATGGAAAGTACTGATCCCAAATTGCAGACAGCATGTCTACCACAAAGCGTATCACTACAAATCTGAAAAGTCAAGGTAGTAGTCATGGGATTTTTCGCATTTCGTATGACCTCAATCTAGCGTTGCATTTCTTAAAAGTGATTCACTGAATAGCACACCATCTACTGTGTGTGATCACTATCAGTCAAACATCAACTCTCCTCACCTACAATCCAGTGAATATAATGCAGAATCTCTGACATGTTATCGGAATGGATTGTATTATTACAAATAATAGAGAAATACCTGGTGGCAGCATGAGGGGGATGCAAATACCGGCTTCATAATGCGGTACGTAGCCGATTCACTTTCTAAATTCAGTGATTTTAGAATGAGCTTACACCAACGGTGACGCACATCCACACTTTTGGTCTGTTAACACACACCCCAGCGATCACCACATATATTCTATGACATGGCATTTCTGTGGAAAATTACTTAATTCAGAAGCAATACTATATCTCGTGCTTGTGTGGTTTTTAACATGGTTATCGTTAGCAATAATCGTGTGCGCCAGTAGAACCAAGATCACTTGTGGCAGTAACACAGCTGTTGCTACCGTGTTTTTTTTTAATAGCCGGTCGCTTATTAGACAATTGCGTCTGTCTTTCTAAGACACACTGGTACCACTTGCGAGAAAAACAAGTAAGATATGATCATCCATCGTGGATTTTCGCTCATTATTGTTTGGTGTCACCAGTATTCAGTTATTGGCTAAGTATTATACTTAGAAAGGGATGAGTGATACATTCGCTATGATCAGCAGGCTTATAAAATACGCGTACTGTGGTTAGTGTTCTATCATTTGCAACGAAAATGGCTTAATTCTGTGGTAAGGAATATGTGGATTTGATGTGGAAAACTGTGATCGCCAGAAGGGGGATGAAACTTACTTTCTTTACATAGAATGTTATGTTCAGTCATAAGAATGTGCCAGATTTTGGTTTTTCCAGAGTCACCGTCGTGAGGACGGGGTATTTTCGTTACTCCGCTGATTGTTGAATTTCTTCTAATTGAGGCTGCACTCTTAAAATTTAATTGTAAGTACAGAGATATAATATATGTGATAGGTTTCGTAGGACGATTCTGCCCGGTTTGCAGGAACGAACGTGGCAGGGGTTGCCTGCTCTCTATGTCGGTGAATAGCGAACTAATACTTAGTATGTGTTGGTCTGCATTCGAGACCACAATTTCAGAAGAAGCAACATGGACGTGAGTTTGCGCTGAAAAATTATTCCCTCTGATGTAGATTGAGTGGTTGACTAGTTTTACACTTTTCCTGATTTTATTTGGTTGAGAGATCATCGACTATGGTGTGTGTTGTGTGCATGTAGATGGCGAAAGACAGGTGGAAGGGACGTTGCTGGTTCTCTAGACCTGAGAAACACCTTAGTTGACTTTGTTAATCAGAAGGATGATTTGGAATCTGTTATATGATTCACATCGGTATTCGTTAAAAAAATGCTATTGAAACTACCAATTTGCTCTAATTTTTGAGTTTTCATGTAGATAAATTTCTAGTTACCGAGCGGTTTGCAGCACGTACCACCTCGCTGTACCTCGCTAAAGTTTCTGTTTCTAGAATTATAATTTCCACTTTTTATCTCCGGAATTATACTGTGCATTCGATCGGTAGTATACTGCTATGTGGCTGATATCGAGACCTATCCCGTAAATGGTATGATACTCTGACAAACCATGTGAAAATATTTAAGTTCTTGTAATGCCAGAGTCGGGAAATGGCTGTAGAAATCAGAACAGCAAGCGAGGAGGTCGGGGTAGGAAACAGTAACGCCTTTCTGTTGAGGAGAACCGACCCAGCCTTTGTACACCAGTTCAGATAGTAACCACAACCCATTGAGGGTGCTCTGATAGCGTGTCAGGGCAGCCAATGCGGGAGCAGTTGACTCATGACCGTTCGCCATAGTGGATGACCGACTGAGCTCGCCGAAGACATCTAGTGCTGTGAGGGCTATATATGGTGTATGAGCATATGTTATTTTGGGCACTGTCGGTCTCCGCGATTTATGTACGAGTGTCTGGTGGCCAACTGCTATATGCAGGATGTAGAAGTGATGATTTTGCTTGGTGCAGTGTAGGAATTGTGTTTACTACATAGATATGGTATGTGATGACGTAGCTCAGTTGGAGATCGGTTTCACACTGAAATATTGAAGCTCTCCTCGACAGTAGCAGAGCAGTGCATTTGAGGAAGTATATTTAGTGGTAATTTCTGTTTTTCATGATCAGTAGACCTATTTTGCAGGATTCAGCTGTCAGTGCAATTGACTGCTGCATGTTTTTTGTTTTTTGTTTTTTGATCTGTATAAAATAAGTTTGCCGTCGAAGGTCTCGTAATTTGTTCATTTGCAGAAGACGGCAGACACTGCTCGCACACCAGCAGCAGCAGCAGCAGTTTGGCAGGGAAATGTAGTAAGAACCAATCAGAATGCTCGATTCACAAGAAGTTCCATGACGTCAAAGGGTCACAAAATATCCCTTGGGCGGGGCATAGAAGTCTCTACAGACTGATTCTAACAATATGGAAGCAAGTTATGTACAGAAAATCTTGTGACGTCTGGGAGTAACATTCTTCTTCTTTGTTCGGTTGTTCAGAGACAGTTACAAGCAGACCATCCCCCTCTGGTTCGGTCAGGTAGGACGCTGTCTCTCACTTGCCCTTGTGTCATTAGAGCGTCTCCAGACCAGCAGCTGTAGGACATCCAAAACCCATCGAAAATTCCGGCAATATTCCTCATCTGTAGGACAGTGCTCAGTGCTTTGAATTTTATTTGTTCAATTGTTCTTATTTTCCCATCTGTGCTTTGACACAAGTGGAAGTGAGGAAAATAACGACCCTGACTCCAGCAGTAGCAAACGTAAATTAAGCGCACTCACGGTTTCAGAAAAGTGATGAACACCACAGCAACTGTAGGACTCAGAAATTTCTTATCTCTGGCTGTGCCTTCATACCAGCAGCTAAAACTCGAAAAGTGGTGAGCTTCCTGTTTGGAGTTAGAGATATTTACTTCGACTCCCAAACGTCGTCACTTTGGCGTGTAAAATCAGATATAGCAACTGATATCGGCTTCGGTGTCTATTTTCCGCTAAAGCGAGTGAACAGGCTCAGAGGGGTTTCACAAGCGTGCAGCGATCGTTTTAGTGCCCGTGTACGAATATGGTGGAATACATCGCAAGATTGACTACTGTGCAGCAAATTCCTTGAAAGTTATTGTAAGACATGTTCGAATGGATTTAGTAACTCTTGAAGCAGCTCGTGTTCAAAGACAAGGGTATTTTCCAAAAAATCGTTCCAAGTCTCTTGGAGGTTACACGAGTGTATCGCCACATTTTTTTTTTACTCTGTGTTCAAGTGTGGTGGTATACACAGCAAAATTGAGGTCACCTACTGTGCAGCGATATTTTTGAAAGTGTAGTTAGAAAAATATTCAGTTGGATTTAGTGACTACTGAAGCAGCTCATGTTAAAAGACAAGGATATTGCCCACAAAAGCGCGCTCAGTGCCTCCGGGATGGTTTCACAAGTATGTCACCATCTATTTTTTAGAATCAGTGTTCAAGTGCGGTGGTAGTATTCCTCGGAATAAAACGTGTAATTACATCGCAAATACTTTAAATATTCTTGCTTCACCTACAGAGTTCTTTATCTCTCTTTGTGCTGTGGTACATTTAGTTCCTGCGACATCTTCACGAAATATATCTGACAATATTCTGCGCATTGCTTGAACACCAGATTTAATAACTCCTGAAGCAGTTCATGTTCAACGACAAAGGGTATCCGTGCACTGGCAAAGGGAAGGAGGAAGATATTGGGTATTTCCAACGCTTCAGGAAGTACACAGCTGCTCCTGAGGCTACCACATGGACGTGCCGTGAGCCGGTGCATGGCCTCTGGGGGCAGGGAGCGAACGCCCTGAAGTGAATTTCTTGCCTCTTGTACTTCAGAAGAGTGACTCGACTTTTATCAGATGATCTAGAATTACTGTCCATTCATTTATCAGCATGATTTTGAAGTGTAACTTAGCCCCATCCTGCTGCATCTTCTTTATTCGATGAAGCGTATTCATCTTCACCAAATATCATTGCTCTTGACACAGTTCTCAGCTGCATGAGCATATCCATTAAACTACTCCTGCTCCGGCACAGATTTCTCATCCATTGAACACAGTAAGCACTTACGTCAGTCCTCCCAGTCCAGCAGCTAGACACAGACTGAGTCCTTTTCCTGCCATTTTTGCCCAGATCTCCATCTTCGATTACATCACAGGGCGGGGGGGGGGGGGAGGAGAGAGGAACGGCCGACAGCGCTTTCTGGTAGCGGTGTTGCCAACTAGGTCAACTGAACTCTGGACCTTATAGGGAACACACTGGATGGAGCTACTCTCTATGACCATTCAAGTTGTTTAAATAAACAATGCATGTAAAATATAGATTTACGTCCATCCTACCTGACAGCCCAGCAGAGACTGAGCCCTTTTCCCACCAATTTCCAGAGGGGTAGGGGAGGGAACTGGGGGAGTGGAGGGGGTAGGGGGACTGGAGTTAATTTAGTGCAGGTAGACCAATTGACCTATTTTCCCAACAAAATCTGAAGTTCTTGCCTGATGTCTCTGCGACATTGCCACACCTATGGCCGCCATGTTGGATCCGCTATCTTGAATAAGTCTGACAACAATGTGGAGTGGCGCCACACCAGCGTTACCCCCCTACTCACACAACATACTAAACATGTACCCCAGGGACTCACAGAACCGATATATGTATCACTCCATAAGGCCAATTTCTTGGCTCAAACTTTGGAGCACAAGACGTGGTGTACATCTTAGAGGGGGTTGAAGAGGTCGACGTTATTATATGTCGAGCAAAGGAGATCAGCGAAGCTGCTCAACGATCTGCACCGCAGTTAACGACTTCTGCTAAAGGTAGGAAATTTATTCGCAATTTGTTCCTACACTTTGACTCAAGACTAGACGAAGTCGCCCATGAAAACCTCACACATATACCACGAAAGTCCTGCATACACATGTATTTACCAGCTGCATGTCATTGAGCTATTTCCCGAGTGCTTCAAAGATCATTCGTGTGCTACCCATACCAAACCAATGAAAAGACTTGAACGAACCATTTAACTATCAACCAGTTAGTTTCTTATCTACGATGTCAAAAATCCTTGAACGACCGCTCCTCTACAGATCTTGGCCGGCCTCGGTGGCCGAGAGGTTCTAGGCGCTCAGTCCAGAGCCGCGCGACTACTACGGTCGCAGATTCGAATCCTGCCTCGGGCATGGATATGTGTGATGTCCTTAGGATAGTTAGGTTTAACTAGTTCTAAGTTCTAGGAGACTGATGACAGTAGAAGTAGAGTCCCATAGTGCTCAGAGCCAATTGAATCATTTTGAACAGAACTTGACTACTGATCTGCGTCCAACACGTGACCAGTTTGCCTTCCAGCTGAGACTCTCATCGGAACTCCAAATACTGCCAATATCGGAATATATAGCGTATAACATCAATGTTCACAGTGACACTTCCGCATATTTGTGGACATAGAGATGGCGTACAACCACGTCTGGAGAGACAGTTTAATCAAAATACTTTCAGATCTTAACGCCGTACCAGACTAATGCACCAAGGTGAAAGAAAACCATGAAGGTTGATGGCCGATTCTCAAGTCTGAAACTCCTCACAAATGGCATCCCCCTGAGATCAGTCTTGTCGTCACAGTTACTTGTCACATATGTCAGTGATCACCCTGTCTGACTACAAAGGGTACCAGCTCAATTTGCCAACAATATGGCCTTGTTGACAAGCAGCAGACGTATCACCGCCGTCATAGCACGTCTCCAACATCGGTTTACGATAATGGAGCAATGGACAGCACAAATCTGAATTAATCTAAACGCCGCGCAGACGGAAGCTGTGACATACACCTAACGGTGTTTGGATCTCCGAAACAGACTGATTCTCCACAACCAGTCCTTAAAGTGGGCGGATCGGGTTAAAGACGTCAGAGTCATTCTGGACAAGGAGCTGCTCTTTGAACCTCATCCTAGAGAGAAGCGGGTTAAGCCACTACAATTCTTGCACCAACTCTATTGCTCACCGGAACGAAACTACACGCCACAACCAAGCTACAATTGTACTCTGGAATGGTCCTACCCACGCTACTATATGGCCGCTCAACGCTGGGCACTATGAAGCCCTCAAACTCGAAACATCATCAGACTATTCGGAACAGGTGCTTCCGCATCATTTTCGATAAACCCAGATGGGCCAGAATCATAGACCTTCGCAGGAAACTCAGTATGCCAACCATAAAGGAACAGATCCAAGATTGTATCGACGAAGTTTAAGAATTTGGCTTCACATCAAGCTCATCGACTATGCGACTGTAAGGTCCAAAAGAAAATCAAGAGGGCACACAAAGAAGCGTCAGTCAACACTATCCGCCTAGCACCTTACCACGACGAACGTTGGCGCAGGGTAAAGGTGTTTCGTGCTATCATGGAGGACCCTAAATACAACTCGATCGTACTACTCGACAATCTGGTGACCGCCCGTTACGACCGATGGGGTACAACCGCTAGGCCAGTCTAACCGTAAGCTGAAAGTTAACGTAATCGACGGCTTTTGTCATGACAAACAATTGCACCATTTGTAAAAATCCGCTACGAAGAGGTAATTGACTGACTTGTCATGAATAAAGATAAAACAATTTCTACATACGAAATGAAGAAGAAAAGCGTTCTAGAATGCATATTTTCAGAACGGTTCAAATGGTTCAAATGGCTCTGAGCACTATGGGACTTAACATCTGTGGTCATCAGTCCCGTCGGCCGCGGTGGTCTAGCGGTTCTAGGCGCGCAGTCCGGAACCACGCGACTGCTACGGTCGCAGGCTCGAATCCTGTCTCGGGCATGGATGAGTGTGACGTCCTTAGGTTAGTTAGGTTTAAGTAGTTCTAAGTTCTAGGGGACTGATGACCACAGATGTTAAGTCCCATAGTGCTCAGAGCCATTTGAACCATTTGAACCATTTTGTCATCAGTCTCCTAGAACTTAGAACTACTTAAACCTAACTAACCTAAGGACACCACACACATCCATGCCCATATTTTCAGAATCTTAATACAGTTCACTGCGTCAGTGTCTGCAATCAGCGTCCTTCGAATACAGCACCAAGTTCTGTTTTAGCCTTTCCTTGTCACTCTTCATTGACAGTTGAAACGGACATAATTTTCTTTTTTATTTACATTAATGTCTGTTACATGAAACTGATCTTTCTTCATGCTACTTACTGACGAAACTACTTTAAAAATCACATACTAGCACAGTGTTCCTTACAGCACTGTGTAGAATCAACGATGTGTCCGTCAGTTTCCATTTCAGTTAAATTTGACCGTAAAAGAGTGGTATGCAAACGTCGGTGACTTTATCTTTTGGCCAATGGGTGTTTTGTAAGTATTTCTTAAAGATGTACCCCTAATCACACGTGGGAGCGCCACTATATTGTTTTTGAGTTATGGCTGCCCTGTACATTCTGCTACAGTACCGAGACGTGTGAAACGTACCCGAACTGATGTATACCAAATGATGTTAGATGGCCTGTAAACTCTCCTGCTTTCATACCTACATATTGTTTTTAGGCGGGGGAAACCACGTAGCAAACAGTAACAGCGATACAGGATGAGATGGGGAGAAGTACTTTGGAGCCTGTACATACACTGACAGGAAAAAACCACAACACGTAAAATAATTCATGGAGAGTAATGAAATTTTGGAAATTCATATGTCTAGGTACCATATGTAAGTGACTAACATTGCAAGATCGTAAGTTAGTGTCAGCACGGGATAAGCCGTTGCAAATCTGAAATGCTGTACGTTAATAATCGATGTAACCGTTAGATTGTTGAGTGCAAGCGTGCAAACGTCCATGCGTTGTGTTGTACAGGTCCCGTATGTCAGTTTGTGGGATACATTTCCATGCCTGTTGCAGTTGGTCAATGAATACAGAGACGGTTAATGCTGCTCTTGGATGACACTGGAGTTTGGTATGTTCCTCGCCCACTGAATACTCGTATACACATGGATATCGGTGGCGATGGATACCATGTGGCCTACTTAATGTGGAAATAAATCATTTACGCGGTTTTAAAAATGTTTTGAACATTTATTTAGGCATCTTTATTTTTGTGTTTCTATTTATTTCTGCTGCTTGTATCTTGCACTACGTTAAACCAGATAACAATCCAGAAACAATATACTCCACGCAGTTGCTACTATAGAATAATTTGGGTGGCTTAAATTTGTGCTGGTGTAAGGCAACTACGATTTCAGTAAATTAGTATAAATAATCCTTAACATTTTATTTAATTTTATTTGTTTTACTTATTAAGTACACTGCCACCATTAAAATAATAACACCATGAAGACGGCATGCAACAAAAATCAAATTTGCATGAAGTGAATTACGTGCTTGAATATTCAAATGAAGTTGGAAATGTCAAACCTTTCAGCTGCCAAATACCATATTCACCAGAATAAAGGAAACACGTGCATCTCTTATGCTACTCACCTCATCCTTGCAAAAAATAATGATAAAAACGGGAAAATAAATAATTTTTCAGAAGGTTGTATGTGTTATGCCAGGTAACTGATTGCTGCTAAGTGCCATTAAGAAAGTTTTTGCTTCAACTGACATTCATACTGAGTCATTAAGTTTTATCTGTGAAAATAGGAATACGGCAGTATTGTTCAATATAGTAGAACTGTAGCCAACATATTTAAATATCTGACCAAAGGGAAACAAAATTAAATTGACGGTAAATCTTTCAGTAGTGACATATGTTTCATGGTATACTCGATTCTATAACTCAGATATTGTAAAGTTCACTGAGGATCTCGCTGTGCTGTTGAGGAAGCAATGACAATATCGTCAAGAGGTCTTTCCGTTCTGCAACTCATAATCATGGCTAGTCTTTCAGATGAAGTATTTTATGGCGTGTATCAGCCATGGTTGAAGATATTATCATTTTTTCCATTCCTCAGCATCAGAGCAAAAATGCTTAATCACTCTCTTAGATGGATGGGTATCAGACCATTTCTGGTGATAATACTGCATTAGGAGATCTTACAGCACTTCACTGACAACAAAGTTTGTCTGTTTTATGCACTATAGTTAATTGGAATAGTTTACTTGCCTTAGCTGACTCAACAACGTTGTGTAACTCTAACGTATGGAAGACTTTGCTTTCCTTTCTTCTACCAAGCGCCATCTAGTAATGAGCATTTGAACTGTTTTCCCTATGATTTGGCACTTGGAACAAGTCTACGGACATGCAACATAGTACCAAGAACACAACAGCATTGAAAATTCCTTTTTTGAAATAATTTGACTTAGAACATTTGTCATCTCCTCTTTTCAGACCATTAGGATTTCAGCGGAACCACAAAAAGTAGCTCTTTTGCATAATGACAAATTATGCAGAGGATTTCTCATTCAGAAGTCGTATTTAATTGTTGTCTGATTGTTAGAAAATCGCGTTATGACTCGTGTGAAAAGAAGAAAAGTGCACAAGCGCATCTCAGAATTCGACAGAAAGTGATGTTGGCTATCGAGACTGCAGCTTATCTTTCCAGTATACAAGATGAATCACCTAAAACTGGAATAGTTTCATAGCATTAGCTGCAGATATTGCTGGAATGAAAAGTACTATCGGTGTTTCACAGAATGGATTGGTAGTTATTGGCTTCTACTGTAACTAATCAACGGATAGTAATAATACTTAGAAAGTGGATTTTTTGTGCAAATATTAACTTTTCTTAAACAGAACAATGCCTATTGGCATTAACAAACTGAAAGTAGGGAAAATTAGAATACCAGTGGTGTGTGTTCCAGGATTGTAGAGTTAGTCGTTTACAAGAAATCTTAATTTGAACAGTTCCCACACCGATACTTGAACTGTATCTGTGGAAGCACACATTAAATAACAACACAATTACGTGCACCAGTTATGTGGTTTCTGGCCAGTAACGAGACAATTGTCCATCACAGGTTGTATTCAAAATGATCACCGTCAGAGGCAAAACACGCATCCTGTCTGGTACAGAACGATTGCTACACACGTGCTAGCATTTCAGCGGAGATGTCCTAGCGGGCTGCAGTAATATGTCGTCGCATATCATCGGTTGTATGTCTTTTATACAGCGTCTTTCAGCTTCACCCACAGAAAGAAGTCTATAGGCGTCAAATCCGGGTAACGGGCCGGCAAAGATACAACAGGTCTTCTGCGTCCAATCCAGCGATTTGGAAACAGTTCGTGAAGAAATGCTATAGTACGTCGTGCGCTACGGGCTGAAAGGCCATCGTGATTATATCACAGGTTGCTCCTAGTCTGCAGAGGAACGTATTCTAGCATCCGTGGAAGATGGTCTGTCAGGAGGCTGCAATACTTGTGCGCACTCAGTGCTCCGTCTATGAAAAACAGTCTATGAGGCGATGGTTCACTATCCTACAACACAGGTTTACACTCCAAGGACGCTGACATTACATCTGACGAAGGAACAAAGATTGTCAATAGACAAATACTGAATGTTTCGACAGATTACCGGGCCATGACTGGTAAATGTTGCTACATCACTAAACAAGATACATGCTACATCAGGAGTATTCTGTCATAATGTCCATGTTCATAAGTTAGCACGATACTCATAATCGGTTCCATCAGCTCTTAATGGGGAGATATGTGGTAGGAATGGAACCTATGTCGATGGAGAATGCGTGGGACACTTGCAAACTTCTTCCACTTCCTCGTCCAAATGCGCGGGAATTTTTAATGGAAAAGATTTGTGGAAGTAAGAGCGTCCCGAGAAGCGTGAACCAGCTCTGGAACAGACAAAAGATTGCGATTGTTTCTACGAACTAAGTACTTTCTACAATTTGTCACAATAATTTGTATGACGTTTAAGAGATTTCATTTACCTATTCGTATCATAATGTATGTATATACTTACATACAGAACTGTGATTATATAGATTTTCCCGGCATTATAAATGTTGATACTCTTCACGGGTGTGTGGCCGGATTTCACAGTCCTGACGACACGATATTTCGACGGTCCTAGTGACCTGTATAACACCCTACAGACATACTACACTTTGTTTGTAATGAAACGTGTCCTAAGGATCCCTAAGATATGGAATAAGGTGTCTAATCCGAAGTAAGATAATCCTGAAGTAGCGGATGTTGTAACAGATTCGTCATTTACGTACTTTTCTGCTAATGACGATAAACAAAGTGCCGTTAAACTGAAATATTATTCACTGGTCGATTTGAAACTTCAGTAATTAGTTGTTCTGATTCCTGTTCATTAATATACTCAGTTAACTGAAACAAACTTAAGGGTCGCTAGCTCACTGCACAACAAACTCTAGTATACTGAAATATTGAAATACTGAGAATAGCAGCGAAATTCAGGTTATTTTGTTATTAGCGTAAGACACTACTCAACTTCTCACAATACAGTGACATAGGAATGAAATGAAAGTGCTACAGCGAAAGAAACTGTTAAACAGAATAACTACTCAAAGCACTGACGCTGCCGATTAATTTCTCCTTAGCAAAAGGGTTACGTCCAACAGTATATTACGACATTACTCATCCTAAGGCGTAATGTTGGCTGCCTTTAGCATACTTGTATGGGAGTATGTTAGCATTTGCTATAACATATTAGCTTCGAAAATGGAGCACCAATTGAATGTATTTTCTGGGGTAGTGATTGTAGCAATAACTGTAGCATAATGCTGACTGCATTGTTTAAGACGTTAATTTCATTAATCAGTAACAAATATTGTAAAATCGAAAGTTGACATTCATGTTTTCACAGTTGAACGTAATACCCTTTCTATTTAAGAAGCAATGTATAACAAAAAACCATGAAACGTAACACAGAAAACGTGATAGAAGTGACGATTGTTACAATCATTTAATCTGAACATGACCAGTTACTTTTGTAAAATACTTTTTGAATAGAATTTTCAAAAAATTTTTGGTTTCAGAAAACATAGATCACACAGTCATTATTGTTTAAGTGTTGTCCAGTTATGAGCAGTTAACATAAGGCATTGTCAAAGTTCCGTCTGTTTCAAACTAATAACACAAGAAATGATATTAGATTATTGTTCACTCATTTAAATAATTTTCTATCTCTTAATCCTAACCACACATTAGAAAAATCGACAATCCACTGTGTTATGGTGTTACACCGCCTTCTTCGCGTCAGATTGCAGGTGCACAATCACGCCGAAACTGAGGTAACATCAGATATCTCAGCTCCTTTATACCCCGGGAACAGACCTCTGCACGAGCACGAGCACGAGACGCAAAAGGCTGCCCTCTACGAGGCGAATAATTGCAGCATCGTGGTCTGTAGAGACTAACAAAAGCTATGAATCTCAGATTAAGATTCACCCGGTCGAAAGCCAGGCAGTTATTGTTTTACATCTGATAAAATAGGATTGCACGTCTAGCTTCAAGGTAACCTTAATCACTATTAATAGTGTCATCGGATAATCGTAACTCGACGGTTTCCGTAAGTGCACAATCCCACTAACGAGAAGCGGGAGCAATAATTTGCGTATCTTTAAATGACAAATTATGGCCTTCATTGAGACAGTGTCCAGCGAAGGCAGATTTTTCAGGCTGGATCAGACGCGTATGACGTTGATGTTCCACACGCCGATCATAAACACTACGAATAGTCTGTCCAGTACAAATCATTCCGCAATGACGGAATTTTTTATACTCAATCTCAAATCGCATTTAACACATCCAAGAAGTGCAATGTTGGCATAAATTTGTAAGGCATGAGAAGGAAGTAATAATGAAAAGCATCGGATGGTTAGTGTTAGCATTGAACATGTGAATGTGTAACATTGAACAGTTTATTGCTCCATTAACTTCTGATAATAGCTTTAATCAACACGCACACAATAGTCAGATTAATTCAGATATAACTGGCACGCACCCATTGGTGGTGTAGTATATAACTAAAAATTCAGTTGCCTTAACCCCGTACAGTTATGTATGCTGATTTAGATAATTTGTTAGTTTGCGTCATGTGTGTGACTGATTGCATTGTATTGCTACTACTAGCCTATAAGGAGTGATTACGGTGTCTTACACATCGCCGTACCTACAGCAGAAACGACCTCCTTCACTGCCCTGACCACTCCCTACAAATATCTGGGAAACTATTGATCATATGAACACGTGGCACGTTGTGAACGAGACTCCAGCTCTGATCTCCACCACTGCCATCTGTCAATCATAAAGTAAATTTAATCGGAGTAAAGACGTTCTAATTCCAACACTTGAGAGCTTCGCACCGTGGTGAATTCTCGTGGTCAGTGTACATCGACAGTTCTGTAGTACTAACCATTTGTATATCTGTCATGTCGTTTACCTGGGAAATATATTACGTTGTAATCACATATTTCCACCTTGTTCTTGCAATTTTTACATACCGAAATGTGTTTATGTGTTTGGAGTAATGAAGACTGGGCTCTGCGAGTACCTACCGTATTATGTCATCTGGAAAAAATTACATTTCACTTTCGTTCGTAATGAGGACATCTGTGAGTAACAACATTCTTTTGCAATTGTTTATTGGCCGACACAATCACATAAATTTTTCAAATGAAAATTAAAGATTTCAGCAGCCATTGCTCGTCTTAAAATGACAAACCTTCATTGTAATATATACCATAAAAAGCTGGATTGGGTGGCGAAAGCCAAGAAGTTTGTTATTTGTAAGTTTTTCCTGGTAGTGCGCCTCTCATGGCCGAAATGTTCTAAATGCTCTCGGCTTTTTTCCATAGCTTCTTGCAACACTGTTGTATTTATAAGCTGCACTTTATTCTTCTTTGTCTTTCCTTTAATACCGCTTAATCTCAGAGCAAAACAACTAGAATTTGCTCTTCTGTGAGGTTTGATGAAGTGTGCTCTTTTCAGATGAACTAGTTTATTAACCACAGAAGTGTAAATTTATCTACCGTGCACTACTGTACAGCAGAAAATTCCCTCTGGCTTCGAGAGGTACAACAGCAACAACCGAGGAGCTTATACGAATTGTTCAGCATCGTAGGAAACTCATTGTAGCACAAAATTTCATCCAAGATGTGTTAACTGGAAATGAATGAAAACACTCTCACGCAAAATTGCTACCTTTTGTTCTAGAAGAGATACCGTTGGAGAAGTGGCAATGTGTGAGTTTCTAACACCGATGCCGTACGCTTAGGTCTTCTCATTTCGCATCCAAATATCGAATGAATATTTCTGAGTTTCTGTGACCATTGGAATGAAGGAACAAGGCAGTAAAAGGGCTGCTTGTTCCCCCAATTCGACGTTTTTGTTTTTCTTTGTGTGAGTAGCACTCAAAGATGCAGACGGCCAGAAACCCCCTACCAATCCATACGTATCGACGAATCGCCGCAGAAGCTCCATTGTACGTTGCACTGACGTCATCACCTACTCTCTTCATTCGTCTCTTGATTGGAGATTTTAAATGTGCATTGCTGCCGGTAGGAAACGGATTGAGCTCACACTGAAGTGAAGCAGGAAACGAAGATCCGCCTCAAAAGGTACTTATTTTGTAAGTGACTGATGCTCATTAATTCATTGAGAGTAAAATGTATAGTGCATTGATTTTCACAGTCCATTTAATTATAGTTATGATAGATGTGCCTGTTGTAGACAATTGGCAGCAGTTTAAATACATGCTTAAATGCAGCACCAAAGTACGTTTCGTTAAGAAAAATAAAAATTGAGTACGTAACAGCTTGTAATAAAGTCAGTGAGTAAAATATTCAATTTCCTAAGTTGTATATTATATTTAACTACAGTTTCGATAAGAATCGGTACTTTGAGGAACTTCTCCAAATCAATAAAATAGTATTTGGATGTTTCCAAACAAGTACAGGTTAGATAATCTTTTCGCCAACGCAGACTCGAATAGAAACGCTACTTTTATCCTCGGACATGGCAATTATTTGATTGAGAACGGGTGGGCAACGTTTCTTTTCGACACTGAGAGATCAACGGGTGAAAGTGGAAAATTCAGCAGTTTCTACAGAAATTGTTCACTGAAGCACGAGTATATACATATATTGGAAACAGCTTTCTTAAGACTCATCTGTTAATTTAAAATTGGTTTTTCAAAAATCGGTTTGATCCTGTTCATCTGGAATTTCAGGGGAAGTTATGGATGAGACCAATGAAAGACATGAATTTTAGCTTCATAGACTTTGCATCTATGAAGTATAGAGAACATTTAAGAAAACGGTTTTTTGAGTATGAAGTATTTTAGAAATTACAGCGTGTTGAATGGAACAGTACGCCAACAGAAATATAGCCAGCTGTAGGCGCTCGATGAATTAGTTCAGGAAAAGTTTCGACCAGTATACGAATTTTAAGACTTACTTTAAAGATACACTGCTGCCAATACGTCAAATAACAATGAGAGCTTCAACAAGTACATTTGGAAAAATGTACCGTGACATATACATTGTGGGCAAAAACTGTTGAAATAGCAACATATGTAGCTGTAACTACATTCAGCGATGCTTATTCATCTGTTCTGAAGATCATGAACCTGTTAGGAGTGGTCGCAGGCAAAACTTCGTGCTGTTATCTGAAGGAAAAGCGTGGCTGCTGCGGAGCAAAAATTGTCTCAGTTTGTTTAAAGAGTCCAGGCTGAAAAAATGCAGCAACAAATTCAGAACCAGAGCATGTTTGAAGAAGAAGAAGGATGCCTCTATTGTCTTGGGATCACCATCTTTTTACGTGATGTAAGAAAAACTCAGACCTCAGCCGCAGTCGGGCATTGAAACAAAACCATAAGCGACAAGTGAATTTCTATGCTGGACTGGGATTCGAAAGCGGATTCCCCACTATATTCGTGTTATCCGTTTCAGTTAAATAATATATAGACACACACAGGGTGGTCCACATGAAGTTTTGGATGAGATTATCTCGAAAACTATACGTCGGTTAAAAATAGTAGGTAGGACAAGTTCGTAAGCTCAAAGGGAGACATAAAATGATACTACACGTGACCTGAATTCCCCACCCCCACTTTTAAATCTTAAATGGAAACACCCATTTTTATTGCAGTTTCGGGCTCTCCATAAAAAAGCCATCAAGTTTTGTCTGAAACATTTTTTTAAACCAATGACAGATGTCGCTGAAATCGAGAAAAAAGTAAAACTGCGGACGAACTCTGATTTATTTAGAATTATCCGAGAAAGACGAATCAAATAGATAAAAAATATGCACCAATTCTTCCTTTACGCCAAATTAAGTTATTTTTGCACAAAATGTACTGTATGCTAGTTTTAGCTTTACCCAGGAACAACGACATTGGCGTAGTAGAATGATGTTCCCATGAGGTGCTTCGTTAGTGGGAGTCCCCTTGTCTCTCACATGTTGGGGTGCTTCATTAGTGTGAGCCCCCTTGCCTCTCACATGTTGGGGTGCTTCGTTAGTGTGAGTCCCTTTGCCTCTCACAATTTGGGGTGCGTAATTAATTAAATCAACCACGAAGAAATTGTTCAAAATTATCCCCAATTACTTCAATGCATACAGTCAATTATCTGCGAAAGTTGTCCATAGTTTTGAACAGCACATCCCGTGGTATGGCTGCACACGCCCTACGAATGCATTGTTCCATATTGTTTCGGGTTGTGGGCTGTCTTCCATATACAATATTTTTTAAATAACCCCACAAGAAAAGAGAAGGAGATGTTAGGTCTGGTGAACGTGGAGGCAACTGAATTGGTCCGCCGCATCCTATCCACAGACCAGGGTATTGTAAATTTAAAACATTCTGCACATTTTTAGCATAATGGGGAGCTGCTCCATCCTGTTGGAACCACATTCGTTGCCTAGTTTCTAGATCAACATCTTCCATTAGCTCCAACAAATCATCACGGAGAAGTTGTAAATAAGATTCCCCAGTAACCCTTCGGTCAAAAAATACGGTCCTATCAAGTAACCGTTTAAAATTCCACACCAGACTATTCACGACCATTTGTGTTGATTTTCAACGGGTCTTTGCCAGTGTGGATTGTCAGAGTACCAATAATGATAATCATGACGATTTAATTCGCGTTGTTTTTAAATGTGCCTTCATCGGTGAACATAACGTATCTAAAAAAATCATTGTCTTCTGTTATCATTTCCAAGGCCCATTGGCAGAAATGCACACGTATTTTCATATCTTTCGGCGTTAATGCCTGTGTCACTGTGATATGATACGCATGATATTTATGTGCCTTCTGAATTCTCAAAACAGTTGATTTCTGTTTTCCAGTTTGTCTCTCAATCGCATGACTACCCATTTCGGGGTCCATCTGAACACAGGACAGAACGGTTAGGGTATGAGCGTCACTTTCATTGTATTCGCGATGGCGAGGCGGACGATGCATGTATCCATTTCGAGCTCGTTGAGCGTAATTTCGAATAATGTTTCCGCTTGGATGTCGTCTGTTTGGGAAACGATCCGCATACAACTGCGCAGCTGCAGCGTAATTGTTATGGCATTCACCTAAAATTAAAATCGTATCAACAATCTCTGTAGGAGGATAGTAAGCCATGTTTCGCTACAGAATCATTTACTTTCGTCAATTGATGTTTACGGTTCACAATCTGAAAGTGAAATGACGTCTGATCGCATTGCATTGATCTTTATACTGAGGCATAATTCGCAGTTTGGCCACGGTACCGCCACAGACAGGTGAGTATTGCAATTGTGAAGAGTTCCCTAACTAGATTTTAATACCATTCCGCCTCCATCCACCAAAAACTGTGGCAGGTAGGATACATTTCGTAAAATAAGAGCTTAATTTGGCGTAATGAAAGAATTGGTGCACATTTTGTATCGAATTGATGTGTCCTTCTCGAATCATTCTAAATACATCGGAGTTACCCAATTTTAATTTTCTCGGTTTCAGCGCCATCTGTCAGTGGTTTAAAAAATGCTTCAGACAAAACTTGATTAATTTTTTATGGAGAACTCGAATCTGCAATAAAAAATGGGGGTTACCCTTTAAGATTTAAAAGCTGCCCCCCGTCCGACTCAAGAGGGTGGGGGCTGGGGGGTCATGTGTAGTATCATTTGATGTTCCCCTTTGAGCTTACGAACTTGTCTTACCCACTACTTTTACCCGATGTATAGTTTTCGAGATAATCTCATCCTAAACTTCAGATGGCCCACCCTGTGTGTATATATAAATGGGGTGGCCCACTTAAACTTTTTAGAGCAAATCACTCTGGAACAAAAATAGGTATTGAAAAACGACTTTCACTTGTATGAACGTAAGACAGCAGCTCATGAAAATAAATACTACGAGACATTCTAAAACGTATGTAAATATTAGTTTCAACACAAACTTATTTTTTTTAATCGACTCACCGTATTATTTCTTATGCAATCAGTGACATGACAGACAAAAAAAAAAAGGGGCGCCGGTAGCATCGCAATACGTCAATTACATCCCAAGATACAGCAAAGTGAAGTTGACCCTTGAAATAAACGAAACGCGCCGCTATTGCACATCTCCAGATGCAAGCGTGAAGGCCACGTCACTCATAATCGCGATGTAAGTGACGTACGTTATCTCACTTTCACTGATGTCATGAGACCCAAAAGTAATAACACGATGTCCTGCACAAACATTGGCATGTGGCGATCACGCTTGCATCTTTGGATGTGCATTGGCGTCGCGTTTCGTTTATTTGAAGCGTCAATTTTGCCTTGCAATTTCTCGGGATGTAACAGACGCATTGCGATGCAACCAGCGACATTCTTTTAGTAATTTTTGACGTAGTTAATTGCATAGGAAATAATACGAAGTGTCGATTTAAAACATACGTTTGTGTTGAGACTTATTTTGCTTACATTTTAGAATGTGTCATAGTATTTGTCTTCATTAGTCCCTGTCTTACATTCATGCTAGTGAAAGACGTTTTTCAATATCTGTTATTGATTCTTTCAGTGCAGATGCACATAACGACCAAACTCTTGAGGGAATCAGGAGAAGCTGCGAGCAATGAGGATAATGGACAGAACGTACAGAACGCATGCTTGGCCAGCCACACTGGTTAAGGTGGTCACTCGCGTTAAGTCGGGAATCCGGGTCCGAGTCCCAGTCCGACTCAATTTTTCGCTCTTCGTCATTGGACTTATGTCAATACCCGACTCCGACTTACATCATGTATTTACACGACCGCTGATCGAAAAGCAGTGGATTCTGACATGTCCGAGAGAAGCAGACAATACACATAAAACGTTCTTTTTGTTATTCCAAACTTTCATTACAGGAGTTTTCCTCGAAACAACATTTTACAGACTGCAAAGTGTTTCAGAGCCTTAACAAAATAGCCAGTTCATTTGTTTTTTTAACGAAAGATAATTAAATAAAGTGGGCCTTAGCGAGAATAGTTATTATTCGAAATTTAATTTTTTTCTTAACATTTGCACGCAGCTAAAAGTGGCAAGGAACTGACATGTTTCTCAAGTAGCTGCCATTTTCTTTCGATGTATTTTCCAGAAACAAATCGTGATGCTGCCCTCTCCCTAAATTAATTTTAATTCAAGTACTTTCTATTTCTATTTGTTTCTGAAATAGCCACGAGCCTGTACAACGCTTCGAGCAAACCAGGACGTGCCGCAAGGCCTATATTTTTACGAGGACTGCAGCCGCCATTTCTAATTTGTTATGGGATATTTTTTTTCTCATACATTGATGTGTGTGTAACACATATTAATCCTTGTATGAGAAAACTACACACTTCACTCATTTTTCGCTCTTCTAAGCCCGAAAAGCTCCCTAATGAAAGACCAAGACGAAACAGTTAAATTGTTTCCTCCTAGTACCTTCAGCCTGCTGCAAATAGCGAAGTAACTGGGCTTAACATACCTTTTTGGTAGTGTTGACGTAGCAATAGTGGTTTCCAGCTGCTCTGCCTCTGAATTTCATTACGTTGTCCCATGCCAAAATATTCGACTCCAACATTAACTTATGTTGTATGATTACATCCGTATTTTCTAGGTCCATTGATGACAAATAAAAACCATTCTATTCAATTTTAAAAAATTGCATTTGCCCCAGAGACACACAGTTTATTCAGAGGATTAAAAGTGTTAACGACATAAAAAATTACGTGCCACTTCTCCGTACCTCATTTGCCAACAACCTGTTTCAGTATCTTGCACCTTTCACTAAATACACTCCTGGAAATGGAAAAAAGAACACATTGACACCGGTGTGTCAGACCCACCATACTTGCTCCAGACACTGCGAGAGGGCTGTACAAGCAATGATCACACGCACGGCACAGCGGACACACCAGGAACCGCGGTGTTGGCCGTCGAATGGCGCTAGCTGCGCAGCATTTGTGCACCGCCGCCGTCAGTGTCAGCCAGTTTGCCGTGGCATACGGAGCTCCATCGCAGTCTTTAACACTGGTAGCATGCCGCGACAGCGTGGACGTGAACCGTATGTGCAGTTGACGGACTTTGAGCGAGGGCGTATAGTGGGCATGCGGGAGGCCGGGTGGACGTACCGCCGAATTGCTCAACACGTAGGGCGTGAGGTCTCCACAGTACATCGATGTTGTCGCCAGTGGTCGGCGGAAGGTGCACGTGCCCGTCGACCTGGGACCGGACCGCAGCGACGCACGGATGCACGCCAAGACCGTAGGATCCTACGCAGTGCCGTAGGGGACCGCACCGCCACTTCCCAGCAAATTAGTGACACTGTTGCTCCTGGGGTATCGGCGAGGACCATTCGCAACCGTCTCCATGAAGCTGGGCTACGGTCCCACACACCGTTAGGCCGTCTTCCGCTCACGCCCCAACATCGTGCAGCCTGCCTCCAGTGGTGTCGCGACAGGCGTGAATGGAGGACGAATGGAGACGTGTCGTCTTCAGCGATGAGAGTCGCTTCTGCCTTGGTGCCAATGATGGTCGTATGCGTGTTTGCCGCCGTGCAGGTGAGCGCCACAATCAGGACTGCTTACGACCGAGGCACACAGGGCCAAAACCCGGCATCATGGTGTGGGGAGCGATCTCCTACACTGGCCGTACACCACTGGTGATCGTCGAGGGGACACTGAATAGTGCACGGTACATCCAAACCGTCATCGAACCCATCGTTCTACCATTCCTAGACCGGCAAGGGAACTTGCTGTTCCAACAGGACAATGCACGTCCGCATGTATCCCGTGCCACCCAACGTGCTCTAGAAGGTGTAAGTCAACTACCCTGGCCAGCAAGATCTCCGGATCTGTCCCCCATTGAGCATGTTTGGGACAGGATGAAGCGTCGTCTCACGCGGTCTGCACGTCCAGCACGAACGCTGGTCCCACTGAGGCGCCAGGTGGAAATGGCATGGCAAGCCGTTCCACAGGACTACATCCAGCATCTCTACGATCGTCTCCATGGGAGAATAGCAGCCTGCATTGCTGCGAAAGGTGGATATACACTGTACTAGTGCCGACATTGTGCATGCTCTGTTGCCTGTGTCTATGTGCCTGTGGTTCTGTCAGTGTGATCATGTGATGTATCTGGCCCCAGGAATGTGTCAATAAAGTTTCCCCTTCCTGGGACAATGAATTCACGGTGTTCTTATTTCAATTTCCAGGAGTGTATAATGGTGTTTCCGTAACTTTCTCAGGGAAACAATCCGACAACTAAAACATTAGTGAAACACAGAACTCAGTAGATAACAATACCTACACTTGAAACGTATGACAAGCTAGAAGACAGTTCATGAATATGCCAATAACTTGTGAGACGTTTGTCGGGTGGTAATTTCTGACCATCATAGAAAGATCTCCTCAGATTGTTTTGTGTATAAGGTCGGCACGAAAAACATTTAAAGGACTCGCATGATCTCTTAGGTTGTCTGAAGCAGACAAAACCGTCAGATACTGTGCTCGCCGTGTACATAGTCACGCTGTTATACGAAGCTTAACTCTAACAAAGTCATCGCGATTTAATCGTATCTTTGTGCGCCCATCTGCAGATTACGTGATGTACAAAGATGCAACGGCCTTTTGCCGACGGAACACTGCATATTATTCAGAGAATAGTTAAGGTAAACAGCCAGACTTCTTCTCGAATTGTCTTAGCCTATCAGTGGTTCAATTTTACATCTTTCCTGAACTTATTTATTCGAGGTTATGAGAAATATTATTTACAATTTGCTACGAAGTCTTCCACGATGGAGTTCTTGCATAAAACGTTTCCAGTTGACATACCACGTAAAATGTGGCTAACATCAGAGTTCTCCAACGATAGCCTACATTGTCGTCATCAGTGAGACTTATCTCTTGATGTGGACGATTGTATCCACATTTGACATAGCAAGTTAACCGCCACCTTTTTAACCATGCTTCCCAGCTACTCTCACCCTGAAATCCTGTGGCTGAGTACGTCGAGACTAATTTATAGCACATGTATTTTCATTTTCCATTTTATTGATGTTAACCTAGGTACCAACCTTAACCCTAGTACTTTACTCACCTGATTAATTTAATAGCACTCGTTGCTGTCGTTTCAAGTTATACTTGATTGGTGCTGTGAAGGTAACTCGTTCTCTGTGGTGACAATAGATACACATGTTACGTTTAAATTGGGATATCGAATTTATTTGTGATTATTGCTATGATGTTAACGCTTCATAGCCGTGCACATTATAAATAATTAATTATTTCAAGTGCTAGGGAAAACTTTGTCTCTTAGAGGGTGACAAAACCTGATGCTCGGGAGACATTAATTCAGTCATTCGAGTAATCAGTGACGTTTAGTTTGTAGGAATTATTTTTATTCCATGATTACCGGTTAGGGCGAAACTAAAGCCGCCATCATCGGATCTTAGTACACACACAGGTTACAACATCAAGACAAACAATGGTGATAATAATAGTTGCCTATAACACGCAGACCTTACCAGTGTTAAGTGTCTCCATCACATACAAGCGCAAGATAGGTACCTAGTACCTAGCAACCAGAGTTACCTCGAACGTTTATTTGGTGAAGATTGCTGCTGAATGATCCACGCTTAAATCTTGCCTGAATTATAGATCTTAAGAACATTTATTCGCCTTAATTGAGTGGAACATGGGCTCTCGGGAGAATTTAACTGTATTTGTCCAAAATATTTACCTTCATTGCAAAGCAGTGACTGATATTCGCCTTTCCATTGGATCCTTGTTCTATAGGACGTACTCTTCCAATCTGATGGTGATAATGAGACGTTATTAGGTGTCCTGTTTTGGGCTGTGGTCTTATCGAAGTCGTCTATAGTTTTATAATATTTAATATTAGCACGTTTCTTAATCCACATAAATTCCCCCCCCCCCCAAGTGGATTACCATTTTTTTCTGTGAGGTTCTGTAGTTAATGAAAGTTGCGCTGCTTATACAGATGTTGCTTGTGAAGAAAAGCTATACATTTCACTGGGAAGCGAAATCATTTCTCTTTGATCTGTGCTTGGACACAAAAACTTGCAAACCATTCTGGTATTTTTTCTGATTTTGGGACCGTCAGTATACAGAGTGTCCCAAAAACCACCGACCATAATTAGTACTTGGTGCGGGAAGGCCAACTGATCGGTTTTCAAAAAGGAATCCACATTTGGAAACACAGGGATTGGGTGCTAGAGAGCGCCGAAATCTGAGAACGAACTGTTGTGACAGTTTATTCCCATTCATTTTTGGTGTCTGAATACGGAAGTTATGAAACACTTTAGTATCTGTGTACTTCCGGGAGATGACTTGAGCCTAACATTACTGCGCATGCGCTACATTACTCCACACAACCTTCGTGCGCATCATATTGCGAACCTTGTGTGGTCTGCCTGTGTAGTAACTTTGTTGACAGCAGTGTGACATATAGCAACGCACAGCTGCGGAAAGGACCAAAAAGGTACTTGCATACGGCAAACGGATTGCCACGGGAGAGCTGCTGCAAGATTGTATGCGGAACGTCTTCCAAATACACGTACCACACATCATTCCACGTTTGCGGCCATCGAGAGACAATTCAGGGATGCCTGAAAGTTGCACATAGGTATTTCTTGCCTGAGTGTCCATTGTAGTGTAAAGTAGTAGAAATTTGTACATGGTACTTGTGAATATCATGATGAGTCTGCTAGCTGTCCTCCGGCAGGTGCCGCAACGTGATGTTGGTCGTTAACGATCGGCTCGAACACTTCTGTTGGCGGAGGAGGAGCAGACATTGTTTGAAGAGGATCCAGCCGCCAGCACTCGGAAGGTGGCGCAGGCACTGCACACTGGTAAAACTGCTATGTGGCGTGTTGTCCATGAACACAGGTTCCATCCACACCAACTATAGAAGTCCAGGCATTACGGGTGGAATACCACAGACGACGGGCACAGTTTGCGCATTAGTATTTACAACAATGCTAACTCCAGCCACAATTCCAGAATTTGGAACTGTTCACGGATGAATGTACGTTTACTAGAGACAGCAGATTAAACCTGCACAACATGTATGTTTGTCAGACGAAAATCCGCGTGTGTAGGGGATTCAAACTCACCAACATAGAGTCGATATTAACATCTCGGCCAGGATAGTTGGTGACCATATCATTGGGCCATATCTACTGCCAAACTGGCTAACAAGACCGATCCACTTCACATTTATTACATATTATGCCTGCCTTATTGGATCTGTTGCCACTAATTGTTCGTATGGACACGTGGCGGCAACACGGTAGAGCTCCAGGACACTTTGATGTTGATGTGCAGAATCACCTCAACGTCGCATGTCCCAATCGATGGGCTGGTAGAAGTGGTCCATTTCCATGCCCAGCATGCACGCCAAATCTGACACCTTTCGACCATTTTTTGTACGGTGGTATGAAGAGTACGGAGTATGGCACACGTGCAATGCCAGTGGAGGACCGTATTGCTCGAGTCCACGGAGCGATTGAAACATTTCAAAGACAACCGCACATATTGGCTCTCCTGTGTGAGGCTCAACACTGCCGATGTAGGCTCTGGATTGACGTGGAAGGTACGCAGTTCAAGCCCGTTCGTTATGTAGACAGGACGTGCTACTCACGTTGGGCTTATTGACACAATCTGGAACGCACACTCATCTCATACTTCGAAGTTCATCAGCACCCAAGCTCTGTCTGCGTTTCTGGATATGGGTTCCTTCTCAGGACCTATCGGTATGCCTTTTCGCACAACATACTACAATTGCCGGTGTTTTCTTTTGGGATACACTGTATACCTCTATATACTCCGATAAATTATCAGCAATCCAGGTTCCTACTGATGGCTCAGCTCCGGAAAATGTGTTGCTTGAAAAGTAGCAATCATCGGTTGGCTGCTTATTTCGTTTCACTACCAAACAGAATTAGGCCATGTTTGCGTTCTTCGGAGATTAGGTAAAATTTCTTTTAAATCTGTGACGCTTATAAATAATTATGAATTTTAGGCAGAGTTTACTCTCTGTCCAATTATTTCTCCTTGAGACAATTTGTAACATTTCTGTATCATTTGCTAGTGTGTTGCAGGATGTCTTTTCCGGAGGAATATGTCTGTTATTATTTTCCAACATAAGGCGTTCGGTATGTCTGCAGCTTCTGCTAACGATCCATCTGATGACCGAGAACGCATACTTCTATGCAAGTCATGATGCAGCTACACTGGATATTTCCCAGTTTCGAACTGATTTGCTGTTGCCCCTGCAGAACAACATACTACCTTACTAAGTATTGTATCTTATTAGAACCCTCTATATAAAAAACGGATTATTATGATCCGCTCCCAGCCATACACTTGTATCTGTGCGCAACGCCTTGAGACAGGTCTGAATCTTCTCTAAGTGATATACAAGAGACACGAGTTATTCATTCCTAGAAATATAGATTGATTCTTCAGCGGGAAAAGCTGATCATTTAATTTTATGTGTTACAGTCCTTATGGAATCCTTCATCTTCCAAAGTAGCTACAGTCATCTTGAGAACGGGAAGCTGTAAGTCTTTAGATGCCTACCAGATTTGTAATTGAAACGATGATGAACCCATTACTCTTCTCGTTCCTTCAAGGGTGGTAGCAAAAGTATATGTACTAGGATTTTACTCCTCTTGAATCTGAGATGAAGTTCTCTTTGTTTACGTAGGAGTTTTCTAACACCGCTATTGACCCATGGTAGGTTTTTCCCATCCTTTACGATTTAATCGGAACATATTTGTCCAGATCGTATTGCACGATTCCTTCCAGTTTTTTTTTTTTTCATTTGTTCTCCACATCTTCGTCCTCATCACCGAATATTTGATGGTGACTGCTCTTATACTCTGAAATTTGTTTCCTTACACTCTTCCTAAGCAAAAGTCTCTTCCTGCCTTTCTTAACTTTTTGTAAGACCAATTGTCGTAAATGCTATCACAACCTTATGATCGCTTACACCTTCATCTACATTAACTGATTCCATAGGTTCAAGTCTGTTTGTTGCCAGGAGGTCAAAGACGTTACACTCACGAGTTGGATCTCCAAATAACTGAACCGCCAGCTATGTAGCTCTTTAACGCATCAGCGACTCTTGATGACACATCAGGAGGGTAGCAAGTCACATATCCAGGATTTTTTGCTTTTATAGTTCACTTCTTATGTTAGTTTTGCTAGGATGGATAGGATGTGTGCATGCCGTGTGCGTACGCAGGAGGAACTGGCCGCAGTTCGCGAACAGCTGAACGTGCTGTTGGCTACGGTCAGTCGCCTTTAATATGCTGCCTCCAGTTTAGTGGTGGCGGAGAATCAGGCGCATCGCATGTGACACTTCAGCTGTCACTTGTTTTGTCCACAGGATCTGCCTTCGAGGCATCTCCTGGTGCACACGACGCAGTGACCTGCCCTCACAGCAGGGTGAGTAATGGATGGTAATGCGGTCGCGTCGCTCGACGTAGTGAGCCAATGTGGAGACTCACCACCTGTCTACGCACATTCATCCTGTAAGTGGACAGGTGGCCGCTCCTTCAGCAGGGCTCGAGCAGGCACACGGGTGGTGGAGTTTATTGGTTATTGGGAGCTCCAATGTTATGCGTGTTACGTAGCCCCTTAGGCAGATAGCGTTCAGGGCTGGAAAGAAAGCCAGACGTTCACTCGGTATGTCTGCTGGGGGGCCTCATCCGAGATGTGGAAGCGGCCTTTCCGGTGGATATCGAGCGTGCAGGATGTAGTGGTCTACAGATTGTGGCTCACGTCGGCACCAACGACGCCTGTCGAATGGGTTCTGAGGTGATCCTCAGTTCGTACAGGCGGCTGGCGGAGATAGTGAAGACTGCTAGCCTCGCCCACGGAGTGCAAGCAGAGTTCGCAATTTTAGCATAGTTCCCAGAGTTGATCGGGGTCCTTTGGTTTTGAGAAGAGTAGAGGGTCTCAACCAAAGGTTTCGTCGACTCTGTGACGGTCTTCGCTGCAGATTTCTGGACCTGCGTTATCGTGAGGGGATTTTTAGGACTTCCCTTAATAGGTCAGGATTGCACTACACATGTGGGTTTTTTGGGCTAGACGGTAGTTTGAGGTGCTCTGGTGAACACTCTCTAGTCGATTCACAGCAATGGAAGTCAAACGGCGTTCAGAATAAAGACACATTGTCTGTTACAATTTTATCAGTAAACCGTCGAAGTATTCATAATAAAGTTCCCAAATTTACTGCCCTCCAGGAAAGTTGTCGCGCTCAAATTATTCTTGGGACTGAAAGCTGGCTGAAACCCGAAGTGGAAATCTCTGAGATATTTCGCGAGTCGTCGAACGTATATCGGAAAAACAGATTAGAGGCCATAGGAAGGGGAGTTTCTTCCAGTTGACAAAAATTTTGTCTCTATTGAGGTCGAAGCTGAGTGTGTGAGTGAAGTCGTGTAGTCGCGTATAGCAGCTTTAGATGAAACTAAGTTAATTATTGGATGTTTTTACCGGCTTCCCGATTCCGCTGTGGCAGTTCTAGACTCATTCAAAGAAAGCCTACGGTCAATAGCGTGTAAATACTCATCTCATGCAATACTAGTAGGAGGCGACTTTAAACTGCCGAGTATAGACTGGGATGTCTATGAACTAATTGCGGGAGTTACAGACAGACAGTCGTGCGAAATATTTTTGAGCACGTTTTCTGAAAATTGTCTTAGCAGCTAGCTCGGCAGCCCACACGCACTGGAAATATCTTAGACCTTGTAGCTATAAATAAACCTGATCTTTTGAACAATGTCAGTATAGGAACGGGGCTTGGGGATCATGATATCATTATAGCAACTATGATTATGAAAGTTAATAAATCAGCCAAGAAGACAAGGAGAGTGTTTCTGTTAGTCTGAGCAGGTAAGCTTTTATTAACATCTTACTCAGGCAGTGAATTGGCGTCGTATACCATCAGTTAGATACATGTAGAAGAATTATGGGCAAAGTTTAGGCAGATCGTAAATCGTGGTCTCCAGATTTACGTGCCTAGTAAGTGGATAAAGGATGGAAAAGACTCACCGGGATGTTTTGGAACGCCATCTTCTTGCCAGGCCTCACCGACCGATATCGATACCTCTTCTCAGTGCAGCACTCCGTGATGAATGGGCTGCCATTCCCCAAGAAACCTTCCAGCACCTGACTGAACGTATGCCTGCGGGACTGGAATCTGTCATCAAGGCTAAGGGTGGGCCAACACGTAACTGAATTCCAGCATTACCGATTGAGGGCGCCACGAACTTGTAGGTTATTTTCAGTCAGTTGTCCGGATATTTTTGATCACACCACCAAATTAGCCATCCACCGAAAGGAACCGAGGATGCCTTCAGAACCCAAGCGGCAGGCGTCATTCGTGCCGGCATGCGCCAGTATACGCAATCGGTTGCCCCTCAGTGCCCTCGATAGCCACCAGCAAGGCCTCCTCAACATCACGGACGATACCCCCCCGGCCAAACATACTGAGTGCAAACTGGCATTCTTTCCTGCCTTGCCTGCTATTTCCTTGAGCGGCTCCATCATCCGTCTAACATCGGCACTAGCAATGAAAAACATACACACATTCTGCAGGTGTCTAGACTGAACAGGAAAATCAGTCACTGGCTCAACAGAAGAGGCATCCCGTGCTGGCTCAGAGTTATCATCAACAATGGGTATCAGTTCGTCACTGTTGCGAAGGCGTAGCGAGACAGCGGCGCAGCCTCCTCCCTCTTTAGCTCTCCACCCAGTGATGCCGAACCCACTACTTCTGCCTTCCACTCTCGATTGAGGACGGGCCGGTCAGATATTGCGTATCGGAAGATGCAACGGCATCTCGATCACCAGGGGATTCCAACGGCACCAAAGGTGTTGCAGGTCTCATCACCACAGCCCCAATGTCGCCGCAACTTTGAACATTAGCCAGAAGCATGTTGACGGTAGCCTACGCAGCTTCCAGCATTTCATAGACAGCAGCTATTCCTCCTGGTGTCCGTTCACAGCAAGCATAGTCTCTACCCGTATCGTAGTATGTAGAATATAGATGAACGATCTCAAATGGAGCTACTGAATTTGGAATGCACGCAAAATATAACGACAAGAATAGAGAAACACTAAAAACTGCTCTGCAGATTTCTTGTCATACTCTGAGGCGTCAAGCTCTTAAAAAGATATAAATTACTCTACTGTAGTGGATGTATCTACAGTTACCGATTATTAGAAACTTTGCTTACTCAAAAGCTACTAAACGAGGTAAATATGCAAACTAGAATGCATTGATCTGCTGTGAACCAGCACAACATTTAAGCTTAGTGGCGTGACGTGGAGCTTCTGGAGGCGATAAAATTACACTAGAAAGCCGCCTTACACAAGAATATGCTCCAAGATTCATGTAAAAACATAAACTTAGAGTGATTTTCTAACTACAAGTCTATACAGTAAAATACATAGGTATAGCCCACTTCTTTGCAGAAGAAGTGAAGAAAATAAAACAGAAACTAAACTAAACTACTCAAAGGTGTTTGTAGTGCACCACGAGGGTACTATGGGTCAGTAAAAGGGGCAGATGATGTATCCTTTCCAGCTGCACAGCACTATTACAGTCTCGCCGTCGTTCATGGAAACTTTACTAGCGCTTAAGCTAGGTTTTCGCATGAGCAGTAATTCTGCGTATCTCAAACAGAACAAGGCTTCTAGCCTCGGAAAGAACGTAGAACTTAAATACGTTGGGCACTTGTCTTTCCCAGAAAATAGAACCACAAGCACATTAACTATTCTGTCCACACGAGCTATCTGAGATGAATGTTCAAACATAGTAGTGTTACTTTAATCAAGGAATTGATATACTGTAGAGTACTTATTGATCACGTAGCATAAAATAAAAGCAAACTTCTGGGTTTGCTGATAGCTAAACATACAGTAGGCGATGAAGAAGATGAATATTTGTTCCAGACTTACGCGAAAGCGCAAAAAATAATTATTAATATGTTCTTGACACTGCATCAGTCAACTTGCACTGATACAAGTTTGAAGCTTTTTAGCACACTTCGTAGCAGTTTTTCACAAGAACATTACCTGACTTGCAGCAACTGTGTCGTAAGAACGCAACTACCATCTTATTCTGGAAACATTCCCGAGGCTGTGGCTAAGCCATGTCTCCGCAATATCCTTTCTTTCAGGAGTGCTAGTTCTGCAAGGTTCGCAGGAGAGCTTCTGTAAAGTTTGGAAGGTAGTAGACGAAGTACTAGCAGAAGTAAAGCTGTGAGGACGGGGCGTGAGTCGTGCTTGGGTACCTCAGATGGTAAAGCACTTGCCCGCGAAAGGCAAAGGTCCTGAGTACGAGTCTTGGTCCTTCACACAGTTTTAATCTGCCTGGACGTTTCATATCAGCGCACACTCCGCTGCAGAGTGAAAATCTCATTCTGAATACTTCATGCATATTTGTGTCTGCCTATTGTAAATATAAATGTTTATAATAGTGTTAAGTGTACCCACGGTTTTAGAAAGATGTATGCAATGCAGCAGATGTAACTAGATGTGTGTGTTTGTGTGTGTGTGAGTATCTGTGCGTCTGTGTCTGTGCGTCTGACGGGGCAGAATGAAAGAAAATACTTGATTAGAGTTTAACAGTTTAACAATTTAGATTGATTTCTATATCTCCTTTTTCAAAATACAATTAATGCTTAAAACAACATGGTTTTACTAAAAATATACAAAATATTCATCCCACATCCTGAACTAGTTCATTCCTTAACATTTCTCATAATATATGTTTCAACAAAAGATGGTCTAGTTCGACATTGAAAAAATAAGGTACAAAAACTGTATATACAACATTTACAGTCAAATAATTTAACAATATACAGGAAGAACGAAGCACATACACAAGATGTGTCTCACACGTTAATACATTTTCTACAGTTGCTACACTTTTACATCTTCTTCCTCCAACAGATTGGAGTAATTGTAGCACAGTTTATGTCATAGAACAGTCAGCTGGGTTACATGTGTTGGAATTACAGTCAATGCACTTTAACCAAAGGTGATAAGAAATATTTACAGTTCCGATGTGAGAAATAACATTTATCTAAATTCAATATTTTTTTGGTATGGCCAGCAGCAGTGAAACTTAACACAAGTTTCAGACATTGTATACAATTGTCATATGGTGTTCCTTCTATATCATATGCACAGTATGCATTCACAAGCACATGCACTCATAGATATAAATATATGTACACCTATATACACATACAGTGACAAGCAGGACATAATAATCCACATACACGCAAGCATTGGCACTATATACACAACATACAAGAATACCTTCTATTATTCAAGTGAATAGTATTTGTATGGTCGGATTCCGATCTTGGCATCACGAATGACACACTTGTCATGATGTCAGGACAGATTGATTCTCAGTTTTGATACAGTATTCACCTAATTCTTCATGATTGAATACTGCCTTGTAGCACTATATGCAGAGAGGGAGAAGGAGCACAGCCAACACTGCTACCCAAGCACCTCAAGTAGTCTTCAGTGGTGAGGGCTACTGAGGCCACATTCTGCATACCCTTAGTCCGTTTCTGGGTGGCACCTGTGTCTGCCATGTATACTTACATTTCTGAGTAAAGATCTACAAGCTCTATTAGTGGTGACTTACTTGCCTCATCTTTCATCAATGTGATAATCTTACTGTTAGCCAGCTTTATACCATAAGGATTATTAGCTGCATATCTGGATATTTCGAATACATCAAGATGGCACCTTATACCTTCGTGTGGATCATAAATCTTTATGGAGTACTAGAAGGTATTTGTATCCTTATCAAGTAACTTTGGATCCAAAAAATTAGTTTTAGGAAACTCATAGTGGAACTGGTACATGTAGAGTTTAGATGGGTCTAATATATGCAAACCCACATAAACAGGCTTCATGAACTCAGATGAAACATTAGCCATCTCCTGAGTAGGGAAATCTTCGTTGACGATTGTGGCATATTAAATATTTTGCTTCGTGATATAATCTGCTGCGGCATAACGCCAATCCCAACAGGTACCTACGTGAATTTCGCTATGATATCTAATTTTTCCATAATCTTGCCAAGAACAGCACTACTTCTAAATTTTTATGGACATCTTTCCTAAACATATACATCTCGTGAGTCCTATTTTCAGCATTTAAATCAGTGTATTCATTCAACCATGGATCTACTTGAAGGGAAAAATACGGATGATTCTCTCAGTTGCAGCTGTAACTAGAGATATTCCTGGAAGTTACGATAGTTAAGTATGTACCTTTCCCTTCCCAACAGCATTGTAAAAAGCTTGGGGTATGAACCATTTTGTGGAACCCATTGTTCTGGACATAGTGGCAGATTGCTGTTCATGTCACGCTAATTAACAGGATACGTTAGATCTACGTCTACGACTAATCTCGTTTCAGAATCTACATCAACGTCTTTTAATTTACGCAACCTAGCAATATCCTTATCAGACTGCCATGGAAACACTTCAGTAGGTAGCTACCGTTGCATAACATACCGTGTATGTTGCTTACATCTAAGTATGTGTTGTAACTTAAATCGCCAGATACATGGAATTGTTCTGGCATTTGTGGTTTTCTTTTGTCTTGGCAATCATATAGTGTCAACATCAGTCATAACTCATATGCTTGACACATGTCCTTCTTCAACATGGTACACCACGAAATCTCTGGTGCAGTGTAGTTACATGCAGAATCCTGTTTGTAGTTTCTAGGCATACACTATGGTATAGTTCCAAAATTTCTGTAAGTGTACGTCTAAGGCTACATACAGATTTGCATATTCCTCTAAACTAGAGATGTTTAATTCCTGCCACAGACTCAGCATGCACCTGTACTCTGCATTTAATATGTCATTGAATGAAAATTTGCTGGAGAATGCAGTTATGCCTGGAAATATGGTTTCTCTATCAAATACAAATGTTCATATGACAAAAACCCTCCTCTTTGTCATGAGCTGAAACTTAGAATCATCGGGAAATGCAGCTCCGATGAGATGTAAACCCCCTGATGCATGGTTTCCGTAAGTATCTGTACCGCTCCCTGCATGAACCTCAATGAAACAAGGAACCACAGCTTGGTGATTCTCTTCGATAATGAAACGTATTTCTCTGTGCTGACTGGGACTGAAAGTAATCTGATCATTTTTCATCATACAATCAGCCATGGTCTGAACAAGGAAGTGAGCCTTGTACCTGCATAAATTGTGGATGAAGGCAGGTACGTATCGCTGGGGTTGGGAGTTCAAATTGTATGTATTGTGATCAGCAGCTTGGAATTTTCCGGTTAGATAGCAATGATTCATTCTTGGAGTTTCCGCTTCATTAGCTAATGTCGGATCACAAACAAAACAATCAAATACATTCTTGTACAGTAATTCATCCTCTTGCGGTTCATTCATAGGAATTACAACGTTATATCGTCAACTTTCCTTGCAAAATCACACACTAAGAGAGCAACAATCTCGAAAGGATTATTCCCCAATGTACGAAACAAAATGATTAAGACTATAGTGATATGCACATGTAGAATAATGCACTGTTGTAAAAATTACGTCCCTTGATCCACTGTTGCAAAAATTATTTCCAATTCTGGTAGAGTGCTTTATGAGGCAGTGGAATCATAGTCACAGCCCACCACAGGAGCAAGAACACATTCATAGTCAGTGTATATGGCAAAGGATACTCTGTTCTTTCAGAGAAAATTCTTAAACTTAGTAATTTATTTTGCTCATTAGGCATTTCTACACATACTGAATCCTGGAAAGAGCAGTCCCTGATATGTTTTGTTAATCGCTCACTCGCTTGAAACTTTAGGCACCTAGGGAAAAATACCGGTTACTGTGATGTTTTGCTATGTGGGAGGAAAGAAAAAAGAAACGTGGTTTTATTAGATAGTAGTGTTGTTTCTCACCATGCGAGAATAACCAAACATCTGCATGTTTCTTTCGCCGATCAGTGATTTTGGACAAGTAAAGGGGTCCAGGTTTTTGTGTAAAAACACCATCATCTCACTTACATTCCGACAGATTGCATACATGAGTAGATTATACGTGGATTCTGTTGTGGATTGGCAAGACAGCCAACCCACTATGACAAGAAGACGAAAGGCGCGCGTTTAAGCTCACGCAGGCTGGCGTGAGGTCTGGAACTGACAAGGAAGTTAGACTTCAGCAAAAAAGGTCGTAGCTGTTGGAATATTTAACTTTAATCCATAGTTGGAAACATAGCTCTTGACGGTACATGTCTCACATCATCAATAGTAACTGGTAATGTCGCCTTGCTAGGTCGTAGCAAATGACGTAGCTGAAGGCTACGCTAACTATCGTCTCGGCAAATAAGAGTGTAATTTGTCAGTGAACCATCGATAGCAAAGTCGGCTGTCTAACTGGGGCGAGTGCTAGGAAGACTCTCTAGACCTGCCGTGTGGCGGCGCTCGGTCTGCAATCACTGATAGTGGCGACACGCGGGTCCGACGTATACTAACGGACCGCGGCCGATTTAAAGGCTACCACCTAGCAAGTGTGGTGTCTGGCGGTGAACCACATTCCTCCCCCGCAAATCGGCGACGGTTGTGGCATAAGGCGTCCGCCCGCCTTGGGGAGGACCCCATGTTGACGTATGCGACGAGGTGGGGAGCCTAACAACAGGCGAGGCTGTGCCAACCGCAACCTGCCATTCGGACCGAGGGGAGCTAGGAAACGCCTGAAAACCAGCTCCAGGGTGCACGCCAACATGCGGTGTATGCGCCCATAGAGAGACAGGAGGGGCCGAAGGGCCGACCTCCATCGGGCCGGGGCACCCGACGGGCGAAGACGACATATGGTCCGGAGCGGGCAAGAGTTCCATGGCGGAGGATAACTGGTCACGGGAAGCGATCGGCGGCGCGTGACCCAGGGAGGCGCCCGGCAGTTGCAGCGACGCGTCCACTGCGGGCGTCGCCGGGGGGAGAACAGGCGGTGGCGGCGGCAGCGGCGCGACGTCATGGGGCAAAATGGAAGGCAGCGTCGGTAACACCAGGGGCTGAGGCGAGCCAGTAGATGGGTCCCCAGGGCGCTGACCGGACGGCACCGTCGCTGAAAGCAGATGGGGAGCGGCAGAACCCGTGCGACGACAGAGGCGCAGCTGATTGAGATGCCGACGCACCTCACCAGAGGCCCCCAAAACCAGATACATAGCGCGGCCGAGGCAGCGAAGAATGTGCCCTGCGAGCCAACGCCGTGAACCGCGGTAGTTGCGGTAGTACACTACGTCACCTGGGGCAAAACCAGGTGTCTGCCGCTGCACAGGAACCTGATGCGGCGGATGTAGCAAAGACATCAAGGTGCGATGAGGGCGACCGTGAAGCAACTCAGCCGGCAAGCGACCATCTCGAGGCTGAGAGCGATACGAGGACAAAAAGAGCAATAACGCCTCCTCCCGAGAATGCGACTCTTTCAACTTCAACATCTGTGACGTGAAAGTCCTGACCAATCGTTCAGTGAAACCGTTTGACTGTGGCAAAAACGGCGCGGACGTCAGATGTTGAATACCATTGGCCTTTCAGAATGACTGAAATTCTGCGGACATGAATTGTGGGCCATTGTCAGAAACAATAGTCTGTGGAAGACCTTCGATGCAAAAGATAGCAGATAACGCTTGGACGGTGGCAGAAGACGTCGTGGAAGACATCCGGACAACAAAAGGAAAATTACTGAATAAATCGACCAGAACCAACCATCGAGCATTCCAGAAGGGACCAGCAAAATCGATGTGTAAGCGTAACCAAGGGGAAGTACCTTTTGGCCATGCAAAGAATTTACGCAGTGGTGCTGATTGTTGTTCGGCACACACCATGCAAGAAGAGCACATATTCGTAATCACGGCATCGATTCCGAACCAAGTACAGTGCTGACCAGCAAGTTGTTTCGTTCTCACTACACCCCAATGTCCTTGGTGGACAAGCTGTAAGACCTCTAGAGGACTGCAACGAACGTGGGACCACGACCCTGGACTGATCATTATAAGAACGCAACAGCAAAACACCACGTCGTACAAAAAGTCTCTCCTTGTGAGGAAAAAATCGGCGAACCAACGGATCCGCGAACCGTGATTTTGACAAGGGCCATTGCGTAGCAACAAAACGCAGAACGGTAGCAAGGACAGGGTCTGCATCTGTAGCTGTAACTACACGACGAACATCAATCGGAAACGATTCGACCACGTCATCGATTTCCGAATCAATGAACATGCAAGCAAGTTCGGAGGAATCGAATGCTCTATCCTCAGCAACAGGCAAACGGGACAACGCATCGTCGTTTCCGTTTTTAGCAGTTTACCGATACAAGATATCGTAGCGGTACTGCGAGAGGAAAATAGACCAGCGAATGAATTTCTGCGCTGTACGTGGAGGAACAGGCTTGGTCGGATGAAAAACCGATGTCAAAGGTTTTTGGTCTGTGATAATGGTAAAGTGACGACCATACAAGAAATCATGAAACTTTGTAACACCAAATACGAGAGCCAATGCTTCTTTCTCGATCTGTGAATAATGTCTTTGCGCAAACGAGAGCAATTTGGACGCAAAGGCAATAGGGCGATCGTGCGAACCCTCTTTGTGCGCAAGCACAGCACCGATCCCGAAATCGGATGCATCCACCATCAACAAAAGGGCATTCCGGGGATCGAATGGCGTAAGGCAAGTGTTGGAAAGCAACGCCGATTTCAACTAGCGAAAGGCGCGTTCGCATTCCGTCGTCCAGACGAACGGAACACCTTTACGGCGTAAGCGATGAAGCGGAGCTAAAATGGAAAAGGCGTGGCGCACATAGCGATGATAGTAATTTATTTTTCCCAGCACACTCTGTAGCTGCTTCAAATTCTGCGGCGAAGGCAAGTCTTGTATGGCACGGAGGTGCTCTGGACTGGGATGTATGCCTTGGGCATTAACTTCATGTCCCAGATAAGGCAAATCACGAGCACAAAACACACATTTGTCCTTCCGCAAGCGAAGACCATTTTGTCGCAAGACCTGAAATAATGTTCTGAGATTGGCTAAATGTTCTTCTTCCGTCTTTCCGGAGATCACAACATCGTCCAGATAGTTTACTGCAGTAGGGACCGACGCTCAAACAATTTGTAGATATTGCTGAAACAATGCAGGGGCGGATGCACACCCGAATGGCAGTCGTTTGAATCGATATAAACCAAGATGCGTGTTAACCACCAAAACGCGCTGGGATTCTTAGTCCACCGGTATTTGCAAGTTCGCATCTGCTAGGTCCAACTTCGAGAAATATTTACCCGGGCACAGTTTGTCAAAAAGATCTTCCGGGCGGGGTAAAGGAAAAGTTGCAGTCACTAATTGTGGATTCACTGTTGCCTTGAAGTCCATGCAAAGTCTCAATTTTCCGGAAGGTTTTTGCAAAATTACTAAGGGTGATGCCCAGAGAGAAGCCTGCACACGTTCAATTACACCTTGTGATTCCAAATCGTGTAATGTTTTTGCGACCTCATCACGCAATGCATGGGGAACATTGCACGCTCTGAAAAATTTCGGTTGTGCGTTGACTTTCAGTTCCAAATGTGCTTTATAGTTCTTAGCGCAACCAAGGCTCGGTGCAAAAATGTCTGCAAATTCTTCACATAGACGAGAAACACTGTCCGAAGGCACAGTCTGGTTCACTGATAGGACCTGATTTACTATAGACAAGTTAAACAACTGAAATAAATCGAAACCAAACAAGTTCACTGCAGAAGAAGAACGACGGACGTAAAATGACACAAGTTTTGTTTGTCTTTTTTATGTTGTAAGAAGGCTGCACTGTCCTAACACAGGGATCGCTTGTCCTGAATAACTATGTAACTTAACATTTGTGGCACACAACGGAGGTGTACCCAGCTGTTTGTACGTGTCGTGATTGATCAGTGATACTGCAGCTCCAGTATCGAACTGGAATGGTATCACTTTGCCGTTAATGTCCAAATCTAGAAAAAGTTTATTGTCCTGCTGACGGCAAGAGCGACTGTCTCGTGCAACGTGAACTGACACTGATAAAGAATCACTTGCGACTTGACGGGATTACCGGCGATGTCGATGCACACTATTTGTGGGATGAACACAGTCACTGTTAGAGAGAGTAGCACTGGGCAGAGTGGAATGAACTACATGAATTTCCATGGGCGAAGTGTCACGAGCCTGAATATCCTTGGTTCGATTCCGATTCTGGCGCGAAGCAAAGGGCCTGGAATGGTTTTGAGCTTCCGATCAGAGCTTTTTCTGGCAAACACTATGAACATGTCCTTTTTTATTACAGAAAAAGCAAATAGTCTGGTGTGACGGGAAATTCTCATGCGAATGTCTAGTAGCACACCGCGGGCATGATTTCACTGCAGTTGCTTGCTGGCGCGGTACACGTGGCTAAGAGCCAGGCGGCTTTGGCGCATCCAGGCGCGAGGACTGTTTACTGTTCCGTGCAGCTCGCCCGGCGGGCCGGTTAACCTGACACATGGGTGGCAAAGTTTCAAATGATTCCTGAGCAAAGTCAAGTGTGTCCTGCCGATCCAATATGTCGATCACTTGTTGAAAGGAGGGATTGACTAGTTTCAAAATCTGTTCAGAAACGTTCTGTGCAATTTCATCACATACCATAGTATCTGAATAAGGGAGTCCACATTGACACTCAAAAGCACAATCCCTAGTAAGGCCTTGCAAGGTTACAACCCACTCCCTATGAGTCTAACCTGCCGTACGTTTTGTACGAAAGAAGGTATACCTTTTCGCAACTACATTGACTGATTCTTTGAAAAATGCATCTAACGCAGACAAAATTTCGTCGTAGGACAGAGTTGCTACGTCGCATCGGGGAAATAATTTGACTATCACACGGTACGTTTGGACGCCGACGGACGAAAGGAGATAAGGCTGCCGCTCATTACCGTGATTTCTGTAGGTGGCGAGATGGAATCCAAATTGGCGTGACCACTCCGTCCAGCTTACCAGTGCCGCATCAAAAGGACGAAAAGGTGGTGCAACTGCGTGTTGTGGCTGCGTGAGCGGTGGAGCGGCGGCTGCCGCATCGTTTTGCATTGCACGTTGACCCTGGACGAGCTGTCCAAGGGCACCCAGTAAGACCTGCGTCTGCTGGTTCTGTAAGCGATAAAATTCGGACTGTACATCTGGAGATTGTGGCGAAGCCATTACACAAGTATGTCAGGCCAGTATAGTTACGAACGCGATCCCATCCTCGTCGCGAAACTGTTGTGGATTGGCAAGACAGCCAACCCACTATGACAGGAAGCCGAAAGGCATGCGTTTAAGCTCACGCAGGCTGGCGTGAGGTCTGGAACTGACAAGGAAGTTATACTTTAGCAAAAAAGGTCGTAGCTGTTGGAATACTTAACTTTAATCCATAGTTGGAGAACATAGCTCTTGACGGTACATGTCTCACATCATCAATAGTAACTGGTAATGTCGCCTTGCTAGGTCGTAGCAAATGACGTAGCTGAAGGCTACGCTAACTATCGTCTCGGCAAATAAGAGCGTAATTTGTCAGTGAACCATCGATAGCAAAGTCGGCTGTCTAACTGGGGCGAGTGCTAGGAAGACTCTCTAGACCTCCCGTGTGGCGGCGCTCGGTCTGCAATCACTGATAGTGGCGACACGCGGGTCCGACGTATACTAACGGACCGCGGCCGATTTAAAGGCTACCACCTAGCAAGTGTGGTGTCTGGCGGTGAACCACATTCCTCCCCCGCAAATCGGCGGACGGTTGTGGCATAAGGCGTCCGCCCGCCTTGGGGAGGACCCCATGTTGACGTATGCGACGAGGTGGGGAGCCTAACAACAGGCGAGGCTGTGTCAACCGCAACCTGCCATTCGGACCGAGGGGAGCTAGGAAACGCCTGAAAACCAGCTCCAGGGTGCACGCCAACATGCGGTGTATGCGCCCATAGAGAGACAGGAGGGGCCGAACGGTCGACCTCCATTGGGCCGGGGCACCCGACGGGCGAAGACGACATATGGTCCATAGCATCCCAAGTCGTGCAGACACGTGGTTGGCCCTTTCTAATCCAAGTGGGGACACCTTCTTAGAAAGCTCAGCTGTTCAACAGAATGGAAAGTGTCGGACTGAAAGGAGCAGGTGTTCCTCTCGTGTACTGTGATTGGACGAAATGCCTGCTCTTACGCGCAAAAACATCTTGGTCGTTGGTTGGTACACCCCCACCAAGTTTGTCACTCTCTCTTCACGAAGGAGAGACGGTTTGGATATAGAATTTACAGTGCACGGATAAGGCGAGACGCAGCAGGCAGATACTACGTCGTGATATAGTAAGTAGTGACTTTTATATGAGAAATGGCTCGGTTCTGAGTGAGGAACTTTTATAACAATAAAACTCGATCGTTAAGAGCAACGTGAAATTCTTGCGAGCGATGATTTCAGCATGGTTTTATGTAAAGTCAGATGGAACTGAATTCATTAATCACTCGTGTGTCACTTCATGCTCGTGTGCTCACTTAATTCTCACGATTCCTTACACTGTAATTCACAAGGTGGCTTCGATGATTCATTTCTTAATGCGAAGTGGTTAGCTTTGCTTTAGCATCTTTGTCCTGAGTAATTGCACGTCCATGTTGGATTCCTTCGTCCAAAAATTCCTGGTCGCAAATAACAATAAGAAAGTTACTATCTTTTGCTCGTATGTGAGCATAATACCCATATTTCTTATGTGTGATCCATGTAAATGCAGTTTCAGCTGTACGCTCCATCTGTTAAATGAATGTTAACTACGCAACCATTTAATTCATTAAGCTTTGCCTCAATATTGAAGCCAGCATGCTTTCCCTCTTCCTGTAATCTTTAACCACATGTAACCCGTTAGAGAAAGTTGCCTGTAGTGTTTAGTAAAGTGTAAACCCTTGTCAGTCATTCTGACGGCTCACTAAATATATTCCTGTTGTGCATTTTTCCTTAGGGTACGGATTACAACTAATAATCAGTTCATATTCATGGAACATCAGCCAATTTCTCGTTCAGAGTCGAGTAGATAATGTTAAGCACACTATTAATGCTACAGTTCTCATCTACACAAAGTCGCTTTTAAAAGACTAAGTCTGTACAGTACACTTAAGATACAACCTTCTTTTATCTGCCGATGCCTGGCTGAAAATTTTAGACACCGAGGTTCTTTTGGAAAGTGCTAGAGAGGAAATTTTCTACGTACAATTTTCTCTTACAGAAATATCGTAATAATTAGGTTGCAAAGAGATTACATAATTGAGAATCCAGCGTCGTAACGGTGTCTTATTCTTGAAAATTTTTAATGTGCTTTGGGAGGGGTATCTATCCGAACAGTAAATTATATGTCATGTGAAGCGTGTTTAAAAAGTTTTCAGGTTCGTTGTCAGTATCAATATGCACTTCTTTTTCTTTTCGTTTTATAGTAAGAATGGTGTAAGACAGTTTTCAGAAGAACTTCACGAAAATTTCTGTCAAGGTAGCTGGTCCGTGTCAGCAAATGTGTTGCATAATAGAATATTTAAGGTCCACGTTGTATCACAAGATACGAGTACTGAAGTAAGGGTATTTCGTGGCAACACTAGAGAAACGGACAGGGGTTCATATACAACCCAGTGTACAGAATGTAACTTGATTTCACAGTGATAACCCTGTAATCAGGCATTACCCATGAGATGTGGGATTCGCAGGTAGTATGGCGTCTTAGACATTGAACGCCAAGAATGTGCTTGGTTAGACTTTCACGGTGTGAAGTAGGCGAAAATGATATGCAATATCAATTTACTCTAACAGTAAAGGAACCTTAACTCAGCCAATATTGTCAAGCATACGCTGGTATTTCTGAATTGTTTGTTCTTTCGTTTGTGTTATAGGTTAGTATGTAAACAACATATTTTCCATGTGTTATTCATCAACTAATAAACGTGTGCTTTTAGCAGATCAAACCCTATGACTGAGGTATCTGTCCCTCGACTATAATTAAATTGCTACCATCTTCCAAACATAAATACTTACTTGGCTCTCCGTGATGAAATCAGGATTAAAATCAGGGGTTCCTGGAAGCGCCACAGTTATACTAATTATCACGCTTAGTGTTTCATGGGGATATACTACCGCTTTACCGCTTTCTGATCTGCGACAGTTGTACAGGAAACGGAATTTACGTTCCTATCCACGGAGCTTCGTAGCAAGTTGCCAGTTGCATTGCCGAATACGCCCGACTTCGGGCACCTTTTCGAATGAGTACTGTGCGCAGACAAGGCAAGAGATGGTGAATCCGGCAATACTAAGTACGAGAAGATTCAGCGACCTTAGAAAAAAAGAGAGTGGTGCAGTATTTTCGCGAGTTTGTCTACCGAAATCAATTTTTATCTCAGCCGTACCGTAAACGACGCCTTATCACAATTCGCCTTACGAAGTTGCTCGATCATGTAAAAAGTTACATAATCATTGCTAAGAGAACCATACACATTTTATGTCTTTCCAGTGCTTACTTCAAACTCCAGATTTTTTGCCAAGTAGTTCTGTGTGTGAGTGAGCTTCCTAACCTAGTGAGGCGTAGACATCTTCTCACCAGTAATGAATTTGGGCGATCTCCGTGTGGTGGTCGAACTCGAAGGGGTGAGTGGTAGTCTCAAGATGGAAATGGTGTGATAGAAATTGGATAATGGGGATATCTATGGGGTAATTCAATATGCTTTTGGAGTGATGGTGAGAGTACCTTGAAGGTGAAATGTTATTCTATTTGAAACTGATACTCTCGGTTTTTCTGAATTAGGTGTTGACCTCTATAATTAGTGCATTTTCGTCTCTTTATTCTTAGTTCCCGGGAACACTCCATCATTTTTCTTTATAGATTAGAGATCAGTCTTAATTTAATAAATAGATTATCATTATGAGGTCTGTGTATTCATGTTTCAGGTGAACCTCTGTGAGTCGTAATCTCTGAAGCATGTTGAATTATTGTAGGGAAGAATGAAATGTGGCGACATTTCACTAGTCTATTGAGAGTTAATTGCGTTGAGGTGTGTAAGTGTAAATAAGAAACGTACAGGATCATTGCCCGTATCAATACACATTTTCGTTTCCTGTTTCGTAATAAGCATCTTGTTTAGGTGCTGGTCAACAGCATGTACGAATTCTACAAAATGCATAATACTGTGCTATCTGTGATAATGATATATATTCTGCTACCGGTTTCGGTCTTAAACCATCTTCAGCGGCAGCTGTACAAGGTACAAAAGTGGACACTGTGGCAATGCGAAATGAAATAAGATCAAAACAGAAAAATTCGTTGAATCAGTGGAAATACATAAATTATAGTAGTTATATCACATGCCATACATGCACTGACATACGTTACTACTTAAAATCATAATTACCAATAAAAATAAAAAATCGTAGCAAGAGTACGGTACGATGGCCCAATGAGAAAAGGACAACATGTGATTTATAACAATACAAGTTAAAGAACTTCAGAGGCAAAAAAGTTGACAGTCTTGTGGTGTATAGTAGTACAGGTGAAGTGTTCAATGGCAACTTCTTTCGATTTGGTCAAGACAGTCATTTTGAGTTTGAAGTTCATTGACTTGTATTGCTATACACCATATTTTATCCTTTTGTCAATGGGCATCGTATTGTAATCTTGCTACGATTTTTCATTTCTATTGACAATTACGGTTTTCAGTACTAACGTATGTCGAAGCGTGCATGACATGTGTTAAATCTGCTATAATTTTTAGGATTATTTCCACTGATTAAAAGGTTTTTTCTGTTTTGATCTTATTTCATTTCCCATTGTCACATTGTCCACTTTTCTATGTTGTACAGCTGCCGTTGAAGCAGCAGAGTAAATATCATTATCACAGACAGCACACTGTTATGCGTTTTGTAAAATTCGTGCTAAGGCGAGTGTTTAGAGAAAGTACAGAATCAGAATTGAGGGTGCCACAGCTTTCGTTTGAAAATTTTTGAATGCAAGCCTGCGATGTATGAGCGCCGGCCGGCAGAGGCTTCCGTCTGTCTAGACGGGAGATCATGATATGATTGGTTTTAACGAAGTGAGCAGATTGTATGGTATCGCACAGGTATAACACAGGCCAGACACGTTCCAAGATTATCCTGAGATAACTGAAATCAACAAGGCAAGAGCCAGATAATGTTGGAGACCTCTGGGCCCATATGCGCCCAAATCGTGGTTGCACATGGAGCAAAGGTTCCTTACGGTTTCGGTCTTGGTGCGTTTCAAAATCTATTACAGGTAATGACTTGAGTTGGCAACACAAAACGGGGCTCCTGGGACAAAGGCGAGGCGCAGTTCAGTGAGTTAATTACAGAAATGAGAGCACGAGCCGCTAAGTAAAATAAGGCGAATAAGATCGGCACTGGGTTAGGAACTGACATATGAGAGAACACTACTACTGTTGCTCCTCGTGCTGAGAATATGTTTGGTTATGTAAATGCTGTGCCGATTAGTAGTCGGAGTTCTAAGCGTATTGTGTCGTTGCTGGAGATTAAAAAGTGTCGATTTCTGTTGCTCAGTGGGACTGGGGACTGTGTTAGATCTGCGTGGTGATATCGTTAAGAAGAGAATAATGTAGCTGGCGAGGACTAAGTGAATTGAATGTGAGGGATTTTCCACAGGCAATGTAGCATATTTCGGTTCATGTGGTACCACACGTGAAAGGTTTAATGGGAAAAAGGCAAAAAGTAAGATATGAACATGATGTTCAGACTGAGTCCAGAGAAGTTCTCAGTATCGGAAAGTCTGCAGGTAACATACTTTTTGTCGTCATAGTGTTACCGACAGTTATGTAGTGTTTCTGTACATGGCTGTGTAGTCTCTTTATTTACTTAAGCAATGTCAATGTAATTTTTGAGTGGCAAGAAGTGTAGACGTGTGTATTTGGCATAGTCTCCCAGTGTGTTTTAATGTGATGGTTTAGTGAAATAGTTTTAACATATTTCAATGTAGTGAGCAGTTTGCGTATTTCCTGTCTAACTGATCTTACATGTATTTTGAAGAGTAACGTGGTTTATGTGACAGATTTTAACATATGTTTTGATGTGTGACGTACTGTGTGTACGTATTAAGTGCCAGGCAGTTTGAAAGTTCGTATAAACATATTTTACGTGTGTTCTGATGATCCAGGCTGTTTGTGTGTTAGATTTAAGATTTGTCTCACTTAGCTAAACGCTTTGTGTGCCCTTATTACACAGGATCCTTACAAGTGTATTTCTTATATAACACATTATTACCTGTGTGGCGCGTTCCGGAGTTTTTGTGGTAGTTTGAATATATTTTTCACATACTTCAGGGAATCAGACGGGCTAAGTGTTATCCTTGGAATGTATTTTCCATGTGGTATGAGTCTTGCGTATTTATGAGGCAGCCATCAATTGTCCTAGTACACTGCACAACAGAATTAATGAATGACTATTTCGAAAGCCCGTAGTTCTCTCCCATTGTGACACACAAGACTTTAATTTGGGTCAAAACTGTCTACAAACTTTGTCCGTAATTCCTAATTCTGCAAAAGCGTGGCGCCTTCTGACGTCACCCTCGGGCTCTGTGAAGCTTCAAATAGCAAGGTGTTGACACATGTGAAAAAAAAGGCCCAGTCCAGAAGTGCATCTGAGTTGTTGCCACCAAATTTCACCACAGTTCCTCCCAATGCCATCGTCGACTAGCCAGACGATGGGAAGGTCGTCATATCCCCTTTTACTTACATTCGTCCTGTCTTTTGACGTGTCTCCGATGAAGGTCAGAATCACAGCAACCTCCGTTGATATCACGCGGTTTTCTTGTGGGTGGACAAGTAAAACATTTCAGACGCACCGCTCTCAGAACAGACACGAAAAGCCCTCAGAAGATGGCATAAAGTGAGTCAATGAAACCATTCCTTCTTTGGACCATTGATTCCCATACATTTCGTGCTAGAAAACGGCAGTTCTCAATGCGATAAGCGACATGACGACGTTCATGACATCCTCTGTACGATTCAAACCTATTTTAATCACATTGGGCTGCTGCCACATTGAACATGATCTGACCCCTTCGGAGTTTAGGGTGGAACCACTAGAGACCGTTGAAAACCATTAAACGAAATTTGAAGATGATCAAAAGTAGCAAAGGGTGTTTATGCTTTTACAGCCCTCCTATTTTGCGCTGTGCTGTGACGTTATCACTAGGGTGCGGAAACATTAACATGTGTTTGAATAAAACGGTGAAGGATCACTATAAGTAGTCCGCTGAATTACAGACCCAGATAATTAACGTCGATTCGCAATAGGATTTTGGAACATATACTGTACTCGAACATGATGATTTACTTCGAAGAAAACGATTTATTGACAAATAAGCCAACATGGAATCAGAAAATATTGTTCTTGTGAAACACAAATAGTTCTATATTCTCACGAAGTAATGTGTGCTATCGACAGAGGACGTAAAATTGATTCCATATTTTTAGACTCCCAGAAAGCTTGTGACACCATTCGTCACAAGCGACTCCTAATCAGACTGCGTGTCTACGGAGTATCGTCTGAGTTGTGTGACTGGATTCATGAGTTCCTTTAAAAAAGGTCATAATTCGTAATAACTGTTGGAGAGTCATCGAGTAAAGCAGAAATAATATCTGGTGTTCCTCACGGAAGTGCTATAGGCCCTGTGCTGTTCCTGATTCACGTAAACGCCCTCTCAGTTTGTCTGCAGATGAATCTGTCATTTACCGACATGTAAGGTCATCAGATGATTAAACCAAATTGCAAATTGTTTATACAAGACATTTGTATGGTGCAAAAAGTGGCAACTGACTCTAAAGTATAAAAATTGTGAAATCGCCCACATGAGTAGCTACTAAAAGAAATCCGCAAAATTTTGGTTACACGATAAATCACTCAAATCTGAAAGCTGTGAACTCAACTAAATAACTTAAATTACGAATAACTTAAATTGGATCCGTCACACAGATAATGCTGTGGGGACAGCAAATCAAATCCGATTTATTGACGGAACACTTAGAAAATGGTAGATGGAAGAAGTTTTCAAAGGTTTAGCTCAAGTTATATTTTGCTTCATTCCTTTATGATTGAGTCTGAGAACTTAGATGTCTTGGCCAGCTTCTTCATTTGGTCGTAATGCAAACGGTTTAGAGTTGGGAAACAATGGTCGGCGATCACAGATTTCTTGAGGTAAATGGTTTTAAACTCTTATGATTATTGTGTTCAGTGCAACGTTCTTGCACACTTCTGACCATTTGAACAAGTATTGGAAATCGCTTACACCAAGTAAAATTTTATGGCTACAAAAAGGAAGAAAGCAATATGAGCATGCAAATCGAGAACATTCCACGTATTAGAGTCAATGGAGGTTAATATCTCAGCGTCCTTGAACCACTGCAGGTCGGGGGCGTTACTAAGATCGAACATCAGAGACTTTGCTCTGTGTAATCACTTCAAAGAAATCGCTCAATTCCGTGAGGGCTCCTGAAGTAAAGCTTATTGAAAATGTGATGTTTAAGCAATTTATTAATGGTTACTAATTCAGATGTGAATTCGATGCTTCTCTGAGAGAAACCGCGTATACCATGCTCAAAATCGCCTATAATTCGCTCACATATACAGAAACAACTGTACTTATACAAAACACAGTTGAATTTGAGCGCTTAGAAAAATCCTTATGGTTCAAATGGCAATGAGCACTATGGGACTCAACTGCTGTGGTCATAAGTCCCCTAGAACTTAGAACTACTTAAACCTAACTAACCTAAGGACATCACACACATCCATGCCCGAGGCAGGATTCGAACCTGCGACCGTAGCGGTCGTGCGGTTCCAGACTGTAGCGCCTTTAACCGCGCGGCCACTCTGGCCGGCCGAAAAATCCTGATGTTGTACTGTAATTGCTTATTCTAAGAATATATATAGTATACTAAAGCATGTCGAGGAATAAGTTGACTAAGTTGTTTTATACATTTTATCATAAGCGACAAGGAGTGGTTCTCTTCTTTAGCTCAAAGATTTTGTATACTGATGTGTGCTTCAAATGTTCAAGCATACCAGATGGAAAGCTGTGTACTTTCTTCCATCAATTAGTTTTTATTTACGTATCTGGTAAAATCCTATCTACACTTATGACAAGGCTTTTCACTTCTTATAATGAAAATAGTACGATATTATTATTTTTTCTTGAGAAATATTTCTAAAATATCCAGGCGTTTCCATATTATTTGTGACAATTTCAATGTCTATTTTTATATTATATTTTATTGTGTTAAGCTTTTGAGGTTGCACTAATCTGTCTACAATGTTTCTCAGTTAAAATTCAGTAGGTTTCATAAATGAGCTGACTGCTGTTCAAATTAGCAGTAACGTACCATTATTCTTGGAATAGCAATTGTAAGTAACAGTATCATTGCTTATGCAGATCTATAGATTTCACGATTCTTGCATAGAGACATGAACAACATGCGACACATAATTTTATGGTGTGTGTTTTGGAAGTCTAACGGTTAATAGTTTCCACCCAGGACATAGACCCGAGCAAAGGATACAATCTAGCATTAAAACTTAGCCATATTTAAACCTGATGTGTTGACTTCTAATATTTGCTGATCAGGTTGGAAGGAACTGCAGAGTAACAAAACTACCGGAAAGCCAGGATGGTGTAAACTGGTGAATTTACTGAACTGACAACAAGAGAGAGAGAAAGATACTGAATGTGGAACCACCTATTTTGTTAAATCAAATGTCATTTTGCAGAGATTATCCTCTTTTCTTCCATCATTGCATGAAGACGATGTATCGTAGTATTGGTCAAAATAATAATTTTTTCATATTTGTAGGACATTAGAGTGATTTTCTACTCAGTACATTAGGATTTAGTTAATGATACGTTAATTTTTGCAACCTTTCAGCATTTGATTGCTAGTTTCATTTCCTTCCAGTAATTCCGCTTTTAGTGCAGCCATACGTCTGGTTGCGCTATGATAAATCCAGTACTGATATTTAATTACTTTGTTCTAGTTGTGCTCTTAATAGAATCGTCACACAGTGAATCAAGTTATCTATTCGCTGTATCTGTTCAACAATGACTTCAGCTGTCACATACCCGCCGCCACCAGCTGTGACTGAAAGGGTTTCGCAGTGCACACGCCAGACGAAATGCCAGAGCATTGGAGCTGACGTGCCCTGGGCGCCGTTCACCATACCGGCCAGTTAATTAATCCGAGGCATTAGAGGCACCCTCGTCACCTACCATTCCACTCAATCTGGCTGCTAATTAAAAGGCAGCACCGTGTGTGCCAACGAGTTGCAGCCAGCACCCGGCAGCCGCAGAGCGTGACCTACGCAAAGGCAGCAATAATGAACGTTTGCGTATGTTCAACGTACGTACTCAAAGCGCAACAGTCTCTCTGTGCATTTCGCAAATACTACTGCTGACCTAAAACAAGCCACAGTGAAGCAAGACTCTACAAGAGTGTCATTACCAAATTTCAGAAAAAAATTGTTCTATCAATTTGGACATACTGATCAGCAAAACAGCGAAACTAAAACTTTCAGGTAGTTCCCGAGAGTGGTTTTAAAGCTATCTACGTAATGTTCCCTGTGGAAATAAAAAGTCTCACAGGAAAGTCACCGGTGTCATTCCCTGTCCGGCTTTGATTTACTTGTATGTCAGTAACACTCCGTTATTTCTTTCCTCATGTAGTTTCAACTGAATGCCGATAACCTACAGCTCCATATCGGTGTCAGACCGACCTAACAGGGTACGTAATAGCGACAAGTGTAGACCGATAGAATTAATTGCGAAGACTTGTGTGCCTTATGTCTGCACCATCGGTATATTTGATCGTGCCATCGTTACGAACGCTCAGTTCACATGTTTGCCACCGCACAAGCTGTGTGATTACTATAAGTTATGTCTACATGGTGGGCTCCTCAATATATATGCACCTCACAAGCACGCACCATAGCTCAAACGGATTATCTCATCATAAAGGCAACAGAATATCGCTAGTAACTACTGTCAGCAACACCTCGTTAGTTCTGACCTCCTGTAGCTGCAGTTCTGTGCCGATTACATGCAGCTCTATGTTGGTTAAACTCCGACATTGCCTGCCGCTAAAGCACTTACATTGTCAGATTCACAACCTTTCCCTTTGAACTTAACATATGGGTACACGGACCTTTCACTCTGTTAAATATTGAAGCAAGTGTATCTTCTCCCAAATGCGTTTTTTTTTTTCGGGCAGATACCCCACTACATTTGTTGTTGTCTTCGTTACATGTGTTTCCCCGTTGCTCTTTTTCTCTCTCTCCCGTTCATCCCTACTCCCACAACACTGGCTGTCAATGTACACTATGTAAATCCACCTACATGCAATATATACAGTATTTCCTTCCTCCTGTAGCTGTTACTGTTTCCATTATTTATTTCATAACTACATCCAACTTCAGAATTTCATACTAGAAATAATGTGTCATATAAAAGGTTTTAGGTGAATTAACTCCTCTTGATTTGTATACTAGTCCACACAGCATTAACAGTGTGGTTTAAATAGAAACACGATACTCGTTTTTCTTCTCTGTGTAGACACATTCTCACGAAAGTTTGAGAAGGTAGTTGGCAAATGTGACATCAGAACCGATCTCGGATCACTAGCGAATCTACAGTGGACTCACTGAAATTTGATGTACCGAAGGATATATACTTGTGTGTATGTGGCCGCCCGATATATGGAGAAAACGCGGCTGTGTATATCGAAACGATGCGAGAAGGACATTAGGCACGTTCGCGTAGGAAACAGAAAATCAGTAGTGGCAGAGATCATACTGTTGATTTTGAGACCACAGATTTGCTTTGCCGAACGAGCGGCAAGTAGTAGAGTATAATAAAGAAATTTGTATAAATCAGAATCCATGATAATATCCTAAGTACTGACGAAAGTTGAGAACCGTGTTAGCAGATATTCACTGTAAGTGCACCCAGCAGTGGGCAGCACACGAGACACTTCCAGAGTGCCCAAAACCTGCTTCGAATGCGGCCTCCTATAATGATTACATAATAGGGAGTACTCAACGAGTGATACGTAAGGTTACGCAATGTTGGGCAATATTTTGCCACTGGATTGTGTGAGAGAGAGGGTAAATAAACCAGGGCACAAAGGCCGTCCTTGCGTCCTTGCACCTGGTGACGTGGGCGTAGATTCCACTGATCGCAGTAGAATATAGCTTATCAGATACATTGTGGAACTGGTTAGATTTTGTTAAACGTAAATGTCATTTTTTTGGCCAGATACGTGAGTGTAACACCGTTGTAATCTGAATAAGGCGCTGGTGGATGTTAAGTGATTGTGTAAATGTGTTTTGTAAACCGCCACAAGGAAACTCACTAGAATTAAAAATGGCATCCCTTCAAAAAGAGTGCGCGCTATTGTTCGACCACTACCTCCTGTCAGACTCCACACCATTCTTCACCGTTACAGCCATTCATTCGGCTTCTGATTCCAGCGAACCCACGACCATCTCTTCTACGGTGCAGAGCGGACATCGTCATTTGGAAGACGCCGGTCAGTGTATTTGAGGTACCTACAGCGAGATAGGACGGATGCGTGTGTCTCCATCAGTAACCTCACCGTATTCAGAATATCTACCACCAGTAGGTTCTGTGACCGGTCTTCCAAACCGAAGAACATGGCATCCCTTGCGGGAATGGGCGAGTAAATATGTCTAGTATGAATGTATACCGACTGTAACAGTGCATCAAGTTAACCGAAATTTTTTTTTTCGGCACAATTTACGTCTCGTAGTGTCAGTGAAGTGGTCAAAAACAGTGTAAAATAACGCTTTATTAACAGTGATGAGTTAATAAACTGACGTGAAGAACAGAAGACAGAAGAGTGCGGGAATTTTCCTCCCGGAACGATGCGACGGCATCGGGCAGCGCGGTAGCGGTGAGAGAGGCCCACACAAAGCGGATGCGGCGAAAGCGAGCAGCAGAAGAGTGGCCAACCAAGCCAATGTGGCAGCGGGCACAGCGCAGCGACACTTAACACGCAGCGAACCTCAACCTTTCCTCGTAGCAGGCCACCACAGCAGAGCCGTCTACTCTTACGCTGAAATTACTGCCAAGCACGCAGCTGAAGACGACAGCAGCATTGATACAATATTCAAGCAACAACATAGCTAAGAAGAGCGCATAAATGGTGAGTGAACAATAAATAATATATAAGTATTAAGTTCAGTTTTCATGTAAAGCATAATCTGTGAGCAAAAAATGATTGGTAACGAGAAAGCTGTTGTCTTAAGAATTAGACAGGTGCGTTACGAAGAGTTTCAGAACATGAGATTTCTAACAATAATGTGGACGAAATTTCGTTGGATCCACAGCGAAAATCATCAAAGACAAATGTAGCAGACAACGTGGGCGATAGTCTTAAACATTAAATGTGTCATAAATGTCAAACGCAAACGAGACAGTGTCAAAACAAAATATCGTCGAAACGCAAACGGTATCAGGAATACCAGAAGTGACCTATCAGGTGCCTACTGCTCACATACGCTTCGAGCAAGGATCTGAAGTGCTTGAAACGAGTCAAACACATTCTACTGCATCGGCAGATACCACACTTGTTGATGATAAGGACACTGAGTCTAATGATAACTCGCAGTATCTATATGTTTCTAGTATGACGAGTTTTCTCAGGGGATTACGAAAAACATTTGAGGATAACCAAAACTCCCGTCAAGAGGTGAATCAAAAATTCTAAGAATTTAATCAAAAAATGGAAGAAAGTAATCAACTATCGAAAGAGATCAAAATCAGTTATGGAAATGGAAGGAAGCCAATAATTATTAGTAAAACACCTCTTAAAACAACTATCTACAAACACACTGCGGTTGAAAGATTAAGAAAATAGAATAACATGCTTACAAACGGATGTTGGAAAATTAGAAAATGAAATAAAAGAAAATAGTGATAATTGTGAATTAGTTCATAAGCAGAAAAAGATGAGATTAAGCAGGTTCACAGTGATCTATGCTCTAAGGCAAATGTATTTAAAACATCTTGAAATAAGTTCACTAAGAACTGGCTGAAGTTCATAAAATAATACATGAAAGGCAAGATGCCGAAATAGAGGCGGTAGCACAATACGCGTCCAAAGCAGACCCTGAAATAAAGCAAATTTTAGAATCGTGGTACGAACGAGACAAATCCAAAGCCAAAAATAAGAATTATGTTATGCTGAGGGTCGGTCTGTAAATCCCAGTTTTTCTACTTGGAATGATACGAAAAAGAATGGATGTGTAATTAGCAGAATTGAATGTGACGCAGTAGCAGGCGGAATGCGAACTAGTATGCTATGTGAGCCCTATGACCAGTTCATGAAAGCATTTATTAGTCGGTATTGGTCAAACAGTGGTCAAAACTGGGTTAGAAGAGATTTATTTGAAGGTCGAGATTTCAACAACGGTGGTTGAAAAAGTTACAAACAGTTCTTTCAAACATATTTAGAGAAGAATTTGTATCTGGATGATCCACTTAGATAATCCGATCTAATTTCAGTCATAATGATTAGACTGTCAGTATCAGTTCAGGAGAAGGTAACTGTTATGACCAAAGCGGACGTCACTACAACTGGGCAGGTATTGGACCAATTAGATTCATGAGCAGGGAACAATAAAAACGTTGAAGTCTGGCGTAGAAATAAGTGGAAGGGTAATAGACAGGTCGATATACCACGCAATGAGGCACAAGCAGCACAAGATCGAATGTCTGAACGATTACATTCACAATGAGAGAGGGAAGAGAGAATGCATTTCGAGGTAAAAGGGCCGAGTCATTATCATAACAATTTTGGTTCAAATGATATCTATAACAATCCCTCTGGAAGAGTAAGGGGAGAATTTAACCAAGGTACAGCAAGGGGATATTATTATGGAGCATCGCGAGAACATTCTAATTATCAGAATGAAAGTCATGGACGGGGTCCATCATGTGAGGGAAACTCACAAGACGTTCGTATGAGGTCTAATCACGAGAAATAAACGACAAAAGACCAACAATCAACTTTATTGCCTATGGCACTAGGGACAGTATCAAAGAGGCGAAAGAAGGTGATGAGACATTTCATCCTATAATGAAGATTCAAATGTATAACTTAGATGCAATAGCTATAGTGTACGCTAGATGAGAAACGAGCACGGTATCACAAAATTTATATGATAAGATTAAGGCTAGAAATGCAGTCCCAGAATTGCTACTGTAAGGTGTAAGAATAGTTACAGATTATGGAGCAAAAAGGAAGCTGATAACCAAGCAATTGCTGTTAGACTTTATCAGTCATGGGAGGAAATACACCGTTAATGTTATGGTGATCCCAAATTTGAGTATTGGAGTAATACTAGGTATGAACTGCTTAATTAATAATCGAGTCAGGATTGATTTTGCAGCTGGCAAGATCAAAGTGGATTGTAACCAAAACAAAGCAAGTAAAGAGATTCAGTAAGAATTCCAAAAGGTAAGTGCCAGTCAGGATAAGGAATCGACCATGTTGGTTAAACAGACCAGAACCGACAGTAATGTAATTTATATTCGATTTAGGAAGACATGTATAAATCCATGGAATGACGAATCTTTAAATTTGAAATATGCTAGAAATTAATGATCGTAACAAGGTATCTGAAAAGAAGCGTATGGAGGAGACAAAGGAAACAAAGCAGGTAGATACTAATAGTGATTCAAGTAGATAATGACGTAGGGTTCCACTGAAATTATTTAGGATCATGAGATTGCCTACAGAGAAGAAAGACAGTGAGAACAGGTTTGAGGAAGCTCACCAAAACACAGTAATTGCAGAGAAACGAAATGAATACAATACTGTTAAAATTAAATAGACACGAGAAACCTTAACTGAAGTTTATTTCAGACTGAAATTCCTGGTACACGTAGGCAACCATGATGACAAATATAACAACAATTCACCTAAAAATGCTTCTTGGTTGCTGAAGAAACCTTGTCGCTGTTTTTGGAGATTCTTTATTTCTGCCTTCACGACATGTTTGGGGCCAGGCCCTTCATCTGGTTACTCGACAGTAATAAAAATATTAAAATTACAAACACTTCCCGTAAGACAAAAGCAAGTATACACAATTGAAAAGTTCAGAAACGTACAAAAATAATAAAACATCGAAGATGTTGAAACAGGCAAAAATTATACACGCGACAGCACAGAAAGCGAACCCTCTTGGATTCCAACGTGTAGGCCGAACCTCACTATATGCAACCAACATAGCGCAGCTGTGTCACTGATCCTCTTAAAGTCACTGCACTTCAGCCGTTTGACTATAAATAATGGGAACCACAGGGGAATACCAGGGAACACTGCTCTTTATGGCAGCCAGTGCATATGTAAATCAATACTGTCATACAACAAATATTATAAACAGATTATTACATATGAGACAGTCCCTAACGCTTGTAAATTAAAGTTCTTTACCTCTCCATCTGAAATTAGGAAGATAATAAACTCTCTCAAGAATAAAAGCTCACATGGGATGGATGGCATTTCCAGCAGGATAATAAAAGCTTGTTCCCAAGAAATAAGTGGGATTCTTAGCCACATATGTAATAGCTCTCTCAAGCAAGGTATTTTCCCAGATAGACTGAAGTATGCCATTGTTATACCACTGCATAAAAAAGCGATACGTCTGATGTCAACAACTACCACTCAATCTCTCTTCTGATTGCCTTATCCAAAATTCTCGAAAAAGTAGTGTATTGTAGAGTAGTTTCACACCTTTGTAAAAATAAAGTTTTAAAAAAATGTCAGTTTGGTTTCCAGAAGGGTTTTTCAACGGAAAATGCTGTATATACTTTCACTAATGAAATATTAAATGCTCTGAGTAACCGGAAGTCACCCGTTGGGATTTTTTGTGATCTATCAAAGGCTTTTGACTGTGTAAATCATGGAATACTTCTAATTAAGCTCAAGTACTGTGGTATGAATGGGACAGTGCTCAAATGGTTTAAATCATACCTGACTGGAAGAGTGCAGAAAGTTGAAATAAACAGTTCACATAATATGCAAAAAACTGGTGACTTCTCAAACTGGGGAACAATCAAGAATGGGGTGCCGCAAGGTTCGGTCTTGGGTCCTCTGCTGTTCTTAATATATATTAATGACTTGCCATTCTATATTCACGAAGATGCAAAGCTGGTACTTTTCGCCGATGATAGAAGTATAGCTATCACACCCGACAGACAAGAATTAACTGGTGAAATTGTAAGCGATGTTTTTCAGAAAATCATTAAGTGGTTCTCTGCAAATGGGCTCTAATTAAACTTTGACAAAACACAGTATATATAGTTCCACACAGTAAATGGAATGACCCCTTTAATAAATATAGACTTCAATCAGAAATCGGTAGCTAAGGTAGAATATTCAAAACTTCTAGGTGTATGCATTGATGAGGGGTTGAACTGAAAAAAACACACTGAGGATCTGTTGAAACGTTTGAGTTCAGCTACTTATGCTATTAGGCTCATTGCAAATTTTGGCGATATACATCGGAGTAAATTAGCTTACCACGCCTATTTTCATTCTCTGCTTTCGTATGGCATCATATTCTGGGGTAACTCATCATTGAGTAACAGAGTGTTCATTGCACAAAAGCGTGTAATCAGAATAATTGCTGGAGCTCATCCAAGATCATCCTGCAGACACTTATTTAAAGAGCTAGAAATCTTCACTGTAGCCTCACAATGTATATATTCACTTATGAAATTTGTTATTAACAATCCGAACGAATTCAAAAGTAATAGCAGTGTACATGGCTACAACACCAGGAGAAAGGATGATCTTCACTACTCAAGGTTAAATCTAACTTTGGCTCAGAAGCGGGTAAATTATGCTGCCATAAAAGTTTTTGGTCACTTACCTAATAGCATCAAAAGTCTGACAGATAGCCATACAGCATTTAAAAGGAAATTAAAAGAATTTCTTAATGGCAACTCCTTCTACTCATTAGATGAATTTTTGGATATAGTAAGTGGGTAATTTCCAAACCCCCACAAAAAAATTATTGAGTGTCATGTAATATTTTGTCTAATGTAATATCTTGTATAGACACCTTTTACTAACCTGACACATTCCACATCATTACGAAATGTCGTATTCATGATCTATGGAACAAGTACTAATCTAATCTAATCTAATCTAATCTTATGACCCGAGTGATCGCGACGGATCGGGCACAGAGCCAACAATCTCCATCGGATTTTTCTGCGCTCCAATTAGCAAGGGTAACATTATGTAACGTTGTGTATGATACAGTATGATATAATGCTGTATTTCAGCATGCTTCTTAGTGATTTTCTATAGCATATTGCTATAAGCGTATTTAACCATGGCCTTATTTTGTTCATGTTTGTAGTATAGCACGAACCATGACAGCTTGAAGAGTTCACATATTTGGAGTTACGAGGAGCGTCGTTTATGCATTAGAAAATAGAATCTAAAACGGAGTAAAGTCTAATATTTGTGAAAATGTGATCTGTTTGTGTTTAATACAAGGGAGAAAGCAGTGGAGGCATTCGAAACACCTGTGACCTGTATGGGGTGAATACTATAGAGAAAGTCAAATTGTATCATTTCAGTACTATGGTTTCGAGATAAATTAATCACCACATTCAGGAAGACAAACACTCATTGAATGAGGACGTTTCTGCGATTTAGTACTATGATCAGTGCTGTGTATCCAATAACTGGCAAGTGTGATGACAAATTAACTTTCGAGTGACACTTCCCTCCAGCAGTCATATTTAGATTAAAAGAAAGGAAGGAGACTACCGTACAATGTGTCATCGAAAGCTAGACATTTGAAGTGAAGCAGGATCTCGAACTGGGAAGGACGGGGAAGGAAGTCGTCTGTGCCCTTTCAAAGGATTGATCCTGGCATTTGCCGTAATAGATATGAGAAGGACACCGTAAACCTAAAACAGTGCAGCGTCATGGCGATTTGAAATACTGTACGGTAACTCCACACGTATAAAATAGTGGGCAAGCCATAACAAACATTTTCTCAAATGATGGCCGGTATACATCCATAAAATGTGTTGTTACTGATATACAGCTGGTGGCGCATAGATTTTTTGTTTTTTTTGTTATGAAGTGCTTCAAAAGGATGTGTCCTTTGCAGCTGACAATTGCTGCCAGCAAATGAGATGCCTTGCAGTTACAAGGTAACAAATACGACTTGGAAGATAACACCAAGGGGCTTTGCTGGCAAACACGCCTACCGCATGTCTTCTAATCTGGCACCCGCACGTGTTCACCTTTCATGCCCCTTTTCGATCATCCACCAAATAAGTTGGTTTTGCTTCCTTTTCTTTGTTTTGCCGCTCCGATTGCGCTTGAGACGTGGCTTATCTCAGGGTCAGCAAGTCGCTACATGTGTGGAATCGAAAAACTATCTGCACATCATCAGATGGTTTTTGACAACGAGGTTGGATTTATTGTTGACAGTTTCTTTAATATTTGTGTCTACTTTATTTAATAACCGAAGTGGAAATGCTACTAATAGGCACTACAGTACTACAACTGGCGTCTCATCATACTACCATACATGGAATGGCTATCTTAATTAAACGTGAAGTGTTTTGTCATACTCAGTTAGCTATACCATTCTAAAATGTAAATACAACAATGTGGCTGTGAAAGTAGTTGATATATGAAACAAAGCATTCAGTGATTCGATTTCATTAACATATTTGTGTATTTTCAGTAGCAGTTCCGCAGTACTGTTTCTTACCTACAGATCTGATGGTTACTTAACATAGCAAGACGTCTTATGATGACAAAATTTCTAAAGATGTCGCCGTGAGTTCGACATAGTTGTTCGTAAGTCTGTCACAGAGGAGGTAAAAAGTTACTCTCATGCCAGTTTGGAACTGAGAGCTACAGTTTCTTACTCTTTACAGTATGTCGACATTTCCATGGAGCAAGTGATCAACTGCAGCGTTTATCGCCTCCTCATTGCCCTTTTGATGGCTGATACAGATAATTCTCAATGTACACAAAGAGATTAGTTGTAGCTGCTAAAAGTAATCTCCCCTGTCTGTAAATATATATTTAATAAGTCGATAACTGACCAAACAGGAATTGGTCCATAATCTTTGATTGATATACCACGAATATTTCAAATGGATCTTTGAGATAATTCTCAGTCATTCCAGGAAGTAAAGACGGATACAATAATGGACGGCAATATTCTGAGGTTTATTCAAAAAGTGTAACCATCAAATATATCTTAATTAAACATCATAAAAACTTGGAAAGATTTTAAGTATCTCGAAAATATGCTTAGTACATACAACGCTAAAGAAAGCACACACCATGGAAGAAGAGATTCAAAACTGTTACTTTTTCAAAATTCACTATTTTAAAAACAGCTAAGAGGAGAATATATAATGTTTATGTTAAAGGGGGTACTCAGTTCACAATGGTTCAAATGGCTCAGAGCACTATGGGACTTAACATCTGAGGTCATCAGTCACCTAGAACCTAGAAATACTTAAACTTAACTAAACTAAGGACATTACACACATCCATGCCCGAGGCAGGATTCGAACCTGCGACCGTAGCGGTCACGCGGTTGCATAGTGAAGCACCTAGAACCGCTCGGTCACAGCGGCCGGCGTCAGCATATGTATAGGCAACAAAGCGGTGGGCTCTGACTTGCCAAAACTACAAGGTAGCACTTTCCTACCCTCTGTCAGTGTAATAAAGCAGCAGTTGGGAAACGATGCCGAAGGTGAGCGGTTCCGTGTTGGACACAGAACCCCGCTGATCATAGTAGAATATGCCTTATCAGTTAAATTGTGAAACTGTTTAGAGGTTTTTAAATGTAACTGTCCCTGCTTTGGGGCGATACGTGAGTGCAAGACCATTGCAATCTGCATACAGGGCCGATGTACGATAAGTAATTGTGTAAACGTGTTTCGGAAAAAACCACAAAGTAAATTACTAGAGTTAAAACCGGATTCCCTTCAAACAACGTGCGTGCTGTTATTCGACCACTAACTCTTGACAGATTTCACATCATTCCGAACCGTTAAAGCCATTCATTCAGATCCTGACTCCTGCGAACACACGTACATTGCTTCTGCTGTGCAGAGGGGACGTCATCATTTGGAAGAGGCCGGTGAGTATATTTTGGATACCTATGGAGATACCAAGGATGTGAGTGTCTCCACCAGCAGGTTCGCTAAGTTCAGACTATCTACACCAATACATTGTGTGACCGGTCGAGCCAATGCAGTGGGAGTGTTGAACTCCAACCCATCTCCCCTTCACCACTTGCCACCAGCTACTTGTTTAAGGGCTGTCAACGGTGAGGTTACGATTGTCCTTACAAATATTAACAGGAATATTGATAAAAAGGCACAAAACAAGGAACAGCAAGTATTACACATATTCATGCACTCTCTCCCAGCCACACTCATAGATGTTACAAGACTGGCAATTGAAGCACCGTAAACATGGATGAGCTAGCTACCCTCATTACACATTAAAAACTTCTCCATAACAAGTCTGACAATTCACAAAACATTAAAAGTTGTACCACCTTCGTCTTATTGTCCATTAAAATAGAGGGAAACTCTGTCACCACATGAGTTTCTGCACTTTGGGCTGAATGTAAAATACAGTACTAAAATGTGTCACACTCTGATCTGTACACCACAAGAACCACAAACACGTTGGATATCCTCTTATTCTCACCGGAGCAAGAGGCCATGCCTCATGGGGCTGCGTCCTATGTGAACACACGTGAGGAGTATCTCACCGTCTCGGTGTGTCGGGAGGGAGGTTATTGACTTAACCGAATGCTACTTACTGATTGTTACTCCCAACCTATCTTCTTCCCACCGATCTATGACTCTGTTCCTCTAAAGCGAGATGATACCATATAGATGAGAACACACAAATCTGTCTAAGGGTCACGACAAGCCTCCTTCGCTGCTACATCCACAATTTCGGTTCCCACAATACTTAAGTGAGCTGGCACCCAGCAGAAGTAAAAGTCCTTCACCAAAGTTTTGTAGGTGAAGAAAGTAGTCCTGGTCTTGCTGGACTACTTTATCTGCTGAGTACAAGTGTTTTAGAGAGTCAAAGGCACCCAGAGAGTCCGAACAGATTAGTAATTTAGAGATTGCAACACATCTCACTAGTTCCAGTCCAGGCTCACGAGAAACTTGAGCCTATGATGAGGTGGACAGGACTGCCCGTCTAGTGTTTAAATTTAAGTACATCTCAACACAATGCCAAAAGATGATGAGTGTGATACTCGTCGAAACATCGCGATATCTCAACAGCGACACATCCAACTCTAGACTCGAGACCTTGTAATAAGGGTATAATATTACATACAACAAATCCATGATATACCCACAATGGTTTAGATAACTTTGTCAAATCAAATTAGGAAAAGCCATAATGCCAACATGGCTCGACGTGCATCGATTACACGCTTTACACCACATGGAACTGATCATTCCCTATGTGGCGAAACAAGCGCCGTATCATTTAAGTGATACAGAGGCGAGTTTTTGTGTGAGGAATAACCACAGTCCACTGCTACTAGCACCACGTCATCTGTGTAGCGTAAAAAGTATTGCTCCACCATCTAAGGATGATTTTAAAAATTACAGTATTTTTTCAAAACCTTGTCAACATATGTTCTAGTATATTAATTTTAGAATTCTTAAACATCAGAATCATGAGATGAATATGTTTCTCTAAATACACTCCTGGAAATTGAAATAAGAACACCGTGAATTCATTGTCCCAGGAAGGGGAAACTTTATTGACACATTCCTGGGGTCAGATACATCACACGATCACACTGACAGAACCACAGGCACATAGACACAGGCAACAGAGCATGCACAATGTCGGCACTAGTACAGTGTATATCCACCTTTCGCAGCAATGCAGGCTGCTATTCTCCCATGGAGACGATCGTAGAGATGCTGGATGTAGTCCTGTGGACCGGCTTGCCATGCCATTTCCACCTGGCGCCTCAGTTGGACCAGCGTTCGTGCTGGACGTGCAGACCGCGTGAGACGACGCTTCATCCAGTCCCAAACATGCTCAATGGGGGACAGATCCGGAGATCTTGCTGGCCAGGGTAGTTGACTTACACCTTCTAGAGCACGTTGGGTGGCACGGGATACATGCGGACGTGCATTGTCCTGTTGGAGCAGCAAGTTCCCTTGCCGGTCTAGGAATGGTAGAACGATGGGTTCGATGACGGTTTGGATGTACCGTGCACTATTCAGTGTCCCCTCGACGATCACCAGTGGTGTACGGCCAGTGTAGGAGATCGCTCCCCACACCATGATGCCGGGTGTTGGCCCTGTGTGCCTCGGTCGTATGCAGTCCTGATTGTGGCGCTCACCTGCACGGCGCCAAACACGCATACGACCATCATTGGCACCAAGGCACAAGCGACTCTCATCGCTGAAGACGACACGTCTCCATTCGTCCCTCCATTCACGCCTGTCGCGACACCACTGGAGGCGGGCTGCACGATGTTGGGGCGTGAGCGGAAGACGGCCTAACGGTGTGCGGGACCGTAGCCCAGCTTCATGGAGACGGTTGCGAATGGTCCTCGCCGATACCCCAGGAGCAACAGTGTCCCTAATTTGCTGGGAAGTGGCGGTGCGGTCCCCTACGGCACTGCGTAGGATCCTACGGTCTTGGCGTGCATCCGTGCGTCGCTGCGGTCCGGTCCCAGGTCGACGGGCACATGCACCTTCCGCCGACAACTGGCGACAACATCGATGTACTGTGGAGACCTCACGCCCCACGTGTTGAGCAATTCGGCGGTACGTCCACCCGGCCTCCCGCATGCCCACTATACGCCCTCGCTCAAAGTCCGTCAACTGCACATACGGTTCACGTCCACGCTGTCGCGGCATGCTACCAGTGTTAAAGACTGCGATGGAGCTCCGTATGCCACGGCAAACTGGCTGACACTGACGGCGGCGGTGCACAAATGCTGCGCAGCTAGCGCCATTCGACGGCCAACACCGCGGTTCCTGGTGTGTCCGCTGTGCCGTGCGTGTGATCATTGCTTGTACAGCCCTCTCGCAGTATCCGGAGCAAGTACGGTGGGTCTGACACATCGGTGTCAATGTGTTCTTTTTTCCATTTCCAGGAGTGTACATTGATTTAAGAAAAACGAAGTGGCGCTAAATAATAATACTAGAAAGATAAATATTGTTCATTATGTGCAAATGTATGTCACAATCAACTGCGACAAGTCTCAACTTGATCGGAGCAAGCGCCGGGATACGCTGTGACTCGAATGATACCACAGCCAGGCTGCTACCAAATGCATGTTTTCGGTAAAAATAGAAAGAGGAATCATGAGGACTGTACAGTGTTCTGGATAGCTTAGATTTCACGGAAGTAACTTTGTGTGCCGCCACTGATGTTGGCAAAACTACTTTGCTTACGGTGAGATTGTTTTCCATTTTGGTGACGAGCAATTAACGTTGATGGTTATAAGTCAGGGTGAAAGAAAATTTTAAAAATGGTTCAAATGGCTCTGAGCACTATGGGACCTAACATCTGTGGTCATCAGTCCCCTAGAACTTAGAACTACTTAAACCTAACTAACCTAAGGACGTCACAAACATCCATGCCCGAGGCAGGATTTGAGCCTGCGACCGTAGCAGTCGCGCGGTTCCGGACTGAGCGCCTAGAACCGCTAGACCACCGCGGCCGGCAGAAAATTTTAATTGGAACTTATCCTAGAGGCCGCCTATCAACTGCTCATAGTGCTGTTTGTGATAGGGGTATTTTTATTATTATCAGATATATTACTATGTTTGTGAGTGTGAACTTTTACTGAATATATTAATCAGAAGTAAAAAATGTTGTTTATAATCATAGGTCCGGATCCCGCTGAGTAAATAGCTAGTAGGAACATTTTCTTTCAGTGAGCGCAAGAAGAATGTGGACTTGGAGACTCGAAATTATGGTCAGCATATTTTCCATCGCTTTCTGGCTGACCGTAAAATATGTTTCACGCTCTTGTAAATGACGGCAAATATATTGTTATTTAACCCGCCTTCCAGGTATGGTGTATCGGCCCGGAATCTTAGCAGTGGAAATGATCGGTACAAAACAGCGAACAGTAATGGGAAATAGCGAAATGAAATAATCCGAAACCAGTGGGAGAACAGTGCTAAGATTTGCTCGCGAGTGTGCAAACTAAACTGTGAATCTTAACCAAAGTAATCTTGATCATGTCGGAAGGAGGGAAAAAAACGACACTACTTCGCGGTTGCCACCGGAGCTGAGGTTAGAAGTAGACGGTGCATAATGGAGCTGCATAGACCTGCTTGCCACCTGTAAGCTACTGCGCGCGGTCACTGGTGCCTAGTTCCGCCTGGAGCTAGTGAGTAGGCGATACTCGCCTACTCGCCATCCTCATCGCCACAGCTACCGCTGCTGCCTGTATTACGTCGCGAGACGTCGCATCACGTTTGCACATACAACGCGCCGGCATTCCGCGTCGAGGTCAAGCACTTAAGTCAAGTCAAGAATATTTGAAGTATTTGTTAATTGCTTCCAACAGTCTATTAAAAATGGACCATATTGATAATAATAAAGTTAATAAAGTGGAAGTTAAGTAAGAACCAGTCTATGACGGTGTATACTCAAAATTAGGAACTGAAATTAATGAGGATGATTCTGTCAAAGTAATAAATCCAGAATCGGAAGTAGAGCTCAGTGTTACTGCAAAGTCAGAACCATTTTCTGATGATGAGGTAATTGAAGTTGAGGTCAAAAAAGAAGAATTTGAATTAGTAGAGTTATAATATAATGAACCTGACCTCAATATTTCCGAAATTCAGCCAAGTCAGGGAATGTTAGAAACTCCTTCAGAACCTGTTGAAATACCAAGTGGCAAGGCAGAGGCACCAAGCTGGATGCAATTACTGTTTTCTAAACTTGAATCACAAAATAAAGAGCTGAACAACAAGATAGAATTCGATGCACAACAGTTAAGTAGTAATATTGAGTCTAGCAATAAAGAACTAAAGGATAGTAATAAAGAACTAAACAGTACGATTGAAGCCAGTAATAAAGAAATAAAGACTCAAATGACCTTAAAAATGAATGATTTAAGCTATAAAACTGATTCTAACCACCATGATATCCAAGGCAAAGTAGGAAACAGCGAAATAAATTGGACAGTATTTTCAAAACCGAGATTGGCGAAGTTCTCAAAGACGATCTAGATAAACTTATGGAAGAGAGGTCGTCGGAAAGAATAGGCAACGAATCAAAACTTTGCCCTAGTCGATTTGAGGAAGAAACAACTGAAGTCAGTGCTTGCTAAGAAGATATTAAGAAAGTAAAATCTGATTGTGAGAAATAACGTGAGGATGTTGATAAAAGAGTTTATAACAGAATGGAAGCATAGAACTATAAGTAGAAGAACTAAATACCAGCATTGCTAACGTAGAAAATGAGTAACCTCTGGCAGTACTTGCAATACTACTGTACAGAATGTTGCTTCAGTTCGCGCCAATTTCATGGGATGTCGTCAGTTATTACGTTTTGATTCGAACAAACAAATTAATCCTTCAGAGTTCTGGGGTGATTTTTGAGGATGTTTTAAGTAATCTATGGTCAGAACGAGAGAAGTAAGTCATTTGTCAGGAGATGCTTTGCGATGGTCAACTGACGTAATGATTAGATACAAGACTCTCTTTGAATTTAAAACTGCATTTCTTAATGACTACTGGTCAACAGAGATAATGACAATGGGAACGTGAATGTTAGAAGTATGGAGGTTCAGGATACAAGATCTAATTATAGTGGTCAAGGCCGCAGCAGGGAAAGGGGAGGTAGACAGCCACCACATTTTCGCAACAATTATTACGAAGAAGTCACAAATCTATATAATGTGCCGTTGATACAAGAAGGAGAATAGAACGATACCCTATCTAATTCTATATCAAATGAACACAACAGGTAGTGTATGGAAAATTAATTCCCGCCCATGAGGATACTGGCGCTCACAAGATGGAAACAGTAACACAGCCAGTAAAAAAACGCAAATCAGAGTCAGTCATCACAGGCAAACAGATAACAAAGATGATGAAATAGGAACATATAGTACCAGTGATATCCTAAACCACTGCAACTACGGAGGTTGGAACTTAAACAGTGGCAGCTATTTATTCACAACCGATACAAAAGGGTTAGATGTTTGCACCTGTTACTGCCCTTCAGAGCAGTCACCAGCGTTGTGTAGATCCCGTTGACAGCGATGGGTAAGGCGTAGTATACCGTTAGCAGAGCCTGTTCTGTTGATGGTGCCAATGGAGCGGTCTATTGCCTGTTGAATCTCTGGAACAGCTCTGAAGCGAATTCCACGAAGTGGTTCCTTCATCTTCGGAATCAAATCAAAGTCTCAAGGAGGAGTATGGTGGATGGTGCAGTACTTCCCAGTCCCATCGACCACACATAGCAGCCACAGCTTGCGTTGTATGCGCCCGCCCATTGTTGCGCAAAATGATTGGTGGGTTGGGCAGAAAGTGTCGAAGCTTCTTTTGCAAACTGGTCGCAGGTGATGCTCCAAAAATGAACGGTAATACTGTGCATTGATGGTCTGCCGTGGAGGAACGTAACGCGTTAGGATAGCACCGTCACAGTCGTACACGAGAATCACTATAACTTTCACCATACTGGGGCTCTGACGCACTTTCGGCTTTCGCGGCGACCCATAATGACGCCATTTGTTGCACTGGCAACTAGTGTTACGATACGGCGTAAGAAAGCCTCTCCTTCACGCTTACAGCACTCCAAGTGCGTCTGAGCAGCGTCGTAACGCATACATTTCTGCATAAGTCATGCGGAACCCATCGTGTTGCACTGTTTCGCATGCCTAGGCGCTCCTTCAGTATGCGAAGCACAGTCGAATGCACTAATCCGGTTTCGTGGGCGAGCTCACAAATCGTATGGCGTCGATCACAGTCCACAATGCGGCAACAGCATGCACGTCTTCTTCAGAGACGCTAGGACGACCTGCCCCATGCATGTCTGCCACAGTTTTCCGACCTTCTTTGAAGGCTTTTACCCAACGTGCCACTGTTCTGTAAAGCAATGCCGATGACCCTCACGCCTCTTGAAGACCTTGGTGACACTGTCGTGCTGTACGACCTCTGGCACATTCAATCTTGATCCAACTCCGTTGTTCCTGTTTCGAAAACATAGTGACACCTTTACGTTAGACCGCTAGCTCACAAGTAACTGTGTTTCCGTGGATTGTGCGCACGCCGGTGACGTGGGACGGGCGAGTCCATTTGCTCGTTGTAAGTTAGTTATGTCAACAACATGTGCTATCAGCGACAACAGTAGATTCAATTGCATAGTGTCTCCACAGCAGTGTTGCCACTATTCATGTTCCAACCTACGTATAACAGTATTCTGAACACCATAGAAAAATGGATCAAGAAGGAGAAAGAAATTGCTGCAGATAATAGGTAGGAACAAAGTAACGGGTTTGAATCTGATAAGGACGAAGGTGAAACAAAGGCTTATATCTTTTACGATAATGGCAATCTATAGGCTAATGGTTCAGGAGAAGAGAAATTCGGTTTTGAAAGGCTTATAAGAGGAGGAGTTAATTGATATAGGCGGCAGCAATATTAATGAGGTCACGGGACCTATTAGCTGTATTGACGTGCCACAAATCCGGCGACAGTGTTATAGACAGCAATGTTGCGCAGGGACGCAGTTACTTAGAGGTAGAAAGTAGTTCAGCTGATGCACAGCAAATGAGAGAAGAGGCAGTTGTCAAGTGCTTTGATTTAAAATTGGTGGGCAGGTGGGATAAGGCAACTGAGAATCTAGATATTGATGACCCATTGAATCTATGTATGAATGTACTTGCAACTGAACAAATCTTATTAGAAGACTTTTATGAGGAACCTCTTCAAACTACAGTAGAACAACTCACCCTGTTACAAAAACTAACATCTCAAGGGTGACAGTGCTTTGTCTTCTTGATAGTGTCAGTGAAGTAAATGCTATGTTCCAGGCATTCTTTTATTCTGTTCCTAATAAAAGTGAATTGACTGCCATGAAAGTAAGTGGTTTAAGAATAATAGATGCTTCTGAAAAAGATTCTGGACCAGTAGAGCACGAATCCTTGATACCAATTGGTACAGGTGACATAATAATATATCTTTCTTTTTTAATCGTGTTCGGTTTAAGTGCTGAGCTGTTAATTGGGACAGATTTCTTATCAAAATATCATGGAAGGATTGATTTTGATCAGAACCATTTACTATTAACATTAGCTGATTTTTGGGTAGTTAAAAGAACCTTTAATCGGAAATTACGAGGGTTGGAACTTAAATAGTGGCAACTATTTATTCACAACCGATACAAGAGAGTTACATGTTTGCATCTGTTACTGTCCTTTAAAGTATAGATAGAATATAGATAATGGATGTTGTAGACGCGTGGTTGACGTCATATGGAAGTTTGGGTCGGATCGTGAGCCGTTAATGGAATAGCCAAAAGGTAAGGTGACCGCTAGTGATAAGTGGAAAGCCCGGGTTCGAGTCCCGATCCGGCACACATTTTCACCCTCGTCGTTCCATTCTACGGCTGATGGTTGTCCTTATTCGCAGTTGGGAATACATTTAATGTAACGAAACAGGTTACTCACTCTTTCCTTCTTCTATAACTCATCTATTTGCGTTAACTGTTCATTCTTATCTCCTGCTTCTTCTCTCCCTTCACTACTTAGTACTATAATTAATCTATAAATGTTTTCATCAGCCAAGTTATGAACATTATCCTTGAAAGTTAGCTCAGTTTCTCTCTCATCTAGACATGCTAATGTTCATCTCTGTTTCAGATACAGTACCACCCTGTAGAAATTGAAAAAATTCGATCCCAAGAATGGCCTTCAACGCTAGGTTGTGTTTAACTTGAAAATTTGCACTGAATTTGTGTGTGACTCTCTGACCTGTCCCTTAACTTCAGAATTGATAAATAGTTGCCACTATTTAAGTTCCAACCCTCGTAATTTCCGATTAAAGGTTCTTTTAACTACCCAAAATTCAGCTAATGTTAATACTAAGTGGTTCTGATCAAAATCAATGCTGCATACTTTCAGCCCCTGCAACACAAATATCAGTAACATCTTTTTCTGTGCATTTCATAGACATCCATTATTTTACCATTGCCTTGAAGCACTGAACTGAGTTGTGAAACTGTGATTCAGCATCGTACTCCATTACCCAAATTCCTAATTTCATGCACTCCTGATTCTCCTGCACCCACTACTCACATAAAAATTCTTGTTTAAATTAACCATAAGTTCTGAATTTAGCCAAGATTACTTGCGTCGAGGTTGTTGCCTTAGGAAAACTCAAGTTATGCCAGAGATATTGGAGGAATCAGAAAGCGAGCCAGTATATTGCAATTAGGTCAGGTTGACTACACATTACGACACTGTCTGTCAAGTGAGGATACACATTCAGCAGAAATGAGTCTACAGAAAACCAGAGGAACAGAGACAAGCATATTCATTAGCTCGTAAGACATGTTGCAAGAATGTATCTCTTTCACAAGAGCACATAGTGAGGAACCAACACAGCAGTTAACGGCTTATTAAGTGAATATACGAGGGACTTCTCATAAACAATGCATACCAATTTATTTTATCTATGTTTACTTTTTTCAATATCTCTTTACAGTCCTTCAGTATAGACTCCCTTGTTATTTATAACTGAATCCCTTTACCTCAGGAGCTCTATTATTCCATCCAGGACACCACTTCTGTTCAACTGTCAAATGGCCCAGCTAACAGTGGTAGCAAGCTCAACCAGAGAAAAATAACGACGTCCACGCATAGGTTTCTTCAAGTTTGGAGACAAAGCGAATTCTGCTCGACTTACATACAGCTGCAGAGTCCACTTCTACCTCTCGCCAGTTTTATGATAGAGTACACAGCGAGATAACAAAAACACGTGCTTCTTCCTCAAGCTCTCAACTACATGTGACGTAATTTTCACTACTGTTGTATCAAACAATTCACCGTTATACCAACCTGCGCATTATGTACGAAATATCCCTCGCATCAAAATGAGGACACAGGTAGTCATAATGAACCAAGCCTTGTCTGCCTCGGATCGTAGTTCCACGCCAGCTTCCTTTGAGTACCCCAGCGCTCCAGTTCTCGTCATGAGTTGATCTTAGGGGTCGACGGCATCCACAGTCATAGCACTCGATTCCATGATAACGGTAGTGTAGTGAATTTACACCCTAGATGATCCAGCACAGACTACGATCCAGCCAAAGGGTCAAGATGATGGCATTCACTAATGAACTTCATGCTACTTCGCCACCTACCATGTACTGATGGAGGAGCTATCTGTCTTGTAGGAACACCATATCGCACAGTGCTGCCAGCACAGAACTTTAACAGTGAAGCCAGCAACAGGGCTTCTTTGGATCCATACTCCTGTTCAACAATCAAGTGCTTGCGGATGCTGAAACCTACCACCTCGTAGCGAGGAAATGAATCTACCACAAAACTACCGACAACAATTACATCGCCGGCCGGTGTGGCCGAGCGGTTCTAGGCGCTTCAGTCTGGAACCACGCGACCGCTACGGTCGCAGGTTCGAATCCTGCCTCGGGCATGGATGTGTGTGATGTCCTTAGGTTAGTTAGGTATAAGTAGTTCTAAGTTCTAGGGGACTGATGACCTCAGAAGATAAGTCCCATAGTGCTCAGAGCCATCTGAACCATTTGAACAGTTAGATCACGAAATGGTCATCAGGGGTCATCGTAGTTTTTGGAGTGAGACCAAAGACATTACAGCAGCTCTTACAAGAATAACAGTAAACTAACCATCTCCATGACTACCAGGTTCATTATTTACAATACTAAAATTAAAATTACAGGCAACAAATACACAACGACCATCAAGGATAGAGGTGTTGGTGAGTCCTTTCAGTTTACGATATTGCATTACCTGCAATACTTTGATGCTGTATGCATGCCTGCATGCATGCATGCATGCATGCATGTTCAAAGGAGCTTTGTATCGAAATTCAGATGGAGACCAGCACTGCAATATGGTATTTATCCGCCGACATTGGGCAGACAACTTTCAAGCAAAATGTCTCACCTGCACGGGAATGTACATAATGGATGTACGAGTACAGGTTGTAGTGGAATGGTTGACGACATATGGAAGTTTAGGTCTGGCTGTGAATCGCATGTGAATAGCCAATTGGTAAGGCGACCGTTCACGATAAGCAAGAAATCGAGGTTCGAGCGCCGGTTCGGCACAAATTTTCATTGTCGTCGTTCCATTCTACGGCAGATGGTAGTCCATATTTCCAATCGCGAGTACATTTTATGGCTCTCAGTTTTTGTTTTGCAACACTCGTTCCACTGCCACTCTTCGTTTCTATATTGGTTACTGACTTGAAAACAGTAGCCCATTCCGTTCCAGACCGTTAGTCAGACCGAATGCCCCGCCGCTTATGTAGCCTTCCCCTCCGGATGCTCATATGACTACCCAAACCACAAACATTGCCGGAGCAGTACTGCAACACAAATGGAAAATCCAAGGAATTTGACTACAGCACTACGTGTTACCACGCATTTGCAGGAATTAGATTCTGCTACACGAGTACGCAGTGGTAAGCAAATTTTTTGCTTCTGAAAAGAACTGTTATCGTTGTGGGAAGAAGGGGTATTAGTAGGCACTATGCAATCAACCACAATATTACAGATGTGGAAGTTTTGGTTACAAGTCAGCAAGTTTGGGAATAGAAAGCAGGATAACGGAAATAACCAAAGGAAAGGATCAAACATAAATGGAGGTGTTTCGTCCATCGGAAAGCATTCACGTAAAACAGTACTGTTGACACTATTGCAGAGACTGACTGTTGATCAATGGGCTTTGTAAATGGTAAAGAATGTAAATCTTTGGTTGACATTGATGCACATGTATCTGTGATTAGTCTAGACCTCGTAGGTAGGAGACGATTGGGGACTCCAAAGTGTAATTTACGTCAAAAAATGGCTCTGAGCACTATGGAACTTGACATCTGAGGTCATCAGTACCCTAGAACTTAGGACTACTTAAACCGAACTAACCTAAGGACGTCACACACATACATGCCCGAGGCAGGATTCGAACCTGCGACCGTAGCGGTCGCACGGTTCCAGATTGAAGCGCCTAGAACCGCTTGGCCACTCAGACCGGCAATTTACGTCAAATGGGAAATAATGATTTGGTATCACTGAGGAAAGCTTGTTTTTACGGTTGGTAATCTAGAGTTTCGGGAGCGTATTGGAGTGTTGATACCTGTAGGACAAGAGCTGTCCGCCATTCTCGAACTTTACTTCCTAGATAGGCTGTAACCTCCCCACACGAAATAATTTTAAATATTATTTGGTTAATGATTCTATTTTTTGTGTAACCTCACAAAAAAACTTAATTATTAATAATAATAACATGATTCTATTTTTTGTGTAACCTCTGAACAAAATTGGTTCCCATTTAATGTACCCACAAAATTCTTTTCTCATTTAATATAAGCTCGAAACAGAAAAATTCCTAAACCTCGTAATAAAAAATAAATTCAGTAACCTGGTAAAATTTGGACGACAGTAACCCTGCGTCATGGCCCTGTAAGATCATTCTGAATAACAAGCAAAAATTCTCACCTCGATAAAGTCGACAACTATCTGCTCTTACAATAGCTCTTTTCCGGCACAGCTCTGTGCAATGCTGGCCTATACATTTGTTATTTATGAAAGGAAGCAAACGATTTTTCTTTTGCAACAATAGGAATGATCATGCATTAAAAAAAAATACTAAATTCTTTAAAGTGAAATGAATGCTTGTTAGAAATTAGACAAAGATTATTATTAGGACATTTTTAAAAGATTTACATGTGAGTTTACATAATATTACTAAATACGCGCGAGGCTGCTTTTTTTTTACCTTATACAATATTACTCAGGCTCCGGCATCGCTGCACGGCGACCAGCCCAGCCAACATGATACACCAGACTCGACTGACAAGCGCAGACAGGCGACTGCTCGCTAGCAACAACTTACTGCTACTGCTACACAGTTCGTACTGCAGTCAACACTGCTCTTGGGTCTCAGATTCTCTTATAGCTTACATATCGCAGGCAGCACATACCTCTTACATAACCTTCCACTGGGGAAGGGGGGGGTGGGGGCAAAAATTTGGTAGTGATGGTGAGTCAATTGGACTTGCCATGAGCAACAAATTTTTCTAAAATCTGCTTAATTAACTAAGTTGACAGTCACAGAGTATATACATATATATAAGTACAGAACATAAAATGAAATATAGTGCACATGCACTGAGTACAGAACATATCAAGAAATCACAAAATATATACGCAATTTTTCTTAATTAACTATGTTTACAGTCACAGAGTATATACATATATATAAGTGCATAACATGAAATGAAATATAGTGCACATGCACTGAGTACAGAACATATCAAGCAATGACAAAATGTATACGCAATGAGTACAAATCATATTAACAAATGACATAAAGGGCATACACACTGTAGTACAGAACATATCAAGTAATGACCAAATGTATACGTAATGAGTACAAAACATTAACAAATGACATATAGTGCATACGCACTGTAGTACAGAATATATCAAGCAATGACAAAATGTATACGCAATGAGTACAAAACATATTAACAAATGACAAAGTGCAGACGCACTGTAGTACAGAAAATATCAAGCAATGACAAAAATATACGCAATGAGTACAAAACGTATTAACAAATGACATAAAGTGCATACGCACTGTAATATTTTTTGTTACAATTTTACTTGAACTAGGATAGGAAAGGGAAGGATTGCATCATGGTTGTAGCACATTAGGTTGCACGTAGGTGCACTGAAAGTCCATATCTTTCTACAGAAGCACACCACCAAGTGAGACAATCTGAAGTTCTCCTCCCTGAAGTATTAATCAGTGTAGCCAAGACACTGAAATGTCGTATTAATATTCCATGTTATCATTTTGGTAGTACATTAGGTACACCAAACAGTGGAACCATAGTAACATCTCCATTGTTCAAGGTGGTGGACACCATGATGTGTCAACACCACACCAACGTAGAATTAGTGCAGAAACCAAATATAGTGCTTCATGATCATAAGGATAGACAGGACAAACGTATATTGCAGTAATTTCTGGTAATTAGGTCAGAAGATGAAGGACATTAAGTCTCATGCTAGTCATCATTAAGAGTTACACTAGTCTATCAACCGATTTGACTAATTGTTGGCACTCATCGCCTAGTTACTGAACACTTCTGTACTATGTATGAAGTATTACAGAATAATGTTCATAAATCATCTGATTACAGTGAACATTGGCACTCATTGGCCAGCTACAAACCATTTTATATACATTATTTAAATGTGATCATTCAAAGCTAGAGTTAATTAATGGCATACCATTTACATAATTCATCTAGTTATAGCAATCATTGGCACTCATTAGCCAGTTACAAACCACCAGAAGTCATCATTCAAAACAGGAGCTAATTATGGCATAGTATTAACATAGTTCACCTAGTTATAGTAATCATCGGCACTCATTGGCCAGTTACAAACCATCAGAAGTCATTATTCAAAACAGGAGCTAATGAATGGCATAGTATTAACATAATTCACCTAGTTTTAGTAATCATTGGCACTCACTGGCCAGTTACAAACCATCAGAAGTCAACATTCAAAACAGGAACTAATTATGGCATAGTATTAACATAATTCACCTAGTTATAGTAATCATTGCCACTGACTGGCCAGTTACAAACCATCAGAAGTCATCATTCAAAACAGGAGCAAAGAATGTAGCATCAAGCTACTGGTATTCATATATAATAGCATGCAGGTGACATAATACAAAATTAAAATAAGAAACAGTGCATTCATTGGCCAGTTACTAAACGTGTAGCAAGTATTGAGTAGTACAAAACATTTTTCATCATTCAAGTGACATACGACATATTTAAAATAATTATTGGCACTCATTGGCCAGTTACAAAGTATTCTTATATTTTTATAAAACCTTATTCAGTATTATTCAGAAGTTATCATTCAAAATGAGAGTTAATTATTGGCATAGCATTTATAGAGTATAACAAAAATATTATTTACAGAAATTATTGGCATAGTATTTATGCATTATTACAAAGCATCATTCAGTATTACTTGGAACTCATCATTCAAGTGACATAGAACATATTGAAAATGTAACACACTAACTATTCCTCAAGGTCTGTGATTATAAAACATCAATCTTTTTTTTTTTTTTTTTTGCTAGCTATGCATTGCGTTGGGATCGATAATTAACTGCTGCGGCATGAAAATATTTGCTTTTGACTTATTGCTGCAAATGAGGCTCGGTAACGTCATGAGTCATGAGTCAGCTGTAGCAAGGTTATGAAACAAGTAGAGTATATGTGATCACATTCATGAATGACACACAAATGGGTAAAAAACAATGCAAGTACTAGAACAGGTTTAATGATTAACTGCTTATAACATACACTCCTGGAAATGGAAAACAGAACACATTGACACCGGTGTGTCAGACCCACCATACTTGCTCCGGACACTGCGAGAGGGCTGTACAAGCAATTATCACACGCACGGCACAGCGGACACACCAGGAACCGCGGTGTTGGCCGTCGAACGGCGCTAGCTGCGCAGCATTTGTGCACCGCCGCCGTCAGTGTCCGCCAGTTTGCCGTGGCATACGGAGCTCCATCGCAGTCTTTAACACTGGTAGCATGCCGCGACAGCGTGGACGTGAACCGTATGTGCAGTTGACGGACTTTGAGCGAGGGCGTATAGTGGGCATGCGGGAGGCCGGGTGGACGTACCGCCGAATTGCTCAACACGTGGGGCGTGAGGTCTCCACAGTACATCGATGTTGTCGCCAGTGGTCGGCGGAAGGTGCACGTGCCCGTCGACCTGGGACCGGACCGCAGCGACGCACGGATGCACGCCAAGACCGTAGGATCCTACGCAGTGCCGTAGGGGACCGCACCGCCACTTCCCAGCAAATTAGGAACACTGTTGCTCCTGGGGTTCTGGCGAGGACCATTCGCAACCGTCTCCATGAAGCTGGGCTACGGTCCCGCACACCGTTAGGCCGTCTTCCGCTCACGCCCCAACATCGTGCAGCCCGCCTCCAGTGGTGTCGCGACAGGCGTGAATGGAGGGACGAATGGAGACGTGTCGTCTTCAGCGATGAGAGTCGCTTCTGCCTTGGTGCCAATGATGGTCGTATGCGTGTTTGGCGCCGTGCAGGTGAGCGCCACAATCAGGACTGCATACGACCGAGGCACACAGGGCCAACACCCGGCATCATGGTGTGGGGAGCGATCTCCTACACTGGCCGTACACCACTGGTGATCGTCGAGGGGACACTGAATAGTGCACGGTACATCCAAACCGTCATCGAACCCATCGTTCTACCATTCCTATACCGGCAAGGGAACTTGCTGTTCCAACAGGACAATGCACGTCCGCATGTATCCCGTGCCACCCAACGTGCTCTAGAAGGTGTAAGTCAACTACCCTGGCCAGCAAGATCTCCGGATCTGTCCCCCATTGAGCATGTTTGGGACTGGATGAAGCGTCGTCTCACGCGGTCTGCACGTCCAGCACGAACGCTGGTCCAACTGAGGCGCCAGGTGGAAATGGCATGGCAAGCCGTTCCACAGGACACTACATCCAGCATCTCTACGATCGTCTCCATGGGAGAATAGCAGCCTGCATTGCTGCGAAAGGTGGATATACACTGTACTAGTGCCGACATTGTGCATGCTCTGTTGCCTGTGTCTATGTGCCTGTGGTTCTGTCAGTGTGATCATGTGATGTATCTGACCCCAGGAATGTGTCAATAAAGTTTCCCCTTCCTGGGACAATGAATTCACGGTGTTCTTATTTCAATTTCCAGAAGTGTATTAATTCCGTGAATAGCTTCTCCTAGAAAAAATACAAAATGGATTATTAAACTCAAAGAAGAAACGCATATTATGCTGAATAGTAGTGAACTTCGAATTAACAGGTAATGAAATGTGTACTCAGTATATATTTACTCTAACTGTCCTTTCCAAAACCTTCAGTCATTATACCATGCGACATAAGACATACTGTCAAAACGAACTGCAACAAATACTTAAATAACTACATAGCATTTCTTAACTATCACTAAATATATAAACGTCATCATTATTCTCATCTGCAAAGAAAACTTAAAAGTGGTGCGTTAGTGGCCATATAAAATTTATCACTATAATCACCTGTAAACAAAAACTTCATTTTTCATATCACCATAACTTCATTATTATCATCACCTGCAAAGAAAAACTTCATTATTCATATTACCATATTCTTCATCACTATTCATCATCATTCATTATCATCTGCAAAAAGACACTTCATTATTCATTATTCATATTACCATTTACTTCATATAACTATTCATAGTATAGAGTTTCTTATTTCTAGCATATTTCATCACTAAAACTAAGATGTGTAGTTCTGTCTGACAGCCTGCATCAATCGCGTCATATTCTGAAAGAAAAATAATTTGTTAAGACTGCTATCATACGATGTGTATAGTATATTCATGTTAATGTTTGTTAATTCTGATCCATTTACTCTTCGTGACGAGGTATTGCATTTTCTTTCGTTCATTCCGAAGGTGAAATTCCCATTTCATAGTAATCCAGTGTGGTTTGTTTCACTTATTTCTTTTACACGTTATTGCTTTCTGAAAATGATGAACAATGATTAATGTCTTGCATTTGAATCATATAACCATTAAATAAAACTGGTTTCTAGTGATATAATTAAGCATACAGCATAGCATGACGGAAAACGTAATATGTCAAAAACACAGACAGTGTGCAGGTGCAAAAATGTACACACTGTATCATAATGTAGTAGCAAAAAAAAAAAAAATGTAAAATAGTCACGATGTTGAGATATCATAAGGCAAAAATATCAAAGTTAACTGGTGTTTGTTATATCTTAAAGATTTCATAGTGCATGCAAACAAACAGGAAAACAATCATACATACATGAAAAATGGAAAATGTGCACGGACTGATATATAACGACAAGAAAAGCGACGTGCTAACCTTACCTTGCCGGGCACTTGCCAAGAAAAAAAAATAATAATCAACAGTAAGTAGTCACATTAATATAATTGCATAAGTGGTCATAAAATGTGTAAGTTTATCTGGAAAAATGTGCACGGTCTGATGTGTAACGACAAGAAAAGCGACCTGCTAACCTTACCTTGCCGGGTACTTACCAAGAAAAAAAATATAATAATCAAAAGTAAGTAGTCACATTACTATAATTGCATAAGTGGTCATAAAATGTGAAAGTTTATACGGAAAAATGTGCACGGTCTGATGTGTAACGACAAGAAAAGCGACCTGCTAACATTACCTTCTACATCTACATCTACATTTATACTCCGCAAGCCACCCAACGGTGTGTGGCGGAGGGCATTTTACGTGCCATTGTCATTACCTCCCTTTCCTGTTCCAGTCGCGTATGGTTCGCGGGAAGAACGACTGTCTCAAAGCCTCCGTGCGCGCTCTAATCTCTCTAAATTTACATTCGTGATCTCCTCGGGAGGTATAAGTAGGGGGAAGCAATGTATTTGATACCTCATCCAGAAACGCACCCTCTCGAAACCTGGCGAGCAAGCTACACAGCGATGCAGAGCGCCTCTCTTGCAGAGTCTGCCACTTGAGTTTGTTAAACATCTCCGTAACGCTATCACGGTTACCAAATAACCCTGTGACGAAACGCGCCGCTCTTCTTTGGATCTTCTCTATCTCCTCCGTCAACCAGATCTGGTACGGATCCCACACTGATGCGCAATACTCAAGTATAGGTCCAACGAGTGTTTTGTAAGCCACCTCCTTTGTTGATGGACTACATTTTCTAAGGAAACTCCCAATGAATCTCAACCTGGTACCCGCCTTACCAACAATTAATTTTGTATGATCATTCCACTGTAAATCGTTCCGCACGCATACTCCCAGATATTTTACAGAAGTAACTGCTACCAGTGTTTGTTCTGCTATCATATAATCATACAATAAAGGATCCTTCTTTCTATGTATTCGCAATACATTACATTTGTCTATGTTAAGGGTCAGTTGCCACTCCCTGCACCAAGTGCCTATCCGCTGCAGATCTTCCTGCATTTCGCTACAATTTTCTAATGCTGCAACTTCTCTGTATATTACAGCATCATCCGCGAAAAGCCGCATGGAACTTCCGACACTATCTACTAGGTCATTTATATATATTGTGAAAAACAATGGTCCCATAACACTCCCCTGTGGCACGTCAGAGGTTACTTTAACGTCTGTAGACGTCTCTCCATTGATAACAACATGCTGTGTTCTGTTTGCTAAAAACTCTTCAATCCAGCCACACAGCTGGCCTGATATTCCGTAGGCTCTTACTTTGTTTATCAGGCGACAGTGCGGAACTGTATCGAACGCCTTCCGGAAGTCAAAGAAAATAGCATCTACCTGGGAGCCTGTATCTAATATTTTCTGGGTCTCATGAACAAATAAAGCGAGTTGGGTCTCACAGGATCGCTGTTTCCGGAATCCATGTTGATTCCTACATAGTAGATTCTGGGTTTCCAAAAATGACATGATACTCGAGCAAAAAACATGTTCTAAAATTCTACAACAGATCGACGTCAGAGATATAGGTCTATAGTTTTGCGCATCTGCTCGACGACCCTTCTTGAATACTGGGACTACCTGTGCTCTTTTCCAATCATTTGGAACCTTCCGTTCCTCTAGAGACTTGCGGTACACGGCTGTTAGAAGGGGGGCAAGTTCTTTCGCGTACTCTGTGTAGAATCGAATTGGTATCCCGTCAGGTCCAGTGGACTTTCCTCTGTTGAGTGATTCCAGTTGTTGTTCTATTCCTTGGACACCTATTTCGATGTCAGCCATTTTTTCGTTTGTGCGAGGATTTAGAGAAGGAACTGCAGTGCGGTCTTCCTCTGTGAAACAGCTTTGGAAAAAGGTGTTTAGTATTTCAGCTTTACGCGTGTCATCCTCTGTTTCAATGCCTTCATCATCCCGGAGTGTCTGGATATGCTGTTTCGATCCACTTACTGATTTAACGTAAGACCAGAACTTCCTAGGATTTTCTGTCAAGTCGGTACATAGAATTTTACTTTCGAATTCACTGAAAGCTTCACGCATAGCCCTCCTTACGCTAACTTTGACATCGTTTAGCTTCAGTTTGAGAGGTTTTGGCTGCGTTTAAACTTGCAGTAAAGCTCTCTTTGCTTTCGCAGTAGTTTCCTAACTTTGTTGTACCACGGTGGGTTTTTCCCGTCCCTCACAGTTTTACTCGGCACGTACCTGTCTAAAACGCATTTTACGATTGCCTTGAACTTTTTCCATAAACACTAACATTGTCAGTGTCTGAACAGAAATTTTCGTTTTGATCTGTTAGGTAGTCTGAAATCTGCCTTCTGTTACTCTTGCTAAACAGATAAACCTTCCTCCCTTTTTTTATATTCCTATTAACTTCCATATTCAGGGATGCTGAACGGCCTTATGATCACTGATTCCCTGTTCTGCGCTTACAGAGTCGAAAAGTTCGGGTCTGTTTGTTATATAGTAGGTCCAAGATGTTATCTCCGCGAGTCGGTTCTCTGTTTAATTGCTCGAGGTAATTTTGGATAGTGCACTCAGTATAATGTCACTCGATGCTCTGTCCCTACCACCCGTCCTAAACATCTGAATGTCCCAGTCTATACCTGGTAAATTGAAATCTCCACCTAAAACTATAACATGCTGAGAAAATTTATGTGAAATGTATTCCAAATTTTCTCTCAGTTGTTCTGCCACTAATGCTCCTGAGTCGGGAGATCGGTAAAAGGAGCCAATTATTAACCTAGCTCGGTTGTTGAGTGTAACCTCCACCCATAATAATTCACAGGAACCATCCACTTCTACTTCACTACAGGATAAACTACTACTAACAGCGACGAACACTCCACCACCGGTTGCATGCGATCTATCCTTTCTAAACACCGTCTGTACCTTTGTAAAAATTTCGGCTGAATTTGTCTCTGGCTTCAGCCAGTTTTCTGTACCTATAACGATTTCAGCTTCGGTGCTTTCTATCAGCGCTTGACGTTCCGGTACTTTACCAACGCAGCTTCGACAGTTTACAATTACAATACCGATTGCTGCTTGGTCCCCGCATGTCCTGACTTTGCCCCGCACCCGTTGAGGCTGTTGCCCTTTCTGTACTTTCCCAACGCCATCTAACCTAAAAAACCGCCCAGCCCACGCCACACCACCCCTGCTACCCGTGTAGCTGCTTGTTGCGTGTAGTGGACTCCTGACCTATCCAGCGGAACCCGAAACCCCACCACCCTATGGCGCAAGTCGAGGAATCTGCAGCCCACACGGTCGCAGAACCGTCTCAGCCTCTGATTCAGACCCTCCACTCGGTTCTGTACCAAAGGTCCGCAGTCAGTCCTGTCGACGATGCTGCAGATGGTGAGCTCTGCTTTCATCCAGCTAGCGAGACTGGCAGTCTTTACCAAATCAGATAGCCAGAGAGGATTTCCTCCGATCCATAGCGACACACATCATTGGTGCCGACATGAGCGACCACCTGCAGATGGGTGCACCCTGTACCCTTCATGGCATCCGGAAGGAACCTTTCCACATCTGGAATGACTCCCCCCGGTATGCACACGGAGTGCACTTTGGTTTCCTTCCCCTCTCTTGCTGCCATATCCCTAAGGGGCCTCATTACGCGCCTGACGTTGGAGCTCCCAACTACCAGTAAGCCCACCCTCTGCGACCGCCCGGATCTTGCAGACTGAGGGGCAACCTCTGGAACAGGACAAGCAGCCATGTCAGGCCGAAGATCAGTATCAGCCTGAGACAGAGCCTGAAACTGGTTCGTCAGAAAAACTGGAGAGGTCTTCTTTTCAGCCCTCCGGAATGTCTTTCGCCCCCTGCCACACCTCGAGACGACCTTCCACTCTACCGCAGGTGAGGGATCAGCCTCAATGCGGGCAGTATCCCGGGCAACCACAGTCGTAGTCCGATCGGGGGATGCGTGGGACGAGCTGGGCGTCTCCGACAAACCCCCATCCGGACCCCCACAGTGATGCCCATTGGCAACAGCCTCAAGCTGTGTGACCGAAGCCAACACTGCCTGAAGGTGGGAGCGAAGGGATGCCAACTCAGCCTGCATCCGAATACAGCAGTTGCAGTCCCTATCCATGCTAAAAACTGTTGTGCAAAGAACGTCTGAACTAATCTACAGAGAGCGCAAACAAATTGACACAGAATTTAAACGGTTATTAAAATACAAGATTGCCTAGTAAATGCAGTAATGTGCTACTTGCGCACTGCTGACACACTGCTCGGCGGCAGAAGGAGACTACGCGATTTTACACTATTCGGGTACTAAAACGCGATGCTACAACTCTCGAATACTATAATACGCCAGAAATTTATGAATTAAACAATGCAAGTACCAAAAACACGCAAAGAAATTAAGAATTAAACTATGTAACAAATGAGTGAGCTAGGAGTATACGACTTGCTGCTGCAGCTGCTTATCCAACGGCGGCAGGGAAATGGCATTACAGTGTGATAAATCATAAAGTATGTTCATTCAATAAAGGGTTTAATACTGGAGACATGGTGATTGCCTTTACTTTTTCTGGTTCTCAGAGTTTCGACGTGTACTACATTGGGGTGAGGAATGCTGCGAAATCTATATGGACCTGCGTATAGAAGCTCAAATTTACTACATCTACTCTTTCCTCTGTTAGATAAATAGTGTGTACGCACTAATATCTTCTGTCCAATGTCAAAGTCACGGCGTGTACAAAGCTGTTTTTGCTGTCTTCTCCGGCGCTCTGCGGCACGTTTGATGTTGTTCAGCGCAATGTCAATTATTTCATGGTGTCGTAGTCGACGAGATGTAGGAAAGGATACTAATTCTTTAATTTTGTTAGGTGGTTCAACATTTTTCAGTATAACAGTCGGAGATAGCATAGTAGATTCATTTGGTATGGAATTAATTACATCCTGGAATGAGAGTATTTGTGTGTCCCAATCAATATCTCTTTTATGGCAGTCTATTCTACACAGATTACTAATTTATTTCATTAATCGTTCACAAGGGCTCGAGGAAGCATGATACTTGGATATATAGATCGGAGAAATGTTTCTTGTTCGTAACATACGTGTCCATATAGCAGATCTAAATTGTGGTCCATTGTCGGAAATTACTTTCAATACATGCCCTACATGAAATAAAAAATGTTTTACAAATGCTTTCGAAACAGATTTAGCAGTAGCTTTGCGTAACGGAGTGAAGGTAACAAATTTTGAAGTGAGTTCAACAGCGACAAAGATGTAGCAAAAACCTCTATTAGTACTGGGAATCGGACCAAAAATGTCTACAGCGGCCATGTGTCTCAATTTAACAGGTACAGTGGGATGTAACGGAGGAATATGTGATGTCGTGTCTGACTTAGCTTTCTGGCAGATTTTACATGACGCTAAAACTCGTCGAATACGTTTCTCCATGTTGGCAAAGTAACAGTCCTGTCTCAGTATAAGAAAACATTTTCTGGCTCCGTAATGAGTGTAACTTAAATGAGTATACCAAATTAATTAGTTAACAAGTTCGTCAGGAATGCATTGTAACCAGTTGTTGCTGTCAGGGTGAGTGCGGCGAAACAGAATATTATTGCATACAGTGAAATGGTTTCTAATGGTAACATTATTCCTATCTTTCCAAAGGTGTTTTATTTCTTTCCATACGTTGCCTTTACTCTGCTCTTGTGCTATGTCTCGTAATGACGACGAAATGAAATTTTCAAATGCAACTTGTTGAATATACATGACGCTGAAATTTGCTTTGCAGAAGTTGGTTGCGATGTCTTGCTGGTTGTTGCTGAGAGAACGGGAAAGTGCGTCTGCTACAATATTTTGTGTACCTAGAATGTGAACAACTGTAAAATTAAACTCTTGTAAATAAAGTTTCCATCTGCTTAATCTGTCGTGTGTAAATTTATCGGAAAGTAAAAACTGTATAGCTCTATGATCTGTGTAAACGGTAGTGTGTCTTCCATAAAGAAAATGCCTAGATCTCGTAAATGCCCATACAACACATAATGTTTCAAGTTCTGTAACAGAATAATTGCATTCAGCAGGTGACAGAATGCGACTCGCAAAGGCGATGTTTTTAATTACTGTAGTACCATCTTCTTCAATTTCCTGAAAAATGTGTACGCCTAAAGCGGTGTTAGAACTGTCGGTAGCAATGGAAAAATTTCTAGTAAGATCTAGATGTGATAAAAGTGGTGCATTCAACAAAGCTTCTTTTAGATTCACAAATTCAGAAAGTGCTTGGCTATCCCAGGATCAAATAGTGTTTTTACCCGTCAATTGACATAATCTAGGGGTGTCTAAAGCAGAGTAATTAATAAATTTACGAAAAAAGTTAATTAAACCCAAAAAGCTGCGTGGTTGTTTCTTCGTCGTAGGAACAGTAATGTCACATAAAGCTTGAAGTTTTTCCGGGTCAGGCGCAATGCCTTCTGCTGAAATTACATGTCCAAGAATTTTTATAGAAGTTTTGCCAAAGTGCGATTTGCTAAGACTAACTGTGAGTCCTTGTGCACGTAAAGTTCGTAACAGTTGTTCAAGAATCATATTGTGTTCAGACCAGTTAGCTTCTGCAATAAGGATGTTGTCTACATACGTTGTGATTCTGTCTTTAAGTTCTGTCGGAAGTATACTATTCAAACCGCGAATAAATGCTGCTGAAGAAATAGTTAAACCGAACGGTAATTTACAAAACTGATAACAGTCACCAAAACAGAGAAAAGCTGTGTACTTTCTGCAGTTCGGATGGAGCTGAATTTGCCAAAATACCGATTTCAAATCTAACGTGGAATAAATAGCAGTACCATGAAATTTCTGTAGAAGTTCTTCTAGTGTCTGTGGGCGATCTGTTTCATTAATAATAATGTCGTTGATGTGACGCGAATCAAGTACGAGACGAAGTGAACCATCCTTCGTCTTAACAATATGGAGTGGGTTTATGTACGGACTAACTGCCGGTTCAATATTTCCTTGGTCAAGCATAGCTTACAATTCTTTCTTAACTTGTTCTCTGTGAATATACGGAATGGGATAATGTTTGGCTTTAAATGTGTCGTGCTGTTTAACTTGAAATTCATACATAAAACCGGACATAGTACCAGGGACGTTGTCAAAAACTGGAGCTTGCTGTAAAAGAATTTTGCGTAGTTGCGTGCGTTCGTCGTCTGTATTTGCACTGCTCTGTTTAACTTTATCAGAAATCATTTGTATAACGTCATAGTCGGCTTCGTCTGGAGTATTATAGTTGTGTACGTACGTATCTGTGAACAATGTGGAATGACAGTCTATGTTACGTGATGCGGAAATGACCTCTGTACGATTAATTGTTTGTTCTTCTACAGATAAAGAGTGCTGAAATTCTAAAGCCAGTTGTACATTTTCATCCTTTAACAGTAAATAGGAGTTTTGAAAGTCAATAATTGCGTCGTGTTGTACCAGAAAATTCGTATCTAAAATAACGTCTGTTGTCAATAAGGGAACAATCCAAAAATTTGAGTGAAATGTATGACCTGCAATACAAAATGATAAATGTGTCTGTAATTTTACATTACTCCTTTATCAGCTACTGCTCCTTTTACTTTAGTTTTGCCTAATGGTAACGTAGGATAGGTATTCTCTTTGTTACATTCGTTGAAAATTTCCTCATTTATAACTGACATAGGTGATCCAGAATCGATTACTGCTGAAAATTTGGATGATCCAATCTTTACCTCAATGACAGGGTGGGAAATGGTTTTTTGAATAACTGGTCTTTCCTGCAAGAGAGTGTCTCGGATGTCGTCAAAAGTAATAACATTTTCGTGAACGAGATTCTACGTGTCAAAAGTATTGCTTGCGTTGCTGGAAGATGCAACCTGTACTATATCTAGTCAAATTTTATCTGACGTGCTATCATTTGCGGGAGAATACTGTGGCATTTCCACTATTTGTACTGTTCTGTTATTTCTTCCTGACGTATTACGTTCGGTATGATGTCTACTGTCTGGTTCATTCATGATAATATGTTGTAGCAGATGATTTTGCTGCTGATAAGACCGACTGTTATTAAACGTACGCTGAAAATTGTGCTCATTATTTTTACGTCTGTCATGATAGTCATTGCTATATGGCGCATTGATATATGAGTTGAAATGATGTGTCTTCTGTACGTAGTGATTTCCTTATTGCTGTGCGTTGCTATTTTGTGTGGCCGACGCTATACGTGTAGGCGGCGCAACATTAAAGCTTGGTTGACCTTGCACATTACATTGTTGGTTAGGTATGCTAACCGGTTGGTTTTGTTGCTGTTGCTGTTGTTGGGAAAAACCTCTATTGTTACCAAAATGTGTTTGCTGTTGCTGATAATTTTACACATACTGATGATTAAATTTTTGTCTGGTATTAAAGTTCTCGTGGTTGTCATTTCTGGAGCGTCTAATGAAAACTGTCACATTCGGTAAAATTTGTCATATCGGGTTTTCTTTACACGTTTCTAATCCTAGATAGATCGATAGTTGAAGAGCTGTTTTGATAGATATAAAAAATAGTAGAAGAGAAGGCAGCAGTGCAGAAAACTAAAGATGAAATAGCACTACTACGGCTCGGGGCCCTGTGCACACTACGGCACATATTCATCGAAGCGTAATGAATCCCCTGAGGTCTATTACGGGCTGCAAATAAATTTTAGTTTCTGCGTTACAGGCAATGCTGGTGAAAATTCAAAAGCAAGTTGTTGTATCCAATCCAATTCTAGTGATCACACTGACAGAACCACAGGCACATAGACACAGGCAACAGAGCATGCACAATGTCGGCACTAGTACAGTGTATATCCACCTTTCGCAGCAATGCAGGCTGCTATTCTCCCATGGAGACGATCGTAGAGATGCTGGATGTAGTCCTGTGGAACGGCTTGCCATGCCATTTCCACCTGGCGCCTCAGTTGGACCAGCGTTCGTGCTGGACGTGCAGACCACGTGAGACGACGCTTCATCCAGTCCTGAACATGCTCAATGGGGGACAGATCCGGAGATCTTGCTGGCCAGGGTAGTTGACTTACACCTTCTAGAGCACGTTGGGTGGCACGGGATACATACGGACGTGCATTGTCCTGTTGGAACAGCAAGTTCCTTGCCGGTCTAGGAATGGTAGAACGATGGGTTCGATGACGGTTTGGATGTACCGTGCACTATTCAGTGTCCCCTCGACGATCACCAGTGGTGTACGGCCAGTGTAGGAGATCGCTCCCCACACCATGATGCCGGGTGTTGGCCCTGTGTGCCTCGGTCGTATGCATTCCTGATTGTGGCGCTCACCTGCACGGCGCCAAACACGCATACGACCATCATTGGCACCAAGGCAGAAGCGACTCTCATCGCTGAAGACGACATGTCTCCATTCGTCCCTCCATTCACGCCTGTCGCGACACCACTGGAGGCGGGCTGCACGATGTTGGGGCGTGAGCGGAAGACGGCCTAACGGTGTGCGGGACCGTAGCCCAGCGTCATGGAGAAGGTTGCGAATGGTCCTCGCCGATACCCCAGGAGCAACAGTGTCCCTAATTTGCTGGGAAGTGGCGGTGCGGTCCCCTACGGCACTGCGTAGGATCCTACGGTCTTGGCGTGCATCCGTGCGTCGCTGCGGTCCGGTCCCAGGTCGACGGGCACGTGCACCTTCCGCCGACCACTGGCGACAACATCGATGTACTGTGGAGACCTCACGCCCCACGTGTTGAGCAATTCGGCGGTACGTCTACCCGGCCTCCCGCATGCCCACTATACGCCCTCGCTCAAAGTCCGTCAACTGCACATACGGTTCACGTCCACGCTGTCGCGGCATGCTACCAGTGTTAAAGACTGCGATGGAGCTCCGTATGCCACGGCAAACTGGCTGACACTGACGGCGGCGGTGCACAAATGCTGCGCAGCTAGCGCCATTCGACGGCCAACACCGAGGTTCCTGGTGTGTCCGCTGTGCCGTGCGTGTGATCATTGCTTGTACAGCCCTCTCGCAGTGTCCGGAGCAAGTATGGTGGGTCTGACACACCGGTGTCAATGTGTTCTTTTTTCCATTTCCAGGAGTGTATATAGAGTAGCGAAACACCTATAGCTACTAGTACACAAATTTGTAGATCAAAAATTACGTTAGGATATTATCGAGCGTAGCGATATCCTGTGGTCAGAAAATATTTTTATGTACCCAGAAAGTCAGTTAATGGTACTGTCAGGTAACGATTTTGTCATGACTACCGTTACTTGAATGTGAGAAACACAATGGTTGTATATCTGATCCCGAATATGACAGTACATTAAACAACCAAGGAAGATGGAAATATTTTTCAACAATTCATCTTAGAAGTGGTTATCACCAACTGCAAGTGTTTCCCAAAGATAGACCCAACACATGTTACATAATACCTGCCAGTCATTATCAATAAAAAAGAATGCCGTTTGGATTGGAAATGCTCCAGCTATGTTGCAAGGCCTATTAGAGGGGGTATCTTCATGTATTAAAACCAAGAATTTGTATGGCAGATCTTGACCATAAAAATGCATATTTACGAACTCTAGAAGAGATTGTTATACATGTGAATGAAGTATTTAGCAGATTCAGGCCAGAACATCTTACACTTAGTGAGAAAAAATGCGATTTTGCTCAGACACAAGTAAGTTATCTTGGTCATATCAGTCAAGTTGGAGTGAGGATGGATTCTCGATTTATTTCCGCTGTATGTGATTTTTCGACACAACAAACTACTAAAAAATTACAGTCGGTTATTTGATTATGCACGTAAGATTGTGAAGGGATTCGCTGCACCTGAACAGTCGATAACGAGATTGCTATGAAAAGGAATTTGTTTTCAGTGGACAACACAGTATCAAAAAGCATTCGACAAACTGAAGGAGATCCTGTGTTAATATTCCGTGACCTACAATGGGAATTTATACATTCATGTGATGCCTTCAGCAATGCCTTGGGTTGTATTTTAAGTGACAATGTTGACGAGAAATGCCTCAGAGTAATTGAATACGGCTGAAACTAATTATTCGACAACTGAAAATGAAATTTTACCTGTTAGTTACGGAATCTCCAATTATCATTGCTATTTGTACAAATGGAACTTCAAAGTGACTATTAACTACCAAAAGCTGACAAACTATTTTCTATGCTAGGATTGGATCTTTTAGCACCTTTTAATAGAACACAAGTAGGTTATAAATATGTCCTCAGAACGTTACATCATTTTTCATGGTATTTTGTTATGGTAGCCATCCCAGATCAGAAGGCGAGTACAGTAGCACAAGGAACGGTAAACACATGATTACTGAAATTTGGCTTGTCCGAAACCATTATTACAGTTCGCGGAACTAACTTTGCATCTGAACTAATGAAACAGTTATGTCGCTTACTGAAAGTTAGGAAGTTACCTACAAGACCATACCTTACTCAAACAAATGGAGAAACTGAACGAGTTCAGTATACTTTATCCAAAATATTAAGTCGTTATGTAAGTGCACAGGATTCATATTGGGATCTATATTTAAGTTTTGTCATCAGTACACGGAAGTCAAAAGTTCATTCTGGAACTGGCCTCTCGTGTGATAATTGGTGTCACCTTTGGAAGAAGTTCAACATGAAAGAGGGCCACAGGGCGTACATGTGAAAAATTTTGTGGAGAAATTGAGAGAAATTTTGTAGAGGCTTAAGCGTGCTAATACAAAATCTTTAGAGAAGCAAGAACATAGTGCGTAACGGATGAGTAAATTGTCACAATGTAGATAAATGCTGTAGGTGTTACTGGCTAATCTGTATACCCAAAACGGCAAAACGAAAATTTTAACGAAATATCATGGAAATTACCAAGTTGTCAAAATGACCATAAAATTACAGTTGTCATCTAAAGCTTCTGTAGTCCACGTAAGTAGAGTCAAACCGTTTAGATGTAAGACTGATTAATGCTTTCAAAATGGCTCTGAGCACTATGGGACTTAACTTCTGAGGCCATCAGTCCTCTAGAACTTAAAACTACTTAAACCTAACTAACCTAAGGACATCAACCACGTCCATGCCCGAGGCAGGATTCGAACCTGAAACCCTAGAGGTCGCGCGGTACCAGACTGTAGAGCCTAGAACCGCTCGGCCACTCCGGCCGGCGATTGATGCTTTGCCACAGATTCTTTCAACCACTGGGGAAAAAAATAATTACCGAGGAATGAGTTGTATGAGTAACAGCAGAGGCTTGTGTGAAAGGACGACTTGTAAACATTGTGAATCAGTGACGAAACTGTAATAATATTTTAGCAGAATCGTTGACGCTTCACGGGTTCTCAAATGTTTACGAATTCCATTCTCTTCATTCTCTTGGTATCCCATTCGTGCAGTTACTGCTGGTTGTACATTCGCAGACGATTGCACTGTATTGCTGCATATTCAGTAGTGTCTGCCAGTTAACTAATATGACTGTTTTACTCCTGTCTTCTTCGCTCATTAATGTTTTCTGACTCCAGAACCATTCTCTAGACTACTGTTTCGTACCTTTTCCTTACATAATTCTATTAGTGCTTCTCAATTTCGACTGCAGATATCTGTCTGTATTTCCATGAATTGCTATAACGTCTTTATTTCTTCCTGTCTCTGAAATTCACTGAAACAGTCCTATCTGAACCCAAATCAATTTATAATAACAACTGTCCTAATTGCTTCCTTACGTGTGATACATCAGCTATTACTTCACTTCGTTAATAATAACTCTGTCCTCGTGCAACACGTCTGTCATGCCCTTCACGTCTTGCCACCAGGTGCTTAGCTTATTGATGGAAACACTCACTTGTTCCTCAAAATTCGGTTCGTTTTGTGTTCAGAATGTTTCATTTCTTCTTCAGTCTTCTTATCCATTTCTACCATCTTTCCGATGCACCCTTGCATGTGACCCACCATCTGTTACTCTGGTTCCTCGAGATGTTTACTATGTTCCTTTAACTGTATCTCTGTCTTTTCGAAACATACGTCGTTCTTTTAGTCTTGTTATTTATTAACCAGTGTGTGAGCTGCCAAATTTCCATCCGTCTTTTCAAAAACACTTCCATCTTTTTTAACGATCATCCGCCATTATGTAATGCTCTTCCGCACTTTTGTGTTGCTCTTCGCTTCCTACTACTGTTACGAAATTCCCTAAATTTGATACTCTGAAAACTGTCTTCCTCGACTTCCATAGTGATTTAACTGTCAGCAGTTACGGATGCACTAATCACTTCCTTATCAGTTTCTTTCATTATTTTTTCCTAATTGCTTACATGAGCACATGTTAACCCAAACACTGATACAAGTAAAAGACTTCCTCCTTATCACAGACGTTCTGACTTACGTACCCCGCGAAATAGAATAAAAACCTACTAAATACATAAACACATATTATTGTACCACCTGAAGTGCAAAGTCGTATCTCAGGACAACGACTAACTCTATTCTCCTGCCTTCTCCTTGCTGTAAGAGAAACTCCAGTTAGTAAAGCGTATGTAGCTTACAACTAATTTCTTTGTTTGAGGTTCGTTCTTATTGTAGCGTTCGTCCGTACTTTCTCCCATCAAAAATTTGATTAATGGACAAATTATTCAAATATTAGGCGACAAATTCTTATGTATTGGGCTACAAAATTGACAGCGAAAATCAGACGATTATGGGTTTTGGAAAAATTTTATACATGGAAGAAGCCTGGAGGTACTAGAAGGTATCAGATAGATTGTATAATGGTAAGACAGATTTAGGAACCAGCATTTCAATTGCAAGACATTTCCAGGGGCAGATGTGGACTCTGACCACAATCTATTGGTTGTGAACTGACTGAACCAGAGGTTGTACAGAGTTTCAGGGAGAGCATTAGGGAACGATTGACAGGAATGGGGGAAACACATACAGTAGAAGACGAATGGGTAGCTTTGAGGGATGTAATAGTGAAGGCAGCAGAGGATCGAGCAGGTAAAAAGACGATGGCTAATAGAAATCCTTGGGTAACAGACGAAATATTGAATTTAATTGATGAAAGGCGGAAATATAAAAATGCAGTAAATGAAGCAGGCAAAAATGAATACAAACATCTCTAAAATGAGATCGACAGTAAGTGCAAAATGGCTAAGCAGGGATGGCTAGAGGACAAATGTAAGGACGTAGAGCCTTATGTCACTAGGGGTAAGATAGATACTGCCTATAGGAGAATTAAAAAGACCTTTGGAGAAAAGAGAACCACTTGTATGTATATCAAGAGCTCAGATGGAAACCCAGTTCTCAGCAAAGAAGGGACACCAGAAAGGTGGAAGGAGTATATAGAGGGTTTATACAAGGGCGATGTACTTGAGGACAATATTATGGAAATGGAAGAGGATATTGATGTAGATGAAATGGGAGATATGATACTGCGTGAAGAGTTTGACAGAGCAATGAAAGACCTGAGTCGGAACAAGGCCCCGGGAGTAGACAACATTCCATTAGAACTACTGACAGCCTTGGTAGAGCCAGTCCTGACAAAACTCTACCATCTAGTGAGCAAGAAGTATGAGACAGGCGACATACCCTCAGACTTCAAAAAGAAAATAATAATTCCAATCCCAAGGAAAGCAGGTGTTGACAGATGTGAAAATTACCGAGCTATCAGTTTAATAAGCCACGACTGCTAAATACTAACACGAGTTCTTTAGAGACGAATGGAAAAACTGATAGAAGCCGACCTCGGGGAAGATCAGTTAAGATTCCGTAAAAATATTGGAACAGGTGTGGCAATACTGACCCTACGACTTACCTCAAAAGATAGATTAAGGAAAGGCAAATTTACGTTTCTAGCATTTGTAGACTTAGAGAAAACGTTTGACAATGTTGACTGGAATAATCTCTTACAAATTGTGGAGGTGGCAGGAGTAAAATACGGGGAGCGAAAGGCTATTTACTACTTGTACAGAAACCAGATGGCAGTTATAACAGTCGAGGGGCATGAAAGGGAAGCAGTGGTTGGGAAGGGAATGAGATAAGGCTGTAGCCTTTCCCCGATGTTATTCAATCTGTATATTGAGCAAGCAGTAAAGGAAACAAAAGAAAAAATCGTAGTAGATATTAAAATCCATGGAGAAGAAATAAATATTTTGAGGTTCGCCGATGACATTGTAATTCTGTCAGAGACAGCAAAGGACTTGGCAGAGCAGTTGAACGGAATGGACAGTGTCTTTAAAGGAGGATATAAGATGAACATCAACAAAAGCAAAACGAGGAGAATGTAATGTTGTTGAATTAAGTCGGGTGATGCTGAGGGAATTAGATTAGGAAATGAGACACTTAAAGTAGTAATGGAGTTTTGCTATTTGGGGAGCAAATTAAGCATAGATGGTCGAAGTAGAGAGGAAATAATATGTAGACTGGCAATGGGAAGGAAAGCGTTTCTGAAAAAGAGAAATTTGTTAACATCGAGTATAGATTTAAGTGTCAGGAAGTCGTTTCTGAAAGTATTTGTATGGAGTGTAGCCATGTATGGAAGTGAAACATGGTAGATAAATAGTTTCGACAAGAAGATAATAGAAGCTTTCCTAATGCTGTGCTACAGAATAATGCTGAAGATTAGATGGGTAGATCACATAACTTATGAGGAGGTATTGAATAGAATTTGGGAGAAGCGGAGTTTGTGGCACAACTTGACTAAAAGAAGGGAACGGTTGGTAGGACATGTTCTGAGGCATCAAGGGATTACCAATTTAGTATTGGAGGGCAGCGTGGATGGTAAGAAACGTAGAGGGAGACCAAGAGATGAATTCACTAAGCAGATTCAGAAGGATGTAGGTTGCAGTAGGTACTGGGAGATGAAGAAGCTTGCACAGGATAGAGTAGTATGTAGAGCTGCATCAAACCAGTCTCAGGATGAAGACCACAACAACACATCCCGGACATAAGTTGCCAAATTCCTAAACTGGCGACTTCTAAAGCGCCTGCATATACACTATATGATCAAAGGTATCCATACATACGTTTTCCATATTAGGTGCGTTGTGCTGCCAACTATTGATAGGTACTCCATATTAGCGACCTCAGTAGTTATTAAATATCGTGAGAGAGCAGAATGGGGCGCTCCGCGGAACTCACGGACTTCCAACGTGGTCAGGTAATTGGGTTTCACTTGTGTCATACGTCTGTACGCAAGATTACCACACTGCTAAACATCGCTATGTCCACTGTTTCAAACGTGATAGTGACGTGGAAACGTGAAGGGTCACGTACCCCGCAAAAGAATACAGGCCGACCCCGTCTGTTGACTGACAGAGATCGCTGACAGTTGAAGAGGGTCGTAATGTGTAATAGGCAGACGTCTATCCAGACCATCACACAGGAATTGCACACTGCATCAGGATCCACAGCAAGAACTACGACATTTAGGCCGGAGGTGAGAAAACTTGGATTTGATGGTCGAGAGGCCGGTAAATACCAAACGACGCCTCGCTTGGTGTAAGGAGAGTAAACATTGGACGAGTGAACAATGGGAAAACGTTGTGTGGAGAGACGAATCACGGTGCACAATGTGGCGATTCGAAGTCAGTGTGTGCGTATGGCAAATGCCCTGCGAACGCCATCTGCCAGCGTGCGTAATGCCAACAGTAAAATTCGGAGGCGGTAGTGTTATGATGTGATCGTGTTCCTCATGGAAAGGGGCTTTCACTCCTTGTTGTTTTCCGTGGTACTATCACAGCACAGGCCGACATTGAAGTTTTAAGCACCTTCTTGCTTCCCACTGTTGAAGAGCAATTCGGGGATGGCGATTGCATCTATCAGCACGATCGAGAACGTGTTCATAATGCATGGCCTGTGGGGGAGTGGTTACACGACAATAACATCCCTGTAATGGAATGGCCTGCACAGAGTCTAACCTTAATCCTATAGAACACCACTGGGATGTCTTGGAACGCCGACTTCGTGCCAGGCCTCACCGACCGACATTGATACCTCTCCTCAGTGCAGCACTCCGTGAATGCTGGGCTGCCATTCCCCAGTAAACCTTCCAGGACCTGATTGAACGCATGCCTTTGGGAGTGGAAGCTGTCACCAAAGCTAAGGGTGGGCCAACACCATATTGAATTCCAGCATTACCGATGGAGGGCGACACGAACTTGCACGTCATTTTCAGCGAGGTATCCGGATACTTTTGATCACATAGTGTATCTGAGTATTACCGGGGAACAAAAAAATCCTGGACCAGGCTCGAAATAACCCTATGTGCAGTTTCTGTGGACCTGTTTGGCATACAGCTGTAATGCTGCAGATTTTATTTCCATTGACCTACAGAGAAGGAAAGCTCCCTAATAGATCTTGGGAATTAAAAGGGAACAACGTCGCACAACAGATAACGGCTTATTAAATAGAACTTACTAGGGGTGGCCCACTTAAATATGAAAGTAGCGGGGCAGCACCTCACCCGGATATACTGTCATCCAACAACGAAAGGAAATTAAAGGTCACTATAATAATGTGGTTTACTGCCGGAAGACATCAAAAAACTTAATGCACTGAATGAAGAATACGAACAACTAGTAAGTGTACTAGGGATTGCACATGCGTACTACAGCCTTGGATAAGGTGCGAGGGTACATGAAAGAATGATATGAAACTGTGTCGCGAATACGGCCAGTGGCTGCGGAAAAGTTTAATGAGTTAAAGAAAGATCCTGGAAAAGTATAAAGGAACACTAGAATTCTCGTCCATGCGCATGGTAGTTGCAACTAGCTGGCTGTGAGTATCAGATCTGCTAAATGAAACCCTGATGAAGATTAACTGACTTCGCATTCGCTTCGTCTCGATGGACGCAAAGACGGCCCATGCTTACCACTCTAAAGATGACAATTGCCGAAGATGGCTGCAGTAATGACTGATAATTCTACATCTACGGCTACATTTACAAAGATACTCCGCAAGCCACCGTACGGTGCATGGAGGAGGGTACCCTGTGCCACTAACTCATTTCCTTTCCTCTTTTACTCCCACATAGAGCGAGGGAGAAACAACTATGTATATGCCTCTGGATGACCCCTAAATTTTCGTATCTTATATTCGTGGTACTTACGAGCAATGTGTGTCGGCGGTAGTAGAATCATACGGCAGTCAGCTTCAAATGCCGGTTCCCTAAATTTTCTCAATAGTGTCTCTCAAAAAGAACGCCGCCTTCACTCCAGAGATTCCCATTTGTGGTCCCGAAGCATCTCCATAAGACTCACGTGTTGTTCGAATCTACCAGTAACAAATGTAGCAGCAAGCAAATTTGAGTTTAGCACAGCCTCCGTGCTCAGATGTAAGTCGGAGCCATTTCTGCAGTTATCTGCAACAACCTGAAGTAAATGTTATTTACAGCAGCCTAAGGAGAAACGTTCCCTTATTCTCCTCTACAGAATTTGGCTCGTTAGCCCACTGTCTGAGTCTCGTCTGCCAATTGCACCAGGCCTTGTGAATTCCGACCAACGATAATTTAATAATGAAGCTTAACAAATTCCCTACTCTTGTGGATTTTGTTCCCCCAGCTTAGTCTTCCTTTTTGCCAGCCAGCTAAAATCCCGAATCTGCGTTAACTAAGGTTCTCCATCTTTCTACTAAGAGGAATATAAATAGAAACAACTAGAACTGCAATCATTGAGAGCAGTTATTATTGCTTGCAGTTTTCATACAGCATAAGAGATCTGATTTGATTTGCTAGCCTGATATGCACGTTGGATTAATAAATACGTTACGTGACAGTATAAGGAAACAGCCGCTCTATAACACTACACAGCAAAAGTGTGAAGCACGAGCTAGATATTAACAGTGCAATTCGCTCTTTGCAGAAATTGCAGAGCCCAAGTGGCCAGTGACACATTTACACATAGTTTTTCAAGACAACAACCCAGTGAGTATTATTACATACATACTGTGTAGCAAATTGACTGAGGGTTTGATGTGCTAATGAGATGACCCTACATTTTGGCGACAGACCGTCGTAAATTGGATTGATTAAGGGTTTGATACGTTAAAGACATCGGCTTACATCGGACATGAAAATCTCTTGAATTAATTCAGAGGTGGTAAATACATGGAATAATTTATTAAGATTATCATTCACAAATCAATAATACACACGTAATCTTAGGAGGTCCACACACTGCGTATCTAACACATGTTAATTTAGGTAAGTATTTGACCCAGTTCTGAAAAAAACTATTTGATGCAGGACCTTAATATTTTTACTGTATGTTACATGATACTAATAGAGTCAACTGTACTAAAATCTACTTTATCCATTCTACAGTTTTTAAGAAATACTTATTTTTAAATTATTAACAAAAAATATTAAGTTTTTTCTGCAGAAAATATTTTTTTGTAAATTTGCTAATGGGGGATATATTAATGAACGTAGTACCAGAGGTGGCGTTCTATGTTATGCAGAGTGTCTGAAAATTTCATTCATTTATCTGTGATAGTTTCTGATATATGTATTGAAAATTTAAGTTTATAGGAAATTGACTTTAAAAGAAAACTTTTGAAATTTGTTACTTACAGTGAATTAAAACTGTCCTGCTACATATGATGGCCCTTCCTTGGCCTCCATCAGGGCTTACAGCTTCTTTTTCACCTTCCTGGATGTTTGTCTTGCTTTCTTTGCCATATTAGTTGCAAACCTGTCTCCATCGGCTATCCTCATTTTATCGCAATGTTGCAGCCCAGTGATCATATTTTCACCGGGATTAAATACCAGCCGCGCGGGATTAGCCGAGCGGTGTAAGGCCCTGCAGTTATGGAATGTGCGGCTGATCCCGGCGGAGGTTCGAGTCCTTCCTCGAGCATGGCTGTGTGTGTTATTCCTTAGGATACTTTAGGTTAAGTAGTGTGTAAGCTTAGGGACTGCTGACCTTAGCAGTTAAGTCCCATAAGATTTCATGCACATTTTTTTAGACATTATCTCCACATCTAACACTTAACCGGTGTCTACACTCGTGGCAGTCACTACTCCATTTAGAGAAGTATGTCCTCTATTCTGCCACCTTCCATCAAGTGCAACTGCAATATCCGAACATCCATCAGTTTCTTCCACTGCTTCCCTAGCAGCCAGTTTCATGCTTTCCTCACTGACCTCACATACAACTTTCTCTAATATTGCAGTCAGTTTTTCAAATTTATTTGATGGTTGATGTAAGTTCATCACTGAACAAAATGTTCTCCCTGCAGCCATGCCCTTGCCAATGGATCGTAAGGCATAAACAAATCTAATATTGATTTCATAAGGGCCACTTCCATCTGGTTTTGAAGAACTCATAAATGAAATCACAGCTGAGCATGTAGTGCAAATTAAATCCAAAGCAATTGCTAGGCCTTTTCTCCTACTGGCACTCTCACAAATTTTCCCACTCTGTCACTCACCACACTGCCTACATTGTACAAATTTAGAAATTACATGTGATAATATTCTCAAATTTATAATAATGTTACAGCACCCCTTGTCACTCACAGTAAATACGTTGTAACTTTATTGAATTGCTGAGAGCTTCTTTGATGATGTACTTGTTGAAGAATTACAATTAGAAACATCGTTGCCAGGCGACATAACTTCTTGTACAGAAAGCTTTCTAAACTTGTTTCCTCTAAATTGTCGTTTCTTGAAAATGCCTTTACGTTTCGTCATCTTCAATAAACACAACAAAACACACGTAAACAAACATTGCAAACGTCAGTATTACAACTACTCGTAATCACACTTGAACAAAACTAAACGCGTGTTTGAAAGCGTGTCGTTTACAAACAGCAGAAACAAAAGAATACTGACCGTTGCATTCCAAGGATAGCCAACACAGTCGAGAGTAAAGAAAATTCCTAACGTGCAATGTAGTGGATATAAAGATCTGAAATATGTGCAGAATAATGGGTGACAGAAAAGTGGGCGTGGCATATAAACACACGTGATAGGAAAATGCTCTTTAAATGCTCGAAAAAAAATTTTTTCAGCAAAATAGTTTTCAGCGTACTTAAATAAATCATTAATCTATGGAAATATGATGAAAACCGAAAATCGATTTTTTTTCACATTAACCACGGTATGGTCCCCATAAGGCCAGTTTGACACCTTCACCTGAACTTTCGGTGGAGTCGACATTGTTTGTTGATGTGTGTGGCTGAAACGATTTGTATACGAGTTGTCAGTATCTTCTCTTGACATGAGTCTTGAGGTAGTCAACTGCAGCCTGCATCTTCTGCATTCTGTGCTTTGAAGCCTCTTTCGTTGGTTGACATCAAGCTTAATACCTCCAAGTAGAGCATTGCCCGGTGACCGATGCGGTGTTGTTATTCACACGCCCAGTGACTATTTACTATAGTAAATAGCGCAGAAGGATACTGCAACGTAATATTTGGGAGCCGAGGTCATACAAAAGATTCGTAGTTAGTTGCCTAAAGATTCAAGCATCGGATCCTAAGAACTTTCATCCAACATAGAATGGAAAATAAGGATGTCACAAAGTGACGGTAGACGTCTGAATGAATGCAGGATTCTGACTCATGATCTGAAAAATGAGACGACATTTGGCTTTACGTGGAACAGCATGAATATCACTTCTTCTGTGGCATACCTGGGTCCTCTACTCACTGGTCGATCATCCATTACCCTCACATAATTTGTATGCTCTTGCAGATACCCCTTTTCAGCAGTTATTCATTTTCTCCAACTCTGTGTTACAGTGTGCTGAATTTGCCGTCGCATCGTCTTTGTCATTGCCGGGCTCAGTTTGTAATCTCAGCCAATGAATGATCAACACTGCATAGCCACCATTCTCGGTGTTGGTATAGGGTGACCAAATTTTCGAGCTTTTGAGTCTAGGAGTCTCTCGGTGACAGCTCGTGTGTGACATGGGAAATTCCATGTCACTCCAGGGAGTTCTACGTTGTGACACTTCCCAGCACCTGTGGCTAGCCACGTTTTCTGGCGAGGGCCGACAATAATTCCTTCAAATTTCATTTGAATTTCTGAGTTGGCAAGAAAGCTGCACGGCAACAGTAAACCTACTTGTTTGTAATGGGAATGCCTGTAAGCCTGCCAACAAGTGTCTCCAAGTATTTCGAGAGCGGCGGTTGCCCTCTGCAGCCACTCAGTCTTTAAACATGACAGCCCTTTCAGAGCGAAGCAAACACCTCATTGCAACCGCACCTGTGTTGCTTTCAGCAAAGTCTCACTTTGTGCAGGTATGATGTAAGTAGGGCTCTTTTGTCCACGGCAACGAAGTTATATGTTGTTCTGGGCAGTGAAATGCTAGATATGTACTGATTTGTGATATAGCGAAATAAGTGAAAAATGGACTAGATTCCCTTCAGTATCCTCAAAAATATTTTCAAGCCAACTACTACAAAAGATTTTATGTGGGGTTCATGGAGTAAAGTACAATGCATTCAGCGATGGAACGACGATACTGTAACGAAAAGAGATAGATTCCAACTTTGTATTTTCGATAATATAGTGCGTGAGGAAGGACAACTATTTATCATTTCTGCTGTGTTTCACAAAAAGTAATGTTTATATTTTACGTATCGCTAACGTATTCCCAAATACCCAGTCAGATAGTCAGTGATAACGATAAATTCTTTTTCACCTTAAAACACGATAGAAAAAATTATAAACATGTAGATGAGGTACGGCGGTATGCCTTGGGACGAACTTTCAGTAACTTAAAATATACCCGCACAGACTGCTCGGATGAAGGTATTGATAGACTCTTACTTATCAATAAAAAGACATGGAATTAGAGCGTTGATTATCGCAGATGGTTTTCCAACTAATTTTACGTACACCGGATAAATGCAGTGTTGTTTCACGAAACACTGAGGGACACATTAGGTTTGTACCTCAAGGACACACAGAAGAATATACAGTGGCAGAGTACCACACGGATGAACGTAAGTTCGACTTTGAGAACATCAAGTTGCTACGCCGAGTCAACGTCAATTAAAAAAAGTGTAATAAAGGAATCGGTAGGAGTAAGGGCGGACAAGAATCTTGTCATTTGAGAAGTAGTTGATCAGCTGAGTTCGACGAGGAATACCGCGAGCAATTACGCTGGGACCGTGCTCTACCATGGAGAAGAGTCTCCATGGTTTCCTCAACACAGGAAAGTCCACTGGACCTGAGGGGATACCAATTCGATTCTACACAGAGTACGCGAAAGAACTTGCCCCCCTTCTAACAGCCGTGTACCGCAAGTCTCTAGAGGAACGGAAGGTTCCAAATGATTGGAAAAGAGCACAGGTAGTCCCAGTCTTCAAGAAGGGTCGTCGAGCAGATGCGCAAAGCTGTAGACCTATATCTCTGACGTCGATCTGTTGTAGAATTTTAGAACATGTTTTTTGCTCGAATATCATGTCGTTTTTGGAAACTCAGAATCTACTATGTAGGAATCAACATGGATTCCGGAAACAGCGATCGTGTGAGACCCAACTCGCTTTATTTGTTCATGAGACCCAGAAAATATTAGATACAGGCTCCCAGGTAGATGCTATTTTTCTTGACTTCCGGAAGGCGTTCGATACAGTTCCGCACTGTCGCCTGATAAAGTAAGAGCCTACGGAATATCAGACCAGCTGTGTGGCTGGATTGAAGAGTTTTTAGCAAACAGAACGCAGCATGTTGTTATCAACGGAGAGACGTCTACAGACGTTAAAGTAACCTCTGGTGTGCCACAGGGGAGTGTTATGGGACCATTGCTTTTCACAATATATATAAATGACCTAGTAGATAGTGTCGGAAGTTCCATGCGGCTTTTCGCGGATGATGCTGTAGTATACAGAGAAGTTGCAGCATTAGAAAATTGTAGCGAAATGCAGGAAGATCTGCAGCGGATAGGCACTTGGTGCAGGGAGTGGCAACTGACCCTTAACATAGACAAATGTAATGTATTGCGAATACATAGAAAGAAGGATCCTTTATTGTATGATTATATGATAGCGGAACAAACACTGGTAGCAGTTACTTCTGTAAAATATCTGGGAGTATGCGTGCGGAACGATTTGAAGTGGAATGATCATATCAAATTAATTGTTGGTAAGGCGGGTACCAGGTTGAGATTCATTGGGAGAGTCCTTAGAAAATGTAGTCCATCAACAAAGGAGGTGGCTTACAAAACACTCGTTCGACCTATACTTGAGTATTGCTCATCAGTGTGGGATCCGTACCAGATCGGGTTGACGGAGGAGATAGAGAAGATTCAAAGAAGAGCGGCGCGTTTCGTCATAGGGTTATTTGGTAACCGTGATAGCGTTACGGAGATGTTTAACAAACTCAAGTGGCGGACTCTGCAAGAGAGGCGCTCTGCTTCGCGGTGTAGCTTGCTCGCCAGGTTTCGAGAGGGTGCGTTTCTGGATGAGGTATCGAATATATTGCTTCCCCCTACTTATACCTCCCGAGGAGATCACGAATGTAAAATCAGAGAGATTAGAGCGCACACAGAGGCTTTCAGACAGTCGTTGTTCCCGTGAACCATACGCGACTGGAACAGGAAAGGGAGGTAATGACAGTGGCACGTAAAGTGCCCTCCGCCACACACCGTTGGGTGGCTTGCGGAGTATAAATGTAGATGTAGATGTAGAACACGTTATGGACATCAAGACTGCCCATACAGAGATTCGAATGTAATCCATTCCCTAGAAATGCGCTCAGCCCCTGCCCCCGTTCCTGCCTCCCTTTTTCTAGCGACACCCGCCGGCAATAGAGGACCATGGACCCCGCAGCCCGTTATAAAAACAGGGTCATTTGCAGAGACTTCAATATGTGATGGTGAGTATGACAATCATCTAAACGTCGCGGTATTTCAACACTGTAAACCGACTGGACTTCCGAGAGCTTTCCTTCAACTAAAAAACCTTCATTAACAAAGATCATCGTGTTAACTTACTCATTATTTCTTCATGGACGTGTTTGGTAGGTAGTCACACCATTATCGTCGTCACTGTGGTTCTTTGTAAAACACTTCCTGCTGACCGTGCAGAACGACTGTCTCGGGTAAAAAAATTAGTTTTAGATTCTTAATTTGTTAATATTGGTACAGTTACAGCACCTACTGACGCCGCCTAAAAAGAATATGTACACGTTAAAAAGATGCGTAAAATATTGGAAGTTGTCTGTCACCATATAAGAGCTATGAACGACTGCTTAATGAAATTTGACAAAATTCTTCACGTTTACCCCTATTGTCTTGCGTCACTTAAATACCGTCTCACCGTAACTAGCAGTATACGTTAGTTACGTGAAAGTGTTTGCTAGAGGGGGCCTGAGAATGATACAACGCGTCCAGCAAAAATTTTAAAAAACAAGTTATCAGCATATGTGTAGAGCAGTCTCGTTCGCATTGTTATTGCAAAGACTGATTTCAATTATGTGCGATTCATACTCTGCAACAACTAACTTAACCGCCGGCCGGAGTGGCCGAGCGGTTCTAGGCGCTACAGTCTGGAACCGCGCGGCCGCTACGGTCACAGGTTCGAATCCTGCCTCGGGCATGGATGTGTGTGATGTCCTTAGGTTAGTTAGGTTTAAGTAGTTCTAAGTTCTAGGTGACTGATGACCTCAGAAGTTAAGTCCCATAGTGCTCAGAGCCATTTTAACCAACTAACTTAACCCATACACACTGCAACATAGCAATCACTGTCCTAGCACACCAAACGTTGTAACAAGGACCTCTAAACTACACTTAACAAATAATAATGTGAGAATTGTAGAGACATCTGACGAGTCGTATGATTCAGACCATTTTGGTCTTCATAAACAGTGATTCTTAAGGAATGATAATTAGGAACTAACCTGACCGCCTTAAAAAGCGAAAGCCACACTGAGTGGGAAAGAGTAGACTTACAAGCAAAATCCTACTAGAAACCGTCTAGGATATTCTAAGTTACATGTCACGAGTCTTGATCCCAAAAATTTTAGAAACCCGATTTATCAGTATAGATACTTTCTGTCACTACAATTCACGTAGAGAGTAGTATAGCAGAGAAGTATTAATATCACAGGTGATTTGGAACTACAGTACACGAATGTCTTCTGTAACTTTTTGGGAAGTGTGTGTCATACCATGAGTAGGGTCCACGCGTTAAGGCTACCATGAAAATGAACAAGGATGTGAGTTTAAACAATCTCCATGACCAAAAATTGCTGTTTATTCGTCATCTTCATCATGGCTGAAGTGTGGACAGTCCCGAGTTATAATGCGCAACAGCCGCTTTCACGACGCCACGTGCACACGTTCATGGTTTGAACAACACTCAGATACCCTTTCACAGCTCGACTGTTCCACTAATTCAATCGAACTTAAACACACATAAAATGTCTGGCTCTAACAGGAACAGAAGGTGAAACACAGCAGTCAATATTCACATGTTTTGGTAGCTCTACTGAATCTAATTATCAATAAGTGGCTTTTATGTGTATGGCGTACTACAATACAGGGAAAGCCAGCAGGAAAAATATGTGATTTGAGGGCTGATAGTATCAGAGATTCTGAACAAATATCTTCATATGAATATATGCCCTAATCCCAATGCTTTCCGAGATAGAACGCATTTAATGTACCATCGTAACGTAACGACCTCAATTGTGTTTCACCTGATTTGTATGCACCCCACAAAACGTAGCTGTCTTGCAGGTCCTCTCTTTGCAGATCAGGAGTGTGACTATACAAAATGGATACCAGAAGAGATTCCTAGTAAACAGTATTCTTTATGAAACTTCCTGGCAGATTAAAACTGTGTGCCGGGCCGAGACTCAAAATCGGGACCTTTGCCTTTCGCGGGCAAGTGCTCTACCAACTGAGCTACCCAAGCACGACTCACGCCCCGTCCTCACAGCTTTACTTCTGCCAGTACCTCGTCTCCTACCTTCCAAACTTTACAGAAGCTCTCCTGCGAACCTGCAGAACTAGCACTCCTGAAAGAAAGGATATTGCGGAGACATGTCTTAGCCACAGCCTGGGGGATTTTCTAGAATGAAATTTTCACTCTACAGTTGAGTGTGCGCTGATACGAAACTTCCTGGCGGATTAAAACTGTGTGCCGGACCGAGACTCGAACTCGGGACCTTTGCCTTTCGCGGGCAAGTGCTCTACAAACTGAGCTACCCAAGCAAAGGCAAAGTCAAAGGTCCCGAGTTCGAGTCTCGGTCCGGCACACAGTTTTAATCTGCCAGGAAGTTTCATATCAACGCAAACTCCGCTGTAGAGTGAAAATTTCATTCTAGTATTCTTTATGGTAACTATTCCGGATCTAAATCAACATTACAATATTACAGATACTATAAAACATGTCATTAGAGATTAGATAGCCGTTAACGCTTGTAAATACAATTTTGTTACAGTAAGTGACATTTGAAAATCACTGCTACACTCACTACAATTTTACTTATTTCACTGTTTCACTCAAGTCATTACAGCTACCTTCAGGCAAAATTAAATTAAATATTTTTATGAACAAGGGATTGTAAGACAATATCTGGGCAGCTAAAGTTCTACCACAATTCGTAGAATTTTTGCTCTTTACAAGTTTTTCTCACACCTGTGAAACGTCGTTCCCCATACGAGTTGTTGGTCATAAACTGGATGTTGAACTTGTAAGTAGGGTGTTTATGTTTTCTTACTGGCAACGTTACGTAGCGCTCTGTATGAAAATCACTGGCTGTGCTGTGTGCAGTCTGTGGCTAGTTTGCATTGTTGTCTGCCATTGTAGTGTTGGGCAGCGGCAGCTGGATGTGAACAGCGCGTAGCGTTGCGCAGTTAGAGGTGAGCTGCCAGCAGTGGTGGATGTGTGGAAGGAAATGGCGGAGTTTTGAAATTACATATATTATGACTTTTGATGATATTAAGGTAAATACATTGTTTGTTCTCTATTAAAATCTTTCATATGCTAACTATCCCTATCAGTAGTTAGTGACTTCCGTAATTTGAATCTTTCATTTAGCTGGCAGTAGTGGCGCTCGCTGTATTGCAGTAGTTCGAGTAACGGAGATTTTGGGTGAGGTAAGTGATTTGTGAAAGGTACAGGTTAATGTTAGTCAGGGCCATTCATTTGTAGGGATTTCTGAAAGTCAGATTGCGTTGCGCTAAAAATATTGTATGTCAGTTTAAGCACAGTCTTGTATAAATTAATTCAAAGGGGACGTTTCATATTAAGCACAGTCTTGAATCAAATTGTTCTAAGGGGACGTTTCATATGTCGACCCTTAGCCGAGGATACCTCACTGGAATCTTCTGATTTTTTCTTGTAGTTTGTGTATTTAGTGTAGCTTTTGTTTATTGCTAGGGCGTAATTATAGAGAGAATTTCCTTGGTAGTTGTGGTTTTTCATTGTTGCACAGTAAAACAGTTGTGGCATGCATGTAGAATTGCACCAAGTATTTCGCATCTGCGCTTGCAGTTAACTAGATATTGTTTTCAGTTCTATGTTAATGTGTTCTCTTATTTTTGCTCTTCAAATTGTGTTTTTCTGTGTTGTGTGAAATATTGTGACAATAATGGCGTGTGAAAAACGTAATACTAGGCTCCATAGTAAACTGAGAAATGACAGTGAAGACGAAAGCAGTGTCTTAGCGCCACCGAGTAATGAATTAACTAATGTTCAAAGTAGTAATTTGGTAATTGTACATAGGGAAATGGAGCAGGCTGCAAACAATGGTGTAGACAGTGAAACAATTAGTGAACAGGGAAGCATTATCGATCGATCGGTCGGCAACAGCTTGCCTCAGGAATCCAAAATGACAGGACACAATCTTGCAAATACCGTAGATTCAGGTTTTGAGTCCTCACCGTTTTCTCAAATAAATCAAGACACATTTTCTGCTTTTCAAAATGCGAATATTGCCGGTTCAAATGCACTGCCGAATAGCACTGAGGAACATGTTTCAGACACCAGTGCACTGTTATTACAGTTAATGCAACAAATGGGACAAAGGCTACAAAAGTTAGACACAACGCTTGAACAAAATCAGAAACAAATGGGACAAAATCTTCAGAAGTTAGACACAATGGAACAAAATCAGAGACAAACACAGCAAAAGCTTCAAAAGTTAGACACAATGGAACAACACCAGAGACAAACACAGCAACAGTTAGAGACAATGGAACAAAATCTTCGGAAGTTAGACACCACACTTGAACAAATACGTGAAGATTTAACTGCTGAGTTACATAACATTGAATCGAAATGTCAAAAAGTCTGTAATGACGTAAAAACAAATTTGTGAGCATTTTCAACCTATTTTTTCGCGGCATGAAAATGCATTACAGAATCACGAAGCAGCCATAAAAGAACTGCAAACCATTGTTCTTGAAAATCATGAGACCCTGCAAGCTAAAATTGACTCAGTTGCATCTACCGATTCGGTTACGCAACTTGCAAAAACTCAAGAAAACTTAAAGGATACAGTTGATACTCTGAAAATTGGTTCAGAAAGACACACTGAGGAAATGTGTTCACTATCGGAGCAAGTAGCCGAACTTTCGGATCAGGTCACTAACTTATCTACGAAGGTCGATGATAATCTGAATGACACAAAACCAGTAGTCTTTAATGACACAGAAGAGTGCGAACAAATTAGGAAACTGAAACAAAATCTGAATCAAATTAATACGCAACCCCAAAGAGAAATCCGGGAAGTACAAGATCAGCTGACACAGGTAATACAAGAATTACGTATTTCAGAGGACACTCGCGATCCAATACGGGAAGAGGGACATAGAAATACGGAACAGCCACAAAATAATAACACAGGGCACTTCGGAAATTATGAAAGAAATTGGCAAGGTACACCGAATTTTGAGACTGAACCGTCGAAACGACGTAACAATGACCGTCATGCGACTCGCCGACATGATTTTGATTATAAGCTGTTCATTACTACACGTAAATTCAAAACGTTTAAGAATTCTGCCAACGACATTCATCCACAAGCGTGGCTCCATCAATTCTCTCATTGTTTTCCTCCCAACTGGTCATTGGAGCACAGATTAGAATTTATGTGTGGCTACTTGGAGAATGAACCAGCTGTAAGAATGCGATTGGTCATTCACGATTGTCACAGTGAAGGAGATTTTTATCATGCCTTCCTCTCAGCATATTGGTCTCAAGCTACACAAGACCGAGTAAAACATAGCATCATAATGATGAAACATTTCGAACAATCTGAATTTTCCAGTCTTGTGAAATATTTTGAAGACATGTTGCAAATGAATCAGTACCTATCAAACCCATACCGCCCCTCAGAACTCATCCGCATTTGCTTAATCAAACTGCCTGAACATTTACGACATATTATTTTAGCAGGACGTTGCAAAGACGACATTGAAGCCTTTCAGGGACTGTTACAAGAACTAGAAATTGACACTGACAATCGCGTAACGCGAAAACAGGAACACAACAACTACAGGTCATATCCGACGCAATTCCGCGATGAAAGAAATAATAGCTGGACACGACAAGGCTACTCTCACAATACAAATCGTGACCAAAACAGACACCACCCGTATGACAACCATTGGCAGGGCAGTAATAATTACAGGGAAAGATCACCTCTCCGCGGTAGTGACTATCTCAGAGACAATCAGAGAAACAGGCAATATGGGAACCAAAATAATTATTATCAAGGGAGACAGAATAACTTTAGATGCAACGGTCCAGCGCACAGTTACGATTCAGGGAGAAATTCTCCACCACGTGACCGACAAGAAAGAAACTATGCAACCTACCGACATGACGACAGACGATATGATCGTAACGACAGACCTGAACTGCATTAGAACTGGCGGGATTTAAACAGAGCAGGGCCCTCTCGTCACAGTGAATTTGTAGAAGTTATGTCTCCAAATCCCAATAACGACGCGCGCCAACAGAGAGACAATAGGCAATGACTCATACCGCTGGCAGCCACAAAACGTACATATGAAACTGACGACGCAGCTGCCGTAGCTAGTAATTACGTAAGAATGGAAGACATTAGAGACATCTTACTCCAGGAACACGACGTAAAACATAACAACATTGCATATCCTGTGACTCACATTACAGTAAATGACGTAAAATTTATGGCAGTACTTGACTCTGGCAGTCCCATTTCAGTAATTAGTGAAACAGCTTTTAGCAAGTGCAACAAATCGAACGATTGCCCCACACTTCCGTACGTAAGATTAAATTACAAGGTGCAATCTTTGGAAAAAGTGTAGATGTACGCCAACAAACCAACTTAGAATTCTTTTGTCAAAGCCACAGCTTCTCTATGAACTTTCTTATTGTTCCATTATTGTCGATGGAAATTATACTGGGAGTAGACTTTTTGAATGAATACAAAGCAATCTTAAGCTTTCACGATGCTGAAATAAGTTTAGAGAAAGAAGGTAAGTCAATAGCTTTGAAATTTGAAGACTGGCTCTCAAACCATGATGAGGAAATTAATCGGCTTTACCTTCTGTTAGACAACAGTTCGGAATTTTCTACAGAACTAGACACTAACAATCACTCTGCAAGTACTGACAGGGATGGTATCGACGGCATATTTGAAACTAATGAGTTAATTCAGAATAAAATTCAAACAATTGAGAATTGTAATGACACTGATAGGCAGGACTTTTTGAGATTTTACAAGCACATTCCACTGTTTTTACTCAAAAAACAGGAACAATCAAGGGATTTCAATACCAATTTCGTGTTCGTGAGCATACTAAATTTTGTGTTAGACCATACGTAATTCCAGCACATTATAGGGACCGTGTTAGAACAGAAATACAATCTATGCTTGATGAGGGCATTATTGAGCCTGCAGTAAGCTCATACAACAATCCGTTACATGTTGTTGAGAAGAAAAATGGATCGATCAGGCTTGTCTTATATTCGAGACAGATCAATACTATCATTATTCCTGAAACAGACAGGCTGCAGACGATGGAAGAACTTCTTCAAAATTTTAATAGTGTAAAAGTGTTGTCTTCCATTGATCTCAGATCCAGCTTCTGTCAGATCGAACTTCATCCAGAATGTAGAAAATGCACAGCTTTTCTTTGTTTCAGCGTTTGTTATCAGTTTCGGAAACTTCCTTTTGGTTTGAACATTTCTTCGGCAGCATTCATTCGCGGGCTAAATTCTGTATTACCTGAGTTCTTAAAACGTCACATTACCTTATATGTGGACGATATTCTGATAGCAGAAGCCTCATGGGAACAACACAATCGCATCCTCAACAGCGTGTTACGTATTTTTACAGAATCTGGAATTACAGTTAACTTGGAAAAGTCTGAATTTGGTAGGACAAAGGTGAAATTTTTGGGACATATTATTTCTTCTGAAGGCATTCAGCCGTATCCTGAAAAGTTAGAAGCAATCAGAGCCATTCCAGTTCCATCCACAAAAAAACAAGTCCGCAGTTTTCTAGGTCTCGTAAATTTTTACCGTCGTTTTCTGAATATGCAAATTCTTGTTACACCAAAACTTTGTTCTCTCACTGGAAAAAATACTATTTGGAACTGGGATGAACAAGCACAGTTGGAATTCAATTCTTTGAAAGAAGCGTTGCTTCACGCGCCAATACTAGCTCATCCAGATCTGTCACAAGATTTCTGCCTTAGCACGGATTCTTCTAAAGTCGGTCTTGGTGCCCATTTATTTAAAGAAACCATAGAAAATGACATTACTGTTCAGAAAACCATTGCTTTTGCTAGCCGAGTGCTAACAAAATCTGAAATAAATTATTCCCTTACTGAATTAGTAGCTTTAGCTATCGTTTGGACATTTAACAAATTCCGTTTCTTTCTTTCTGGCAAGCACGTAAAAGTATACAGTGATCATCGTGCATTACAATTTCTTATGTCTTCAAAATTAAATCATGACAGGTTAAAACGATGGGCACTGTTTCTGCAAGAATTCCGCTTCACAATAGTCTACATTCCTGGCAAGGAGAACATTGTTGCGGACGCGCTGTCACGCGCACCGGCTGGGCTTGAGAAAAGTAAAACAGAAGGCAACCTTGAGATAAATTTCACTATTCTTTACATTCAGAAAGTCGCCTTTGAAAACTTCATCACCACATCCTTAAAGGACATTGCTCATGAACAAGATAAAGATCCGATTTGGAAAGACATCAAAAGTAAATGGCATGAGAAGACACACACTCAGATTCGGCATTATTACCTGGTTAGAAACAACATACTCTTCAAACGCTGCACTGTTGATGACAAGCTATGGGTACTTTGCATTCCAGACGATTTTGTTAATAAGCTCATTTGGTACATTCATCTCAGCTACGCACATTTTGGTCCACGAAAATGTTATCATATTCTTCGAACGACTTGTTATTTTAACAATATGGAAAAGCGAATTCGAAGAGTCTTGTATATTTGTAAACTTTGTCAAAAGGCGAAACCATCTACTATCTCACATCGTGCTCCGTTGTTTCCTATTATTCCTTCTAAATTAAAAGAATTTGCTGCTGTTGATCTCTTGGGTCCCCTTGTCAGAACATCGAATGGATTTTCGTACGTTCTAGTCGCTGTTGAACTTACTTCAAAATTTGTTTCTTTCACTCCGTTACGTAAAGCCACTGGACGGTCTGTATCCAACGCCTTTGTTAAAAATTTCTTACGTGAAGTTGGACACGTCAGTAAAGTCATTTCAGATAACGGACCGCAATTCAGATCTGCTGTTTGGTCACGCATGCTTCGGAACCATAAAATCAAACTTGTTTTTATCTCATTGTACTCACCACATTTGTAACCCCTCCAAACGGATTATGAAAGAAATCAATAAGCTTTGCAGACTTTATTGTCACAGAAAGCATCAGCATTGGGACAGATATTTACACTTATTTCAAAACGTGTTGAAGGAAATGCCTCATGACTCCACTGCTTTACCACCTACTCTTGTACTGAAGAATGAAGAACCACCGAACAGAATCAGAGAGCTTGTACCTTTCCCGAATACACGTAAACTTCTACACAAAGACATAATTGATTTGGCTCTTAATAATATAAAATCTGCAGCAGACAAAAGGAGAAAACTACACGGTAAAGCAAATGCTAAGAAACTGTATATTGGTCAGAAAGTTCTCATTAAAGCTCATTCATTGTCACATAGGAAGAAACACTTGAGTCACAAATTCTTTCTAGTTTACAATGGACCTTACAGAATCCGACGTATACCACATGATAATTGCGTTGAAGTTGAAACTCTGCGTACTAGGAAGAGTAAAGGTTTACACCACATTTCACATGTAAAGCCGTTTATTGAAAGATAATCTGCCTTTTAACTTTGTCTTTGCCATATAACTTTTCACTTTACATTACTAGTATGCTTTGTCAGACTTAGAATCTGTTTGCGGTGTTTCTGTTTCATATCTGCACAGTTTTTCTGAATTATTCTGGAAAGTAGAACATGTTTTAGTAGTAACTTTTGTGGTATAGCTACAATGAGACAGCCTTTTCCGTAGCACAACAATACGGTACAGCACAGTAATTTCATCACAACAATAAGCGTAATAACTAAGATATCTATACGCAAAGCAATTCACTTTTGTTTATCATGAGGTAAGTACATTGACTTCTGCAGAACTTAGCTTTCGGAGGACAATAACTACGACACTTCCACAGAGATTATCTTACAGCAAGACGCACATTTAGCGCTACAGGACACGTATTTGAGTGATTAATTTTGTACTTAAATCATTTATTTTTGAAGATATTTGAAGTACAATGATACAAAGTTTTTCCGTAATACATTTCATTCCATTGTTGTAATCTGTAACACCTGAGGGTATAATTACATTAATCCTCAGGGGGGTACACGCTTACTTTGTGTATCATGTGTGTGGCAAGCACAAGGAGCCCTAGCTAATATGGTATTTGCTTATACAACATTACACATCGGTACCATATTTCTCTATCACAAATTACACAGCTATCTGATCATTTAACTGAGAGATAAACTTTTTTTTACATCAGTAACACATGTTTACGCAATTACACAGTTGGGTAACTTCACACTTATGAAATTGTATTTTGTCTGTACTTTGTGAACTGTTCATGTTTTTTTCGGAACCATTATGATACTATGAGAGCTTTGAATGATGTATTTGGAAAAGGAGCATGATTTTAAAGTACGTTTGAGGCAGATGGCACTTTTGACATGAGCAGAAATTTTTTTTTTAATTATTGGAGGAAGCTACGACGATTTTGAGAGTTCACTGAGGTTTTATGATGTTATTATTACGATGACTATGAGTATTACGCTGTTGCGGTATGTTTATGATCAATAAGCCGATGTTATATGAGGAATTTGATTATGCTACATATTTATTAAGATGGAATATTGAAGAAGTGTCGACAAATAAGGTAAGGAATAATGAATAGTGGTTAGGGACTCTGACTTGTGAAAAAGGATGTTGGAAACCAAGAACCGTACTTAAAGAGTTATGAAATGTGTGTAAATACGTGAATGTATCACAATGCCGGCGAAAATTTTTTTGGACACTGCTATATTCATAAGATTTTGCTTCTACACATTTGCAACGCAAATTCTCGACCCGTGAAATTTTGTATATGAGACTGTCACTGTAGCGGAAACTGCTGTCGTAAATATTTCCGTAAGAAAGTTAAGTGACCACCTGCACGTGCGTCGTGGGCACCCAGCTGTGTCAGACACCTGGAGAACAAGCCTTTTCAGAGGCACAGGTAGAAAAGAAAAAAAAAAGGAGGCCATTATCCTCGCTTTTGACATACCTTTGTAGAAAGCACCGCAAACATGACACACTTACATCTGCACACCCGATTATGACAAGCGTCTTTCTCTAGAATTGAGGGAATTTTTACTGCGTTATGAAATGCCATACGGCTAATGAATGATGTTTCATGCTGTCCTTTGTACATATTTGCTCATTTTCTTTAATATCTAGTTTCTAGCTGCACTGCAGCATTGGTTAAAATAAAATTTAATATATGTACTAATATAGTTATTTTATGCCTACAGATCCAGTCAATAAGAAACTTATGATCTACTTCCAAGAAAACGAGGGCACATAAATAGACATTTCCCTTCACAGGAATTGCATAAATAATTTCTTTACGATTTGGTAACTTATCTGCTAGTGTAAGTTCTCGTGATGCATCACTCTAGTGTTAAGATGTGACATAGGTATTAAACATGGCCATTTTTACTGTAATATTTTTTCTGCTTGAGCTATGTCATGTTTAGGTATAAGTTACTGTTGTTTGCCAGGCATAGAATTACTGATTTTGACTTTGTATTACGCTGTTAAGCCAGTTTTACTACGGATTTATTTTTCTTGTTTGCTGCACAGTCCCTTATCTTAGTTGTGATATTGCAATTGCTTTGCCAATTTGAATTTTTTGTCCTTGTGGTTTGTGTTAATTTGTTATGTGCTGCTGCATTGCCTCGTCCCTTAGTTTAGCATCTGAGCTCAGTAGATTTAAGTTAGCTTAAGAGGGGGTAGACTATATAAGAGAATGAGTTGCAATGAAGTGGAAGAAATGCATTGAGAAGTTATACGAAAAAAAGTACAGAAAACAGGTTTAGGTAGGATTTTATTGGAAATAAATGATGAGGTAAGAAATGTGTGAACATATAAATACAGAAAGCATGCTTAGATAGAATTTTTTTGGTGGAAACAAAGGATGAAGTAAGAGGAAAGAAATATGGAATGAAGTTTTGGGGTGGACTGCAGTACCAAATGTTACACTGAAAACAAACCCTGTCCTTTCCTTTTGTGTTATCCCACTATGTGTTTGTGTAACCTTGTGTATTTGTTTTCTTCCTGTCACTGTGTAGTTACATAGAATTTTTTCTTCTTCTAATACTAAGCTACATTCACTATGATGAGGAATACTGTTATCCTCAAATATAATTGGCATTAATAATATGTTATTTACCTTGTAAATATGTTTAGACATTATTTATTCTGTTTTGTTTTAATGCTCATGTGTGAAGTTGATGTTTCAAAAGTTATTCTCATCTTTTATGTATGTACTCATGTCATCATTCCTGTAACACTGATGTATATGTTATTTCGATTCTTTTGTAAAGCCTGTATTACAAATGTTATCTGTATTGTTATATTTTTAATGATGTATTTTGTACCTTTGTTACTGTATTCTTATGTTATAAAATTGTAATTGACACCAGTTCATCAAATTAAGTAACTTGTAAGTTACATTTCACTGCACAAGGTTCTGTTGGTCATAGTATGTACACAATATGTGAAAAAAAGAGGACTGTTAGTGTTTGCACGTGTGTTAATAATTCAGCAAGGGACTGGCTAACAGCATTGCTGGTTCCAAGGACAATTCCAAAAACTTTGTAAGTGCGCAAGTGGTGGTTATGAACTTGCTCTATTATCCGCAAGACTCTTCAATGGTGATTGTGCACCTGCACAGTCACAACAAATGGCTGCTGGCCATCTCTACAAGGACTACAGTGGGTCTGCACCTTTGCTGACTCACCAATACCACAATCTCTACAAGGACTACAGTGGGTCTGCACCTTCGATGGCCCACCAATACCATTATTTCTACAAGGACTGCAGTGGGTCTGCACCTCTGGTGGCCTACCAATACCATAGTCTCTACCAGGACTACAGTGGGTCTGCTCTGTGATGACCTACCTACCAATATTCTTCAAAACGTCGAATGACTTTGCTGTGGGTTTGCTCTGTTGTGGCCCATTACCTGTCTGCATGTCAAGAGTCAGCACTGTCTTTCCGTTGGAAGGTCAACACTACTTTTTGAAGACTGCATGGAAATCCACTACTTCCGTGCGCATTTTCTTTTACTGCTCAGACTTTGAGAAAAACACTGCAATTTTACTGTAATGAACAATCTGGACTGTCTTTATGGACTGTGAGAACATTTTAGATTTTGACCAACATTGTATCAATAAGTGTGTGCATTTGATTTCTTTGATATTGTAATTATGAAAAATTTTTTTCAAATCTGTATTGGCCACTGCCCAAAACGATTTGTAAAATTTTTTGTGGGGAGTATGGGGGCTATGTAAGTAGGCTGTTTATGTTTTCTTACTGGCAACGTTACGTAGCGCTCTGTATGAAAATCACTGGCTGTGCTGTGTGCAGTCTGTGGCTAGTTTGCATTGTTGTCTGCCATTGTAGTGTTGGGCAGCGGCAGCTGGATGTGAACAGCGCGTAGCGTTGCGCAGTTAGAGGTGAGTCGCCAGCAGTGGTGGATGTGTGGAAGGAAATGGCGGAGTTTTGAAATTACGTATATTATGACTTTTGATGATATTAAGGTAAATACATTGTTTGTTCTCTATTAAAATCTTTCATTTGCTAACTATCCCTATCAGTAGTTAGTGACTTCCGTAGTTTGAATCTTTCATTTAGCTGGCAGCAGTGGCGCTCGCTGTATTGCAGTAGTTCGAGTAACGGAGATTTTTGGTGAGGTAAGTGATTTGTGAAAGGTACAGGTTAATGTTAGTCAGGGCCATTCCTTTGTAGGGATTTCTGAAAGTCAGATTGCGTTGCGCTAAAAATATTGTATGTCAGTTTAAGCACAGTCGTGTATAAATTAATTCAAAGGGGACATTTCATATTAAGCACAGCCTTGAATCAAATTGTTCTAAGGGGACGTTTCATAAACTAACCAGATAAGAGAAAAGCGATTAACAGCGGCAAGAGCTGTAAGGAACCCTCAGAAATTAACATCACCAGCAAATTCTCTGTACTTGTGATAAAACAATTTTCTGTTCACATTTTTGAACTCTAAAAGACATTTTCTGTTTTGAATCTGGCGTGTAACAAGGCACCTATAATCATTGTAATTAACCAAATCTGTCGTGCCTGACCGAGAGTCGATCACAGTCACATTAGTCATTACTCACCAGGCAGGCAACAAATTTTCCACTTGTTTGAAAGTAATTGCTATGATTTAAAATTTTCTGACGCAGACCCGAACCCAGCACGTAATCTGACTGATACCTAATTAATATCAAATGTTACATAGGGAATTTTTTCACCAGCGGCGAAATGTTTGGATTTCAGATGACCATACAACTCTTTTACCTGACCAGCAGTCGACCAGGCACCTGCCGCTGTTGATTTCTATCCACGAATCGTTTCCTCTCCAGCAGTCAAATGTATGTTGGACTAGAAATAACTGCACATGTCGTTATTGTTAACAACATATGAAGAGACGCTGAAGACGAAAATTATTTATCACTGGCAGTTCGGTGTGTATACGCTAGAGCTTCAAATGAAACCATGAATATTTTTATTCTGGACTAGGATTAGAAACCACATATATGCCTTTCGAGGAGATATAGAGAGATGTTTGAAGCCTTGGGAAAGAACAACGAAATGATCGAAGTATATCGTTCTGTATGGGTTAGATACCACGCAAGACGAGATACGAGTTCGATTCCTAGACCACACCAGATTTTTCAACGCCTCACTTTCTGGTGAAGTAAGAGCTCAGAGACCTTAAATGACCATTGGCATATTAAATAGAAGAAAGTTTCTAGTACACACATCAAAAAAAGTTTTGCATCACCTTGGTTTCCAGAACTTTCGCCATTCTATCACAGCCACAGCCCCTTTGACTGTTCAGAGATGTCACTAAACCCACCATAAGATGTAAAAAACCATGAATGAGCAGCGCCTCTTAGACGGAGGGCGTCCGACGCCCAGGAAGGAGGTACACGGCTCGTGTTGTCTGTAGTTCAACCATGCCTAGACGGTCAATACCGCTGTTCGAATCTGTCCGCATTGTTACTTTGTGCCATGAAGGGCACTCAAGAAGGAAAGTGTTCAGGCGTCTCGGAGTGAACCAAAGCGATGTTCTTCCGACATGGAGGAGATATAGAGAGACAGGAACTGTCGATGACATGCCTCGCTCAGGCCGTCCAAGGGCTGCTACTGCAGTGGATAACCGCTACTTATGGATTATGGCTCGGAGGAACCCTGACAGCAACGCCACCATGTTGAATAATACTTTTCGTGCAGCCATAGGACGTCGTCTTACGACTCAAACTGTGCGCAATAGGCTCCATGATGTGCTACTTCACTCCTGAAGTCCATGGTGAGGTCCATCTTTGCAACCAAGTCACCATGCGGCGCGGTACAAATGGGCTCAACAACATGCCGAATGGACCGCTCAGGATTGGCATCAAGTTCTCTTCACCGAAGAGTCGCATATACCTTCAACCAGACAATGGTCGGAGACGTGTTTGGAGGTAATCTGGTCAGGCTGAACACCTTTGACACACTGTCCAGCGAGTGCCCCAAGGTGGAGGTTCCTTTATGTTTTGGGATGACATTATGTGTGGCCGACGTACGCCGCTGGTATTCGTGTATGGTGCCGTAACGGCCGTACGATACATGAATGACATCCTCCGACCGATAGCGCAATCATATCAGCAGCCTATTGTCGAGGCATTCCTCTTCACGGACAACAATTCGCGCCCCCATAGTGCACATCTTGTGAGTGACTTCCTTCAGGATAACGACATCGCTCGACTGAAGTGGCCGGCATGTTCTCCAGGCATGAACCCTATCGAACACGCCTGGGATTGATGGAAAACGGCTGTTTATGGGCGACGTGACCCACAAACCACTCAGAGACCTACGCCGAATCGCCGTTGAGGAGTGAGACAATCTGGACCAATAGTGCCTTGATGAAGTTGTGGATAGTATGCCAGGAAGAATACAGGCAGTTAAAAGGGCGGAAACGATTGTTGATCTCTATTCCAATTTTCTGTACAGGTTCCGGAACTCTCGGAACCGAGGTGATGCAAAACTTTTTTTTGCTGTGTGTATATGGTAGACCCTCGCGTAGAGATTATGCTTGTCGCGTCTCCCGCCTGTGTTATGTCTTTACCTAAACGAGCTATACCACAGCTAGCAGAGAAGGGATATGATATTTATAATGTGGATTCTAAACTACAGTACTACCTGACGTTCTTCACTTGACATTACTAGAGATGAAGGACATTTGTTCGTTTGTGTTTAACACACGCGCCAAATGCGGGAATCGAACTCAGACCTCGCAGTTAAGCAGATATCTACGTATGTGTTTAAAATAATCCACGCAAGTGGGAATCGAATCCATACACTAGAGCTTAGAAACTAGGATCAATCCATCATACTACTGAAGCCACACATGTTCTACTTTCATGAAAGTGTCGTACGTATGATGTATTTTGATTACAAACTAACCACGGTGAAAAAAATTCAGTTCTCCATTAACTGGTTGGTTACCGGCAAGGATTCTGCCACGGAAATTATGCTAGTCTCACGTCAGTGGGATGTAAAGACGCTTTGAGACTTCGATAGCAGGCCATTTTGAAATTTTTGCTATTTCAAGAAATTTCTCATATCGAGAAATACTGTTGCAGTGTGATGTTACCAAATACGTCGATTATTAATGTAATTATCGCTGCTAACTTCTTAATTCTGCTGCTGCTACACTATTGCTTGAAGGAAGCATTTAATGATTCTTGATTATTTTTAAACACAGTTGCCCAACAACAGGTAAATATTTACTTTTCAGCAAATGGGTGCGGTGTTATGTCGCAATTGGCCTGTAACAAGTGGTTATTTAATTCGCACCATGTCTAGTGAATAGTTTTAAAGTTAATATCGGACGTCTCCATTTATTCGTAGATTACATTAAAACTAAATTAACTGATGAACGCGTTACTTCATAACAGAAACTACGTTGTATTACTTCATTTACTTGCGCTTAACAATAACACTTGTCAAGTGCTAAAACTGGCGGTAAACACCACTTTCGAAGCCGAAGCATGCAAATGTGTTCTGTTAAATGCCTCGATCATTTTCCCAAATGACTTGGTCTACGTCACCTATTTCATGCATAAGAAAAATAAGATACTGTAGAAGATCAGCTATCCTCGTTGGAATAAACTCATTCAACGTTGAGTAATTTTAGATTTTCGAGGAATTTCTGTAACTGTAGTATCCATTTCAAACATGTAAAAGAAATATTTCAGCGTTGCAAAAGACACATCCAACTCAGAGGTCTTGCATTTGGTCGCCAAAAATAAATTCTAAGTCTGTTGAACACATTTCCAGTAAACTAACGTACCGAAGGCTGTTTGCCATCGCACTTTTTCACTGTAAAATGCGCATTGACTTATTGGGGCCTACGACGGAACTGCAACAGTAATTTCGTGGTTAATCAATGCATACAAATTGCAGAAATTAGTGCTACTTTGGCCTCCAGTTCTGTATATTCCTAACCTATACTGACTATGTATAATTTCAGGCCCCAGGCACTGAAACGCCATACTAACACCAACAGTGAACTTGTACTGCCAACTTCATTGTTCGTTCCACTTCATTTTTTTAATCTTTCAAAGGAAATTCACATCAGCTATCACCACGACAGGCTTTCCTTCAAGGAGATGAGTTTTCTATTCAGTAAGCATTTTCTCTTCTAATCAGCGAAATACGATCAGGAATCGCTTCAAAAACTGCTGTTGATGCTGTTATGAAGATTTCTTTCAACGTTGTCTTAGGCGAGGAAATTTTGTTTAATATTAAAACACCTTAAACAGCAACTTTTAAAAATTTCCCGAATAAGAAAAGCTTATTGTTCAGGTAAAAAATGTTTAAAAACCAAACCTGCACAATCTTGATCAGATGGATCCTTTCGGATTGTAGCACTGCATTATAGTTTGCCTAAGAGATATCACACATTGTTCTTGTGGCCCTGGGAATCACTGGTTGAAATCGATTTTAACATCGAACAGTATTTAACACGTTATAACACGGAAACTAAATACCGTACGAGAACCAAACTTGGCAGCATTAATGACAAGGCCACCGGGAAGAGAAATAATGCAGGATCAATTCAGGTGAAGCACTTTTAACGTGCTGCTGCGGTACATCATACCATTACATAGTGGTACCATTACTGCTACAAAAGGGGCTCAATATGAAGAGTCTGAAAGTTCAGGGTTGCATTATGCACAGCAGAACGAAGTATGTCCGTAAGTATGCTGGCTATTTCTCTCAACATGCTGCGCATCAGATCAGCACATGTGTGAATGTTCCCCTGATAAACCCTGTTCTTCATGTATCCCCACAACCACAAACCACAGGGAGTGAGATCAGCCGATCATGCCGGCCTAGCATTTGTAAACGATCGGCTGATAATTAGATCACTTCCAAATGTGTTACGGAGAAGCAGGTGAACTTCACGAGTTATGTGCGGTGCGACCCCATCTTGTAGGAGAACTGTTGAGTTCAATGCGTCTGTCTCCTGTAGGACGGGTATGACATGCGGGAGAATCATATCGCAGTAACGCTGGCCAGTCACACTGCACATCTTTGTTTCTTCACATCCAACGTGTTCAAAAAAGAGTGGACCAATGATGAACGTAGACGTGAAAGCATGCCATACGATGACACGTTCATCCCACAGAGGAAGTTCACGTACAGTGACTGGAGGCGAAGATTCCCACACTCGGCAATTCTGTGTGTTCACGTCAATCGTCAGACAAAAATGGGCTTCGTCTGTCCATTGGATGGTCCTGGGACAGCCCTCGTCAACCTCAATCCTTGCAAGAATGTGGAGGGCGAAGTCAACATGTCGTTGTGCGTCCTGTCGTGCAAGCTGCTGTACGATATGGATCTTGTACAGATGCCGTTTGAGAATGGTTCAAAGCACCTTCCGTACAGTGGACCATGGGATATTCAACTGTCGTGACACAGCACCCGCACCACGTGACGATCCGAGATTGCACGCAGCCCTGTCTTCCATATCGACAGCGATTTCATCAACCACCTATGCCGACACCGGTCGTCGGCCTCTTTCCAGAGCGGCCCAGTTCCCCAGTTGATTCGAACTTCATCATGCTCCGCACAGCAGGTGGAGAAAGAGGACCCTTCCGTAATCTTTCAGCCGGCGATATTCTCGAAGGGCAGCTGCAGCGTTACTCTTGTTTTGATAATAGAGCTTCACCAATAATGCCCTGCTCCGTTTGACCAAGCACTATTTGACACGTCAACAAGTGCACTGCGATTGGTCGGGTGCGAGACAGTGAATTACGACGACTGATCACGGTACCAGGTGGTCACAGTTGGAACTCGACGATGGCGGTGTGACACATGGAAATCATGTACCCCCCCATACTATGGACATTAATGTTACCAGGTCTGCTAATCGTACGGTAATTAGTTTCCATGTTATAACGTGTTAAATAGGGAAAGTTTAATTATAACCGCCCGATACTCAGATGTTTCCAATACTACGAGTACATCATACTTTAGAGTTAACTTTGTCCTCCTCAATTAACAATTCTTTGCTTCCAACGAATTAAAATATGTAGAAGAGCAACAGTTGAACTCGATGACAAAAGAGCACAAACTCACCACTTTACCTACTCCACTGTCCTACCGTCTGTAATAAGCGCTGTTACCGACTTTTGTAGTGTAGTACGTAGGGTAACGCAGATGGCAGGTGACAACTTGCAACACAATGTTAACGGAAGCTTAGCTTTATTCTATGAAAACGGTGTCATTATTATTACCACGAATGATGTATAGACACAAAATACTTTCACACGATACTGTAAATAATACTCACAAGGAACTAATTTATTACTTCTTTTCTCAAAGCATGTAACCGGGACTGAATTTGGATTCTGAGGCGAAGGAAGTTTCCTCCTTCCTTATCAATAATTCTTACTTGCAAAATGCCACAGCTCCAGGAATCAGATGAAGGTCACATTCTTGCTCTTTATGAAGATGGATATTGTATCCGCGCCGTTTCTCAAGCCCTATGATACAGCAAACCTACGGTATACACGTCTGGATGGAGACGATGGCGTAGGAAGGCCGCGTCAACCTTCGTCGTTGCCCTTGACCTACACGGACTACCACCGAGGATCAGTGATATACTATATATCACACTGCAAGTCATGATGAACCTTTCAGGACTAGTACAGAAATTTGGAACATCCTTTAGGTAAGTGTGACCAGGTCGACGATTCGCCATCGTCTCAACGAGAAAGCAAGGTATGGACGAGAACCGTGTGTTAAGGAAATGTGGAAGGAATAACATAAGGCTGCCAGATTAAACTTCGTACTGGTACACAGAAGGAAATCACTTTCGTACTGGGAGCAAGTTATATTTATGGACGAGGAGGTGTTTTCCACTGCACCATATACTTCAGTCCATGAATATCGACCAAGTGGAGTCAGATTCGACAACAAATATGCCCATCAGAGGCAAATATGTGGCACAACTGCTGTTATAGTTTGGGGATTCGTATTAGCAAGAGGTTGCGGCGTTGTGTGGCAGCTGGACCGGCCGGTTTCTTAGAGAACGTAATGCTTCCTTCTGTTCATCAAAAAGATTTTCAGGAGGCAGAATAATCTTCCAACATGACAGTTCTCCCGTCTACACAGGAAACTCTTTAAAACACTGGATTAAAATTAAGGGAATCGTTGAGCTGTTGTTCTGGCCTCCTAAAGGTGCTCACCTCAGTCGCTTAGAGCACGTGTGGGCAGAAAAATTATTAGGTGTAGAAAACATTCTGAACTAAAGCTTTGTACTTCAGACTCATTTTTAGATTATAATGCTCTTTCTTTATACAGTTCTCGTATATTGTATATACTCATTTATACTCGCATGAGGTAGCCGTGCGTTCTAGGGCGTCATGTCACGCTTCGCGCAGCTGCCCTCGTGGGAGGTTCTAATCCTCCCTCGGGCATGTGTGTGTGTGTGTGTGTGTGTGTGTGTGTGTGTGTGTGTGTGTTGTCCTAAGCGTAAGTTAGTTTAAGTTAGATTAAGTAGCGCGTAAGCCTTAGGACCGATGACCTCAGCAGTTTGGTCCCATAGTCCTTACCACAAAGTTTAAAAAAATTTATACTCGCATTGTTCGTAAATGTGCAAAATATGTGAACTAGCTTTCTACACGAGGAACTGCCACCTGAGTAGCTCTATCATCATTGTGTCGAAATTTAATGTGACTTGCGCTAGCATTTATTAAGCTCTCACTCTCTCCCACACAAGGAGAAAACAAGCAAGTCTAATAAATCTAGCAGAATGCGTACTGTGTCACTTTCAAGGTGCTTACATTCTGTATAACTCCCTTCATGGAATTCAAAGTCAAACTGACTGCCTGCATTTCCTTCGAAGATGCAATGCGGTACTTTCACCTGGTACATCATTTATTCTTCATGGAAAGGTGTGACATCACAGACCACATCATATGATTTCGTAAGTATGGCGTAGTAGAATACGAGAATGGCAGATTGGCGAAGTGGTTAAGGCGACCAGCTTCCAGTCTGCAGGTAGGGGGTTCGAATCCTGTCACTTCCATTAGTGCTAATTCGTGGCAAGTGTTATTAGTTTAGGAGGACAACGAGAATTATTAATTACTCATAATTTCAAACTACTCAGAAGTGTATCACTGAGGATGTAGTGGTCTCAAATGCTCGACTTCACGGCTACGCCACCGGTCTTGAACCACTTTTTCCTTTTATGTACTGTGATTTCACGTATCACTTGGCTTTTGTCAATATTAGCGTCCTGTTTGCACGTACATAAAGAAAACAGAAATAAATATGAAGCTCTTTCTCGGCGAAAAAGAAAATAAAATACTCTCTCTTTCATGCCTACATTGGCAATGATATCACGGAATTTGTGACAACAAAATTAGTTTCACGTTTGTCTTATCTTTTCTGATCAATGCTCGTAAAATAATATAATATCAAGTGTCTATTGAACGACTGAAAAAAAGGACATAAGGTAAATGAATTTTTGTTTTCTTCGAGGGAAAACGAAACACTCATGTTTTGTATACAAAATTTTCTCTCTAACAAAACAATAATTCAGTACTGTGTCCAGTTTCCGTCTTCCTCTACAACTGCATTCAGCCGCCGGGGAACAAAAACAACAAATTTCCGGATGAATCTGTTGTTCTGTGACAACTCATTCCATGCGTCATGAACTGCTTCGGACAGCGCTGGCTTGATTGTCAGTGTTGGTCTTCTACACCTATAGTTTTCGCCGTCTCTGCCCATACGTGACCTACGGACTGAGGTGAGAACTTCTGGGAGGCAGTGCAACAGCTCAGTGTCTCCGTTCATTTGAATCCATTGTTTTATACAGTACTCTGTGTGCACAGGAAGGTTATTCTGCTTCCCGAAAACCTCTGACTAACAGAAGGAACCATTACGTTCGCCTGTATTTCGCAGTAGTAATGACTAGAAAACCACCGATCCAGTTCCCGCACTAAGTTACAACCACTTGTGATATCCATCTCCAAACTGTGACAATAGATCGGCTACACCTTTGCCTCCGATGGACATATTTGCTGTTGAATCTCGTTCCACCTAGTCGATATAAATGGACTGAAGAATGTGGCACTGCAGAAAACACCTTCTCATCAATAAATATATCTTCCTCCCAGTACAAAAGTAGTTTCCATCCGTAGGCCAGTGCTAAGTTTAATCTGGCAGCCTTGTGCTGCTCCATCCACATTTCTTTAACACACGGTTTTCGTCCATACCTTGCTTTCTCGTTGAGACGACGACGAATGGTCGGCCTCCTCACATTTAGCTGGCGGATGTACCTAATTTCTGTGCTAGTCCTGAAAGGATCTTCATCGATGCAGGGTGATATTCTATTGTCTTGATCCTCCGTGTCAGTCCGTGGAGGTCAAGGGCAACGACAAAGGTTGACACGGCCTTCCTCCGTTATCCTCTTCATCCAGTGATATATCGTAAGTTTTCTGTATTCTAAGGCAAAGGAAATTGTGCTGATGCAGTATCCATCTTCATAAAGCGCAAGAACGCCTCTCTTATCAGTTTTCTTGACCTGCGACGTTTCGCAAGTAAGAACCTATTGACAAGGCAGGGGGAAACTTCCTTCGCCTCAGAAGTCAAAATAGTTCCTTGTGAGAATTGCTAAGAGTACCGTGCAAATGTATTTTGTCTCTAAACATCATACGTAATAATAATAATGAAACCGTTTTCAGAAATTAATGGGAAAATTTGGATTTATGTTGTGATGGAGGCCGTGTTGCTCCGGCTACTATATTTTAGTCGCCTGTGTTACCCCACATATCACACAACATCGAATCAGCAAGTGCGTTTCAAACAAGTGGTAGGATAGTGGAGTAGGCAAAGTGGTGCCTTTGTGTTATTTTGTTATGTTCCAATCCTGTCGTAAACGAAGAATTGTTACTTTAGGAGAACAACATCAATTGTAATGATCAGAGTATTCGTAGCATTGTAAACATTTGTGTATATGGCCTCCAATGCTCGTTGGAGGCAGGCAAAGACAAAGAGTCTACCTGGTTTCTCTGTTGTACATTCACCACAGTCTGAGGTTGAACTCAGACTTCGGTTGTCAATCGTTTTGTATTTTTAGCAGTACCAATCCTTAGATATTAAACTCGGTGTCAACGAATGATTTCCACAGCTACATGAAGGGCTTAGGCAAACTATAAAGTAGTGTTACCGAACGAAAAGGTCGACCTGCCTATGACAGTGGAGACTTTCTTTTTAAATCTTTTCCACTCGGACAAAAAGATTTTCTTATTCGAAAAATTTTAAACGTGCTGCTTCAGATATTTTAAGATTAAACTAAGTTCCTTGGCCTACGACAACGTTAAAAGAAATCTCCTTATCAGCGGTTGCTGGCCGCATTTTGCCACGTTTCACTGGTTAGAAGGAGAAAAGTTTCCTGACCAGAAAACTAATCTCCCAGAATGAAAGGTGGACAAAATTGAAATTTTCCATGTTGGGAGGTCATGTGACTTATTTGAATGATTACAAAATCAAGTGGAACGAACAATGAAGTTGACAGTACAAGTACACTGATGGTGTCAGTACGGCGTTTCAGTACCTGGTGCCTGAAATGATGCACAGCTAGTTTCGTTTAGGAATATACAGAACTGAAGGCCACGGCAGTATTGAGTTCTGCAACACGCATACATTGCTTGCTCACGAAATTACTGTTACAATTAAGTTGTAGGTCCCAGTAAGTCAATTGCGCATTTTCCGATAAAAAGTGCAGTGGTAAACAGTCTCCTCTACATCAACTTACTGAACTGGTGTTCCACAGAGTTAGACTTTCAGATTGGCGATCAAATCTAAGGCCTCTGAGTCAGATATGAGTTTTGCAATGTTGAAATGTTTTTTTACATGTTTGAAGTGGATACAACAGTTAGCTACAGAAATTCCGCGAAAATCTGAAATATGACCACGCAGGATGTGTTTATTGCAACGGGAAACAGTTAATCTTCTGCTATATTTCCTTCCTTGTTATACTTTAATTAGGTGACCTAGAACAAGTCATCTAGAGATAATGATTGTAACATTTCACTGATGACATTAACATTCTCTGGCTCGAAAGTGGTTTTTACCGCAAGTTTTAACATTTTACGACTGTCATTTTGTTATGAAGTAACGTCTTTATCAGTTTACTTAGTTTGAATGTAAGCAATGAATAATTTTAGATGTCCGATATTAGCCTGAAAGGTATTCCCTAGGCATTGAAAGAACTGAATTACTATTTGTTATGGTCCACTTTCCACAGTAGGTCACAACTATTTGCTGCGAACTAAATATTTTTCACCTGATTTTGGACAAATGCTACTAAAACAACCAAAAAGTATTAATGCTTCCTTCAAGCATGCGCGTGGCAGCAGCAGAATGAAGAAGGTAACAGCGATAATGACAGTAGTAATCGAAGCATTTGGTAACTTCACACTCTGCAGTGTTATTTCTCAACCTAAGAAATTTTTAAAATACAGGGTGTACATAAAGTCCAGGATCAATTTCAATTATTTATTGTACAAGAACCAAGCATTGTACAGATATCATACATATGTCATTTTGAAGAGAAACCCTGAAAGATTTTTTTTCATGTATACCGCCAGAGCGTAGTTTGGTAATTTACCGATAGTCTGCTCTAGTCGGAAACATGGCGGTTGTGCTACAGAAGGGGACAGCTGTTTCATGAACTGGCCTTCCCGACCACCAGCTCTCACTCTGTGTGACTTTCCTCTGTGGGGACACATTAAAGATCGAGTGTATGTACCGCCTCTACCACGTGACGTAGCAGAGCTCCGGGGAAGAACACGGGAAGCGGCTGCCACAGTGGACGATGCCATGCTGGGCCGGGTATGGCAAGAATTCGATTACCTTATTGCCTGATTGTCGTCTGACGGGTCACTCACAGTTCACATATGGAATATTTGTATTAAAAAAAACTTGTATAGTCTTTTCATCTCGCTACAAGAGAGCAGCATATTTTCTGTGTCATAAGCCCTATAATGAACCAGTTAACACAAAATTAAATTTTTTCACCGTGTTCAAGTTGTAAGCAAAGTACATTATACGGTACGACACAGTCATGAAAGAAGTTTAAGTTGAGTTTAGTTGTCTGGTGAATTGATCTGAGTTTCATTTTGTACTGCGACACGTTTTCTCTGAAGGGTGCGGTTTTCGAGTAATTCAAGAAAATCCCACAAAGATGATATTACATGCGTTCAGTCTAGGAAACCACTGAAAACAGGGCAATGTGCATACGACATTTTGGTTCAGACTCACTATTACTATCACCTCTAAAAGATTGTATGTTTCCTCCTGACTCTTCCTGTACACTTTACCCTCGGGATAATGGCCTCAATTCGGCGAGCAAGAGAGTGATAAAGGCGGTCTTACATAGTCTTCATGTGGTGTCCCCTGTTCTGTAACCAACGTTTTCGCCCTATGTGCTTACAGGGGACGGCCTCAGATACGGCCAACCGATTCAGCTCATATTTGACAGGTCGCTCTTATGCCACCTACAACGAAATAAAGAAAACTTTGTGTTCTGCCTTACGGAAGGTCGTCTCATGGGGCAAGCCTCGTCAGAGAGGTCCACCGCATGAGCGTCTAGGGAATCGAGTCCAGTGGTGGTTTCCCGTTGCCTTCCCATGATGATAATGAAATGATAATGAGAACAACACAACACCCAGTCCCTGAGCGGAGAAAATCTCCGACGCATCCGGGAAACGAACCCGGGCCCCTTGGCGTGACAGACCGCGACGCTGACCACTCAGCTATAGGGGTAGACCTACAATGAAAGACTAAGATATTTTGGCTCAACATCCCTCCGTTTTTAAGAGAACCAGCCCTTATTTCAGCACGTCTAATCGACATAACATTGACAGGATCGATAGAGAACTGAAAACAAAATTTTTCATCATAATATATGGTATCGATTAACATTTTCCCTACATATCGGATTTGGGAGGAGTAGAAAGTTTAATTAGGTAAGTAAATCAAGAAGGACTAGCAATAAGGTAGGCAAATAATTTTTCAAACGACTTATATCAGTAAAGGACCAAAATGTTAATCTTCATTGCATGAAAAGAATTCCGAGTAGGGCTGCTACGAATTTGCCACGAGAGACCACATGCAGCCAACCGCGCGATGCTTGTTTACAATCAGGGGCGGGACAGAATTTTACGAGAGTCATTCAGTAATTAGAGAGACAAATTAGTCTGGGGAAAAAACTGCTAGGGGGCAAGTTTGGAACTTTTATGGCTTTAAGTTGGCATCACTGGGATGAGCCTTGATCAGCTGCTGTATTAACATTGTTTTGTTTATATCCTCAAAAATACATTTCAAGATTACATTAGTTGAACAACGTTCTGTTATTCGTTTTTTACTTGCTGAAGGCGAGAAACCAGTGAATACAAACTGTAGAATGTCTAAAGTTCATGGCGAAGGTTGTGCAAATCGCGCAAATTTTTACAAGAGGGTACAGCAGTTCAAAAATGGTTGCCACTCGGTGGCTGACAAACACCGTTCTGGCCGACCAGCTGCAGTTTCAACTTCCTCACTTGAAAGATGAATTGATGACATTATTCCTGCCGACCGCCGTGTTACTGTGGAAATGATAGTTAATAGCGTTCAAGTTGGGACAGTTCACAACATTATCTGTAACAAGATGAAGTACCGCAAAACATGTGCAAGATGGGTCCCAAAGGAGTTGACGTGGCTACACAAGGAAACAATGTTTAGAGTTTTCACAGAGCTAAAGTAACGTTATGAAAGAAAAGGTGAGCACTTACTCAAAAAAATTTTAACTTCTGATGAAACTTGGGTTCACTATTATGAGTCAAAATAAAAAACACGAAGCATGCAGTGGAAGCACAGCAACTCATTTGTCAAGAAAAAATACAGATCCCAAGCATCAGCAGGAAAAGTTATGTCGACGCAAGGTGAAGCCAGCCATGAGACAGAGACGTCGTGGGTCTCAGAGGGGAAATGTGATTCCCCAGCAAGACAACACAAGTCCTCATATTGCTCAACTAACCCGTGAAACCATCGACAAAATGGGTTTGGAAGTACTGCCTCATCCTCATTACAGTCCGGATGGCACCTAGTGATTTCCATTTCTTTGGTGCACTGAAGCAGGCATTACGTGGGAAGAGGTTCCAGGACAACGAGGACGTGAAAACGTTTGTGGGAAATAGGTTCAAACATCAAGGTAAAGAGTTCTTTGCAGCCGGAATAAAAAAGCTTGTAGCCCGTAGGAACAAGCGCATAAATGTTCAAGGGAACTATGTTGAAAAGCAGAGAAAGTATTGTTTTGTAAAAATAAACGCTCTTTTCTCCAGACCAATTTGTCTCTTTGATTATTGAATGAACCTCGTATATTGAGCCTTCCAAATTGCAATGTTCTTCTGGGAAACCAACAGTAACTGCCCTACCGAGCGAATGCAATAACGATTCAAAGCATATTACAGGCTGGGGCAAATAAAAGTGGCCCGGACGTGAATTTGTGGTAGCACTAGCAGAGGAGGAAAAGACCTACAGTTACTTCCAACAGTACGGAGCAACTGCCCATACAGCCTGTGGAACTTTGAAGCACATTTACACAATCTTCACGCCCGACAGAGTTATTAGAAGAGGTCGCTCTGGTCGCGGCCCTAGCTGGCCATCCACGTTATTTGATCTGCCAGTGTGCGATTACTTTGTGTCTAGAGCCCTGAAGTCTAAGGTATATAGCAACAACCCTCATAAGCCCGCCTGGTGAGCCGAGCGGTCTAACGTACGGCTTTCCGGAGTGGGAAGGAGAGCCTGGTCCCCGGCACGAATCCGCCCGGCGGACTTGTGTCGACATCCGGTAAGCCGGCCAGTCTGTGGATAGTTTTTCGTCGGTTTTCCATCTGCCTCGGCAAATGCGGGCTGGTTCCCCTTATTCCGCCTCAGCTACACTATGACGGCAATTGCTGCACAAAGAAGTTCTCCACATACGCGTACGCCACCATTACTCTGCAACGCAAACATAGGGACTACACTTGTCTGGTGTGAGACGTTCCCTGGGGGAGCGGGGTTTCACTGGGGGTTGAACCGCACAGTAACCCTGGGTTCGGTGTGGGGCGGTGGAGGGGTGAAGTGGACTGCGGTATCCCTCGTGGGGTTGTGGACCACTGCGGCTACGGCTGGGACGGAGCCCCTCCGTCGTTTCTAGGTCCCCGGTTAACATACAATACAATACCCCCATAATCTTTAAGAACTGCAGCAGAACATTTCGGATGAGACAGTAGCAATTCCAGCAATCTAGCTTATATCCTCCTTCACCCACTTGCTAAACAGGGCTCAAAAGTGCCAATACATGAGTAGTGACCACTTTCAATATCTGCTATAATCAGGTTAGTACTGTATTTTCTTTCCTCTGCTGTGTTTGTACCTGAGAACTCTGTCCTCCGGACCACTTTTATTTACCCCACCCCGTACATTATCATCTTTTAGCTCTGATTTTTCAGGCGATGTTGTCGTATGTATGGTACGCATCAAAATTAACTACCGAAAAACAAACATTGCAAGTTCAAACCAAGTCTGCTTTTCGCCGAATCTTCAGAAGGAACAACATACTCGTACTAGTGCGGAGATTGTATTCGTTATATACTCTTGGTGTCGTGAGTATATTTGGGTGTTTGTATGCCAAGATCAAGTCATGTAATTTTTCGCAGGAACGGAAGGACATGTAAAAGAGTGAGTGAAAGAGCCGTTGCAACGTGATCAGGATCAAAATTTGATTTCTTATTAATCAGAGTCGTTTGAGAAACTAATTTGACTTTCTTTTTATCGCTCATTATTGCTCTACTGACCCTATTAACGCTCCTGTTCTTACCAAATACACCTAAGAAAACAGCAGTATTCATTCGGGAATGTAACTTGAGTTCTCCACTTCACATCCAAATGCCTCTAGCTCTACGCCAGAGGTCCTTTCGTTGACCAGCGCGTATCTTATGGATAGGTAAGGAGCAGTCGTAACAGTTTCTTTCCTCGACTTCTAGGAAAACGTGCGTTTGCCGATCCCATATATGATGTTTAAAAATGCTCAGTTTTGTGTCACCTATCGATCCCTTCAGTTTTCAGCCGACTGCTTGAGCCGAATTTTAGGGGTGATTTTCCTAAAAACGGGAAGGTGTTGAGCCAAGATATCTTTAAGTCTTCCATTTTCGGTGGCACACAAGTGACTCTCCAAATATAAGCCGAATCGATTGGGCGTTGAGACCGTCCTCTTGTTAGTAGTAGTATTCATTGCAGTGGTAATTCGCAATATATAGCGTAAAGAAAAATATCCTGCTCTCAGTTTTTTCTGCTTTCGCAACCAGAAAAATTTCCTACAGTGTCACGCTATGCGTATTGCTTGCAAAATACTTGAGCATTCGGTTGCCGACAATAAAAGCCACACATGGGCTCCTCAACGATACAACACCCCACTGAACAGCATCTGGGTGGTGCTATCAGTTGATAAAATTTCACTGAAACGTATGACCTTACAGGTTATTAACAACATGGATTCGTGATTTTAAACTTACTCATAGAGTAAAACTATTAGCAGACCGGGAAGTGGAACACTGAGAAGAGCTTTGGTAGCTCAGAAGCTAGACCACTTGCTCGCGAAAGGTTTGAGTCCCAGTCCAGCTCACAGCTTTGGTCTGCCAGAAAATTTCAAAATTGATGGTAAATGAAAATTCATTCTGGATCGTGGACGTGGATTTTCAAATGACTATTAGAGATTCTGTATTCATAACTAACGCCGAAACAAGCTGACTTATTGGTTCACCACCTTTGGTGGCAATTAAACATTGTTTGGTGACATACAGTAACGCTACTGTTGCTTTCAAGGTACAGGTAACAGCCATCGTTACCAGCAAACATGTATGTTGACCAATAACAATTTTTCCTTAAGTTTCTCCTCCTAGCAGCAAAAATTTTTGTTCTGGAAGCCTTCATCACCTTTGATCGTCCAGTACAAGATTCAGTTAACATAATGTCCTGTATTACGTCCCTCGCTCATCTGGACGCTATATGTAAGAAATACTCTGATTTATTTGAATGTAGTTTAGGTTCCACACAAAACTTCCACTCGCAATTATTATTAAAACATAACGTCACTCATCATCTTGCTATGAGTGAAGGAGCTCAACCGAAAACAGACCTCTTAGAAACATGAAGTTCTGTGACACCAATCCCATGTAGCCCTTTGGCGGGGCCCATCATGATAATTAAAAGCGCAATGGCACAAATCAGATGTGTGTTGATTTTAAAGCATCTTTCAACGATCAATACAACGTAAATGCTTATCCTACACAGCGTCCTAAGTAGATGCAGACAAATATATAGGTGGCGAGTTGATTTTTAAGATACATTTAGTGTATGCAGCCTGCAGTGGCCCTCAAATGACTGTTCAAAACATTTTATGATTATTGTGAAATTGTCTATTGTTCCTAATTGAAAGAGAGTCCCAGGAGCAGTAGAATAACTTCTTTGTTGCCATTCCGAAAATCGAAAGTCTGTTAATCATAATATATAATTAAAAATTAACTCCACCCATTCTGCAACTCGAACGAACTCCCTCGAGCCGGAACTGAACACTGAAGAGCCTGGTCTCCTACGCAGACGCCTACTTCTCGGCAGTACACTCACGTCACAGACGGAACGTCGACGAGAATTTAATTGAGGGATTGCAAACAGACAGCGCATGAATCGGTCATCTTTCGTCTACGGGTACTGTCAGCAGTGGTCTCTAGGTTTCCTTAAATAACTATTCTCCAGGAGGCGACGTGCTGGCCCCTAGTAACTCCTGACTGAGACGTAGGAGCGGTCTTGTGATGCGGCCAGCGACCGGGAGAGGTACCTGGTGGTCCGTAGCTCTCGGTACGCCTCCTGCCAGTCTGGGCTATACTTGAAAACCCCGAGAGGTTGCTATGGATCATGTGAGCGTTGCTTCCCGTGTCTCGAACGTTACAGCCGTCATGCATGTTACGGGTGGTGCCCCTAGACCATAGCAATAATCACTACAACCGTCAGAATGAGATTTTCACTCTGCAGCGGAGTGTGCGCTGATATGAAACTTCCTGGCAGATTAAAACTGTGTGCCCGACCGAGACTCGAACTCGGGACCTTTGCCTTTCGCGGGCAAGTGCTCTACCATCTGAGCTACCGAAGCACGACTCACGCCCGCTCCTCACAGCTTTACTTCTGCCAGTATCTCGTCTCCTACCTTCCAAACTTTACAGAAGCTCTCCTGCGAAACTTGCAGAACTAGCACTCCTGAAAGAAGGGATACTGCGGAGACATGGCTTAGCCACAGCCTGGGCCCGCGAAAGGCAAAGGTCCCGAGTTCGAGTCTCGGTCGGGCACACAGTTTTAATCTGCCAGGAAGTTTCACTACAACCGTCGTTAGAGTACATTACCTACTGGTGTTTTAAGTGTTCTTCTATTATTTCAAAAATACACCCGTCTCAGGTCTCTGTTCTTACTTGGAGTTACATGGCTGTGAGCGGTGTAAAATCCTTTGTAGATATAATGGACAGTCAGCACTGAGATACCATCAAATCTGGCAACTTTATTCGTGTTGAAACGCGATAGCTACATCCCGCCGTTCTGTCACGTCTTCACGTCAACCCATATAACAGAGTAACCATGATCAACGGTCCTTTCTTTCAGTGCGGATGCACGCTATTTTCTGTGTCTTAAGGAATAAGGGACTGCATGTAAGTGGTTGATGGGTTGTTGTCGGCAGCGTGTAATGGCCAAGCGGTCTCGGGCGCCATATCACGGATTGCGCAGTCTCTCCCGCCGGAGGTTTGAGTCCTCCCTCGGGCACGGGTGTGTTTGATGTTCTTAGCGTAAGTTAGTTTAAGTAGTGTGTAAGTCTAGGGACCGATGACCTCGTCAGATTGGTCGCTTAGGAATACGCACACATTTGAACATTTTTGGTTGTTATCGATACGTCAGTTGTAGCTAATAGGCTGGTAATACGGAGCAGATATGAAGCGTCTACGGATGGCCGAGGGTCCCCAGCCAGGTCGTATTCGCCGGCACGGTGGCACAACGTATTTGATAACAGGGCAGTCATAAAAGAAAGTTAAATATTCAGCGATGAACTTAAAGGGGTGTCATGTTACGTCCACCATTCCAAATGACACGAAAAGTAAAGAAACAAATGACGACAAAACGTAGTTAAGTCGATCGTTCGCGTAGAGCGGGAAGTACGGGTTCAAGTCCCAGTCCGGCACACATTTTCAACTGTTACCATTCATATGTTACAATGCCCAAATGAGGCTAACATCATCAGAAACCTTTGAACCATCAAACTGTGCTGATTCCACACAATTGACTGACATACATACGTCACTTGTTCCAATGTTCAAATGTGTGTGAAATCTTATGGGACTTAGCTGCTAACGTCATCAGTCCCTAAGCTTACACACTACTTAACCTAAATTATACCAAGGACAAGCGCACACACCCATGCCCAAGGGAGGACTCGAACCTCCGCCGGGACCACATACGTCACTTCACCGGCATGACTACCACTGTACTCTTTTAAGGGCTGACTGGCATTTTTATGGTAAGCTTACCAGCAAGCTTAATGCGACTTGAAGGGCAGGGCGTGGTTATTACTAATGTGGACTTGAACGCTAAAGCCGTGGAAGTGACGGAAAATCTCGAAAGATTAACCAATTACGTGACGAAGACGTGGCCTCTCTAACAAAGGAGAAAAAGAGGAATTCATTCTCGTGTTACATGTTCTATCACATGCTTAGGTATACGGTAGTTATATTCTATAGTCATATTCTACAATTTCAGTATAGTAGAAGTTTCTATCCGCCTCCTCCTTTGCCAATCTAGTGTCAGGTGTGGCAGGGATTCCTCCACTCTGCAGACCGCTGTCCACCCACAGCTCTGAATTGCAGCCGTTGCCGTAATAGCCACACGTTACTCTATGACTAACGAGGTCAGTGAAGCAACCTGTCCTGAGTGCCTAAGCCTCCCCTCAGCACGTTCATATAGACTGATCAACCACAACATTATGATCACCGACCTACTATCGATATAAATCCGACCAACCGATAGTAGCGCCACCTGGCGAGGATTGACTGCAGCTCAGAAACGAGTATTGTGCATGTGGTATGAGGGAGCTTGCTGTCCGTGTGTAGAATGGGGTAGGAGCGCGATCTATCAGAGTTTGGGCCAGGGCAGATAGTGATAGCCCGGAGGCTCGGCACGAGAACTTCGGAAACTGCACGGCTTGTCGAGTATTCGAGGAGTGATGTGATGAGCGTCTTCAACGTGTGGCGAAACCAAGGTGGAACCACCTCTACACGTTGTGGGGCTAGGCGGCCAGCTCTCGTTACTGATGTCAGACGTCGTGGGCTGGGCAGACTGCTAAAAAATGGACAGGTGGTGAACAGTGGCTAAACTAACATAAGAATTTAGTGCTGCGAAGAGTACAAGTGTGTCAGAAGTCACAGAGCACTGAACACTCCTGATGGGCCCATGCAGCCGACAACCAATGCATGTGCCAATTTTAACACCACGACAGCGGCAACTACAACTGAAATGGGCATGTGACCTTCGACACTGGACGGGGACGCAGAGCAAGGGCGTTGCATGCTCTGATGAATCCCGATACCTTCTTTGTCAAGCCGATGGGGTGGCGCGAATTCGTTTTCTTCCAGGGGAACAGCTCTGTGACACTCGTACTGCCGGACGAAGACAAGATGACAGTGGCTTCATTATGCTCTGTGGAACATACACGTGGGCATTCGTGGGTCTAGTGGACCTTGTACAAGGCACCATTACGGCCAAGGAGCATCGTGCACTGGTCGCAGACCATGTGCACCACTTTATGATCATCACGTTACCGATAGAAGTGGCATCTTACAACAAGATAATGCGCCATGTCACAAGGCAAGGAATATGAGAGAGTGGTTCGAGGAACACCGTGGTGAGATCCAGCTGATGTGCTGGCCCCCGTCTCATCAGATCTAATCCTGACCAAAAATGTGTCACGGATGTGATTGAACATAGCGTCAGAGCCCATCGCCTCCACCTTGGAATTGTTGGGAATTATGTGACTTGTTTGTGTAGATGTGGTGCCAGCGCCCTGCAGCGAGGCCTCACTGCTTCCGTGTCACGAAGCACCGAAGTTGTTACAGAGGCCAAAAGTGGGAATACCACACATACACATCAAAACAAGTTTTGTATCATCCCGGTTCCCAGCACTCATGAAGATAGACATTGACTGTGGATATCATATCACAGACACATTCCCTTTTGACTGCTCAGAGATATCACCAAACCCGCCCAAAGCCGGCCGCTGTGGCGATTCTAGGCGCTCCAGTCTGGAACCGGGCTGCTGCTACGGTCGCAGGTTCGAATCCTGCCTCGGGAATGGATGTGTGTGATGTCCTTAGGTTAGTTAAAGTAGTTCTAAGTCCAGGGGACTGATGACCTCATATGTTAAGTCCCATAGTGCTTAGATCCATTTGAACCATTTTGACCCCGCCCAAAGATGAAAACAACAGTGCATGGGCAGTGCTTATTAGACGGAGGGGATCTGACAGCCGATCAGTTCCAGTCATTCCACCAGGAAGGAGGTACACGCCTCGTATAGTGTGTAGTTCAACGAAGTCTAGACGATCAATACCGCGGTTTGATCGCGTCCGCATTTTTACTTTGTGCCAGGAAAGGCTCTCAACAATGGAAGTACCTACGGTTTATGGCTCGGAGGAACCCAGACAGCAACGCCACCGTGTTGAATAATGCTTTTAGTGTAACCACAGGACGTCGTCTTAGGACTGAAACTGTGCGCAATAGGCTGCATGATGCGCAACTTCACTCCCAGCGTCCATGACGAGGTCATTCTATGCAACCACGACACCATGCAACGCGGTACAGATGGGCTCAACAATATCCTGAATGCACCGCTCAAGACTGGCATCACGTTCTCTTCACCATTAAGTGTCGCATATGCCTTCCATCAGACAATCGTCGGTGACGTATTTGGAGGCAATCCGGTAAGGCTGAACGCCTTAGACACACTATCCAGCGACTGCAGCAAGGTGGAGGTTCCCTGCTGTTTTGGGGTGGCATTGTATGGGGCCGACGTATGCCACTGGTGTTCATGGAAGGCGCTGTAACGGCTGTACGATACGTGATTTCCATCTTCCGACCGATAGTGCAACCATATCGGCAGCATATTGGCGAGGCATTCGTCTTCATGGACGACAATTCGCGTCCCCATCGTGCACATCTTGTGAGTGACTTCTTTCAGGATAACGACATCGCTCGACTAGAGTGGCCAGCATGTTCTCCAGACATGAACCCTATCTAACATGTCTGTGATAGATTGGAAAGGGCAGTTTATGGACGGCGTGACCCACCAACCACTGTGAGGCATCTACGCCGAATCTCCGTTGAGAAGTGAGACAATCAGGACCAACAGTGCCTTGATGAACTTGTGGATAGTATGCCACGACGAATACAGGCATGCATCAATTCAATAGGACGTGCTACTGGGTATTAACACTCTGGACCAGCACCTCTGAAGAACTCGCTGTATGGTGGTACAACTTGCAGCGTGTGGTTTTCATGAGCAAAAGGGCGGAAACGGCGTTTGTGTTGATATCTATTCCAGTTTTCTGTACAGGTTTCGTAATTCTCGGAACCCTAGCGATGCAAAAGTTTTATTGATGTGTGTGTTAGGTATGTGGTCATAATGTTCTGGCTGGTCAGTATAAGTGTCCCAATCCTCTAAAAGAAGCAGCAGTCTAACGCTGATGAGCTCTCCTGCAGTTCACAAGATCATCAGTCCCCACCCCTCTCACCCATATAGCACCCGAGTTAACAGATGACGGTACGGACTGACATCTTTCCTATGGCCGTAGCTTTGTCTCTACAAATGTGTCCCCATCACACCGTTATCGAGTTATTGACGTACGTACATCGTAGACTTTAAAACCGAGACCTTCTGTTTAATAATTCGGGTCTGCAATGTCTTCAGACCATCAACAACCAGGTCTTGACACATGTATGGCACAGCCCCAAGAAACTAAAAGCCTAAAACGAACACAACTAATCCCTCAATATATTTTATAGCGGGGTACATGGAGTAAGGCATTCAATATACTCTGTATCAACGTGTCTGGAATACAGCACAAAGAGTCTCTGTTGTTAAACTACGTGATCAAAAGTGTCGGGATACCCCTAAAAACATACATTATTCATATTAGGTGCATTTTGCTGCCACCTACTGCCATGTACCCCATATCAGCGATCTCAGTAGTCATTAGACATCGTGAGAGAGCTGAACGGGGCGCTCCGTGGAACTCACGGAGTTCGAACGTGGTCAGCTGACTGGGTGTCACTTGTGTCACTCCTGAACATCCCTAGGTTCACTGTTTCCGATCTGATAGTCAAGTGGGGAAACGTACACCACAAAAGAATACAGGCCGACCTCGTCTGTTGACTGACAGAGACCACCGACAGTTGAAGAGGATCATAATGTGTAATAGGCAGACATCTATTCAGACCATCACACAGGAATTCAGGATCAACTGGAAGTACTATAACAGTTAGGCGGGAGGTGAGGAAAGTTGGATTTCGTGGTCGAGCGGCTGCTCATAAGCCACACATAACGCCGGTAAATGCCAAACGACGCCTCGCTTGGTGTAAGAAGCGTAAACATTGGACGATTGAACAGTGGGAAAACGTTCTGTGGAGTGGCGAATCACGATACACAATGTGGCGGTTCGATGGCAAGGTGTAGGTATGGCGAATGCCCGGTGAACGTCATATGCCAGCGTGTATAGTGCCAACAGTAAAATTCGCAGGCGGTGGTGTTACGGAGTGCAAGCATGCCGACGCTACCAGCAGATGACTACCATGATAAACTCAGAGAGATCATTGACACATTCAGTACATAATTTCAACAGACGGTAATTCTGTCTCTGGGGGTAACAGGATACAGCGATTTCATCCAAGTCTTTTCTACAAAAAGGTCCCCTACAAATGATTTTACCTGTTGACCACATTTTTCAGCTTCTGCATGACAGATGATGAGATACCCTCTGTATGGAACAGAAAAAAAAGTGTCATGATCCCGAATCAAACACAGATCCGAAACTAAATACGAAACATAAATTCTACAGCCAAATATCAGTAATAGACGTGACCAGAGAAACCTCTCATAGCCCTTCGCAACAAATATAGAGACAAAAGTAAATATACCCCATCTATAACCAGGATCTCGGAAAGACCCTCATCTCACTATCTTTGACAACTGACGGCCGGCGAGACCAAAGTCATCAACACAGGAAAATGCGGTTCGCTGTGTTTCCCTACGTTCAGCGTATACTCGACAAAATATGGTTTGATGGACTAATAGAGACACGAAATCAACCTTTTTCATCTCCCGAGAAAGTGCAACACAGGAAGGTATTATCTCCCCTTTACTCTACTGCCTATATACGGTAACAAACTGTGGGAAAGCTTTGGCGATGACATCACAGCCTGTTGTGCAGTCACTTTCCAGTCATTAAGGGAAACTTCTGCAGTAACTGCATAGAGGATATGTAAACAGCCTAAGTTCCCTTCAGATTAAACGTAGATGTTTGGAGATGTTGGTGTTCTGCCGACATATTTATGGCAGAGGATGGAGTTAGAGAGCTGTCATTTAGCACTAATATATATTTTCTGTATAGTAAGCTTTCCCTGCACCGGTTAGAAACATCTTTCAATTTGACGACGTTTTTCTGAAATTTTTTTCATTAATTATGTAAGAACCTGTTAGTATTGCCTAGTTTTTGTTTTAAGCACTATATTCATATCTTTTGATACGTTACGGAGTGTACAAATTATTAAGCGTATACGGTCCTGGAACGGTGTAAAATTAAAACTCCATTCTAAATGAAAGCTGATGAGTACTTTCAGAGCTGGAAGATGCCAACGTAGCTTCTTTGAAAAAAATCCTGTGCCCTTATTTTGGAGACTAGGATGATACTTTCCATCGGGCTTCATTCAGGAAAATATCCTCGAATGATCCAAAGTAATCAAGTGTAGTAAAATGAGAGGCATCCATCCACCTCTTAAATTCACGATTCGGGATCCGTTCCCAACCACGGCAACCGTGCACTGATGGGGGACAAAGGCACAAGAAAAAGATGAAAAAGATTACAAGTCATCAACCCATAGCATAGCGACAAATGGGAACACTATTGGTAATTTACTTGGTCGGATGGGTCACATTTTCTCGGGGTGATATCAGGGACTGTGTCGCTGAAGGTGGGTGTCCAGTCCACTGTCCGCACCTCCAGATGAAAGCTGTGACCCTCACCGGCCAGAAATGAGTACAAGAACACTGTTGCTGCGCTACTCTATGCTCTATCTCTACAACCAAGTAGTGTGTGGAAGTTGCTACCGCATACTAGCTGGTGGACTGAAACTCGAGTTCGTACTCTGTTTTTGAGTAGTTGAAGCACTTCAGACTGTTTCTCAAGTAATGTTAGCGTGTATTACCACGTGATACATGGATTCCTTCCCGTATTCAGGAACTGCAATTTAACTTCAACTTTGTAAAAGAATCCACCGTAGGGCGAACTATTAAAACGTTTTCCGAAATAATAAGAGGATTGGCACTTAAATACTGGCAACTATTTATTCACAACCGATACAAAAGAGTTACATGTTTTCACCTGTTACTGTCCTTCAAAGTAATCACCAGCGTTGTGTAGAACCCGTTGCCAGCGATGTGGAAGGCGTAGTATACCGCTAGCAGAGCCTGTTCTGTTGATGGTGCGAATGAAGCGGCCTACTGCCTGTCGAATCTCTGGAACAGTTCTGAGGCGAATGCCATGAAGTGGTTCCTTCATCTTCGCAATCAAATCAGAGTCACAAGGACTTAAGTCCGGGAAAAGTGGTGGATGGTACAGTACTTCCCAGTCCCATAGACCGAACAGAGCAGCCACAGCTTGCGCTGTATGCGTCCGCGCATTGTTGTACAAAATGATAGGTGTGTTCCTCCACGACAGACCGTCAATGCACAGTATTACTGTTCGTTTTTGGAGCATCACCTGCGAAAAGCTTCGCGAAAAAAACGGCGACACATTCTGCGCAACCAACCCATCATTTTGCACGACAATGCGCGTGCGCATATAGCGCAAGCTGTGACTGCTCTGTTCGGTCGATGGGACTGGGAAGTACTGTACCATCGACCATAGTCCCCGGATGTAAGTCCTTGTGTCTTTGATTGGATTCCGAAGATGAAGGAGCCACTTCGTGGCATTCGCTTCAGAACTGATCCAGAGATTCGACAGGCAGTAGACCGCTCCACTCGCACCATCAACAGAAAAGGTTCTGCTAACGGTATACTATGCCTTCCACATCACTGGCAATGGGTTCTACACGACGCTGGTGACTGTTTAGAAGGACAGTAACAGATGCAAACATGTAACTCTTTTGTATCGGTTGTGAATAAATAGTTGCCACTATTTAAGTTCCAACCTCCGTAGTTGCAGCTTCTCCGTCAGGTTGTAAGGCTATGGTGAAAGTGAGCACTGAGAGTGAACAGTAAAGGAAGACCTTGGATTTATTACTGCATAGACAGTTTCTGTAAAAGACTTAACTGCTGTTAATTTCAGTGTAAAGTTTTCAAAGTTATATCTAGAGTTCTGCACTGTGCGAGCCCTTCTGCGCAGGCACTAAGAGTATTTCAGTCACTGTGTACCAACGGACAAACTGTGTCAGGGAAATATCTCAAGGACCCTGTAGGTAGCGAGACAGCTGAAATCACTGCTTCTTTCCAGGCTTTTTCAAGTGAGAGTACCACCAGTCTCAACTACAATTGTAGAGTAGGATGCAACGGAGAAATAGCATTGTCGTAACTACGACGTACGAACAAAAAGTTTCGCCTATTCCCCCTAACATCACTGACAACCAAAAATGACGATTTTGCACAGCTGCACGTGAACGGCATCAGCAGGTAGATATGAAATTACGTTACAGTACTACAAGCCTGGGTGAGTAGGTGGTGTATCAGATCATACCCCAACAGAACTTAGGCGACACTATTTACACACAGAAACATGATATAAAAGTCGAGACAAAATCGTACATCAGACTGACGATGTGGGCGGCACCGCTCCAAATAACAGGGTGACCATGTTAACAAGTAATTGAACTTCAACGAACACGTAAAACAAACAAATCACGGAAAAGTCAAGACGTAGTAAGACACACTAAAGGGTAATTGTACGTATGCAGTGAGAGAACAACGATAATATGCTTTCAGACCTTTATCAGAAACAGGCTAGAGGCGCTGCAGTTCCCCACGAGGCAAGACCTCCTCAAACTCTTTCTCCCATTCTCCCCCACTCACAGGACAGAGCTTTGCATTGCAGCGCATGTCACCACAGTTCAGGTAAACTTAGCCAGACTGAAGGTACTCAAAGGAGTATATCTGTTTGAACAAACTTGATTGACAGAACTCCTGAGAACTGTACCCTACCAAACGACGAAAGCCAAACACAAATATATTTTTCCATTATGTACGATAATACAAAACGTGACAACATAGTTTCTCGAGGCTATCAGTGGACAAAAGCTGGCAGCAGAGAAGGAATTTAGCACAAGAAACTAAGACACCCATAAAACTAATTTCACTGTACCGACATTTAAACTAGCTTAATTACACAAACACATACACCTAGTAGACATTGCAAGTGGCGACAAGTAGGCCAATAATAAAAATTTCACCGTGAAAAAAACCAGCGCCTTGTAAAATCAAACTAGGCAGTGGACTCACGAAAAAATATAAGTGCCCAAAAAATACACACCAAGCTTCTAAAAGCCGGCCGGTGTGGCTGAGCGGTTCTAGGCGCTTCAGCCTTGAACCGCGCGACCGCTACGGTCGCAGGTTCGAATCCAGCCTCGGGCATGGATGTGTGTGATGTCCTTAGGTTAGTTAGGTTTAAGTAGTTCTAAGTTCTCGGGGACTGATGACTTCAGATGTTAAGTCCCATAGTGCTCAGAGCCAGAGCCAAGCTTATAAAAATTGGTATTAATTAATCCACTAATAAGCTAACTAGAAATGAATTACTTTATCTGTATTTCCTCTTAAATGTTACGTATTAAAACTGGTTTTAGAAAATCTTAAGTAGTGAAGCATTCTAGTTGTAAGCTATAAGATGTACAAAATTGTAACTGGAAATACAAAAAACAACAAATATTCTTTTTAATGTAGTTAGACATTATGCGTAAATTAGAAATTGTATGGAAACAAAAGTCATCACTAAATATTCGACTAAATTCCTTATAAATAATGCTTAGAAATCAAGGGGAAAAAGATAAAATATTAGCCTAAGGCCCAAAAAAGCAAACCACTCTCAGAGGTCCTCCCATCTCTATCAGGAACTGGAATGAAAATGATTTATAAAATTTTAATTTAGAAAGAGCTAGCAAGCAAGTTTATTGTGAAGATTTAGATCCCAGACGTTAGAATTTGCAGAACATAACAACACCAGTGGAACATAGGGAATCAGATAATGAATTACAGTAACACTAATACACAAAAATACCCAAAAATCTTCTCGCAGGAGTGTATCGTGCTTTTATTGCCTGTAGTAGTTTAAGACTTCCGTTCGTGATTCGTAATGACTCGGAGCCTATTAAGACGCACTAAGCACTCGAATTAAAGGACGCAAATGAACGACGCCAAGCGCACGCGACACTCCCATTTCGCTTATTCGATTGGAAATTCTCTCTAATGAAGGGTAATTAAGCACTCGATAAACTACTCGAGTAACTAGTTGTCGAGAAGTTGGGAAGCGAGGAAACCGTTTTCGCATGCAGGGTGCCTCGCAGGAGGCGGCACGTAATCAGTAGCGGTCTAAGTCTCTTGTAGCTCTGCTACGAACGCCAGCACCGAAGAGACAGACGGTGTATCAGTCACAATTAAGAATACGTGCTCACTATCAGAAAAGTGATTTTAATACATATACGTTATGTGCTTCCGAACCCAGCTGTCTTAGTTAGCATGACAGATACTGCCTCTCGAATCTGAAACCAAACAAAGCTAATTTCAGGACTAAATTTATTATCCCCTTGTGTTGTATACTTAAGTTACCCGTCTTCCATTTCACACATCATGAAATAGACTTTACCTCCTTTTCTGATGAGACCACGACATACAAGAGAATTGATAGCAAACACAGTGAGACGGTATGCAGTATCTTATCCAGATCAATACGGGGACGTTTGGCTGGGATCCGAGTGGAAGATCTCAACCAGAAGATCCATCGATTTTGTGACTGTTCTTGGATGCAGATTTCTCTTCATATGTCTGGGATGCACTTCACGGAAAAGTAACTACTCGTTCAGCGCAGCACTTGTGAAGTGCATATATATTTTTTTAGGCTTGGCGCTAGTTTGTGACCCTCTAGTGAACACTCGCCAGTCGATACTCAGAGAGCGAAACCAGATCGCGTGCAAAGCAAAGACTCTTCGAATGTCAGAAACTTAACAGTAAATTGCGGAAGCACTCGTAAGGAGGCCCTTAATTCACCGCCCTTCAGGAAAGCTATCGTGCTGAAATTATACAGGGAACCGAGAACAAGATGAAACACGAAGTACAAACCACCGAAATGTTTAACGGGTAATAGAACATACATCGAAAGGTCAGGTTAGACGTCACAGAAGTGCAAGCAAGAGTTCATTGAAATCGACAAAAATATTATGCTTAGCGAGGTCCGAAACTGAGTCTTACAGCGAAATTAACTGCACCCGCGTCCTATGTAAAATTGCTAAGTGAGTCGAAGGATACTATTCGTTCACTCATCGACCAGTTTGATTGGAAAAAGAAGAGAGCGAAAGAGATGTTGAAGTTTCAAATACAATTTTTTTTTAAATCTTTCACGCGGGATGTCGTACACTCATGCCATCGGCCTACCGTCACTGAGATTACTGTATGGGAGACATAGAAATTAGCACCCTGACGCTAAGAAGTAACTGAAGGAGCTGGAAAAATATAGGGCGTCAGCTCAGGATGGAATCTCATTTAGATTCTACAGAGAGTACTCTTCGGCATTGGTCCCTTACTTAGCTTCAATTTATCTTGACTCTTTCTTCCATTCAAAGCAGCAAGCGATTGCAAAATAACACAGGTGATTTCTGTATAAAGGATGGCTCAAACCTTTTGGGTGAAACTGAAACAGTGGTAGTGTATCAACAATCGATAGTATTGAGACAGGGAACCAATGGTCGGAAATGCATAGTTATTGTGTTACGGACATACACAGCGTACACCGCATAACAGCAACGTAGCTCATTGTAATAGTTCAATGCGACGACCGTCAATCTCATTGCATGTATGGCAACGCCGCATGAAGTTCTGCTGCATTCTCTTAAATATCCCAGGTGTCCTTTGTACGAGGAGGCCGTCTGCTTGGACCTCAGCAAGCACGTCTTCATCCGTTTCTGCTAAGGTTTCATACACCAACGTCTTAAGCCCAGAGGAGGAAGGCCAGAGGAGTGAGATCCGGCTGTCGTGCTGGCCATGGGACAGGAGCTCCCCTTCCAATTCAGTGATGAGGATACATACCGTTTCAGGTGCTCGCCGACATTAGCATCGAAGTAGGATGTTGCACCGTCGTGTTGAAATCACATCCTTTCGCGGACAACAGTGGTACAGTCTCCAAGAACTGTGGCAGGACATCTCGCTGGAACTCCAAGTAACGTGGACCAGTCAAGTGGGGAGGCAGAAAATAAGGTCATGTTAGGTGACCTTGGAGACTGTCCGCCCGTACGCTGACTGGACTGTGCGGCTGGTCCCGGCGGAGGTTCGAGTCCTCCCTCGGGCAAGGGTGTGTGTGTTTGTCCTTAGGATAGTTTTGGTTAAGTTGTGTGTAAGCTTAGGGACTGATAACCTTAGCAGTTAAAGCCCTTTCACACACAACGATAATAATCGTTACTGGTGGCCACCCACATGGGTTGTATAGGGATTATCCTCAATGCAGACGTGTTTGTTGCAGTTGTTGAAAATAACATGACGGATGTACGTCGTCTCATCTGTGAATAATGCAAATTGAAGAAATTATGGCACTGCAGCACGGAGGTGGATAACCCATTGACAGAAATGAATGTGTGGTTAATGAATGTTGGTTCCAGTACTTGCACAGGCACGCGTTCTATATGATAGGGGTGTAATACTTGTTCCACCAATGCTCTCCACACTGTATACTTCGAAGTGTGCGTTTCATTAACAAGTTGACGGATGCTTATGCTAGGTGGCCGGCCACACGATCCAACACCATCTCCTAAAAGTCTGGTGTTCAGACGTGTATTTGCGGGAAACTTGGCCGGCTGTCTGTGGCGTGAACGGCCCTCCCCCACATTTGGTATCCGTGGAGATAAACTATCCAAACATAAAGACGCCTTTTGGGAAAGATTTTTCAATAAATTCGTGCTACCTTACGGGCACTACTCCCAGCCTTGCCGTACGTTAATACAGTATCTTCCAACTTCCGTGACGAATAACGTTCCATCTTTGACTACGCGTCATGCACTGTGCACAGTAGACCACGTCACTATGGGCATATCACAAGCTGTCTGACACAATGGGCAGCTCACACCAGATAGTATTGATGCGTGCGCTGTAACTCCAAGTAATGTGGACCAGTCAAGTGGGGAGGCAGCAAATAAAGTCCTATTAGGTGACCTTGGAGAATGTCCGCCCATACGTTGACAGAATCGTTACTGGTGGCGTTACTGGTTCCAGCGTGCGCACGTACAGGTTAATGCGACGATGCGATGCATGCGGTCGTCACATGACATACGTGCTCTGAACTAAGATGTGGTCAGTATGTCTGTTTAGTTATCAGGGGTGTACGCTGTTTATCACTCGCTGCCTGTTCCAGCGTACAACAGGCACCCAGGATCTTTTCGAGAGTGTGGCAGGACGGCATGCGCCGTTGCAATGCAAGTACTGAGGATGGTGGCCGTCACTTTGACCAGTTACTATGAGCCATTTTGTTGTTAAGTGGCGCAAGCTGTATATGTCCATAGTATAATACTTATGCCTTTCGCACCATTGGTTCACTATCTCAATATAATCGGTTGTGGACCCACTATAACCTACTTCAATTTGACCCAAAAGGTTTGAGACAGACTGTATGAGAAGGAAAAAAGAACGGACCGACAAAATTACAGACCAGTCTACTTAACGTAGATTTGCTGCGCATGACTAGAGCTCATTTGGAATTCGGATATATTTCCTTGAGACAGAAAATCTTCTCTCAATGAATGACCAAAGATTTAGAACGCATCGCTCGTGCGAAACTCAGCTTGCTCTTTTCTAGCACGTTATGTTGTGAACTATCGATGAAGGAAAAGAATCAGATTTCCTATTCCAACATTTTCGGAATGCGTTAGAGTGTGTCCCACTGCAGACTGTTAACGACAGTCGGAGCATACAGAATAGACCTCAAATACGCCCTAAGGCAAAAAGTAAGAATGAAAAGAATAAAAAAATAAAAACCACACACACCGAAGAAGTTACGGAAATTCGTCTGAAACTGATATTCATACAGGTATCGACGGTAAGTTAAAAACTGTAAATTCTGGTGACCGATGGATGAATGTGTGAAGCTGCAGCGCTGTTTCGCCGTGCTGTTGGTAAGGATAGTAAACAGGGCATATTTCGGCATCAGAGCATCAAGTATTTGGGGATTTCAATAAATGTACTCAATTGGACAATAATATTGCCTCCCAGACAGGCGCGTCAACAATATACCCAGATTTCAACACTTGAGAGAGGACTTGTAATTGCCGGCCGATGTGGCCGTACGGTTAAAGGCGCTGCAGTCTGGAACCGCAAGACCGCTACGGTCGCAGGTTCGAATCCTGCCTCGGGCATGGATGTTTGTGATGTCCTTAGGTTAGTTAGGTTTAACTAGTTCTAAGTTCTAGGGGACTAATGACCTCAGCAGTTGAGTCCCATAGTGCTCAGAGCCATTTGAACCATTGACTTGTAATTGAGCTCAAGCAAGCGGTTAGAGTAATGGACAAATCTCTCGACATCTGAATAGGAGTGGTGCCACTATTCGACGACGTTGGAAGGAGTGGATGAAATTTAACCAAACACAGCGTAAAGAAGGAAGCGGTCGATTTAGAGAAACGACAGAACGCCAGGACCGAGAAGTCGTCAGAAAGGCGTTCAGCAGGTGCTTCAGTGACTCACGGAAAGAGGAGATGAGCTCACGGCGTCCCTTGAATCGGGTACCATTGGCCTATGTGCACCAAAAAACCCGTTTGCAGTGATGTCAGGCACATTCTGCCTGGCGTCTCATTGACTGGAGCAGAACTGTCTTCAGTGATGGGTCCCGCTTCGAAATGAGCCCCGATGACCAGCGAAGACGGTGAGGAGATCCCGAACAGTGGTGGGATCCCAACCTGCCTGTCGCCCACCAATGGATCCGAAAACCAGGAGTGATGGTCTGAGGTGACATTTCACTCCTTAGCAAGATCCACTTTGTTGCCCTTCATGGCAAGCCATCCTGGGATTACATTTCAGCAAGACAATGCCCACCTGCTCACGGCGAGAGTGTTGTTCGTCTTCGTGCTTGCTAAAAGCTACCTTGACCAGCAAGGTTGCCGGACCTCTCCCGTTTTGAGAAAGTCCGCACCATTGTGGGCAGAATCCTCCAGCCATCTCGGTATTTTGACTATCTGACGCTCCAAGTGGTCTGATTTTGGCACCGTATTCCTCACGAGGACATCCAAGAACTCTATCAATCAATGACAAGCCGAATAACTGCTTGAATAATGATCAGAGGTGGACCAACGCGTTAATAACTTGCTCAATTTGTGCAGCTCCTTCTCTTAAATAAATCATCCAGTTTTTCTGAAACTATAACCACTTGTTTGTCTCCACATGTGCATCACAAAGTGCATCACATCTACCTGTTTCCGTTTCATTCGAATAATTACGTCGTGGTGTGATTTCTTTTTTCCTTTCTTTTTCTTCTTTGAGTGCATGTGCATGGCTCGAAGAATTTTTAAGTAATTGAATCCTGTACGTCTTCCTGGACAGCGGGTCGGGAGGACCCCAGGTAACTGTAAAAGTATAACACCCCTCTAACACTTTACTATGACAGATAGCTGGTCTTACCTTCTCACAGGGGCGATTGTGTAACTAATGCATAACAATTAGAAATCATTGTTGTCCTGAAAACACAAATTTATTTAAAAGAGCAGCTTATACTCGAAAGCTATATCTGAACAGAGATTCGTTTAGCAATTTTAATTATTAGTAGTAAAGTAAAATTATGGCCTCCAGTCCCAAACGGACACATAATTTTCAAATGTGAGTAAACAGTTTCGAACATCAGACATTCACTGCATTGAAGGGATCCTTCCAGCTTTTATCTCACGTGTGGTCAAATCCGCAAATCAATAACTATGAACAGTAGAAGAGCAGGGCGAGTTTGAGCCTCGTTAACGATCTCATTTTAGGGTACCTGATAAACTATCAGCTTTCTTTTGCTAAAGCACCAGGAGACAAGCAGATAGCATTTTTAGATTTTCTGTTTGTTTTATGAATTTAATTCTGAAATTCTTTGTGCGTTTTTGTGTGATTGCGAAGTTTAAGCATTAATGCCGATTTTTTGTTTTGAGAAGTATAATAACGCGTTTTAGTAACGATAACGCGTACATTGGTGAAGTCGTTATTTATTTGTTCGTTTTGGATGGGCAGTAGCCGTTGGCCATCGCTAGTCAGCCGTGAGCGTTAGTTGGTGAACACAGCTCCGCCCCCCTCCCGGAAACTAGCAAGTAGCATACTGTTCTCTCAGTTTAATTCTAAAATTCCTTATGTGTTTTTCTGTGCTTGTGAAGTTTAATTCTTAAATTCTTTGCCTATTTTATATTTTTGAGATTTACAGTGCAGCGTTTTAGTAACGGTAGTATGTACATTCGAACAGTTATCATTTCCAGATTTTCACTCTGCAGCGGAGTGTGCGCTCATATGAAACTTCCTGGCAGATTAAAACTGTGTCCCGGACTGAGACTCGAGCTCGGGACCTTTGCCTTTCGCGGGCAAGTGCTCTACCGACTGAGCAACCCAAGCACGACTCACGCCCCGTCCTCACAGCTTTACTTCTGCCAGTATCTCGTCTCCTACCTTCCAAACTTTACAGAAGCTCGCAGAGCTTCTGTAAAATTTGGAAGGTAGGAGACGAGATACTGGCAGAAGTAAAGCTGTGAGGACGGGGCGTGAGTCGTGCTTGGGTAGCTCAGTCGGTAGAGCACTTGCCCGCGAGTGCATGACCATAAATAATAAACATGTTTCTCAAGATCACCATCTTACCCAGTCTTGGTTTTATAGCAAGTATCCAATCCCAGCAACTTGACTGGCAAATCTGTTCCCTCTTAGAGAAATTGTCGTACATCCGCTCCCAATCACCATTAACAAATATTCTGCTATACCTACGTTATTGTAATGCACGTGCATCCTACAACTATTTTAAAAAGTAATTTGCTTTTGACGGATAGACAATCATCTAGACGTGTCACACAGAATTATACCCAAATGTATTCTATAATACAACTGTCAGCATCGCAGTGTGGTAGTATGTGTAATCCACTTCCACGTTAAAGAATTAAAGCTACAGACAAAATAAGCACAGTTTTATAACCCATTATCGGTCCTGATGTCCTGGAATGCGCGTACTTCCACATGAGTCAACTGTAAACCTATATGTATTTCATTTAATTCCCCTGAAATTGTTGATTTAGGTCCAATGTCAGTCTTTCTCAGTATTTGTATATGTTTAGGATAAACCGCACAATTTGTTTTAGCGCAGCAATATGATCACAATGTCTATCAAAAGTAAATGCTTTTTGTTGATGTCAGTAGTCAAAACCTCTGAGTAAAGACCAGAATACCAACACTTTCAGTCACATGATCCTCTACCCATACGTTCTAAATTTGATTGGACACGAAATACAGTCGTAAACTCCCCGCCCATTTACACTGTGTGTGTGCTGGAACATAAATACCCAGGGTAACGGTACAGGAGTGGATCCAGCAACGACAAGCAATGTGCATGTGTTTCTTTTTTTGGCCTGCATAGTATTACTCCACAGATCGAAACGCATAATAATAGAAGAAACGTAGTTGTGTGTTTCTATTAAAGTATCAGCCCAGATGTCTGTAAAATGCGAGATCCCACTCCCAAGTGAATAGTGTATCCTAACCCAAACAACTCTGTCGATGAGTGACGGAATGTTAATGTTGGAAGTTACTCTACCATGGAGGGTTATCATAATGTAAGGATACCTTTAACATCGTATTAAGTAGAGCTAAGACTAGTACTTTGACAAAATAATATGGACAAACTAAACTCTAGCCCCATATAGCCTTTGCAGTAGATGTCTTAGGATACTTTATTTTGTATGAGTACATCAACAGTACGAATTTATGTAATCGATTTCCATATTAAATAATAAAAACTACTGACAGACGGATAATATTTTGCATTAGATACCCTCCTGACAAACAGCTCAGTCATATTCTGTAATGGGTTTAAATACCACTGTGCAGCCAGAGCCAAAAATGTATTTCGCTAGGTTCTTAATAATAATATGGTGTTTATGATTAATAAAGCATCGTCTACGTGAAGCTGTTACACTATTACATTCGAGAACTAATTTTTACTTTACATCAGCTAGTTCCGCTTCATAGTAATAGTATTTTAAAAGAATACTGCATGGCCGTAAAATCTTAAATATTAGAACCATAGGATGGCGTCAGGCGCTCTCCAGCTGACAAGGTAATGACACTGGGCAGCCATGAAAAATCAGTAGCAACATGTCTATCCTTCCGCAAAGCAGAGATTTTACATTAACGGCAGTAGCGCTGATCACATCTCCGCCCTCCTCTCCCAATGCACGTTAACTCTCCTCCAATGTTGTCAATTTCAAATGTGCTGAATGAAGTAAATTTCTTGCCACTGATACTACCTGAAAGAAAACATCGTTAAAATTATGGTTATTGGCTTGAAAGATTAGGTAAATGCGAAACAGTACTATTAGTTTAAAATATAAATCTGGTAGATAATGTGCTGATACCGTTGTGCACAGAGTACTTTTATTAACTTTTCGTCATTTCATATGCAGTAGCGTCAGTGTGTTATCCATGTGTATAGCTTCTCGTTTATGAAATCATTCCACTTTACGCTGCGTCCAAATAGATTATAATTCAAAACACATATGACGTGCAGCTCCTATGTACTGGGAGAAAGAACTACAGCATTCACAATCCAAATAAAGTGTATCTTATAAATCACACACCACAGTAATAAAATGAGGAGAGCCTAGAGGACTTATTGCATATCAGCAACATCTACCATCCTGTACCGCTCTGTGTAGAACCAACAACCAAATGGATGCTTACCAATTTATGTTGCATTAGAATCTGATAGCTACGAAAGTACTGTATGAGGAAATGATGAAAAGTAATGTCTCAGATCTATATTGTCCATTTGCAGTGTATGTCGCTATTCCAAAGTGGTTATGGCATATATTGCGTGTTCTCCTCCCCCTTGTTTGCTTGCCAAGGTAGTGTATCAGTTCGTATTATTCAAAATTAAAGATTGTGTGATAAGAGCTTAGTTTTGCAGTGCTTTGAGCGATTAGTGAAATCAACAGTGAGGTCTTACTGCATGCGAGTGTCCGCCCATTATAATTACGAGTCCTATCGCCAACCACGGTCATTTATAGGCAAAAACTGAGCCATGTAAGGATAGAACAGGGCGGAGCATCACAATTCGTAGAAAATAAGGTTTTATGAGACGTTTACCACAGAGGATTCATCAGCATGGGTTAATCCTAGTTTAGAGGCCAAGGTCTAGATTGTCCATGTTATGGCATTTTGTATTTTACAGACAGTGTGGATAATTCTAGAAATGTGTACCACTAAATTTCCTCGCTTTGTATACGTTTCAGTGTAGTGAGTAACACTATACATACAAAAAAATAGACATTAATATTGATCGTTGTTACTGGATCCATTCCCGCACCCTACCACTGGGGTATTCACACGAAAGAGTGTAACCGGCTTAGGAGTTTACAACTAGATTGCCACTTCAATCAACGCTCCTTAGCAAGTACAATTTAAATGTGCTTACACCCATTACAGAACCTGTTGCGTGCCACTGCACACTTATTGCGTTTGGTCGAGGATTGACTGGCCTAGTGGGGATCGAACATCATTCGTTTCAAGACAGGCAATAAATAGCATTCATTTAAAAATGCAAATTCGCTTTAAACACAAACATATGATTCAAGACAATAACTTTCCTGTCTAAAGACAACCGCAATTACCTCAATTACGACATAGTAAGATTAAACGAGGAGTCTGTTAAATATAAACTAAACAGTACATCTCAAGAGCAATAAAGCTTTACTCTCGCGAAGAAGCAAAACAAATCAAACAGCAATTAATAATGAATACTTTGAATAAGTCATCATATCTTGAGAAGAGTAAATACCTAAAATAAGGCATCAAATCTCGAGAACAGTTAATGCACAAAGTAAGACATCAAATCTCGATAACAATAAGTACTTCAACGTATCAAATCTCAAGAACAGTAGAAGTAGTGAAATCGGGCAATAAATTCCCAAAGCAACTCCACCAGCGGACAAGCCTAAACAACATTGTCTCTGATGTAACCACAAACCAGGACGACTCACAAAAGACCAGAAAAAGGCAAATTCTAGTTCCCTGTAGGTTAAGTAAAGGAATCCTAGCCCCCCCCCCAAAAAAAAAAATAATTCAGTGAACTGATATATATACCAAATAACAGTCACAATCTGAGCACTTCCCATACGTGAGGCAAGTAACAGCTATTGATATCTATTCAGTGAACAGTTCCCACGCAAGCAGCCACAAACAAGTAGTGAAATTCAAAAACGAGACGACAAGTTACAGCTATAACCGTCAGTCTGGCGCCAGAAAAGTTGAGTCGGCAAACCTGATAACCTAGCAAGCACACTTGGGCATACACACATCCGGAGATGCACAAGCAGAATTGCATGACATGAAAACATGGGAAAGACACCACATGACAGCTGAATTCTAGTGAACCGTTACAAAACTTACTGACCCAGTATGTTTATCAAAGACTCGTTAGAAGACTGCCTTCAACGCCAAGATTTTATCAGCTGTAAAATCTGGAACTGGAGTTCCACCGCAGAATGGTGCTCTCAGACCGCAAGGCCCGCCTTCTGCCAACAGTTGCATCACAGCTGCGCGCAGTCGAGCTGAATTGATCATTTAACTCGCTCTCCGCCAAGACACGTCCTGAGTGCCCGACACACCAGTAGAGCGACAAACTCAGGGATCCGAGAACAGTCAACATTACCCTACGCCAGGTATCAGCCACAGGGCAAACAGAGCATCTTGCTTCCTTCTACCACCACCTCACTCTTTGCCGCTTCCACCCCAAGAGATTCCACCAGAGCTTCAGTTCACCAAGTGTGTGCGTACTCTGGTCAAAGATACGCCCACTCGCAAGCTGGATGTGACCTATCGACTTGTGACACGGTTCAGAACCGTATTCTAGCAACATTATGGAGGGTAGTGTCTGTAATCAAGTATCGTACGAGGAGCCTTTAGAGAAGAATAGGTCTGTAATTTTAAAGGAAGAAGTGTGTGGGTCATTTATCATTTACCTACATGGTTATTTCTTCGATTTCCTTCTCCAAGCTAATGTGTTACGAGCACAAAATAGAAAACAGGAAATGGAAAAAGAAATGAGAACTGGAATATATAGCGAAACCAACTGTGGCATAAGAGGAATATAAGCTGCTACTGTAAAAAGAAGAATCCACTGCAGATGCAAAGACAAGGCTTACTAATTACATTGAATACACTGTACGCAAAAATCTAGATACAAATGGCCAATGTAAGATATCAGCATTTACTGTCAGTAGCAATGGTAAGTGTCCATACGTTGCAGTACTGGCCAAAATGGTGGATTGGAGCATGTTAACTGCATTAAAGAACACATGAAAAACTAGTTCATAAGGCTCCAGTCCAATCTGGATCTGATTAGAGAGGATGGTCACAGTCCATCTAAATGTGGAGGACTGGACGTTGTCCTTCTAACACCAGAGCAGCCCTTTGCAGAGTTTAAAAATGACGGAAAAATAACATTTAACGGCAGTTTTTTTTTTTTTTGCAAAGATTGTAAACTTGGTGTTCTAGGCAGAGATTCGAAAAAGATGTGAAGCAGAAGAGGTGGTAGCGCACATCCAGAAAGATGTGGACCGTTACAAAAATAATCTTGTCCAGGATATAACGAGAAAAATTAAAATTACCACGATTTTCTTGGCCGGAAGAACTGCAAAAAAGAACAGAACTATTTGTTAATGCCACAAAGAGGTATTTTGCAGGAACAGAATTAGAAATGTATTAGAATTCGAGAACATACCTTCTCCCTATTTATCAGATTACTTGATAGAGATGTAAATATATGATTCAGGTGTAGATTTAAATTACAAGCAAAATATTAATTTGCGTGTTATGTAAAGTACACAAAACAAAAGCAAAAAAAGATTTTTTCTGTGTGTAAATGCATATGCACAAATTAATAAAGTTTTGTTCAAGATTATTTGTTTTCGTATTCTCTACACTGCCAAAAATCTTAAAACAGACTGTTCTTTATGACTATCTACGTGTATGAGAGGTTGTTAGCTGAGTGACCTTGAAAAGTTACCAAAATTAGGAAGCTGAAAGTATAGTAACTTCTATTTCGTACCTATATGAACGAGAACATCGATGCAAACACAGAACAGAGAACTCTCGGGACATGTTACAGACGTTACTTAGAAAAAGACTGTTATAAAGTTATAAACACTTACATTTTGGGTAAACCATTGGAGAAGTTAGAGAATACCAGGAAATTTATATATTTTACCCATTGGGGGGGGGGGGGGGGGTGTTGTTATGGAGCAAGAGATTACATCAGCAACTGTCTTCAATAAAGGACTAGCCACTGTGCAAATAGCTAAGGTTTAACTGCAGTTCACAAAGCCTGTCCATATCGATATGTGTGTTGTGGACTTCTCCACACTCCACATATGCCGATACTACCATGAGTTTGCGAAGCCAAGCTACGCTTGTCTCAAATTACTTTATATGGATACATGCAGTTTCATCTACTCGATGAAAGGCGACAATCTATACGAAATACTACACTAAAGTATTCAACACGTCTGTATATGAGACCAATAACGCTGATGACAAAACATTACAAAACAATAAGGTTCTCGGTCTTATGAAAGACGAAACGAATAGTTAACAGACAGTGGAGTTTCTATGGCTAAGGTCGAAAGTGTAAGCGTACATATCGATGCAGGTCCCACAGAAAGGTAGGTTAAGGGTGTGCTTCATGCAGCCTGAAGGGCTCTCATACTTGAGGATTACTATAGGTGCCTGCTCAAGGACACTGGCACCCTTCCACATAAAGTGTGCCATCTAGTTTTTCGATGACTAGACTATGACGTTCATACTGCCTTGCAACTGAATGTAGATCTGTCATGTCATGACTATAAATGGTTCATGTGTCGGTACAGCATCGGCACCCTATCGTACTCACGCTACTCTGCGAGCTATTGAGTGTCTGGCTGGCTAATTTAGTTATTAATAATGGCTGTATATGTGGAATATTTGGGTCAATTGCTTGTCATAGTTGCATGCATGAGTGTACATGAATGACTGTACACTATGTGTGCATGCAAATTGTTCACACTGTGTGTTCATATAAATATTGTATATTTTTGGGTGTGTATATGTGTATCATTTTCCTTCGTGTGCTGCTACTTGTCCCCATTTCACGTATCTATGTATAACTAAATCATTAAAATGTAAATAAATGTAATTATTAAAAGTTAGTTATTAAATTTATATATTTTATAAAAGAGTAGCAGGCGTAAATAGAATGGAAAAGAAACAATTGTGAAGTAGAAATTCAGCGGGAAAGCAGTATCTAAGTCTTTCATCCCTCTGCTAGTTTAATAAAAAACTATAAAAATTTGTAAAAAAGACATTTGCAACTTATTGTAAATAAACAAATGTTTATATATCATCAGACAAAGAAATTATGTACACATGTTTTCAATTTTATGTAATTAGGTCTTTTGAAAAACGTTGTACATTAAATTTGTAGATAAATCCACAAAACACTTTTATTAGAAAATCTGCAAACAGAGGTAACATATTTTTTGCCAAAAATTTGTTAATAATAAATTGTAATTTAACCACTGTTATTACTTCCTGCCCTTTAACTATGGAACTAAAAAGAAAAGGGAAATGTTAATAACAATTTGGAATCACATTAAAAACCGCTTCAGTTGTAAAAGGTTTATTTGATCAATCACGTCCTGTTTTGGGTGATTATAACCCCACCATCAGGTTACAAAAAACTATGAGGTGCACAGCCGCTGCACCCCGGGCACCAGGCTGAAGGCTGGTGACAGCCACACATGAAGACGAGAAGTAGTTTCTTACATGATTCCACGAAGGTCATTTGCAGATGTCCCGCCAATTTTTTGCATTAATAATGTTTTTACAAAAATCCTGAACCTCTTCCTAAGTTGCACACACCTCCAATGATGAGGTCAATGTAACTAAAGTAGTGATAAAAGGAGGATGAGTGGGATATTTACTATTTCAGCGTGCTCCCACGGGCCAGGAGAGACGGAGAGGGGAGGTGTTTCCAATCATTTTAACGTTTTCTCATTGGCTCAGCGTGATAAGGGAATGAGAGGGGTTTTCTACGAATTTTTATTCACAGAAGTACTTGATGACCACGTGACAAGTACTGGATTACGCCATGACCTTAAATGTACAACATACCACTGCCTCGGGTGCAAGAGCTCGTTGGTGGTTCTCCAGGAGGAAAGAAGGGGGCGTGTGATCTCATCCAGTTGCCACAATATGTAGCCTGATACACCAGAAGGGCTTATCTCATCTACAGATAAAAAGCGCTTATAACCTGATCGGGACCAGAACCCTCTCTAGATAATTACATTCAACATCTTCTGTGCAACTCTTTACAATGAGACATTAGTGGACTAGCAAACCTCCCTCACAATAACGTAAGCTAACTGAACTGTGTAGCTTTGATATAATATCTTTCTTACGATATCTATTCAAAGGAGAAAGGAAGATTGGGTTTAACGTCTCGTCGATATTGAGGACATTAGAAACGGACACAAGCTCGGATTGGGTCAAGAATGGGAAGGGAATTCGGTCGTGCCCTTCCAAAGAAACCATCCCGGCACTTGCGTGAAGCGGTTTAGGGAAACCATGGAACATCTAAATGAGGATGGCCAGACACTGGTTTGAAGCGCCGTGCTCCCGAACGCGAGTACTGTGTATTAACTACAGCGCCACCTCACTCGGTATATCTATTGAACCAATGAACAAAACTAATCCTAGAATGTGGTAGCCCTTTCAATATTTACGTTACATTCAACGTTTGTGTCAATTACTTAAGTATGAATGCTTCATAAAGAAAACTGTCGGTTCAGATTACGCAATATAAGAATTGCAGTCATTCTGTAACTTTAATAGTAATTTTCCACATATTTTTAGCACTTCAGTTATTATCATCCACAAAAATAACTGCTCTTTTTCAGTTACATTCAATTTTATGGACACTCTGCAAATTTTGAGGATAATGAATAGGATCGTGGCTGATGTTATGTCTTGAAAGTCAATAACTGTCTTAAAACACACGATGATTAAGTTCCGCAAGTCACAGCTAAGCAGATACCGATTCATATACATTTACAAATTTAATGTAGGAGTACATTGTCTGGAGGCGACGATACGTTGAGCTACAGTGGTGGTGGCGTTGACTAGTATTGTAGTATGGTGTAAGCGTGGTTCAGCATAGATGTTGCTTAATGATACAATTCCACCTTCCACATGCAAACAGCATAGAGCACTGCACAAACATTCCATGTTACAGTAAGCTGATAATGCATCCTTACGAAGTTTCGTTCCAAAAACATTACATTTAATTTAGCCTCGCTTCCAGTACTTGGTTTTGAAATTCTAAAGTCTAGCAATCGACTCATGGGCATTCCTACCTTAGGATGCTCACTACGCTCCTTTATACTGTTTGCTTGGTTTGCACTAACCACCTTCTACACAGAGGGATTTCCGTCCAGATTTTCGTTCCATGGCAATAAATTTGTAGTTATGCTTTAATAAGTAACCAGTCCAACATCTTATCCTATACCACCCCACTGGATGTACTGCAGGTTAATTTTTCATCTTCCATGTTTCTGGAGGGAATTAGAGACCTCAACTGATGTAAACTTATTGCACAGTGAAATGAACTATTTATTACCTTTACTATCACGCTCGACACGCACAGCTGTGTTTAATGTTGCTTATTAATCGCTGTCCGCCTCTGGTAGCTGACTGGGAAAAAAAAAGTGGTCAGCGCGACGGAATGTCATACGTAAAGGGCCGGGTTCGATTCCCGGCTGCGTCGGAGATTTTCTCCACTCAGGGACTGGGTGTTTTGTTGTCCTTATCATCATCATTTCATCCCCACCGACACGTAAGTCGCCGAAGTGGCGTCAACTCTAAAGACTTGCACCAGGGGAACAGTCTACCTGACGGGAGGCCCTAGCCACACGGCTTTTCCATTATTAATCGCTGTTGACATCGAAGAGCCCAGTTGCTGTTTTTGACAGCCAGTGATCGACCTGACCGTTTAATTGATGCTCCAAGTTAAAGTGGTGCGATAACGATCTATGATAGTGAATTATTGTATTTTGCGGTTGTATAATACGTTATTGTGCTTCAAGCGTAACTGATGACGAAACCTTGACATCTTCCAAATTAATATCGATTATTGAATGCATCTGTGTGAGGGGGGTACTATAAGAAAGAGAGTAAGTCTCCGCTATAATTACTGCTACTCATTGACAATTCTACACTGACAAGCGGAGGCCACGACATTGGGATCACAGTTTTACTTCAAACTTAGTGCACCGTTAGTAGGCCATTAAAACAACATAATGCGCTAGCAGTAAGGTGCACTAGTCTCACACTTCCGAGTAAATCGCAAGAGCGGTAGTGCTTGGTTGGATGGTCATGGTTGAGCCGGCGATTCGAATCCTCCTAACACTTAACATCTTAATGTATAGTTTTTCATCACTGGTCACATTATTTAACTTACATGACTCTTAAGAGGTAATATAACGAAAAATGCCCACAAGTATTTTCATGATGTTGTAGTCAATTTCATATATTATTTGTCTATATACTATTTTAATTAAATTTCCAAGGACGAGGGAAAGGCTTGGAAAGCCCAAATCAAACCTCGATAAACAGTGATGCGAATGATGTTATTCAGTAATATAGAAAATGACAACGTGCCAGAGCACAAGAATAATGTACAATTGCTTGTCGGATGTGCTCTCGGCATTACACGCTGCAGAACGGTATTTCTCATACAGAAATGGATAACATATACTTGAACAGCATTATTACATCGAATCAATGCAGTTTTTTCTTATTTGTCCATATCATGCGTTTATCATTCAAACTAATTCTGCCTCACAAGCACTGCCTTTTCGCTTCATAATACGTCTGTCTTTTCTTATATACATCTACATACATAATCCGCAAGCCACCATACGGTGCATGGTGGAAAGCACCTTGACCATTATTAGGTGTGTGATTTCTGGCATTTACAGGGAATATTCAGGGTTTCTAAGGGAAAACACATTTAGTTGGCATAGCTTAGATTAAGAATTAGGTTTCTGTGAGAATCGAACCGTCGCCTAATACACGTTCGCCTCACGAACCTCGAACACTAATAACTTGACCACTATGCACTCTAAGGCCCGCCAACTACTCACAGGTCCATAAGCGACGTAGATACGTAAAACTTCTCTCTCGATTTTCTTGAAATTGCCAGAGTAGTGCACATTACTACTTGTGCATTACGTTGTTTTAATGGTGTACTAAAACTGTACAAAGTTTGATGTAAATCTGTGATCCCAACGAGCCGCGCGGGATTAGCCGAGCGGTCTGGCGCTGCAGTATATGGACTATGCGGCTGGTCCCTGCGGAGGTTCGAGTCCTCCCTCGGGCATGGGTATGTGTGTTTGCCCTTAAGATAATTTAGGTTAATTAGTGTGTAAGATTAGGGACTGATGACCTTAGCAGTTAATTCCCATAAGATTTCACACACATTTGAACTTTTTTTTATCCCAACGTCGTGGCTTCCCCTTGTGAGTCCAAACTCAGCAAGTTGTAGCGGATTGCATCCCCCCACCGAAGAGAAGTTATATCTTGGCCCTTCACCCCACACACAGCATTAAGCACCAGTTTGAGGAAAGCGACAACATGACAACACGCACAAAATATTTGATCAGGCTGGCATCCACAACTAGGGAACATATTAGTAGGATATTGCATTACCTACGGAACAATAAATGGATGGCGATCGGGCCAGTCAGTCATTGGGGGGGGGGGGGGTAACAGCCACATCAAACAGACGCATTGAAGTGAACGACCAGCAACTGCGGCGCCCGGCTCGACTGCACTACTCGCACTTCCGTGTCGTGCTGACGAGGCGAGCGCCGCAGTTGTTGGTCCCAATTGTTTTATTTGGGTGTGAACAGCACCCCCCCCCCCTCCCCATGACTAACCTGCCCGACCGTCAAACACTTCCGTTTCTATAATTATTTGATGGCACCTGACGATACAGAGTTTCTGTTCGAAAACTGTCGTGCAATAAATAATTAATTACTGGCCACTGAAGGCGATTTTCTTATCCTGTCGATGACAATTGACTAATAGCTAGTGTAAGATAACAATCTGTCTTGAAATATCAGAACTCTTTCGCCAGATTGTTCTTTGCTTACATTAGTGGTGAACTTTCAGTTCACCAGGAATTTTTTTGCATTGACAGCAGATGTCGAAATCTAAGTTTTAAAAATATCAATGTAGAAAGGATTCGCGAGTACCTGAATTTGTTCAAATTGTTCAAATGGCTCTGAGCACTATGGGACTTCACATGTGAGGTCATCAGTCCCCTAGAACTTAGAACTACTTAAACCTAACTAACCTAAGGACATTACACACATCCATGCCCGAGGCAGGATTCGTACCTGCGACCGTAGCGGTCGCGCGGTTCCAGACTAAAGCGCCTAGAACCGCTCGCCCACACCGGCCGGCCTGAATTTGTAGTGCACACAGTCCATGCATGGAACGCTTTTCCGTTCAACAGTTCGGAGCGCACTTAATTTTTTTTAAATTCTTAATTGTGAAACATGTTTAGGTTTCTTGTGCGTTTGGCAGAAAAGGGATAACGTTGTATCTAAACCATTTCGAATACCATTCATTTGTTACCTAGTGAGACTGAATCTCACACTTTACAATGATATCCCTCACTAGTGCGTACCCTTGTCTTATCTCACTTGCAGCTGTACTTCACGGCTTCGCGATCCATTCGGTCAGCTTTACTGCACAGCTCTCCAGTGGCGCGCTTATCGCAGTATCTACGCTGGAATTCCATTGTTTGGTCGAGGCCCTTAGAATAAAATTTATGTGCAGCCGCTCACGGAACGGGAGAGCCGTTTGAAGCAAAAGCTACGCTCGCAGGCGCGGCGCGGCGTTTATCGGAAGAAGGCGTCATAAGCTGGCCCACCATTAGTGCTGCCGTTTACTGCTGCGCCGCTTTTATCGTCCAGTGCAGGGCTGTTGTCGCTGCTGATAGCGAAGCTGCGGCTCCGGCGGTGGCTACAACCGATACAGCAGCCTCCATTCGGTTCTCGGTCGACGTTTCCACACCACGGACGACGGTTCGCATCCATAGGAACTGTGAAGAGAGATTTTGAAAACCCTCATTTACGAGTTTGTGACTACTGGCCTCATATTTCAGTTTCTATATTCCTCACATGAGGGAGGCGTAGCCAAACACATGCATTAAAAGGGATAGCAAAATAAACGGAAGAGTTCCGAACAAGGTAAAATTCGATTCACGAAGAAGTTGCAGCCGTATATGTTGGTTTATCGATCCATGATATAAATTTTTTTGTCCTTTAATTTTGGTATACACGTGCATCTAAATTATTATTTTGCACTTTACTCTTCGGTGTTTTGTTTCATAGAACATGTTGAGACTATTTATTGATACTCCCCCACACCAGTAGCATTTGGGAGAAACGAACACGTATATCGTTCCGTGAGAGCTCTTATTTCTCTTGTTTAATCACCATGGTCATTTCTCCCTATGTAGGATGGAGTTAAAAAATGCCTTTCTATTCGGAGGAGAAAGTTGGTGATTGTAATTTCGTTAACAGGTCTGGCCTCAATGAGAAATGCCTTTCTTTTAACGATTCACACCCCAACTCGTTTATCATATACGTGACACCTATATTTCGTGATAACAAAACACTAGCTGCGACTATCTGAACTTTCTGATGTTCTCGTTAATCATATCTAGTAAGTATACCATATCACATACCAGTGCTCTCAAAGAGGAAACCGAGAAGCGTAGTATAGTCAGTCTCTTTAGTACACTTGTTGGATCTTCTAAGTGTTCTGCCATTAAAAATCAGTCTTCGGTTTACCTTTCCCACAACACTGTGTGATGAATCCCATTTAAGTTGTTATAAATCATGATCTATGGGTTTTTAGTAGAACCGACATAATCTATATTGGCGTGGGGCTAATATTTTATCGATTTTGGTTTTAGTATTTCAAGTTTTTGTATGTTTTGGTTTTATAAATCTCAACAAATTCTTAGCGTTCCTGTTTCTACTACAAATTCAATGTAGTTATGTAAGTTGGTTGATGATATTGTCACAGCGGCAGATATTAGGGAAGTTAAGTACAGAGGTTTAGAATTTTCTGTTTCAGCTAGAAGTAAGGTCATGGTTGTGAAATACTAGTAAAATGTTCAAGTTTGTCTCAACGACATAAATTTCGTATTATGATCCCCATACGACATGTTTAGGAAGCAGATGATTCTTACAAAAATTGGTAGTTCAGGCGCCAATAGTACGCTTAATCCTTACACCATAACCCAACGATCGTGAAAAATGTACATGAATATCACTGACGTTTTTACATCGCTGCCACGATCGTGAAATATTTACATGAATATCACTGACGTTTTTACATCGCTGCCACTGTAATAGAAAACAATCCGCTGCTATGCTCACTCACATCGTTAGTCCGCCATGCGCCAGGACGCTGACCAACTTTTCGGAGCAAGTAATATGACTTGAAGTCACCGCTCCCACCCCCCGCTTCTGTCGTTCCACAGAGACGTACAATTTTAATAATGGTAACGATAAGAAATAGGAAATGTTTTAATATAATGAACATAAATTTTTAAATTACCGCATAACACATGAAATAATTTAGTTTAATAATATTGCAGCTTTCTTGACATACACAGGAGTCACTTTGTTTAATGTGGGTTATACAAACTTGCTGAAGAAGTCGGGTCTCTGGCATATGGATTAAGTGACCTGCCCATTGGAGTCTTCTGTTCTTTCGGTATTGTAAAACGTTCGGGTGGTTCATGATCTCATAAATTTCATTATTCGTTCTTGCTCTCCAAGTATGTTGGTCCCTCCCTGGGCCCCAGATTCTTCTCATCGCCTTTCTTTAAAATGTTACAACCTTCTGCGTCTCCCTTTTAGTGCCCAGCTTTCTGATCCACAGAAGTCATTGGGGAATATAACGGCAGTGTAAATCTTCATTTTCGCGGAATGTAATATACACTCCTGGAAATGGAAAAAAGAACACATTGACACCGGTGTGTCAGACCCACCATACTTGCTCCGGACACTGCGAGAGGGCTGTACAAGCAATGATCACACGCACGGCACAGCGGACACACCAGGAACCGCGGTGTTGGCCGTCGAATGGCGCTAGCTGCGCAGCATTTGTGCACCGCCACCGTCAGTGTCAGCCAGTTTGCCGTGGCATACGGAGCTCCATCGCAGTCTTTAACACTGGTAGCATGCCGCGACAGCGTGGACGTGAACCGTATGTGCAGTTGACGGACTTTGAGCGAGGGCGTATAGTGGGCATGCGGGAGGCCGGGTGGACGTACCGCCGAATTGCTCAACACGTGGGGCGTGAGGTCTCCACAGTACATCGATGTTGTCGCCAGTGGTCGGCGGAAGGTGCACGTGCCCGTCGACCTGGGACCGGACCGCAGCGACCCACGGATGCACGCCAAGACCGTAGGATCCTACGCAGTGCCATAGGGGACCGCACCGCCACTTCCCAGCAAATTAGGGACACTGTTGCTCCTAGGATATCGGCGAGGACCATTCGCAACCGTCTCCATGAAGCTGGGCTACGGTCCCGCACACCGTTAGGCCGTCTTCCGCTCACGCCCCAACATCGTGCAGCCCGCCTCCAGTGGTGTCGCGACAGGCGTGAATGGAGGAATGAATGGAGACGTGTCGTCTTCAGCGATGAGAGTAGCTTCTGCCTTGGTGCCAATGATGGTCGTATGCGTGTTTGGCGCCGTGCAGGTGAGTGCCACAATCAGGACTGCATACGACCGAGGCACACAGGGCCAACACCCGGCATCATGGTGTGGGGAGCGATCTCCTACACTGGCCGTACACCACTGGTGATCGTCGAGGGGACACTGAATAGTGCGCGGTACATCCAAACCGTCATCGAACCCATCGTTCTACCATTCCTAGACCGGCAAGGGAACTTGCTGTTCCAACAGGACAATGCACGTCCGCATGTATCCCGTGCCACCCAACGTGCTCTAGAAGGTGTAAGTCAACTACCCTGGCCAGAAAGATCTCCGGATCTGTCCCCCATTGAGTATGTTTGGGACTGGATGAAGCGTCGTCTCACGCGGTCTGCACGTCCAGCACGAACGCTGGTCCAACTGAGGCGCCAGGTGGAAATGGCATGGCAAGCCGTTCCACAGGACTACATCCAGCATCTCTACGATCGTCTCCATGGGAGAATAGCAGCCTGCATTGCTGCGAAAGGTGGATATACACTGTACTAGTGCCGACATTGTGCATGCTCTGTTGCCTGTGTCTATGTGCCTGTGGTTGTGTCAGTGTGATCATGTGATGTATCTGACCCCAGGAATGTGTCAATAAAGTTTCCCCTTCCTGGGACAATGAATTCACGGTGTTCTTATTTCAATTTCCAGGAGTGTAGCTTTTCACGTGAACGTATCTCTCAGGGTATATGAACTCATAGAGCCATCAGACATTATTTCGTTTACATCTGTGGGTATTTGATAACAACTGCACCAAGTTTCCAAGGACTTTGCTGATCAACAGACTTGAATCTTCTTCGACAACTTTGAACTGCTCTTGTGCATATTTAGTTTTACCTATTTGCATATGTGCTTTTTCTTGTTGTGCTCTTGTTACTCAGTTAAGGAAAGAGTTTGATTCTAAATTTGATGAGAGGATATTTACATGGTTAACAGACTTCGTAGTGTAGAAGAGAGCCAAGTTACATTGCACGAATTTGTGGGTGAGCAACATAAGAAGTTATAGGGAGATTTGCTTGCTATAAGAGATAAATGTGGGAAAACTAGACAAATTTTTCAGATAGACTGGAGGATATTCCTAGGCAGGAAGTTGTTATTCAAACTCAGGAACAAGTTTCGAATCATTCTACGTTGTTAGAGGACCTCGAGAGATGTTTTGAAGAGTTCAAAGTTAGGTCAAAGAAGGAGGTTTCAGAGAACGGAGAGGAAGTACAGAAGCTAGTTAAAAAAGGAGACTGCGTTATGTCTGTTCATTCTTCTGCTCAAATGGAAACTACCCTCATCGTTGAATAAAGTGTCAGATTCAAGGTTCCACTGGTTTGTGTGTGTGTGTGTGTGTGTGTGTGTGTGTGTGAGCGCGCGCGCGCGCGCGGCGGTGTGTGTCTTTCTTCAAACCATGCAGAGAATTGCATCTGCTTGTCAGTATCATCAATGTGAAGATCTTGCACAAATGGGATTCGACAGGTATCGGATTGATCAGAGGACAGTATCCTAGACATGGGAGCTTGGCTGATACCGAAACCCTATGCCACCAGCCCGCATCTCGTGGTCGTGCGGTAGCGCTCTCGCTTCCCACGCCCGGGTTCCCGGGTTCGATTCCCGGCGGGGTCAGGGATTTTCTCTGCCTCGTGATGGCTGGGTGTTGTGTGCTGTCCTTAGGTTAGTTAGGTTTAAGTAGTTCTAAGTTCTAGGGGACTGATGACCATAGATGTTAAGTCCCATAGTGCTCCGAGCCATTCCCTATGCCACCTTGATTGTTGACGATGATGGACTCACTATGACATAGCTAGTACTACTACTGGCTGTGTATCCCGTGTTGCTGTTCGAGGTCACCTGGAACGTCGTCTGTCATGAACACAGTATGTAGACCTCAACAGTTTCTTTAAACGACCAATCATTCCGTGACTAGACGTACGTTGATAAGGATGTCGCCTGTAGTATTCTGCCACTGCTTCCCATTTACTCATGCCTCCTGCAGGGATGAAAAACAGTTCTCCTGATCTATGTACGTTGCTGTACGAATCACTACGCCGCAGAATAGCTCCACACTACACATCTGTGGTAAGTGGCACCCCTTTAATATCTTCACAGACAACAGGCCATGTGGTACTACCCACTGCACACAACTAAACGTGCCGGCAATTTGGTAGTGGTGGTGGATAATTCCTCTCTTTGTAGTTTTTGCTATCTCCACTTATACCGCATTTGTCCTATGCGATGTGACTTTGGAATCACCCTGTATACATACACTAAATAAATTTCTGTAACAGACTTTGAGTAAATAATTAATAATAATTGCGATTTTATATCCTCAAAAGTGATCGACTAATCAGCTTATATCACTCACTGATATGCATCGATGACCTATTTACATGTTTGATTGCATATGTAATTAACTAGTGAGATGCAATGTAATTGTTCACTTAGATAAATTCAGCTTAATAAAAAAACAGTTACACAATCAGGATGGCAGTATGTATTGGCACACATACTCACACTCCACCCACAACACTTTTAATTGTTAACAAAAATTAATTAGTCAATATTTTCGTTGTTTTGTCCATAATTTAAATATGGTTAGAGATATCTGAACTCTGATTGCAACAGTGAAAGGATCTGCTCATATTATGTAAGAAAGAGGTGTCGTGCATGTGTGTAAAACAATTATTCAACGCACAGTGAGCAGACTGAAATGGATCACCGCAATTAAAACGTGTGGTTATTCAACTATATTTAGTGGAAAACTACTTAACACAGAATCAAATTAATATGTTGTATTATTAATACTGTTTGTGCGCTTTAGATGACGCATTGAAGACTGGATTATGGTGCACGGATTTGTAAATAAGGCTTCCACAGAGTCATTAAATAACGCATAAGATACGATATTGCACTGTTTGTGTTTTTAAGGATGCTCCAATGTTCCTTCGGACATCCATGTATGTTCGAAGGAACAAACACTGTGGTGACTACAATCATTATGAAATGCATGTAAAATATTCGCAGATGCAAATACGAAAAATCATCAGATGTATAAAGGGAATTATCAGAATGAAAATTTATATCGAAACGGGAGGCGAACCCTGATATCCTGGTTTAAGCGAGCGGTCACCTTAATCGCTTTGGTTTTCCTTAAGCGACTCACGGCAGACCCAGGCGGTCATATGACGTCGTTCATGCAGAGCAACCTATATTCGCACACACATCATGTAACTCCCGTACAGGGGAGGACATTTTAATTATAAGCGCTGCATGGTATCGGCGGATAAATACGATATTGCAATGCCCGTGTTGTTCAGAAGAACAACGCAATATTCCTTCGGATATGCATGTATGTATACAGGACGTGACCGAATGAACACTCAAAAATGGTTCAAATGGCTCTGAGCACCATGGAATTTAACATCTGAAGTCATCAGTCCCCTAGAACTTAGAACTACTTAAACGTAACTAACCTAAGGACATCACACACATCCATGCCCGAGGCAGGATTCGAACCTCCGACCGTAGCGGTCGCGCGGTTCCAGACTGAAGCGCCTAGAACCGCTCGTCCACACCAGCCGGCCCGAATGAACACTGCATCATTTTTCTTAACAATACAAACACTGTAAGACCGTAGTTACCCGCCGATATAAGGCAACGACTTTCAATTAAAACGTCCTCCGCCGTACAGGAATTACATAATCTGTGTACAAGTACACGTTGTTCTACAGGAACAACGACATATGTAATTGTCGGTCTGGACCTGACACGTGCACACATAGCAAAAGTGACAACTAGCGTAAAGCAGGAAATCCGGGTTCGAGTCCCTGTCCGGTACAAATTTTTATTTTGGTTACTCCCTTATACAGACGACGGCTGTTCGTGTTTGCATCTGCGAATACATTTCCAGTGACGTATAAGAACATGATTTAAGCAGTAAGGTGGAGCGAACTTATAAAAAGCCGGGGGCCATCTCGCTCGTTTGCACTTGCTATGAGGAGCTGAAGAGGCAGGACGTATGCTGGTCTGGGTTGTGACGGAGTGGCTCACTTTCATGACACAAAAGTTGTTAGGTGACGACGATCGCTACACTTAGAAATATTTCGCACGGGAGCTCAGTGAGGACGTACAGAAATCCACAATGGTCAGCACCCTGATTATTCTGTCAGTAGGTCCATGTAACTTTCATTTTTCGCATTTTAAGCAAGTTAGGACATGGAGTGATCTTACGCTGAGTCGAACTTTATCTCAGGCTGTTCAGTGGCGACTCATTCCAGAGAGCGTCTGCCAGACTTGTAAATTCTGTGTTTAGCGTCGATCCAAGCTTGGAACAATTTTGAACAGTGAACTCAAGCTGTTGTACCAGTCATTTTAATTGTATAGTGGGTTTACTATCCACTCTATTGGGTGATAGAGCTATTCAAACCCGAGTAATTTCACTGATGAGAATAATCACCAGATTCCATTTAGTGTGTGACAAAACAGAACAAACTATTATTATTGATATTTTGAACTTCTAGTTGGGGAACATTGTTTGGACTACTGTACATACACTCCTGGAAATGGAAAAAAGAACACATTGACACCGGTGTGTCAGACCCACCATACTTGCTCCGGACACTGCGAGAGGGCTGTACAAGCAATGATCACACGCACGGCACAGCGGACACACCAGGAACCGCGGTGTTGGCCGTCGAATGGCGCTAGCTGCGCAGCATTTGTGCACCGCCACCGTCAGTGTCAGCCAGTTTGCCGTGGCATACGGAGCTCCATCGCAGTCTTTAACACTGGTAGCATGCCGCGACAGCGTGGACGTGAACCGTATGTGCAGTTGACGGACTTTGAGCGAGGGCGTATAGTGGGCATGCGGGAGGCCGGGTGGACGTACCGCCGAATTGCTCAACACGTGGGGCGTGAGGTCTCCACAGTACATCGATGTTGTCGCCAGTGGTCGGCGGAAGGTGCACGTGCCCGTCGACCTGGGACCGGACCGCAGCGACCCACGGATGCACGCCAAGACCGTAGGATCCTACGCAGTGCCATAGGGGACCGCACCGCCACTTCCCAGCAAATTAGGGACACTGTTGCTCCTAGGATATCGGCGAGGACCATTCGCAACCGTCTCCATGAAGCTGGGCTACGGTCCCGCACACCGTTAGGCCGTCTTCCGCTCACGCCCCAACATCGTGCAGCCCGCCTCCAGTGGTGTCGCGACAGGCGTGAATGGAGGGACGAATGGAGACGTGTCGTCTTCAGCGATGAGAGTCGCTTCTGCCTTGGTGCCAATGATGGTCGTATGCGTGTTTGGCGCCGTGCAGGTGAGCGCCACAATCAGGACTGCATACGACCGAGGCACACAGGGCCAACACCCGGCATCATGGTGTGGGGAGCGATCTCCTACACTGGCCGTACACCACTGGCGATCGTCGAGGGGACACTGAATAGTGCACGGTACATCCAAACCGTCATCGAACCCATCGTTCTACCATTCCTAGACCGGCAAGGGAACTTGCTGTTCCAACAGGACAATGCACGTCCGCATGTATCCCGTGCCACCCAACGTGCTCTAGAAGGTGTAAGTCAACTACCCTGGCCAGCAAGATCTCCGGATCTGTCCCCCATTGAGCATGTTTGGGACTGGATGAAGCGTCGTCTCACGCGGTCTGCACGTCCAGCACGAACGCTGGTCCAACTGAGGCGCCAGGTGGAAATGGCATGGCAAGCCGTTCCACAGGACGACATCCAGCATCTCTACGATCGTCTCCATGGGACAATAGCAGCCTGCATTGCTGCGAAAGGTGGATATACACTGTACTAGTGCCGACATTGTGCATGCTCTGTTGCCTGTGTCTATGTGCCTGTGGTTCTGTCAGTGTGATCATGTGATGTATCTGACCCCAGGAATGTGTCAATAAAGTTTCCCCTTCCTGGGACAATGAATTCACGGTGTTCTTATTTCAGTTTCCAGGAGTGTATATCAAACTGACTTTTTTCATCAGATTAGTGCTTCAGGAACACTATTACTTTATTAAAAGGAAGTGCACATGCATGGTTATCAGCATCGCCTAAGACACTGCAGAGACAGTGTCAGACAACTCTTATTTCAGAAAAGTTTAACCATACAAGTAGACAAGTTCACGTGATACTGGGCCAGTTGATGCTTGTGATTCAGAAGAGGTTAATTCATTACTAAGGTTCAACGAAGGAATAAACTGAACTAAATTGGGAGAGAGAATTAGGGTATGCATGGTAGGTGAAGGTAATGCTGAGGTTTATTGTTTGGTACCAGTCAGATTCCTAATGAATATGTGGGTTCAGGTAATGAAGAATTTGCCTCACTGTGAGAGGAGAGACGCATTCAGAGCTGACGTGACTGACTTAGTGGTAAACAGTGAGGGTAGCTCTGTCAGTGCAATTCCCTAAAAGTGTTGAAGTATCAAGACAGGTCCTATCATTACTACAGTCTAATTCACTTTAATTTATGTTGTCAGATAATTGTGGAGCAGTGACTAAATAGATTTGTGATGAAGGTACAAACCGCAGCGGATTTCTAGTGCACTTGGGAGTGGGTGAATAGAAGCAGATTGGTTTCCCAGGTATGTTATGCATATTTCTTGAATTGCCTTTCCAATCTGATGATGTAGAATCAAACGGCAGGAGGTGAAATTTGAAGTTTACACTGAGAGAAGAATAGGTCTCGATACAGGAATGATCGACTGCAGTAGAGTTCTTTCGTTATGAGGTCGTTTAACTCAGTAGTGCGTGCCCTGTGTTTGAAGTAACTCTAATTTGAGTAACCAGGCGGTTTCCACTTACGTTCTTGTTTTATGTTCTCTTTTTTGGTAAGATTTTGAAAGTGATCGCACATGTACAAGGTAGGAGTCCAATGATTTTCATTTGATTGTTATGTTTTATCACTTGTTATTGATGAGAGTAACATGGATTTTTGGGTATTTCTTTGGTCTTAGTGTTTCATTCCTTGATGAGGTAACTTACTGTGAACGTGATACCACTTTTCTGTTTATGTGTGACATCTAGTATGAGGATTGTTTAATGCTGTTCATATAGTAGTTTTAGTGGCAGTAATTTTATATGGATGTGGTTTTCTATGTGGTTGTCATATTAATATTTCTGATGTCGGGATTCTATGGGAGCTTAGTGACGTGCGCCCGGAGAATGGTTCTATTACATGTTTGTCAATTTTGAAACGTGAACATGTGAATAGGTTTTCCTGTATACTGAGACTTAGTCCTTGATGTGATGATTAAGTGATACTCATATTCGAGTATATAATTCGATTCTTTTGTCTGAAAATGTGAAGCATGGTCTGACTGTGCAGTGACTGAAGTGGAATTCTTGTTGCGTGTGTCCGAACGTTTTGCACTGGGTGATCCTTTTTCTGTTTTGTGGATCCGGTCAGTTTGGTTACTTGATTATTGGTCTGTGACCTGAATGTGTGCATTGAAGGGTGTTACGTATTGTTCCCTATTGAGTAAGGGTTATAATAAAGTATGGATGAATTGGAACATCTGCAGTATTGTGAGGAAACCAAAGTAAATTATCAGGGGGTCGTACTGGCTGTATATGTCATATGCTTCGCAAGTCATGGTGCCCTAGCTGAAACAGTGCACGTTTCATCTTCATGTTCCGCACGGTTTCCTTCTTCTTCTTCTGACCTATGTCTATGTAATAGTGATTCTTGTACATCAGTGTATATGTTGCGAGAATTGTTTAAAAGATGTAGCATTGAGAGACACATCACGTATATACATTTAATACGAGAACAAAATTTATTGATTCAAGTTGTGTGAAGTTATTATGAGTTGTGTGAGGAAAAGGAGTAATTGTGAGTTAGATCTAACGTGGATACTGTTCCACGGATATCTGATGATGTTGAAAAATGATTTATACTGACCATGGTAGTAGTGAATATTTGTTTACAATGTCATTCTAGATCTGAATTTGAATGCTTCACTGATTCCCTCCTAGTACTTTTTCTGTATTGAGTGCTACGTAAGATATAGGAGGTGTGATAAGGGGTTTTTTCGGAACAAGTGGAGATTATTTAAAGGAGTCCTTGATTTAAGATAGACGGTAGTCCAAAAAATAACTAGGTGCTTAGACTTATTCTGGAGAGATGTTTTTGATATTTCCCGGTTCCTGAAAGGAATAGGACTGTGTCATATATTGAAATTCTTTTGAGATATTTTGCAGATACTGAGAGCATTGTAACCAATTCTTATCAAAGGAAACTGAGGAGCGCATAGTTATGTATAGTTTATTGCTTTAGAGTGAAGCATCCTACTTTATAATTTAGACTATATTTAGATTCAGACCAATTGTGCAAGATGTAAATTTGAACTGTTACCAATCTGAATCTCTTTAAGACTCTTAGACAGTATTTGTGGCCATAATATATTACTATTTGACGTAAAAATAAACTAAGGAGCGATGTAAAGTAGTCACCACAGAACTAATGAAAGATTATTGACAGACAAAAAAAGACTTCAAATGTGTGTGAAATCTAATGGGACTTAACTGTAAGGTCATCAGTCCCTAAGCTTACACACTACTTAATCTAAATTATCCTAAGGACAAACACACACAACCATGCCAGAGGTAGGACTCGAATCTCCGCCGGGTCCAGCCGCACAGTCCATGACTGCAGCGCCTTAGACCGCTCGGCTAATCCTGCGCGGCATTGGGAGACAACTGAAGATTAAACAAGAGGTAGTAGGAATGTGAACTTCCAACTTTGCTGAAGGTAATAGTAACTACACTGGAAAACAAAGTATGGACTCGATAAACAAAAGGTGAGATACTCCATTATCTTGTGAAATGTAAGCCCAGAATGCCTTGCTATGAATGGCAACTTAACAAGACCTAGAATATCGTCGACGTACCTCTATGCTGTAAGGGTGCCACTGATGACAGCCAAAGAGGTCCTTTGAAAATAAACGGCATCCCAGACCATTGCTCCTGTTCGTCGCGCCGTATGTCAGACGACAGTCAGGTTGGCATCCCACCACTATTTGGGAAGTCTCCAGAGACGTCTTCGGCCTGTAATCTCATTGACTGGTGTGAAATTGTCTTCAGTGATGAGTTCCACTTCGAAATGAGCCCCGATTGCCAGAGAGTACGTGTTTGAAGGCGCCCCGGCCAGCAGAGGGATATCTATCTTACTGCCAGTCGCCATACAGTCCAATTACCGCGAGAGATGGTCTTGGATGCCAGTTCTTTTTATAGGAGGACACCTTCGGTTGTCATCCGCGGCACCATTACAGCACAGCCGTACATCGAGGGTAGTCTACGCCCCATTTTGTTGCCCTTTATGACAAGCCATCTTGTCCTTACGTTTCAGCAAAACAGTTACTGCTGAAACAAGGCGAGAGGTTCTACTGCCTGTCTTCGTGCCTTTCAAACGCTACATTGGCTAGTAAGGTCGTCGGATCGGAGAAATCATAAAGTTTGGAACATCCTGGACAGGGCCATCCAGCCTGTTCGGGATTATGACGATTCAGCCACCAAGTGGTCAGATTTAGACACGATATCCCACAGGATGATATCTAAAAACTCCATCAATGCCAGACCGAATAACTACTTGTATAACGGCCACAGGTGGACCAACGCGTTATTGACGTTCTCAGTCTGTGAAGCTCTCTCTCTTGAATAAATCATCCAGTTATTCTGATGTTGTCTGAAGCTGTAATCATTATTCGTCAGTTGATTACATGCCATGGCTCATTTTTCATTAATTTCATGTAATAAACTTGCAATGTATTCTGAAGGCGAACTGATAAGCAAGAGCATGTACTACAAAAGCTTCAAGTCCTTGTGCTGTCATCAGGTATGAATCGCGTTAAAGGATCACATTCTGCTCATTAAGTCCGAAGCATTATGTAGTGAGTTTCTTGACTCATCAATTCAATTTAATTCATTCCCTGTTTATCAGAGAGTCATGTATAAATATTAGAATCTTTGTGACATCCAGGATATTTATCTTCTGTTGCGTGGCTATCTCGAATCCCATCTTGCTTGGTTTGGAATCTCCAGCTGACTTTCGTTTTTCGTGTTTCCAATTTACGGGGTAAAATTACTGAACTATATGAAATAAAATCGTTGTAACTTCTAAACGGTTTGCGTTAGGAGGTTCTAACTCCACAGTTGGCCGCGGGCCATGATGGGAATTGGTATGCGCATGTTGGTTTGGTTTAGCGACGAAGCCCACTTTCATTTGGATGGATTCGTCAAGAAGCAAAAATGGCGCATTTGGGGGACTGAGAATCCTCATGTCGCGATCGAGAACTCTCTTCACCCTCAGTAGGTCACTTTTTGGTGTGCAATGTCCAGTCACGGAATAATCGGTGCGATGTTCCATGACGACACGGTGACTACCGAAAGGTACGTGAAGGTTTTGGAAGATGATTTCATCCCCATTATCAAAAGTGACCGTGAATTCGGCACGATGGGGTTCATGCAAGATGGACCTCGGCTCCACGGAAGCAGGAGAGTGTTTTATGTCCTGGAGGAGAACTTAGGGGACCGCATTCTGGTTCCGGAAGACCCAGAGACCGCTGGCATGGGCCGCGACTGGCCTCGATATTCTCCGGATCTGAACACATGTGACTCCTTTTCGTAGGGCTATACTAAAGACACGGTGTTCGGCAATAGCCCCCAGACCATTTCATAGCTGAAAACAGCATCGATATTCCGACACTTCAGCGGGATATGCAGAATTTCGCTATTCGTCTGCGCCATGTCATCGCCAATGATGGCAGACATTTCGAACATACCACAACCCAAATCCGAATATCTGCAGTGACGTTACGTGTTGAATAAAATATGTGCACGCCATAGCTTGTAACTAATTTACATTTTTCTTTCTTTCATGTAGTTCAATAATTGCCACCCTTTAAAAATTCAGTTATTTTAAACGCAGCCTTATGTAAAACATGACTGAGTTATTTCTATCTTCTCAGGTATATTTCGACAATTTTGTTTTATCTTCTGTGGGTCATGTTTATTTCTGTAAAGTATAATACGAATTTCTTGGTCGTTTATGTATTTTGCACCTAAAACTGTTATATGAGTACTTTGTTCCGTTTCTTTGAATGCTTAGCTGAAAATTAAACTGGGGCTTTTTGTGCCCATTTTTGATGTTGTGACAGCATGTCATCTGCAACGTAGACATAAAGGACTTTTGTATAATTTTGAAATACTTTTTTGTGTATAGTACGTTACAGTACTTAAATTTTGCATCGTGTTCTGCATCTGTTGTGGGTATCTCTTTCATTGCTATTGTGTACACGTTCTTCATGCCGTTTTTATATAATTTAATCCTCACCTTTCTTCACCGAGGTATTTTCCACGAAAACGTGATCTGAGCTGATAGTTAAGTCTCCATACTCTCTGAGAGGTGCTATGTTATCATCACTGCTCACTTGTTCATCGTTTTATGTTTAGTGTGGCGCTAATATTGAATGTTTGTGTGTTGTGTCTGCTGGGGAAAGAACTTGTGTGGTGTGATGTGTGTGTATGTGCGTGTGTTTGTGTGTGTGTGTGTGTGTGTGTGTGTGTGTGTGTGTGTGTTTGTGTGTGTGTGTGTGTGTGTGAAATGAGAGAGAGAGAGAGTGAAAGAAAGATATATACAGGCCTGGAATAAATGGGCGAAAGGGGGAGGCGGTTGAGAAACAGATCTTTTTGAACATATGAGGGAATTTGATTACTATGTTTTACACGGGGAAGTGTCTTTGTATATATTATTGACCGTTCCCATCAGTTTTTTTCTTGCACAGAGCTATATTTTCATTCAAGTCTTTCTTTCCTTGTGTCACTGCCTTTTGTAGGTGGCAGTTGTTATCTATTGTGAGGTTATGATACAGACTATAGCTTTCTCTGAGGATCTCAAGACCAATCTCACTGTTGTTTGGGTTTTTTTTCTTGTATGAGATGACCTACAAATATTGCGTACATACTGTCACATTTTAACACTCTATGGCCTTTAGAACATCTAGTTTTAAAACTTATCTTTGTTTGTCCTATGTTGACAGACTGACATGAACTAGAAGTAAACTGATAGATTCCAACTTTGGATAATTTGTCTGTGGAGGCGTTCCTAGTGTTTAGATTTTCCTGTGCTGCGTTGTTCACGCGGAATGATACTTGCTGCCCTTGTTTCTTCGGACTGTTCCCCACCCTGTCGAAGTTTTTATTATTGTGTGTTAGTATGTACCTTACTGTTTCTTCGTTAGGTACTCCTAGTTCCTTATGCCTGTCAAGCGCTTGTGTTCCTCACTCTTTGTTGTGGCCGGTAATTTGCTCATGGTTTGTGTTTTTTTTTTAAATTGCTTTCTTATTTGATTGTTCAGTTTGTTAGTTAATTACGTGTTGTATATATTCTTTCTGCCTATCTGGTGTATTTCGATTAATTCCAGCGGTTCTTGGGTTCTTCAAGTGGAGTTGTGTTGTGCGTGTGCAGCGAATGTCGTAAAGTTGAAAGTTTGTGTGTCTGGGGGTGACTGCAATGGCTGTGAATGATTGTACTTGTGGCTGTGTGGTTTCTGAAGATTCCAAAATTAAGTTTGTTGTTGATTCTGTGTATAGTGATGTCTAAGAAACTAAGTTTCATGTCTGCTTCTGTCTCGATGGTGGATTTTATTTTAGGGTGAACTGTATTTCTTTCACTTTGTAGTTGTTTTACCAAGATGCCTGATTCGTCTACAAGGCAGCTAATGTCGTCCACATAACGGCAACCGTATATGACCTTGTATTGCTTGGGATGTATTTTTTCATTAAATGCTTCGTTTCCATTGTGGCTCAGAAATAATTTTCAAAAACGCCACTGAGCCGATTGGTAGACGTTCTTTTTGTAGAAAGAATTCCTTGCCGAAATAGAAGTAGTTCTGTTCTGTTTTCATGTTTATGAAGACTTTAGTTTCTGCTATGTGTGCATCTGTTATGTTCCCCTTGTTTCTGCAGTTGTTCCTTAATAAGGCTGATTTTTTTACTCCTACAGGCACATTTGTATACATGGATATGATGCCAATAAAGATGTTTGCTGTTGGTGGTACATTTATGTCTTCTATTTGTTCTATCAGATTTTGTGTTTCGCAGGTTCCTGTTATTTGTGAAAGCTTACAGTTTCTGTAGTGGTGTGTGTGTGTGTATGTCCAGCTGGATAGTTAGATCATGGATTTTTAAAGGTAGTTATTGGTCTAATTGGACAGTTGTGTTTACATATCTTTGTTGATTATTTAGGTTGTGTGCTTTGAGATTCACTTGTATAATAGATTTCGTTTGAGTTTTGTACCTAATGATCGGATCACTTACTAACTTAATGAAGATGTTCTCTTCTGTGAATGCTTCTGTTTTTTTTTTATGTATGCTATCCTACTCATAAAGATCAGGGTATACCCTTTGTCCACCTTGGCGATGACTGTTTTATTTTCTTGTACGTTGTTGTGTAGGTTTCTGAATGTGCTTCATTCTGTCGTATTTGTTTTTGAGTAATGTGCGTCTTGTTGTCCTTGATTATGTGTTTTATCACTTCTGCTCTGCTACCAGTTCCCTTGTTATGCTGGCACTGACATTTGGGTTTTCCAAGTTCTCTTCCTCTTTATTATGTTTCCTGTTCGTGTGATATGGGTTTCTATTATTTTGCGAGACATGTTTTTTTGTGATGTGTTTCAACCCCTTTTCAAGTAAATCTCATTATCACGTTGTTGATTCTATGTCGGTCAAATGGACACTTCTGTTATGAATCTTGATTCAATGGTTAGAATGGCTCTAAACATTATGGGACATGACATCTGAGGTCATTTACCAGTCCCCAAGACTTAGAACTTTGTAAATCTAACTAACCTAAGGACATCACACACATCCATGCCCGAGGCAGGACTCGAACCTGCGACCGTAGCAGACGCATGGTTCCGGAGTGAAGCGTTTAAATCACCGGCACGGTAACTCAGCGTGCCCTCTGTAATTAAAAAAACTGAGTTAATGTATCAACGACGAACTGAAACGGGTGTCTTGCGACGTCCGCCCCGAGCAGATACAACGAACAAAAACGAACAAAATGAGATTAATTTAAAAAAAAACAACCACTCGGCCACAGCGGCCGGCTATGGATCTTGTGTACGGCACTCATTGTCTTCTTAATTCATTGACATGGTGGATTTCATAATGTGATGCAGTTTCTTGTTTCGTGCTACTTTCTTCCTTTTCATTACTGTTTCTGCATATGATCTGATGTCATCAAATGGGCTGACGGTTTTGTAAGCTACTGCACAAAAAAATCAAAACCCGAAAAACACCTCAACAGACAGCTTTTCCAAAGCAGGAATCTATCAGCCATCCAGTAGTTCGTGCCAGTCTGTCTCAATAATTTTCAAAGTAGATATTCTGAACGCCTCAGAGCAGTAGAGAGATTCATGTAAGACGTAGTAATCAAACTCCCTCAAATACCCATGTGTTTCTCAATACCCTTCCGTCCACTTCCTTGCCAATTTTTTCTAGCTTTCTCATGCTGTCTCTCTCTGTTTCTCATTTCCCCCTCCCCCTCTCCCCCTCCCCACACACACACACCACAATACGTAAGTTCTCCTGCAACAGAGACACCACAGTAGTTCTCGAGCAACATTCAAAATTAGCACCACATTCAACATAAACAAAATGATGAATATGTGAGCTGCGACAATAATATAGTACCTCTCAGTGTGTATGGTGGCTTAAATGCCAACTCAGATAGTGTTTTTGTGGAAAATATGTCTGTAAAAGGGGGGCGAGTGTGAAGTTACATAAAATTGGCGTGAAAAATGTGTACAAATTAGCTGTACAAAGAGATATCCTCCAGAGATACCCAACAGGACGCGAAGTGTAAGTCCAATTACACAAATAGCAGCTACCCACAAAAAAGTATATATACATGTTAAAATAGACATATACATGCTAAAATAGATAAACGACCATGAAATTCGTATCATATTTTACAGAAATGTATTTTACCCAGGAAAGCTGAGACACAGGTGTTGCAACAACGTCTGGGTAGGTAAAAGAAACTACATTGTGTTTTGCTTAAAACGTTTTGTTGAAAAAAAAAACAAATCTCTAGTAATTTTGATAGGATTTTACGAGTGATTCACATCGATTTATGTCCATTTTTAAGCCTGCCACTCACAAGTTGTGCAATTTATTGTAAGTTTGATAAGGTCGTCGAACTCATCGAGCTCATACAGCGTCAGAAAATTGATTATTTGGCCATGACTGTCTTTAGGTAGCAAGGAATGGTTTCAGTAAGGCAGTGCTTTACGATCCTACTTGTAGTAGTAGTAGTATCAATTTGCAAAAGAGTATTGACCTAGAGTCTTGGGCATACTGAAGATGACGTATACAGAGACCTGTCTGTGGACTTCAACCCATTTCTGTGATAATTAGTTTCCCTGAACGAGGCTTATTTTTGGGCAGCCCTGGAAATGTACCTCCCATGGATTGTGACATTCTGGCACAGAAGCTAGCATGCAGTGAATGAAACTACCCGAATTCTGTTCGATGTCTGAATGCGACTCCAGTCGAGAAACTCTACCTGAAATAGCTCCCGCTGCTGTCAGAAAGCTGTTGTTGCCGATGTGAAGACCAAGGAGATCAATGAACTGTACGATCATCATGCTATAGTCTGTCGACTGAAATATAGAAAGAGCTTTATCCCTGGTACTCAGCCAGTGTAGGGAACGCCGGTGTCTAAAAGCGTCATCAGATGAAAGAGCAAGCTGCCGACAGGTATCCCTGCAAAGGAAGAGCTAACACCAGGAAAAGATCTTCCAACACTGTTTGGAGATCACTCAAACGTCTTAGGGTGGGTATGCACCGTTTGCAAGACCATCATGCAAAAATAGGGTATCCTTCCAGTTGGTGGAGATGTCCTGCGAGTGCGGAATAACACAATATCCGGACCACTTGTTCATATTCCCGTTTTGGAACAACCTCGCACAACGCAGGATATGTTCATGGCAAATAACAAAGCCATCAGAGTTGCAACGTTCTGAAAAGGCTGACCGGAAACGGAAATGAGTCAATGATCAGCAAGGCCACAGATGGTGTGGTAACAGCATATGTTTCTATAATGTGCCACTGACAAGCTTCCTTATAAAGGAACTGTAAAGTCTAATCCTGCTCCGAAAATTTTTGTACAGGAAGAACACACCGACAGAAATATGATATTAAAATTTTAGCTCCTAAGACACATTGCTAGCATTTTTTAAAATGCTGTAATTTGCAAAATATATAGCCTGCCAGGAAGCTGGATAAATGTACACCGATCCACGCGATAGCAGCGTCACCTGGTGAGGAGTGACTGCTAGTCAGACACACGCACGGTTCATGTACTGTCAGTGAGCTAGCTGTCCCTGTGTAGAATGGCGAAGGCGCACCGTCTATTTTGGTTTGACCGAGGGCAGCTTGTGATGGGCAGGAGGGAGCACTTCGGAAGCGGCACGATTTGTTGGGTGTTCGAGGATTGCTGTCGTGAGTGTCTTCAACACGTGGTGAAACCAAGGTGAAACCACGTCCAGACGTCGTGGGGGTGGCCGTCCACTCCTCATTAGAGATGTTGGACGTCGCAGGCTGAGCAGACTGGTAAAACAGGACAGGCGGTGAACTGTGGCGGAACTAACATCATACTTTAATGCCGGGCAAAGTATAAGTTTGTCTGACAACGGCAACAACGACTGAATTGGGCTCGTGACAATCGGCACTGGGCGTTGGCATAGTGCCAGAGCGTTGCATGGTCTGATGAATCACGACATTTTTTATTTACTTTTATTTATTTATTGCCAAATTATAGACCTGTTATCTGATGTTTAAAACAGGTCGTACATCTTACAATTTTCGTTTTTCATCTTTTTACAGTTTTCTTTTCTTTTGTTTTATCTACAAAATTTACAACATTTATTTTCAAAATAACAATAATTTACGGTTGAAATATAAATAAAATTTTGTCGTTTTTTAAGAAGACCATAAAAAGAAGATATGATAGAGGACGGATTTGTTAGTACCATCACCGAATGTGACTGACGGTGAATACCACGGAATGGTTTCTTCGAGCCGTTGGCCGCCAGCCACACACACACACACACACACACACACACACACACACAAATGGTTATTAGTAGAGAAACAATGCTGCTTATCCTATTTATTACTAATCCTATGTATTAACTACTTTAGGTGCCCATCCATGTACAGCATTTGGTGTTTTCTTGGCTAGAACGCCAGCACTTTTGCTTATTTACTGTCGCATCTCAGCTTACTCCTCCTGTTCCTCCTCATTGTCACTATTTTCGCTGTCACTGTGGGTATCGCTGTCCACCCTCTGTAGATTGTTGTTACGCTGCACATAGGCATGTCTGTAATGTCGTGTCCGCATGTACTCTTTATGTGTTGTTTTTGAAATACTGTTTGTCAGTGGGTTTAATTGTGCCCATTGTTCTTCGTGTCATATTGCTGTGTATATTTCTATGTCTGTATCTGTGTAGTCTAAGTGTAGTGTATGTCTATTGTTCGCGTATTGCCCGCAGAAAAAAATCACTATACCCTCTTTATCATGCCAATGACATAGTGCGAATCCGTTTTCTTCCAAGGGAACAGCTTGTACTATGGGACGGAGAGAAGCTAGTGGCGGCTCCATTATGCTCGTGCAAGGCACCATGACGACCTACGAGTATCTCTCACCCGTTGCCGACCATGTGCACCTCTTCATGACGATTATGTTAGCCGAAGGCAATGGCATTTTTCAACAAGATAATGAGCCATGTCACAAGGCCGGGAATGTGATGGAATGGTTCGCGAGAGGCAGTATCGAATTCCAATCGATATACTGGCCACTCATCTCGTCAGACCTCAACCCAATAGAACATATCCTGGATGTTAAACGCGACGTCAGACCTCATTACGCCCCCCCCCTCCACCCCTCCCACGGAATTTACGGAAATTAGGTGACCTTTGTGAGCGTATGTGGTGCCAACTCTCTCCAGCGACTCACCAAGGCCTCATTGCTCATGCCACGACTCGGCGCCACAGTTACCCGAGTCAGAGGTGGACATACCTGCCGTTACGAAGGTGGTCGTAATGTTTTGGCTAGTTAGTGTATACCCTGCCGTAGCTGTAGTATACAGCGCAAGTGCAACACGGCGGGAACGTGTCCTTGGTTGACGGTACATTGGCAAACAGATAGCACAGCACAACGCGATCGCAATTTGTAAAGCGAATTTCAGTTTCCATTTATTGTTTCTCAGACTGCCTTCGTACCATGCAGAATACTGCGTCGTTTCCTTGTTTCAGTAGATGCATCAGGGAGTCTTCTGTCAATGGAGCGTTTCTTCACTTGTTTCATCTGTTAAATCTCCTGTAGGGCCTTTACGGAACAGGATCAGATGCGAAAATTCTTCTCTCACGCCTCACCAACTCCAACGCCCTCAGGATGGCATACAGCTCTGCATCAGAGATTGAAAATTCCGTTGGTAGGCGAATTCTGGGAAATCGACTCAGCAACCTACTGACGCCTCATTTTCAGACCCGTCAATGTACACTGGAGAAAAGTTGTGGAGATTGTCTAAAATATTGCTAACAAAGGATTGAAAAACGACACTAGAAGAACCAACTTTTTAAAAAAATCCATCATATCTGAAAGAATCCTGGGCCTCTTAAGGAGTAAAGGAGGTGATCTGCACCAACCTCAGCGTAAAATATTAACTATCACACCAGTCTCTAAAAGTCAGCTCTTTTCACGAATCCCAAAGGGCCTCGTAGCTCTAACAGAACTATCTGCTCCGTCGGTGGACGATCAGTGGTATGACAAACATGTGACTGCAGTACGTATTAGTTCTTACACGCTTGCCTGATGTAAGTGGTGGCTCCGCAGCCTCGGAACGAATGCTGGGAATATCGCTGTTCCTAAATGCCATTTTAGCCAACCTGATTCATTCATTATGAACCACAATGAGTAGCTTGAAGTACAGTCACCGAGTATACCCATACTGTACAACCATTATCGATGCAGTATTGTGCATATGAGCTATAAAACCAGACACATCATGTTTGCTCCCCATGTCATGTAGCTTATATATTTTTAAATACTGACCGCTTTCCCATCTCTCAAATGTGGCAAAAGACTTGGTTTAAAAGGCAAAATAAATCAACCTTTCATATAGTATTCGGTTTTTGTACTTTCGTAGTTTGGACAATGAAGTAGAACATCTTCTCTGTGCTTTGGTTATATCATTTTTTTCCCACACCAGGGAAGAATATCACGATGTAACTCGAAACTGAATGTGCTTCGTTCTAGTTTTTACCACATTTTATATATAGCAAACCATGTACCTGTAACCAACTGTCCTAAACATGAACGATTATGGATGTAATTGCACCACATGTGACTGTGTGAATTCAGGTGGAAATTTTCTGGTTTAAATTTGCAGTAGCTGCTAGGGAAAGGCGGTTGAATGTACTCTTCGAAGTCGGCCCGTGGCGCCAGAGAGTTGTGACAGTCGCCTACCCAAGTGTTTTAACCTGGTAGCGACATGATTTGGTTCCTCTCGGACGATATGGTACTGTCATCGTCTTAGAATTTTGGATTTTTAATGGAGTGGTAAATTTTGATGTAAAGGATCCAGGCATTGTCTCTCCTGTTTCCTGATTGGAACAGAGGCGTGCTCCCACTGGCAAATCCATCGTGGTGATTGGTTAGTCCAACCCCTTCCTAATTGTTTGATCTTTGTACTTAGAGGTGAGGCACTTTTTGTATTGTAGACTGATGTCAAGGGGTGCAGACAAGTCGAGTCACAGCAGGGAGTCGCTGTTCTGTGGTTACGAAAATATGGCGTGTTGCATCTCTGAGCAGTTGAACGGCGATTTTGGATAGAAGTTATTTCAGTTCTGAGTTAGAATTCTCTGCAATGATTAAGCTCTACCGTTAAGAATAGTGTGGGGCCATCATAAGAGATATTTACGCTAGAGTTTTGCTTATATACTAATGGAACCCGACTTGTTCGTTTATGAGCAGTGATTCATTTCAAGAATCACGTCACCAGTTAACTTTAATGACTCTCTTAGTTGAGAATCACTAGTCGACTTTGAAGATTCAGTCATTACTAGAAAACGGTGAACGTTTGAGTCTTTGTGTGCGTGAAAGTTGCGTCCCTTAGGCAACCCTATCCTTGCTGAATAATGGTGATATTTAAGATATTACAGTTTCCTTATAAGCAAATATAATGTTAGGATTTAGTACATGATCCATGTTAAAAGCAGGTTTTTCATGTAGCTATTTAGTTCGTTAAACTATGTCACGGTGTTAATACCAGCATGTCTTCCTTCCTCCTTCTAACCTCATGTGCCCTGTGAGAGGGAGTTACTAACAAATATTTTACAAAATAAAAATCCTGATCAGTCGCTCTGAAGTTCAGTAGCTGTATTTCCGTCGACAGTTTTCCTTTGCGGTAGAAACTAAGGCTAATTTTCATTTAATATTTATGGAGCTTCAGGTGATTTGGCAATCAGGAGCGGGTAGATATTTTTAAGCACTATGGACATTCAGCAATAAGCTCGCTGTTACGAGAAGTCCCTGTAATATGGCGAACGCTCGACCCACCAATGAATTTACTGTCAGTATTTATATATCCAATGAACAGTGGGTGGCATTTATCGGGCAACGCCTGGCCTAATATTTTAGACACCACCGATCGTTTGGGAACCCTTAGACTTAGGAAATACTTAATGCGTAATTTTCTCTTACAGGATTAATACAGTTTCAGTATACCAAATATTACAGAATTGGATTTCTGCATCATGTCAGCATCATATTTGTGTAGTTTTTAATGTATTTTAGAAGGATGAGTAATTTTAACAGTGAGTAATAGGTGTTTGTGTATGGAAAATAGCGATCTCTTTTATTGGTTTCTGTGTGTTATGAGGTCACCTCGTTGTTTAGAATTCGTCTGAAATTGTCTTTAGCTGCTACTCTAAGTGACGTGATGTGAATAGGTGTACTAGATCACAGTAGCCAAAATATTTCTAAATGGATAGTGAGCATAGCATTAACGTGACGTATAACAGCCACAAAAGCACAGTCCATACCGTTTCGCGGAACGGACGTGCTCTCGTAATGGAAGGCGAGCACTGGAGCGATAGGATCCCGGAAGCCTTGACTCCGAGCTTATCAGAGGCACCAGCCCTGCGAGCCATGAGCAAACAGCCATGAACAGTGCTAACTAGGCTCAGTTTCCCCCTCGACCAAAATCCAAGAGACCGGTGAACCCACAGCCACGAAAACGTGCCCACGGCAAGCACGCCTTTGTCGTCATGATTCAATTTCGTGGCATTCCAAAATTTTATGTTATACAAATGCAAGCACAGAATACTGTGTTGGGGAAGACGTTCGATGCAAGAAGATTAAGTTAATTGGGTTAAATACAGAAATGCAAGCACAGGCAACTAAGTAAACCGAATTGAGAGCAAAGTTAAAGGCAAAATTGCGAATTTACTAAGTTACGAGAAAGTTTTGAAGCATAAAACGCAAAAATTTATATCGATATTGAAGAGAATAAGTGAGAAATGGAGGTAGTAACACCCGATTTAGAAGTGACTGAAAGATGGCGCGAGTCGGTTACCAATACATAGACGAGGTAAACATCGGTTTATCGTGTTACAGGGAATGTTAGCCACAAGGGGCAATATTTTGGCTGTCGATCCAGCACAGATGTGAGTGGTCATTAATGACGTTATGGAAGGATAATCGGCGCTGTTGTAGA